>NC_136286.1:4315609-4950560 GCF_964198595.1 Lampetra fluviatilis | reverse complement strand
CAACATGGAAGTTAAAGTTCTGTGGAGTCGCTCCACCATCCCGTCAGTCTATGGGTGGTACGGGGAGGTACGCACCTTTTTTGTACCCAAAAGGTCGCACACCTCCTGCAGCAATTTGCTCGAAAAATTCTTTCCCTGGTCGGTCAGCAAGCGTTCGGGAGCCCCCTTGTCCAAGACGTAGCCCTGGACAAATGCGTCCGCCATGGCCGCCGCCGACTGGTTGGCGAGTGGCCACACCATAGGCCATCGGGTAAAGTATTCCACACCAACCAACAGGTACTTGTTACCCCTAGACGTGACAGGAAAAGGCCCCAAAATATCCAGCGCAACGAGCTCGTTAGTGCGCGAGACCTGAATGGACTGCAGCGGTGGATTTGGCGCAACGGGCAGTGGTTTCCGTTTGGCGCAATCCACACACCCCTTCAGTATATTGACCACATCGCTCCCCATCCCCGGCCAATAATAGTCACGCTGGAGCAGAGCGAGCGTTTGTTTACTCCCAGATGCAAGAGGCGTTCGTGTGCGGCCAGAACAACTTTGCCCCGCATAGCGGAAGGCACGACGAGTGCGTGCCGCCGGGACATATTGTCCCATCTCATTAGCAGGCCCTGCTTGAGCAGCCAGGAGCCAGCTCGCTTTTGACCTTCCTCGGGACCTCCCGCCCTGCGACGCAACGCGAGCAGGGAGCTGTCAGCCATCTGGAGTCGGCCCCACTCAACGAGAGACAGTGAGAGTAGCGAGTCCCCGCCCGCAGGAGTAGCGGGAACGTCAACCAACGGCGCATTCGCGGCCACGACCAACTCACCCTCGGGCACAGCACCTTGCGGTTTACAGCGCGCTGACCCCATCAAGCACGCACATTCGGGACGAGGCGACAACCGCGACAGGGCATCCGCGTTGGTGTGGCGCAACCCCTTACGGTAAGTGGTCGTAAATTGATAGTCCTGGAGGACCTCCAGCCACCGTGATAATTGGCCCGAGGGTTGGGCGACCCTTAATGCATACTGAAGCGCCGCGTGGTCCGTCCGGACCGTAAAATGACGGCCATAGAGATAAAGTCTAAATTGCTGTATAAAAAAAACAATAGCCAGCAACTCGCGACGGGTCACGCAGTAGCGCTGTTCCGCTGGCGATAAAACCCTGCTACCATAGGCGACCACCCGTTCAACTCCCCCAACGACCTGTGAGAGCACCCCCCCAATGCCCGTGTTACTAGCATCAGTATCCAGCAAGAAGGGTCTCGTAAAGTCAGGGTAACATAAGGGCGGGGCACCCACCAAGGCGTCCCGGAGGGAGCAGAACGCGGCCTCCTCCTCTGGCCCCCATCGAAACCTGACCCCTTTGGCTGTTAGAGCGTGCAAGGGTTTGGCAATGGTGGCGAAATGCTCAACGAATCGGCGGTAGTAGTAAGCAAATCCAATGAAACTGCGGACCTCAGAAACCGACGTGGGCGTTGGCCATGAACTGACACAGTTCGTCTTCGCGGGATCGGTGGAGATCCCTGAAGAATCGACAATGTGGCCCAAGTACCTTACGGATTTCCGAAGAAGGTGGCATTTAGCCGGTTTAAACTTCAACTTAGCCGATCGCATCCGCAAGAACACCCCCCTTAATCGCTGGAGGTGTTCCTCGAAAGTTCTACTGAAAACAATGACATCGTAAAGGTAAATTAAGCAAGTATCCCATTGCAGACCCGACAAAACCAATTCCATAAGGCGCTGAAACATCGCGGGAGCGGAATGGAGTCCCATGGGCAAGCGATTAAATTGGAACAGGCCCCCTGGGGTCCGGAATGCGGTCTTAGGTTTAGACTCATCGTCGAGTGGCAGCTGCCAGAATCCCGACAGTAAGTCAAGTGTAGAAAAATACCGCGCCCCGGATAATGCGTCCAGGGACTCATCCATTCTGGGGAGTGGATACGCGTCAGCCACGGAGATCTTATTAAGGCGACGGAAATCTACACAAAAACGCAAGGACCCGTCTTGCTTCTTAACCAGAACGATAGGTGCTCCCCACGGACTGGATGAGGGCGAAATGATGTCGGCCATCAGCATGTCATTGACGGCCGATTGAACGTGTTCCTTCTCGGCAGGACTCAGCCGGAAGGGATTCTGCCGGACTGGTGCCACATCACCTGTTTCAATGTGGTGGCGTAACAGGTCCGTGCACCCAATATCATATTTGTGCTTGCTGAACACATCTGAGAATTCGATCAGCAGAGCGCGCAGCGCATCCAATTGCACCCTTGACAAATCACTGGAGTCCGCACACAGCGAATCGACCCATTCAAGGTCCTCACCCGATTGAATTTTCTGCGCCGGGACGGGATCAACATGCGCAATAAGCCGCTCTTCCGCAGGGACCCATGCCGCGTGAGCAAGCACGGTGCCCTGCGGAATAACAGCCGGCCGCGAACCAGCGTTTAAAACCATAACAAACGGGTCGCCGTTGGCCCGAACCAAGGTTTGAGCCACCGCCAAATCCAGACCCCCGACAGCTCTATTCGACGGACCCAAAAGCACGCCTTGTCCCACAGTCTCCCCACCCAACGGCTTCCGCAACCGGAGGGGTACCAACATCTGTGAACCCGGGGGCACGTGCACCGTATGGGTCGCTAGCGCTTGGATCGTTGCACAAGCCATCCGTATTTCAGTAGGGTTAGACAAAAAGGAAATACGGCGACCCGATGGCAGCTCAATACAACCTTGATCAACCAGAATTTTAATGGGCATCTTAGCCAAAAAGTCTGTACCCAATAGACAAGGAACCGGTAGGGAAGAGGAGAACAAAACAGGTCCCGCCAATTTAATATCCCCTATGCAAATGCTCGCCCGAATCTGACCGACAATGCCCAACGAGCCCCCATTTGCGGCGTAACATGGCACGTCCACCGGGAGCAGAGGTCGACATTGGACGGGGAGAATGTTATAAATGAGATCGGAAATGATAGTCGCCGACGCACCCGTGTCCACCAACACCCTGACCTCGATACCGTCTATGAATCCCGTAACGACAGACGAGCCGGCCGACGCAGCCACTATTCTGTGGCCCAACTCAGACCATTTAATTTCCCCCAGGCCCCATACGAACCCCCCTTTCCGAACCGAATCCCCGGCCCCCAATCGCACCTCCTCCGCCGCAAAGCAGCGGCCCATGTGTGTCGCGTATGTAGGCCGAGCATGTGCAGTGCCGCGACTTGCCGGGGGTAGTTGGGATGACTTGGGGCCTTGGTCGTCGTCCAGCCGAGGTCCCGTGGCGCGCTGACATGGAGCGCGGCACCCGGACGCCACGTGGCCCTGAAGGCCGCAGTTGTAGCACGTGACGAGGGACGTCGGAGGTCTCGGTTTACTCCAGCTTGCGGGTCGATCGCAGAGGCGAACGACCCCCCGACCTCCAATCCCCCGGTCGTGCTGCAGCGAACGCCTCTTCCCGTGGGCGAATGACTTGGGGCTCGGCGTCCACTGGGGCCGGAGCTGGGACCGCGGCAGAAGCACAGACGACCACTTGTTTCCGCTTCAGGACCTCGTGCGCCTGGATGCTCGTCGCAACACGCAATGAACATATGTTCACTTCGTCGGCTGTGTTGATGGGGACCCCCAGGTCCTGCGCCAACCTCAGCAGTTGTTCCAAAACCATAGCGTCCTGCCCCTCCTCGTCCATACGAGGGAATGCGGCGTCCGCGAGAGCCAACAACGCCGTGCGGTAGGCGAGCGCGGTCTCCGTGTCCGCCTTCCGTCGCTCGTAAAATTGGTGGCGGCAGGCCGAAGGTGGTCCGTACACCTTGGCCATGAGGCCCAGCGCAGCCTTGAGCGTGGAGTGGGCCGATCTCGGGGCGGACCTGAAGGCCGCGAGCGCGCTGTCATCCAACATCGCAGGCAGTGCCCGCAGCGCCGTAGCGTCGGACCAGGCCGACATCTCTTGATGGGCGAGAAATCTTCGCTGGAATGCGCCCCAGTCACCCCCTTCCGCCTTGAAGGCTGTCAACGCGGGAAGACGCTGCTGGAAAATAATGTCGTCCTCCACCTCGTGACTCTCCCGCGCTGCACCATCGATAGGCGAAATGGCGGCCCCTATGGCGGGTGGCTGATGGCGGCCCGTAGCGCACGCTGATGACGTGAGCTGCAGAGATTGGAGGACCTCCGCCACGTGTTGCTCGCGATTCCCGCCAATAGATGGCCGCTCGGTAGAAATGGCAGGATTTTCAAAGTCATTTTGGCGGGAATCTGCAACGCGATCCCTTTCAATGTCCATCGACGTTCTCGCTCCTCCAGATGTGGTGATCTCCGCTAGGATGGACGCCGTGGCGAGTAGCAGCTCTGCCAGGCGGGAGTGCGCGTCGTGGAGTCCGGCATCGGACCCCAGCCGCTCGTTGGGCGCCCATGAGGGGTCCTGTGGCGCCGGCATCTCCTCCTCTTCTCCCCCCGATGCCTGCTGGCCCGAGTCGTCATGGTTTTCCTCCCGGTCACGCTCGTGAGTCCGATGAGTCTTCCTGGTATCCATGGCTGGAAAACTGTTTCACTTCTGACGCCAGTTGTAATATTGTAAATTACGGCGGGAGACCACTTGATGGGTAGCACACTTTATTAACACTTGTCCTTGCCACAATAACACGTGTGGTCACTACAGCTCACGCTACACGTTCCACCCGGCTACACACACCCGGGCTCTCCAGCCCCGTAGCTTCCAGGGGAACTTACAGACCCACCCCAGCTTGGGTATGGGCCACGACCACTGGGTCCCGCAGCCCGCCCTCACACGGACGTCCGGCCCCAGGTCCCAAGGTCCCGCCTCTGAGCCACACAGGGTCCCGGCCCTTACAAGGACAGCGGGACTAGGGGTATCAGGGCCCTATCTCTTCTTCCTCCCTCTTCCGTCTTCACTGGTTACCAACTCCCCGAGCGCCCGCGCGCATCGCCTTTTATAGTCCTCCGCTCCCGAGGAGACGGAGCCTATGCGGACCGCGATGTGAGCACCCACCCTAGTTGACCAATCACCACGCGATGCCACACGATCCCTTTTTCCAGCGCGTGTCAACACCACACAACCAATCACCACGCGCTGCCACACGATCCATCAATGTCAGCACGCGTCACCACTACACAGCCAATCACCACGCGCTGCCCCACGATCCCTACTGCCAGCGCGTATCACCCCTACATCTATAAAGGATTCCCTTAGAATAAAAATGGCCAGAGCACAAGCTACAGCGGCTTTAACTTCTTATTTTTCATATCACGATAGTCACAAATATTCAGAGAAAAACAACATTTTGGCAAATAAATAAATAACGCACGATATTTATGCGTATGTAGTATTTGCTTGGTATTCTTTTACTCACGTCTTAACCTTATCTGATTAGAGTGCATAACTTCCAGGAGCCATTCTGATTACGTTTTGGCCTAGCGTGGAGACATCTGTTTTCCATCTCCCATCTTATCAACAGCTTGCAGCAACATCTTCTTAATTCAAGGTAGAGTAGACACCGACTCGGAGCGACTATGCATCTTAGTAAGAAAAAACCCTGCCTTCTTTTTTGACAGTTCAATCGTACCATTGTATCAGTCATAGGACATATCGTCATATGGTACATATTCTGTGGAGGCCCAACGAAAGCAAAGCATTTATTAATAAACAATGGATGTGTCATTTGTCACAGTAGGCCGAGTGAAACTGATCATAAAGGACGATGTAAAATTCATGTTTATACTACACCTACGTAACATATTGTTGTGGCATGAAACCAATAGAAGTTATCTTTGTTATCGTTACATAATTAAGCCAATGTGCGAATAATTACATTGCAGCCAGACAGTATCACTGACAACTTCATTGTTATATGGCCACCTTTATTGACCACCATTAAACAACATATAAATGCTGCAATAATCCACACATTGTCATTACTTGATCGGTTACATCATTGTTTAAATAATTTTAATGGCCACAAACAAATTGAGTTGTATCTTAAATGATGTCTTGTCTAGTTCTTTGTCAATCCACTGTCGGATGAAGGCTTCCAAAGTCCGTGTCAGGTCACGTGGGTTGTTTGACCATACTTCACCACTTGGATGGTGAAATGAGGAAGTCTCAGACAGTTCATATATACAGTAACTCACCACTTGTTAGCCATGACTGGGTATCAAACCCAGGTGGAATTGTTCTGAGCGCAGTACGTCAACCATGCGCTAACACTCCACCCCCCTACTCTTTGGTTATTTCGGTAAAGTCACGTAGCTATAAAATAATAATAATATAATACGACGTTTCGATTGCAACACAAGCAACCATCATCAGGTAAGAATGAATGATAAAACACAGACACGGAAACAACATAGGCAGACACACATGCATACCTGATGATGATTGCTTGTTTTGCAATCGAAACATCGTATTCTATTATTATTTGATTTGATTTTATACGTGACTTTACTGAAAGAACCAAAGAGTAAATATGGATTGCTTATTTCAGGTATGGTTCTTGACGGACACAATAATCCCCTGTGGGCTGGTGTAACCTGATGGTTGCTACCAGTATTATCAGCCACAGACAGATAATGCACAGAGAAGTCCGCCCAGCTTAAAGACCTAAGCCGTGTCAAGCACGATAGTTAACATTATAAATAACCAAAGGATTTAAACGTCATTTTTTAAAACCAACATTGGCATTCCAAAAGAGTTAGTAGGAAGCAATGTATATGTGTAATCTGCTTTTTAATCCTTGGCTGTTTTTAATATAACAATTATCCTGGCTTTTGGCTTGCCCCCTTGTTCCCCCACCACCAATACACTTCCATCAGAAAAAAATGAAATACAGAATGTCCCATGCCCAATGTCAACAGCATAAGAAGATTCCATCTGTACGCTTTGGTTCTTTCTATGTGACTTTACCGAAATAACCAAAGAGTATGGATTCCTGCAGTCACGAAAGCTTCAACTCAAGATTAGATTCCATCTGATGTTCACTTACTGTTATTGCTCATGTAGGCATGGCTAATTTGAGTATCATGTCGTGTACACATGTGTACTATTCTCCAACCATGAGTAGCAACATTTTCATACTTGGCCACTCTTTACTTTGTATACTAATCTCAGAGGCGAACGCTGGGTAATCGTGCATTCTGCTGCTATATCCCTACCTATATCAGGATTTGTGACTTAAAATTTTTAACTGGCTTAACAATGCTATTTTATCAATTAGCTTTTTCCTGTAGTCTGGTTGGATTTTACTGAGTGTAATCACTATTGGCTTTATTATACTGTATTTTGTTCTTCATTTTATCTCGATTTCAAGTACAGTTGTCATTGTTCTTTTTTTAGCTTTTACTCTAAATTGGATTTTATACTTGTGAGTGTAGTTTGTTTTTAATGTACAGTACTTTGAGATATGAAAGGCACTTAATATAATGAAGATTATTGTTATAATATTGCACAGGTTTGCCACACCCTCACATTAAATGCTTCTCTCAACACAGCATTGGTCACGTAAAAATTGAGATCAGTGGAGCTTCTCCTGTACATTTCTCTTTCTAACTCTCGTTAATAAATAAAAACCCCACCCATTAATTTACGGGCAAAGCATGATGCATTGTTACCGTGACCCCTGATAAATACCCAGAGTCCATGACCAAACATAAATCACCAAATAATTACTGCACAGTACATATATCCACGTACGAAGTGCTCCACTAATGGAATACAGTGTTTGTGCTTCCAAATTAAGAAATGCAGACCGTGCTTGATGCTGCTATAATAAGTGAATTGCGTTGTAAACATTTCAACCTAGAATCATGTCCTTAACGTTGTAATGGTATACACTCAGGGAGCCTTCACAAGTTGACAATTATAGTAAGCCTAAGTAAGGTCTTTGTGCCTTGTTCAATGCAAGTGAATGTGCGTTAAATATCGTCAAGGCCATTTTACAAACGGAGGGTCTGATTCATATAGCTTCTTGTCCATAATTCCATCACTTTTGGACAGAATGATTCACACGTATGTGTTTGTGTGCGATTAGTATGCGTGTGTGTCCGTGTGTAAGATGGAAAGAGCCTGCCTGGTCGGCTTGGTCTGCCGGCATGTTGACATCACCATGCACAGCTCAGATTATCTTCGAAACTCCTACGAATGCAGATTGTCTTGGGGTTTTTGTTGTTGTGCCAGAATCGGACTCTGCCCATTCCGTACAGAGAATTGGGTCGAAACACACGTTTGGCAGAATCACTGTTGCAGAATTTACGATTAATGTCGAAAATTCTGCAAAAATACAGAAACAAATTCTGCTACTGTACATGTGTAGTGAGCGACTTCCGAGACACGTCGTGTAAAAGGCTTCTTATTTAGTCTCACACTTTAAGTGCAACACTGGGCGATACATCTATGTAACGTTCTACGTAGCCACACATAGCCGACCCTTCTACACAACCCCATCGTCGGTGTCCAACTACACAGTTGTCTGACTCGCGCAGCAACGGCGACAATGAGAGCCTTGCAGAAGATCGGCCACGTGGCCGGACGACGAAAAGAGATGAGGCGAGCAGCGACGCAGCCAGGACCCGCAACAGCATCGAACCTCTGGTTCGGTCCCCCTTATATACACCCTGGCACGGCCAAGCCCCACCTCTGGCCACGCCCCCTTCCAGAACCTTCGAGCAGGTTCCCAGAGTTTCCCGACTGACTCTGCCTTTCACCCTTACCCAAGATACGCCCCCCTCATAATTATACATGACTTAACATGTCCATAACCGCGATTACCCTTTCAGGCCGACAGGTGGCACCCTGTCATTACACATGAATGAAGCAACAAAGGTGCTGCAACCACAATTGTTAGCATCCTATTTCATAAAAGTGTGATAAACTCGACCTTAATTAGGTCTCAAGAGTCTGTGCATCACTCCCACTATTACACTCTTATATGCCTTGTAAGTGAAAAGGACTTCGGATGAGGTAAGTATAGTTCAACTTTATGGTTTATTTGCAGATAATGTGCAAATGCATAGAGACCATACTTATTGAGGCTTTACTCCAGAATGCACCCGAGCTCCTTCTCGGGCCCCTTTGTGTAGCCTGTACCCCTTTTCTAGCAAGTTCTCCTATTTTACTCCAAATCCCTTTTCCAACGGGTATCAACTGTCCATTATTAATTATTTTAATCTTCCTGCCTCTTTCCTTTGAACCAATCTGATTTGAATGCTCCGATGCCTTTCAATCAGATTGGTGTGGTGGCGTCACCAACCAAGGCGGTTGTCAGTGGCTCTGCTACTTTTAAACTTGGTCTGCCTGTGAAGAAGTGAATATTTCTGGCAGACTGACCCACACACAGACATAGGGTTGACCGCTAGGCCTAACCCTTATATATGTGTAGTGGGTTCACTGAGAGACACACACTAACTCAGGAGGCAACACGTTAATTATATGGACTACAAAGGGATAACTACATAAACCATGTGAGGGCAGTCAGCACACTGCCTGACCCACTATGCCGAGCACGAAGACCAAAGACCAAAGACTCAGGAGAAGACATAGCACGGAGGACTCCATTTGAGCAAACAGCCCCGACCCAACCTCGGGACCTCCCTTTTATGCCCCCCAGCGTGGCCTGGCTCCGCCCTCGGCCACACCCCCTTCTGGAACCTACCAGAAGGTTCTGGGCTATACTCCACGTGTCCCTTCTGTCGCCTTTGGCCCACATCCTTACCCTGCCCTATCATGTACCCTTTCCAGCCAACCGGGCTGCTACATGCTCGGATGCCCCCTCTCTGCCAGCCACCAGCACTATGCCCCCTAGGGATCCGTTCTATGATGTTGCATGCCCTACTGGCAGAGAGAGCTACTACACTTACAGTTCCCCTCTTTATCAGTAACTGGCGCTAGGCACCGTAGTGACCCATTCTATGTCACTACATATGTGTAGTGGGTTCTAAATAGGCACACACCGAGTCTTGAAGGCAACACGTTTAATTATTAATATAACACGAAATGGCTAACATAACAGATAACTGCGCAACACTCCGAGGTTAACTATGTGCATTACAGGTTAACTACATAAGGTGTTGGCCACTGCTCCTAACCACCTAACCACTTGAACGGGATCACTATATGGTTGGACCAGGATAGCTAATGCACTGCCTGGCCCTCGTGCTCGAAGACCGAAGAGCGAGGATCGAAGAAGGTAGGCTTCATTCCCGGGTCGAACAGCCCAGCTCCCTCTCAGGACTGGGCTTACAGTGAGGGAAACAAGTATTTGATCCCCTGCTGATTTTGTACGTTTGCCCACTGACAAAGAAATGATCAGTCTATAATTTTAATGGTAGATTTATTTGAACAGTGAGAGACAGAATAACAACAACAAAATCCAGAAAAACGCATGTCAAAAATGTTATAAATTGATTTGCATTTTAATGAGGGAAATAGGTATTTGACCCCGCTGCAAAACATGACTTAGTACTTGGTGGCAACAACCCTTGTTGGCAATCACAGAGGTCAGACGTTTCTTGTAGTTGGTCACCAGGTTTGCACACATCTCAGGAGGGATTTTGTCCTACTCCTCTTTGCAGATCTTCTCCAAGTCATTAATGTTTCGAGACTGACGTTTGGCAACTCGAACCTTCAGCTCCCTCCACAGATTTTCTATGGGATTAAGGTCTGGAGACTGGCTAGGCCACTCCAGGACCTTAATGTTCTTCTTCTTGAGCCACTCCTTTGTTGCCTTGGCCGTGTGTTTTGGGTCATTGTCATGCTGGAATGGCCATCCACGACCCATTTTCAATGCCCTGGCTGAGGGAAGGAGGTTCTCACCCATGATTTGACGGTACATGGCCCCGTCCATCGTCCCTTTGATGCGGTGAAGTTGTCCTGTCCCCTTAGCAAAAAAACACCCCACAAACCATAATGTTTCCACCTCCATGTTTGACGGTGGGGATGGTTCTTCTTGGTTCTTTCGGTAAAGTCACGTAGAAGGGAAGTAATAAAATAATAAAAATAAAACATAATAAAATAATTCTCACGACGTTTCGGCCACAACACAAGTAGCCGTCCTCAGGTGAAGACAGGTCTGTCGAGGCGACAGCATCTAAAAGAAAACACCACCACGCCTGGAGTGTCTATTTAAGCTGGGTTGGAAGGGGGGGGGGGGAAATGCGCATTGAGAAAATTATCTGCATATCAAGAGGAATTTAGCATATTTATGGGAAATGCAGGAATGCGATTAGTGCTATTTGTGAAATGCTAATCTTTCATAATGCCCATGCATTATGTAGGATTAGCAGCATCAAAGGGAGGGGGATAGGGGTAGCATTAATAAAGGGAAGGCATGTTAATAGTATGTAGCTGCAGTAACTAAACAACAACATAAAACGCTAAAGTATAAACTACATAGTATTAAATTGTATACTGTATTACTATACACTACCCTATGTCTTAGAATAATACATAGTGTAATATTACACTATGTATTATTCTACCCACCCAACTGTATACCACACTGCTGTATATTCACTATACAATTTCGATACTATATTACCTTATACATTGTATTCAAAATTACACTTTAATACTATTTATTATTATACAATATGCTATACACTATACCATTGACCGCCGCGTGAACGGAGCAAAGAATCCATTCCCTGCGGAGAATACAAGATATATAGTCAATGTCAGTGAGTGGAACGCGGTCTGAAAGTCACCGTAAACGTGGACACAATCAGTTAAGATCCGAAATGGTTAATTATGTCCTTCCAATGATTGCTAAGCCGGAATCCATCTTCTTGGTTGAAATTGTCTCTGTGTTTGTATATGTGGATCGCCTCATGAACGAATCTCTTATGGTAGCCAGTGGGGATGGTGTTCTTGGGGTCATAGGCAGCATTCCTCCTCCTCCAAACACGGCGAGTTGAGTTGATGCCAAAAAGTTCCATTTTGGTCTCATCTGACCACAACACTTTCACCCAGTTGTCCTCTGAATCATTCAGATGTTCATTGGCAAACTTCAGACGGGCATGTATATGTACTTTCTTGAGCAAAGAGACCTTGCGGGTGCTGCAGGATTTCAGTCCTTCACGGCTTAGTGTGTTACAAACTGTTTTCTTGGTGACTATGGTCCCAGCTGCCTTGAGATCATTGACAAGATCCTCCCGTGTAGTTCTGGGCTGATTCCTTACCGTTCTCATGATCATTGCAACTCCACGAGGAGAAATCTTGCATGGAGCCCCAGGCCAAGGGAGATTGACAGTTCTTTTGTGTTTCTTCCATTTGCGAATAATCGCACCAACTGTTGTCACCTTTTCACCAAGCTGCTTGGCGATGGTCTTGTAGCCCATTCCAGCCTTTTGTAGGTCTACAATCATGTCCCTGACATCCTTGGAGAACTCTTTGGTCTTGGCCATGGTGGAGAGTTTGGAATCTGATTGATTGATTGCTTCTGTGAACAGGTATCTTTTATACAGGTAAGAAGCTGAGATTAGGAGCACTCCCTTTAAGAGTGTGCTCCTAATCTCAGCTCTTTTATACAGGTAACAAGCTGAGATTAGGAGCACTCCCTTTAAGAGTGTGCTCCTAATCTCAGCTCGTTACCTGTGTTAAGTAGTTGTTGCTGTTGTAGACGGAGGTACTCGGAGACGGAGGTGAGTTAGGGGCTTCCGCCAGGGTTTATTAACAGGTATCACTATAAGGGTTCCCTCTTCACCCCTTCCACTATCCCCGTTCCTCCAGTGACCCCGCTTACGTCACGGGGTCTCCCTTAAATACCCTCTGAGGCAAGACGTCACGTGCACTGCCCGGCGCGTGCGACCCCACGTCCTGTGATGTCACAGCACCGGACAGCGCACGCGACGCCACCACTCTCCTCTACTCCTCTACATCACCCCCCCCCCGTGAAAAAAAACAGCCGACCCGGCTGCAAGCACCCCGCAAGCGGGGCCCCACACCGGACCGAAGACCGAATATTCACGAGTTCGTGTGCCTGAAGGTATAACCGGCTGCTAGAAACTAAACCTTAGGGCAGCACGGCCCCTCAAGCAGAACAGCAACAACAAAAAACAAGACAAATAGACCCCGAAGGCCTCATCCGCCGGATAGCGCCGAACGGGCGCCAGGGGCTGGGCCCGCTGAACGGCCATCAGGGCCGTCACCGGAGCCGCATCCCCCTCGAGCGGGTATGCGCTGCTGGCCCGCTCCCCCGTATGATGTCCGTCTCCCGTGCAGGTGGCCCGTCAGCGGGCAACAGGCCCACCGCCGTGGCCTCCGGTGACCGGGGGGTCTCTGTCGGCCTCACTCGGGAGGGGCCTGGGGGCACACACACAGGTCGGACGTCACCTCCGTCAGCGAGACCCGGCCGGTCAGGCACGCCGGACACATCATCAGCCGGCCGCTCCGGAATTGGGGGTGGATCCCCCAGGGTAGATGGAACATAACGTTTGAGCCGGGACGGGTGCACTATCCACTGCCGGCGACTGAACCGAATCCGGACGCATTGCGGCCGGCAGACCTCCACAACCTCCACGGGGCCCTGCCAAGGGCGATGCAATTTGGCCGATGTGCCAACGGGGACCTGGGGACAATGCAGCCACGCTTTTTGACCCGCTATCCACGGGAGGCCAGCTGCCTGGTGTTTGGGCAGCCGCTCATTAGCCGCCTGCCGGCTTGCGGAATTCTCGGCAGCGGCCTGTCGCGCCTCGCGCAGCCGGTCAAGCGCGACCTTCAAAGGGGTCGGCACTGCCGACCCCTTCTTGGAGGAGCCAACGTCCATCTGGACGTGCACCGGGGGCTCCGGTTCCCTACCGTACATCAAATAAAAAGGCGAAAATCCCGTGGAGGCATGAGGGGCCAACCGATACGCCGCCAAGACCCCCGGGACGAACAGGTCCCAGTCTGACTGGGACGTGTTCACCTGGTGGCACAGCATGGACGTAAGGGTGCGGTTCAAGCGCTCTACCATCCCGTCTGACTGGAGGTGGTAGGGCGAGGTGCGGATTTTCTTGGTGCCAAGGAGGTCACACACCTTGAGCAACCTAGACGAGAAATTCCGCCCCTGGTCAGTCAACAATTGTTCCGGCGCGCCCTTGTCAAACACGTACCCCTGGACGAAGGCCTCGGTGATAGAAGAGGCCAACTGATCGACCAAAGGCCATGCCATGGGCCAACGTGTGAGGTACTCAACGCCCACCAAGAGGTATTTGTGGCCCCGTTGGGATGCAGGGAATGGCCCCAAAATGTCGAGCGCCACGAGCTCATTAACGCGAGAAACCCGGATGGACTGCAGCGGGGCCCGGTCCCGGACAACTGGGGCCTTCCTCCGCGCGCAGTCGTGGCAACCCTTTAAAATCAGTGCCACGTCACCTTCAACACCCGGCCAGTAATAGTCCCGCTTAAGGGTCAATAAGGTCTTGTGGTAGCCAAGGTGCATAAGCTTCTCGTGAATGGCTCGGGTTAATTTACCACGCAGGCTAGTGGGCACAACCACACAATAGCGTTCCAATTGGGCATCCCAACGCATGAATAGTCCGTCATGCACGGCGATCTCCGGGGCAGCCGACGAAGCTGAGCTCCGGGCCTTATGTCCGACACGGCGCCGTAGCTTCAGCAGAGAGGAATCCTCCATCTGCAAGCCGGACCATACCTCCCGGGGAAGTCCAAGGCCGAAATCCGCGGGCGACGCCGCACCTGGAGGGGTGTCCGCCTCGGCCGACGCGACCAACTGGGCCGCGGCGTCCCCTGGGGCCTTGCAACGGCTAGAGCCCAGGGCGCAAGCACACCCACCGCCTGCCGGCAATCGGGATAAACCGTCCGCATTTCCATGCTGTGTCCCCTTCCTGTGGATTACATCAAAGGGGTAATCCTGGAGCACTTCGAGCCAGCGAGACAGCTGACTCGAGGGCTGACTAATCTTCAGCGAATATTGCAGGGCCGCGTGGTCGGTTCGGACCGTAAACAGCCTACCGTACAAATATGGTCTATACAACTGAACAAAATAAACTATGGCCAAAAGTTCCCTCCGGGTCACACAATATCGCTGTTCCGTCGAGGACAGAACGCGACTGCCATAGGCTACCACCCTCTCAACCCCGTCGACCACCTGGGCCAGGACAGCCCCAATTCCCGTGTCGCTGGCATCGGTATCGAGCAGGAAGGGTTTCGTAAAATCCGGGTACACCAAGGGCGGCGCATCCGCCAAGGCCGTGCGAAGCGCCGCAAAAGCCGCCTCCTCCTCCGCGCCCCAGTGAAACCTTTGGCCTTTGGCGGAAAGGGCGTGCAGTGGCTTCGCAATGGTCGCAAAATCGCGGACAAACCGGCGATAGTACGATGCGAAGCCAACGAAGCTACGCACCTCCGCGACAGATGTGGGAGTCGGCCACGTCCGGACACAAGCCGTTTTATCCGGGTCCGTGGCGACACCTGACGTGCTAACAATGTGTCCCAAATACCTCACCGATGGTTGTAGCAAGTGGCATTTCTGGGGTTTGAATTTCAAGCCAGCAGCACGCACTTTGACGAGCACCGCCTCAAGGCGTTGCAAGTGCTCGCCAAACGTACGGCCAAAAACAATAACGTCATCCAAGTAGATTAGACAAGACTCCCACTGCAGCCCCGCCAAGACCATCTCCATGAGACGCTGGAAGGTGGCCGGGGCCGAATGGAGACCCATAGGAAGCCGATTGAACTCGAACAACCCCTGGGGTGTGCGGAACGCTGTTTTGGGTCTAGAGGCCTCATCCAGTGGCAATTGCCAGAAGCCGGAGAGCAAATCTAAAGTCGAAAAGAACCGCGCGCCCGAGAGGGCGTCCAGGGAATCATCCATGCGAGGCAATGGATATGCATCAGCCACCGAGATCTTGTTCAATCTACGAAAATCGACGCAGAACCGGAGACTCCCGTCCCGTTTCTTGACTAGCACAATGGGGGCACCCCAAGGGCTAGTAGATGGGGAGATGATGTCCGCCGCCAACATTTCCTCGACAGCCGAGCGGACATGATCTTTTTCCGCTGGGCTAAAGCGGTGGGAATTAAGTCGAATAGGGGCCGCGTCGCCCGTGTCTATGTGGTGGTCCAAAAGAGTAGTGCGACCCAGATCAAACTTACTTTGGCTGAATACATCGGTGAACCGCTCAATGAGGTCGCGGAGTTGCCGACGTTCCCCGGAGGACAACGAGGCATTCTCGTCACACAACGTGGCGATCCATGATGCGTCGGGGTCCCCCGTGCGCATCACGCCCGCCACGACCCCTCCATCCGGGGCAGCGCTCTCGGGTGGAGGAGCCGGGGTCGCGTGTGCCAAAACGGCGCCGGCCGGGACTACGACCGGCAAGGGTCCCGAATTGAGGACCTGCAAAAAAAGGTCCTGGCCCCCCGACACGGCTGTCAAGGCGCCCACCAACCCCTTCGTCCTTGAAAAGTAGCTTGACGGGGACAGGAGGATACCCGTCTCCGTGGAGCCCATTTCGAGCGGTTTGCGCAACCTAAGGGGTATCAGGATTTGTGACGCCGGTGGTACGGTCACCGGCACTTTATTCAAGGCCCGTACACCGGCGACCAAGGGAGACAGGACGGTAGGCGATTGTAGGAATTTCAGCCGCCTCCCTGACGGCATTTCCACACAGCCCTGGTCAACGAGAATTCGGATGGGCATCCTAGACAAAAAGTCGGTCCCCAAGAGGCATGGCACTGCCAAGGTCCTGGAGACCAAAATCGGCCCGGCCAACTCAATCTCGTCAACCCGAACCGACGCTAGAACGTGGCCCAAGATGCCCAAACTGCCGCCGTTCGCGGCGACACAATCCCCGCGAACCGGCCTTAACGGACCCACGCTGCGGGGTAGCAGCCCAAAAATGGCCTCCGAAATAATGGTGGCCGATGCCCCCGTATCCACCAGGAGGCGAACGTGCACCCCTTGCACATATCCTGCCACCGCTGAGGAGCCGGCAGCTGCCGCCACCATCCTATGCGCAAGCGCATCCCAGTGGCGGGTCTGTCTGGGTCATTGAGGGGGTGATGACGATGGTGCACCCGACCCTTCGAGGACAACCCCATGACGATGGGTCCTAGCCCGGCTAGATGCATGAGGTGAAGGGAGCGGCCGCGCAGATGATGCGTCGCGACTCGCCTGGGGCCCCGGACCCGATGCCAAGGAGGGTCTGGGAGAAGGTGGAGTCCCTTTTCCAAAGGCCCCGGGGCATTCCGGCAGCCCCGCTCAATGTGGCCCCGCTGACCACAGCGGAAGCAGGCCACCGTGTCCGCCTCCTGTGGACGGGAAGGTCCCGGCCGCCCCCGCTGCTCCGGACGGCGACCACCCGCCCCCCTTCCTCGACGATCGGCCACCGCCAGGGCCGCGAGGGTGTCCACCCCCTGAGAGGTGACCCCCCCGTCCGGCGCCGGGACCCCCGCACACGCCGCCATCTGAGGCCGTTGGCGGAGGGAGAGGTGCGCCTGAATGTTTTCGGCGACCGCCAAGGATGTGATCTGCCGATCATTGTTGATCGACAGAGCAATTCCTAGCTCCCTTGCCAGGTCAAGCAGCTTCCCCAAGGCCATAGAATCAAGTGCCCTGCCGTACAGGTCAGGGTATGCAGCCTGTGCCAGGGCCAGGAGCGAGCAGCGGAAGGCCAGCGGCAGTTCCCCCTCCTCCCGCCGCCGCAATGAAAACTTTAGCTGCGCGGTGGACGGCGGCTAAAAAACGTTGGCCATTTGGATATAGGCCGCCGGGAGTGTAGCCCGATTGGCCGGATGGATGGACTTGAAGGCCTGCAGAGCCCTTTCGTCCAAGCAGGTCGGAAGCGCCGGCAAGGCCTCCTCCATGGACCAGCCGACCGACATGTATGCCGCGTCGAACCGGTCCTGGAAGGCCGACCAGTCGCCCCCTTGCGCGACAAACGGCGCAACGTCGGGTAACCGGCGCTGCCATTGGCCGCGCGGCGCCGCGAGGTGTGGAAGCCAAGCGGCACCTGCGGGCCACCCGGCGGACGCGACGTGGTGCGGCGGTGGCAGCATTGCGGCTCCCGCGGGCCACGCCGAAGACGCGGAAAGGTGCGGTGGTGCTGCGGCTCCCATGGGCCACGCCGTAGGCGCAGCGAATTGTGGCTGAGTTGCGGCCCCCATGGGCCACGCCGTAGACGCAGCAAAGTGCGGCTGAGTTGCGGCCCCCATGGGCCACGCCGTAGACGCAGCGAAGTGCGGCTGAGTTGCGGCCCCCATGGGCCACGCCGTAGATGCAGCGAGGTGTGAAGGCACCTGCGCTTTCGCGACCCACCTGTCAGCGGCGGCGTACGAAGCCACGGCGTCGTCCCGCGACGCGGCGAGGGACCACGGCGTTGCCGAAAACGCGGCGGTATAAATCGGGCCTGCAGCGGCCCCCGCGGCCCACCCCGCCGGCGCAGCGAGGTGCGGGACAGCGGCCGTAGCCGCGGCCACCTCTCGCGACGCAGCGAGGCACCACGGAGTTGCGGCCTCCCCGGGCCACACCGAAGACGCGGCGGTATAACACGGAGCTGCGGCGGCCCCCGCGGCCCACCCCGCCGGCGCAGCGAGGTGCGGGACAGTGGCCGCAGCCGCCGCAACCTCTCGCGACGCGGCGAGGCACCACGGCGTTGCAGCCTCCATGGGCCACGCCGAAGACGCGGCGGTATAACACGGAGCCGCGGCGTCATCCATGACAAGGGACGCAGGCACGGCGAGGTGCAGAGCCGCGGCATCGCCGGTGGCCGGCCCCGTGAGCGCAGCGACATGTGGAGCCGCGGCAGCACCCGCGGCCCATTCCGGCGGCACGGCGATGTACGGGGCAGCGGCAGCTGCCGCTGCCCACCCCGGCGGCCCGGCGAGGACGGCACGCGCGTACTTACCCGGGGCCCCCCCGGCGGGCGCAGCTTGATGTAGAGCCGCGTCGTCGCCGGCGGCTGGTCCCGCAGGAGCGGCGTGCCGAGAAACCCCGGCCGCGTCAGTGTAGAGACGCGGCGTCGCGGTCGCCATGGCAGCACCCGCGGCCCATTCCGGCGGCACGGCGATGTACGGGGCAGCGGCAGCCGCCGCTGCCCACCCCGGCGGCCCGGCGAGGACGGCACGCGCGTACTTACCCGGGGCCCCCCCGGCGGGCGCAGCTTGATGTAGAGCCGCGTCGTCGCCGGCGGCTGGTCCCGCAGGAGCGGCGTGCCGAGAAACCCCGGCCGCGTCAGTGTAGAGACGCGGCGTCGCGGTCGCCATGGCAGCACCCGCGGCCCATTCCGGCGGCACGGCGATGTACGGGGCAGCGGCAGCCGCCGCTGCCCACCCCGGCGGCCCGGCGAGGACGGCACGCGCGTACTTACCCGGGGCCCCCCCGGCGGGCGCAGCTTGATGTAGAGCCGCGTCGTCGCCGGCGGCTGGTCCCGCAGGAGCGGCGTGCCGAGAAACCCCGGCCGCGTCGGTGGAGAGACGCGGCGTCGCGGTCGCCATGGCAGCCATGTCCGCCGGCCGCCGCGTCGCAGCCGTAGTAGCGGCCGCATACGTCTCCCGAGCCAACATGGCCGCCGCGGATTGCGTCGCAGCCAACATGACGGCCATTTCCGGTGGAGCGGTCGCTGGGAAAACGGCGGCGCTTTCAACGTTGGCAGTTGACAGTTGCTCCCGTCTCGAGTGCGGGGCGGTTGGCTGCGTCCGTGCCTCCACCTCGGCCAACCTGACGGTCAGCTGCCCCACCACCTGCAGGAGCTGGTGCAGCAGAGCTGCGGGGACGCTTTCCGTCTCTGGCGGCGGCGGTGAGCTGGCACTCCCCGCAGCCGAATCCTCCCGCTCCGGCCCGCTCGTTTCCATGGGGACCGTCACCGGGGTCCCGGGCTCCGGGGTCACTGCTGGAGCCTCCTCTCCGCCTTCGGCACCCTCCAAGTCATGTGCCAGTGGGTTCTTACGCCGTGCGCCCGCTTTTGACATGTTGGCGACGGTGTAAACTTCTGACACCAGTTGTTAAGTAGTTGTTGCTGTTGTAGACGGAGGTACTCGGAGACGGAGGTGAGTTAGGGGCTTCCGCCAGGGTTTATTAACAGGTATCACTATAAGGGTTCCCTCCTCACCCCTTCCACTATCCCCGTTCCTCCAGTGACCCCGCTTACGTCACGGGGTCTCCCTTAAATACCCTCTGAGGCGAGACGTCACGTGCACTGCCCGGCGCGTGCGACCCCACGTCCCGTGATGTCACAGCACCGGACAGCGCACGCGACGCCACCACTCTCCTCTACTCCTCTACACCTGTATAAAAGACACCTGGGAGCCAGAAATCTTTCTGTTTGAGAGGGGGTCAAATACTTATTTCCCTCATTAAAATGCAAATCAATTTATAACATTTTTGACATGCGTTTTTTGGATTTTTTGTTGTTGTTATTCTTTCTCTCACTGTTCAAATAAACCGACCATTAAAATTATAGACTAATCATTTCTTTGTCAGTGGGCAAACGTACAAAATCAGCAGGGGATCAAATACTTTTTTCCCTCACTGTATATCCGCTGTGGTGTGGCCGGGCTCTGCCCCTGGCCACGCCCCCTTCTAGATCCTTCGTAGAGGCTCTCGGTCCATACCACGTGGCCCCTTCACCCCCTTCACCCCCTTCACCCCCTTCTGTGGGTCCCCGTGCCCCCTCGTCCGGTCACGTGCTCTCGCGGGTTCATGCAGGCTGTCATGTCCTGACCCGACCTCCGTGACACTAGGGACCCTGCCCTCTAGTGAGCTCCTTGATACAGTACACACACTTGTGGCATAGAACGGCACCCAGCGTACAGTACCACTCTTCCCTCGGTACTGTCGCTACACTGTAGTGATACCATTTATGTCGCTACATATGTTTCAAACATGATTCCAAAGAACACAGGATGAGATGTTACTATCCTTTGTGCAAGCACTTCCAAGAGTTCATGAACAGTGAGCCTGGTGAAATTTGGGGAGCGCATCGTCAGTAGTGACCCTTTGGTTCCTAGGGTGTTTCGGCCTTTCATACTATACACCCTCCCCAAAGGTCGCCAGCAACAGGGTGATCAATCCTACGCTTGCGTCCCATTCCCAATTAGTCATAGGAGTTGCCTTGTTGTTCATAGCCAACATCCCATGGGACTATGCATGGCAGGGGCGTCCTCCTCCCTGAGTCAAGCATTGTTGACTGCATACCTCCTGGCCCTCTCACTTTGGGGCCCAGCTGGGGTCTTTCCTCTTCATCCAGAGCCACTGACTGCTGCCTTCTGCCGCCTCCGATACAGCTCTGATTGCCGAACGCTGGCTCTGGCCCTTAATTCCCAGGTCTCTAAGCAGTCTGGTTGTAGATGTTGCCACAAAACCTCTGCAGCCCACCTCCACTGGTCGGACTTCTGTGTTCCAGCCATGATGCCGTGCTTCGGCAGCTAGATCGGCATAGCGCAGATGTTTTCGCTCATAAGCCTCATCTACTGAGTCCTCCCAGGGTACTGTGAGCTCAATGATGAAGACCTTCTTGAGCGAACGGGACCAGAGCACCATGTCAGGTCTTAGGGTGGTGGTTGCGATCTCCGGAGGAAACACAAGTTGCCGGCCAATGTCAGCTAGAATTTTCCAGTCGCGGGCCAAGCGCAGCTGGTCTCGCTCTATTGGTGTAGAGCCGCTCTTCGGTGGTTTAGCCCCTTCGCGGACAAAGGTCGTCCGTAAGGGGTGTGATGCTGCTGGGGGTGGTGGTAGGGAGTTGGTGGCAGCTTGCTTGTCCTCCAGGGCGGACGCAAGGTTTTTAAGGACTTGGTTGTGACGCCAAGTGTAGCGTCCTTGGGTGAGGCTTGTTTTACACCCTGTGAGAATGTGCCTGAGGTTGGCTGGCATGGAACAGAGGGCACAGTCCGGATCTTCACCATACCATTGGTGAAGATTAACTGGTGTTGGAAGGATGTCATATGTTGCTCTGATGGAAAAGCTCAACCGCCTCGCTTCCATGGCCCACAGATCCTTCCAGCTGATCTTCCTCTACTCCACACTGTCCCATCGAGTCCACTGTCCTTGTTTGGCAAGAGAGACTGCCTTGGCCCACCTTGCAGCCTCCGCCTGATGGCGTACTTCCTGCACTACCATCTTCCGCCGCTCTGGTGCAGTGGCCTTACTCCAAGCAGCACGGCTAGTTAGCCCAAGGCCTCCTCTCCCTTGCTGAACATGACCCACAATGTCAGCATGTCTGAGGGCTGCTGTTGCCTCCTGGACTGCTTTTCCTGGCCTCCATTTGCGCCCAGTTGCCAAGGTCGGCGCGTTGTTGCTCACCACTGGGTCTCGAGATTCATTCAGTGTCATCTGGAGCCTGGTTGAATTCCTCGGTTAGACTGGTGAGGGGCAGCTTGAGGACACCATCTCCATAGAGGTCTATGGTGGTAAGGCATCGTGGAACTCCGAGCCACTTCTTTAAGTAGCTCGTGGCTCCTCTTTCCATCTTCTCCACTGTTGAGATTGGAACCTCATACACTGCTAGGGGCCACAACACCCGGGGTAGGAGACCAAACTGCAAATACCAGGCCTTTAACTTTCCAGGTAACTGGGTGTTGTCGATGGACTGTAGGCTACTACTGATGTCTTTGCGCAGCTGTTGCACCTGGTCTTTGTCCTTCAGGCTTGCATGATACCACCTTCCAAGGCTTTTTACCGGCTGCTCAGACACTGTTGGGATTTGGTCATCTCCGATGAAGAATTTCAGGTCACAGAGTACTCCCTTCACAATCGAGATGCTGCGTGACTTGGATGGTTTAATCTTCATACGGGCCCAGCTGATGTTCTCCTCGAGTTTTCTGAGCAGTCTCCTGGTGCATGGGACAGTGGTGGTCAATGTTGTAATGTCGTCGATGTAGGCTCTGAGTGGAGGGAGGCGAAAACCAGAGTCGACTCGCTGTCCACCAGCAACCCATTTTGAGGATCTGATGATAACCTCAATTGCCATTATGAATGCCAATGGATAAATGGTACATCCCGCCATTATACCTACATTCAGGCATTGCCATGAGGTGGTGAACTCTGAGGTGGTGAAGCAGAACTGCAGATCCTGAAAGTACGACTTCACCAGGGTTGTGATGGTGTCCGGTATGTGGAAAAATCTGAAGGCAGACCACAGGAGTTCATGGGGCACAGAGCCAAATGCATTGGCGAGGTCGAGGAAGACTACATGGAGGTCCCTTTTCTCCACCTTGGCCATTTGGATCTGGTGCCAGATCATGCTGGAATGTTCCAAGCAGCCAGAGAACCCTGATATTCCTGCCTTCTGTACAGATGTATCGACGTACGCATTCCTTTGCAGGTACTCGGCCATCCTCTGGGCAATGATCCTAAAGAAGATTTTACCCTCGACATTCAGTAAGGAGATTGGCCGGAATTGGCTGATGTTCACTGCATCCTTCTCCTTAGGGATCAGGACCCCGCCTGCCCTACGCCACACTTTGGGTATTATCTTCTTTTGCCAAGCTGTTCTCATAAGCCTCCAGAGGAACCTCAGGACGTCTGGTGCGTTCTTATACACTTTGTACGGGACTCCATTTGGCCCCGGGGCTGATGCTGTTCTTGCCCTTCGAACTGTGTTTTCCACCTCTTTCCATGTCGGAGGGCTGGTCTCAATATGATGTTCCGGGGGTTCAATGGGTGGGATATCTGATGGGATGGCCAGATGTTCATGTCGCTTTGAGTCAAAGTTTGTTGTTCTCAGGTGCTCTTCTAGGTCTTTCTTTGTTGTTTTTAGAACTCCACTTTTTTCCTTCATGAAGAGACTTTTAAGGAACTTGAAGGGATCTTTATAGAATCGAGTTCTAGTTTGTTCTTTCTTCCTTCTGCGCTTCCGTAGGTTCTCTGCTCTACGGAGGGATGCCAACCGGGTTTTGATGTCAGCCTGAAGTGCCTCTATGCCCTCCTTTTCCACTTCCGAGGCTTTCTTCCACTGTTTCTTAAGCTGTTTCTTTTCTTGAATGAGGCGCTTGATTTCTTGTTGCCTCCTGAAAACTAGTGTGGTTGGAACCTTTCTCCCGCCTTTTGCCTCTTGCACTCCAAAGCTTTCTGCCCCGTACTCATAGATAATGTCCCCCATCCTCTCCAACTTCTTCTCCACTGTGCCTCGAAGTTTCTCGAGGGTCAAGGTAAGGTCAGTATTCACTGTTTCCCACAACTTCTTGTCACTGGTGCCAGGCCACTTCACATACGGTCTGTGCCCTGGTAGTCTCCTCTCGACTGCAGGTCTGGGAGGCTGGGTGAGTTCTACTCCTGTTGTTGGTTCCACCTCAGTTGTTACTTCGGTGCTTGAGTTTACGTCCTCCATGACAGTGGTACTGATGCACTGCAAACTATGGTTTGCGTCCAGTTGCTGTGCTTCATTCGACTGATTTGATCGCTTTCGCAGAAAGTAATCAATGCGAGGCATCTGTCTCTCTTTACCCAAACACCCCTTCTTCCCCTGGTGGATCCTCAACCCATGGTGTGATGTAACTTTCCTCCAACCACAGACACATACCTGCATCTGTTTGTGGCCTGCTGTTGCAGCGGAACTTGTGACAGTTTCTGTGGTGTTCTCTTGTGCTGTGCTCTCATTACTCGTAGTCGTTTCCGGTCCAGTCGTTACCATGTTGTCAGTCGATGAGTCATCTTCCGCCCCCGCTCTCGCAGACTCTAGGGGTATTCTCGTATGTTGACTTTCTGTAGCTAAATCGGGTGTTTCCAACATACTGCGAAGCATGGGAAACTACAGAAATGGGAAGCTAACCCATGACTGTCCCAGTGGGGTCTATTCCCTCCTGTCAGCCGTCTCTCCGTGCCGCCACAAGGACTTTCCCCTGTTGTCAGCTGATCTTTCTCAGCAGTCACTGGACAAGTCCAGATATTCAGATTCCAAAGAACACAGGATGAGATGTTACTATCCTTTGTGCAAGCACTTCCAAGAATTCATGAACAGTGAGCCTGGTGAAATTTGGGGAGCGCATCGTCAGTAGTGACCCTTTGGTTCCTAGGGTGTTTCGGCCTTTCATACTATACACCCTCCCCAAAGGCGGCCAGCGACAGGGTGATCAATCCTACGCTTGCGTCCCATTCCCAATTAGTCATAGGAGTTGCCTTGTTGTTGATAGCCAACATCCCATGGGACTATGCATGGCAGGGGCGTCCTCCTCCCTGAGTCAAGCATTGTTGACTGCATACCTCCTGGCCCTCTCACTTTGGGGCCCAGCTGGGGTCTTTCCTCTTCATCCAGAGCAACTGACTGCTGCCTTCTGCCGCCTCTGATACAGCTCTGATTGCCGAACGCTGGCTCTGGCCCTTAATATATATTTCCACAATAATGTTAAACTGTATAGTATATGCGATATTGAAATAGTAACTATATTTGTTTTACATTTTACCATTATACTGAATTATATGTGCAATTTTTATTTTATTTTAAACGTTACTTCATCATTAAATGGCCATACAATACGTCTCAGAAATTATTCTAATAATGTTCATAGTAAATGTACATAAATAAATGAGGATTAAACTGATCTAATTATGCAATCACATTCTGAATTGTAAAATAAGATCGGCCAGTAATCAGATCATCTGAGGATGATGATAATTGTGTTATGCAATGAATTTCAACTGTATAAGATGAAGGATACAATGTTTTTCTCTTGGACAATTTTGGGTAAGAGTTTGAAATTACTCAAGACTTAGGTATCTTTCAAAGTAACCTTGTCTAAGATACTGAGACTACACTTATTATTCTGTACCTCAATCATGTCCAACAGGAGAAAAACAAAAGTTTCAATACCCTCATTAAATATAAACAAGTGAATTTCTTGACAATAATATAACCCCCACATTTACACAGTTGTCATTGACAGACTTTTTCAGTTTAATCTATATGATAAAAACTAAGCCATTCATTCTCTCTCCATAAACAGTTATTAACACAAGTTCAACTGTAATCTACAACCCATGTAATATGGCACATACATACTATTGCATTCTTATCAACAGAACATTCACAAAGTGTTACAAAATGTAACAAAATGTGATTAATAATGTTGAAAAACAAGAGGATCTTATTTACTTGATATTATTTTCCTCTCGAGCATAGCAACATATAATTGTCCATATATTTTGTTTAAATATTCGTGGTACATACCCAGCCTATTATGAAATTCAATGTCAAATGCCTTTTAGGTGTGAATAGACAAAACCCAACAACAGAAATTTGGATAAGTAAAAATTTGCTTGATACCTTCCCCAAAGTACAGGGTGTTTTAAAAAGATGGACCCGATTTTAAGTCGCTATATCTCTGCAACCACGAACCGCCCATGAATGAAACTCTTACCACTTGAAAGGGCGTGGCATAGAGTTTCAAATGATCACTGCTCGATGCCTCTCCCAGCGCATAAACAGCCCCTAGCCCAGGGGTCGGCAACCAAAATAACAAGAAGAGCCATTTCTTTCCAATTCGGTACAAAATTCAGTATTTCAAGAGCCACAATGCATCTGAGTACATACTGTACATACGTACATATTGTCAAGAAGCAGCCCGTAAAGAGCCGCATGCGGCTCCGGAGCCGTAGGTTGCCGACCCCTGCCCTAGCCTCAGTCATTCGCATGATGGCGACCCCGCAACACAAGGCGTTTTGCACTCTGCAATTCAGCAAGAATGAATCCGTAATTGCGGTGCAGCGTGCGTTTCAACGGCGTTTTGGCATTGATCCGCCAATGTCAAAGAGCATGGTGGCACAAAAGAACGTGTTTTTGTGCCACCATTAGCGACTAATCTGAATGACCTCAAAACAGAATCATGGCAGCAGTGACTTCAGTGGAAGAAGAAACTTTGAGAGGCGTTTGGGACGAATTCAACTATCGTCTTGATGTTGTCTGTACAGCAGGTGGAGAGCACATAAAGCATTTATAAAATGGTTAATACAACTTGATAACTCATTAAACCGTTTGGAACTTTTTGGGTAATTGTAACATGTTGCCATCGTCAAATTTACTGCTTTTAAATTGGGTCCATTTTGAAACACTCTGTAGTACATGTCATCAGTGTAAAAAGTAAACACGGGATTTAGATGCAGTTTGAGTGGTTTACTTTTTTTAAAGATGACGATCGCTTGTGTTGTGATCGAAACGTCGTATTTTTATGTTTATTTAATATTTGTTATTTTTATTAATTTGTACCTATCTACGTGACTTTACCTAAAGACCCAAATAAATTAAATTCCTGCAGTCACGAAAGATTTAAGTCAAGAAAAAAGAAAGTTGTTTTCATTTGGGCAAATTTCCAGAACAGATAGCATCATGACTTAGGAATTGCAGCCCCTTTTTCCGGGATTTGAGAGAGGGCTGGAGGGCAAGATTGTTTTCTTCTCAACAAAGAATTTTCTCCAGAGACAAAGTTCAAGTATAATTTGTCACCATTATAAACTTTTAAAAATGAAAATAAAAAGTTGCATTAGCCTCCTGCAAATCGATTCCATTTGCATGTCTGCAGAACTACCCAGCTTTTGCATTTACAAAAGAAGATAATATACAGCACTGTACTTACAAAGGTATAAGAATATGCCAAAACATTATAATTTTCATGGAAGCAAATATCCTCAGTTTGGGAATCTTTGCTAGCAAGAATTATTATATTTTTTCGTCTACCTTCTATTTTTATGCAATGCATTTTTAACAATCACATTGTAAATTTACGCTTTGACTGAGTAAAAGGCATTTCCGCTTAAGGCTCTTAAAATGCCGCTGTTGTGATATGCTCTGTACATTTCATAAATGTGTATAAACGATAGCAGTGGAGGAAAGAGTTATCTTATCCGTGCTGTACACTTCATTGATACAAAAATAACAACAGTGCATTATGGAGAGAGTGGTGGCACAGCGGTTAGCACACTTTGCTATGAAGATGGTTATCAGAGTTCAATTACCAGCCACCACTAACACAAATGACGAATTATATCTGAAATGGTATTCAGCAACAACCTCCTCTTCACCAATCCTCAATGACCAGCGTAATGTGGTATAGTTAAATAATTTGCATGGCCGACACAGTTTAGGGAGGCCTTCATCCAGCAGTAGATTGACAAATGGTTTTAGAGGGCTGTAATTAAAGTGTTCTGTTGTGAGTTGCTGAGCATGTACTGTATAGTATTTGGTACATTTTTTAAAATCAATATTGGAATACATTGCAGAAGATAAACGTATGAAGATTTTTAAAAATATGTTTTAAATAATTAAAATGCTTCTGTATCAGTGTAGAAATGCAATTAATATGTAGAATGACATACAAAACACCATCACACAGAGCAATTACATGATTTAAAGACATACTAAACTTAATTGATGATGTTTAACATTTACAAACACAATAAATTATCCTTCGATATTTCAAACATGATAAATGTTTACAACCTTTGCTCTGCAATTAATCTGTGTTCAGGAAATGTTATTTAAACTTAAAACATAGCATGTATTGGATATTATTTTTAACACATCTATGAACATTACACAAACTGTAATATTAAAACAAATACTGTGAAATTGGATTATCACTCTGTCTATGATTACCAGCAAAAGAGAAGGAAAAGAAATGTATATCAAGATAATGTATGTCTAAGTAACAAGGTAGTTCTTCTTTGGACATGTTAATTCCCCATGGGCCATGCAAGGCGTAATTATCTTTGCTGTGGTAACATGGCTTCTAAGGAGTGAACGCTCAAGTCCACATCACAATTTACTGTAATACCAATGCACTTAGGATTTTTTAAAATTGATTTGGAAAAAGAAAAAATTTCAATTGCATGAACGAAGAGTACCACACTGAGTCTGCCTAAATTGTTATATTTTCACAAATAGTTTTGGAGGCAAACAACAGTTGTGGCTTGATCACAGGCAGACTACAGACAGCTTCTGGTAAGTCTGAATAATAATTGTAAGAGTTCTCTTCGGATGTACAAGTAAATTGGATTTCGAATTATAAATAGGATGCAGTTTGACTCTCCAGATCATGACGAGATTCAAATTCCCCAATTACCGCACGTTCGTGCACACTGTACTTCATTAGAATACGTTTGGGATTTTTTTTCACTTATCAGAATATAGTCTGCTTCAATGCATCAAGTTACTCTTGCTACTAAGAGACACCATGGCGTGATTTGAAATGCTGACGTTTAATTAGCAAAATGTATTTTGCAGTACTTTAATGAATGAGACTAATAATAGCAGCCATAAAATGTATTGAGCATTAATTAATTAATTACATTTGCATAAGATGTGTTATTTTCATGTTACAAAGTGCATCGATTCTGAGAGGTGGCTGATTATTGATGATGATACAGTACATAATTTGTACAACTATTGTATTGATCACGAGAATGTTTGTGCAGAGCACTACCAAACCGATCTTTACAACCTAAAATATATTTAAAACATAATTGTTATGTGTTTATTGCAAACTGTAGTATTCAAACTAAATCTGGCAGATGTACTCGTTATGTACTGTGAGTATTGGCAAAATGTTCTTATTGGTTATTTTTATTGAGAAACTCTGACCTATTTCAACGAAATAAACATAACATTGATTGAAACACAGAAAAAATAACAACACGAGGATGTGTATTGTGTTTGGTGCAGGTGAATGCTGTACAATACATGCAACAAAACAATGGAACAAAGTAACCGAATTCACACCTTTTCATCAGAAATTCTCAACTTCCAATACAGGGTTGTACTTGGGGATCACATCTGTTAACTAAGATGATTCTACTGTGGGGTAAGTAGAACACATGTTGAGAGAGTTTGGTGTAAGAGCTTACTAACACAGGAGGTCATTGAAAAATAAATTAAATACTTCTTGCTGCGGTGGTGGAATGGTTAGCACACCGGACTTGCAATTCAAAGATAGCCAGTTCAATCTCCCGGCACAGCAGGTGAAACGATGGGCGAGTTTTCCTAAATCTCCCTCGCTCTGTCCACCCGGCAGTATTAATGGGTACACCACAGTTAATCGATAGGCAAGTCACGTGTGGTGGCGTAGAGCGTGGGTACTCCTAACCCCTTCCAGAGAATGACCAGCAAGTAAGAGTAGGCCAAATATGCAGTGGTGTGAGCAAAAAATTGCAGGACTGCACCTTTACTTTTTAAACTAGATTCGAAGCTTTCGTGACTGCAGAAATTACTTTTTGGTTCTTTTGGTAAAGTCACGTAGAAAATAAAATCAAATAATAATAGAATACGACGTTTCGGTTGAAACACAACCAACCATCATCAGATAAGAATGAATGATAAAACACAGACACGGGAACAGCATAGGAAGAAACACATGCAAGGAGAGACACACACAAAGACACACCGAGCGAGACACACACCAAGACAAACAGAAGGACAACGAATCTGTGCCGAGGCCTTAAATATAGAGAGGGGGGAGGGGCCGGGGCAGAGAGAGGACTGGGGACAAACGCGGGGACAAAGAGGGAGCAGTGTGGAATTCCGGACCACAGTGGCCGGAGGAGAGACAATGGTTTAGAGCAAGAAAATCCAAAATTTGAGAAAGCAAATGTAGTCAAATTAAGAAGTGTAATGCAATGCAACACAGAGGGTCGGCTAACACACAGTTAACGCATAGCCTGGTTGATTAACGTTCTTCCAAAGATTGATAAATTAGAAGTAAAGTGTGAGTTGTGAGTAAACCCACTCCGTAGAGATGGATCAAACTAGATTAGAAGCTTGCATGACTAATTAACAGATAAAATGTCCACATCTGATTGGGACGATGTAGATAACATGACAGTTTCTTTAGCAACTTCAATGTCAACCAAATGTAAAGTTAACTTGATTGCTAAATTCAACCTCCTGTCAAAAAAGCCAGAGACACGCTAAAAAGTTATATGTTAACAAAATTGTCATCAATCATAGTAACATCCCAATTTCCGACAGCCTAAAATCGGTACTAGCTAAAGGGTTGAATTTCGCAGTCACCCCTAAACACATCCCAGTGGATGATATCATTGCCCAAGTCGACGTAGCCCTCAAAGGCTGGGACACATCCCGGTAGACGTTGCTAGATCTGTAATCGCTGCTATCCTCAGAAACGCTAATAAACCCATTAGCAACATCAGCAAAGACAAGCGTTTTGAACTCTCTCAATGAAAAAACAGAGATGACATAGTCATCCTCTCAGCCGACAAGGGCAATGCCACTATTATCATGGATAAAACCACTTACAACAAATTAAGGACCTTCTTAATGATGACAGCTATACCAAAATCAACAGAGATCCCACCAACCGCCGAGCTACAAAAAACAATATCATCACTAATTCGACTACTCTGATCGATTCGACCAAGCAGCGCTCTCTAAAACCTTCAGCTGCTAGACCACCCAGATTTTATGGCCTTCCAAAGATCAACAAAGAAGGTACCCCCTCCGTCCTATCGTCTGCACCATTAACTCACTCACCTACAAACTGGCCTGATTTCTGTCTGAGACCCTGCTTCCTTTCACGGGCAAGACCGCCTCAGCTGTACTTAACTCAGCTCACTTGGTTTCTCTAATCAAGGACATCTCACTGTCTGCAGATAATTTACTTGTGAGTTTCGATGTAGTCTCCCTTTTCACCAAGGTACCTGTACCTGACACCATTGCAATCATTGAAGACTTGGTCCAACAGGAATCCAGATGTACCAACTTTGGTAAGGCACTGCCTTACCAACACTTACTTCACCTGGAATGGTACATTCTACAAACAAAATGAGGGTACCCCAATGGGTTCTCCCTTATCGCCAGTGGTAGCGAATGTTTTCATGTAGAAATTTGAGACAAATGCCATCCAGACATCCACCCTACGTCGTTCCTTGTGGAAGAGATACATAGATGACACGTTCATCATCTGGCTACATGGCCTGCCAGCACTGAACCAATTTCTCAACCACATCAATTCCATACACCCATCTATCAAAATCACCATGGAGGTGGAAAAGGATGGCAAACTACCATCCCTGGATGTTTTGATCGAGAAGAGACCTGATGGCTCGTTGGGACACTGTCTATAGGAAAGCCACCCACATGGATGCCTATCTAAAGCCTGACTCCCACCACCATCCAGCCCAGAAGAATTCCCTCATCAAAACACTACACCTTAGGGCCCATTGCATCTCCGACCAGCATCACCTAGCCAGTGAGCTGGAGCACGTACACCAAGCCCTCAGGATGAACGGATATTCTGACCGTACAATTTGCAAAGCTGTCTCCCCAGCTATGGGGAGACAACCATCTAAGGATCCAACCAATACGATCACTTTGCCATACATAGCAGGGGTTACCAAAAAGATTTCCAAAATCTTAAACAAACACAAGTTCGTTACAACATAGTACACACAATCCGTGATTTGATCCCATCTGTAAAGGATGTAATTCCTGATATGCAATACCCGGGTATCTACAAACTGAATTGTGGCTGCAGAAGCAGTTACATTGGGGAAACGAAACGACATGTCTCGGACCGTGTTCGCGAACACAAGGCAGATCTCAAACACGGTAAGACCAATACCTCTGCCGTTGCTGATCTTTGTTTTAACGCAGTGGGCTCACACGAAATTGACTTTTCCAAGACGAAGGTACTCTGCAAACCCACCGGCTATTATCAGAGATTTGTTCATGAAGCCATCCAGATATATAAACACAAACACAACTTCAACCGAGAAGATGGGTACAAACTGAGCAATCATTCGAAGGACGTTATTAACCAGGTAAAGTCTTAACTGACTCATCTTCTTGGTTCTTTGGGTAAAGTCACGTAGAAGGGAAGCAATAAAATAATAAAATTAAAACATAATAAAATAATTATCTTAACTGACTGTTATGTTTCCATCCTACCTGCCTATGGCAGCTGTTATTTCCGACTCTCTGTGTGTCTTTCTCTCTCTCTGTGCATCTCTCTCCGTTCTCTACTCCAGTGAGCCGGGTGCTGCCGCGGGGTCCACTTTCTGCCCCCCCCCCCCTTCTCTCTCACCCCATGCAGCCGATCTCTCCCAGTGCTGCCGCGGTGGTCCACTTTACTCCAGTGACCTGGGTGCTGCTGTGGAGTCCACTTCATGCCCTGCCTACCCCCCCTTCACTCTCCCCCCCTACTGCCGAGGCCTATATAACCTCGTGCCACGGCAGATCTCTCGCCTACTTCAGCAGTTTTTTCTTGCTGTGGTTGTCCCACCTGATGACGATTGCTTGTGTTGCGATCGGAATGTTGTGATCTATTATTTTTTCTACCAAAGAGTACTCTTTGGTTATTTCGGTAAAGTCACGTAGAAAATAAAATCAAATAAAAATAGAATACGGCGTTTCGGTTGCAACACAAGCAACCATCATCTTTACTTTTTACTTCTGGCAGTAATTGGCTCAAGTTTTTTTTACCGTATTATGTACGTTCATTGATAAAATGGAACACGAGATAAAACGTGTGCAAGAAGCATGGAGCGGTGCATGTCTTTGAATTTCACTTGAGAGACCTGTAAAAAAAAACACATGGATTACAGAATATATGCAAGTTAGAGACGCTATATTGCCCGTGAAAAAAGAGTAGGTAGAATTTGGCAGGACACGTCGGTATAATGGATGATAACTGGTGGTCAAGGCTAATGAAAGAGTGACAGCAAAAGGAGAGAATATCTCTGAGTGAATTTTGAGTAAAGATGGAGCAGTTAAATAAAATTGTACGCAGATACTGGATGAATTGTTGCATTGAAGTACTGTGAGAAATGGTGATAATCTTCGGATGCAATTCACTGAGCAGTGGATAGTACATGGCGGATGATTTGTAAAACAAGGAAAGCACAATATGCCAAAAGAAAAAATACCAATTTTGCGTCTGAAAAGTGTCCGTGTAACGGGTTCTGTTCAGCCATACCAGGATTATCTTTGTCAGTGATCACATTTTATAAGCCAGTAGCTTTTACTATAATGCCAGAAAAGAAGATGCCTTTAACTTACTTTCACAATAATTGTCTATATTGCAACTGTGCTTTAATATTCTTACATTAAGACTACCATCATATTCACAATCTAGTGACCTTAATAAACATAGGCAGCAGGTACTTACTAATTGACAGCAACATTTTTTTGTGTATGTCAGTTTTAATATCATGTCCAATTGTACGTATGGCTTATCTGCAACAAACATATGCACATAATAGCTTGAGCAACACAAATTTAAAGAGATAAACGTCATTGTTCGCAATGCAACAAACAATAACTACAGCTTATCTTTGTATAACAATGAAGCCCTGCGATTCAAATTAATGAAAATCACACCGAATAAAATTGTGAATATTCAGGTTTGTACCAGTTAATCAAATACATAATCGCATTTACTTGCTTGCATGTTTAGGTGCAACACGGAAATAATTTAACATGATGCTTAATTATGTTTTCCAAAACAAATTAAAACAGTAATATCTTTAAAGTGCTACTTTTATTTAAAAAGGTCATGTTATAGCAGTAGTAATTTAATACGTGTTTTACCTAGCAAATTCTAGATTTGAAGCTTTCGTGACTGCAAGGATTCATATTCTTAGTTTTTTTGGTAAAGTCACGTAGGTAAAAAATGAAATTAAAATTAATATCAAGTGATACAGCAAATCTGGCTGTGACGGTCCCACCTGATGACGGAGACTTGTGTTGCCTCCGAAACGTCGTGATTTATTATTATTTTTATTTTGATTAATTTTAATTTCATTTTTTACCTAGCAAAGCCACGTCGAGGTTGGAGATTTTTCTCAGACGGGTTCTACACTGGAATTCCAGATTTGAAGCTTTCGTGACTGCAAGGATTCATACTCTTAGGTTTTTTCGGTAAAGTCACGTAGGAAAAAAATAAGAATAAAATAACAATAAATAATTTTAGTTATTGTCATTTATTATTATTTTATTTTACTATTATTATTATTTTACCTACGGGACTTGACCGAAAAAACCTAAGAGTATTCTACACTGGAATGTTTGGCAAGCACGAATTACATTATGTTTTTAGCTTTGGGAAGCAAATCACAGAATCCAAAGGAAACCCATATAGAACAGGGAGAGAACATGCAAACTCTGCACAGACAGGCACAGAGTCAGGAATTGAACCGAGGTCCTTCTTACTGTGAAGCACATTTGTGACCACTGCTCCACCCTGCCACCCTGACATACAACAACAAAAACTAAATCACGTCATCAGTCATTCTCAGAACATATGCACACCCCAGCAAGAACCAAACTAAAGATAAGTGGCCTTGGCCTGGATATAAATAGGAATATAGGTTTTCAATGTTTTTTTTGAGAAATGAACAATGTTTTACAATTGAAAGAGTGTCTCAATAAAAGGATAGAATAAAACTCTGTTTTGCATAGACTGGAATTCGTAACCTTGTTCTCAGTAAATATAAAGTTATTTCTGCAAAGGCAACACATAATCTGGATCTGTTGTTAAACATGCAATTATGAGGTTTTCTGAGCTGTATAAAACCTATATATACTGCATTAAAAAACAAATTTGAGTGTTTGTGGCGGTGTGGGCAAGCAGCAAATTGTATTGTGAAGACAATTTGGAAACTGCAATCGCATTTTTTTCAGGCATGCGATTTAACTAAGCAGGACAATTATTCTAAAATAACTAAATATCTATTTCGACCATAATGCATATTAAACATATATTAAAGATGTAATAGTATATACAGGACTAAAAGTGGAAAACTAAAATATAGCCTTGCTGTGTATAAAGTGGATGCAAAATCCATCGTAAATTAATTAATTACATTTCCTTGTGTTGTGGGTATAAAACTTTGCGGAGACGTCTTCTGGAGGCAACGCGTTTATTACAAATAAACCAATCACAGTAGCTGTAACACGAAGGGGTACGGCCCCTTCACCCGATAGATATCCTAAGGGAGGTACAGCCTCCCTTCTAGCATGCCCTATAAACTCGGGACAATACTCTCAGGGGTCCTCCGCTAAGGAACCTAGGGGAGGCGAGGCTGACCCGACCTAGCTAGGGTGTACGGGTCTCACCACTAGTCCGCTACAACCCGGCTCTGACAAGAACCTCGGTTGAGGGTCCCCAGGGTGCTAGTCTTCAGACGTCTTCGGGTCTTGAGTGGACGAACACTGCCGGTCCCGTTGAGAGGACCGGCTTTTATACGCAAGTTGGGGCTTACCCCGCCCCTAGCCACTCCTCCCCTCTCGAACCTTCCCCTTGCCCTGCACGCATGTCACTGCTGGCGGTCATAACTAGGTGATGTTTAGTAGTTATTATCGACTCTCTGGTGTTACATTAACAGGTTAAATGTCTTTACATTAACAGGTTATACGCTTTGGTTCTTTCGGTAAAGTCACATAGGTAAAAATATAATAGATCACGACGTTTCGATCGCAACACAAGCAATCGTCATCAGGTGGGACAACCAAAGCAAGAAAAAACTGCTGAAGTAGGCGAGAGATCTGCCGTGGCACAAGGTTATATAGGCCTCGGCAGTATGGGGGGAGAGAGAAGGTTGGGGGAGAGAGGGGGCGGGGCAGAAAGTGGACCCCGCGGCAGCACCCGGGTCACTGGAGTAAAGTGGACCACCGCTGCCTATGTCAGCTGTTATTTCCGACTTTCTCTATGCATCTTTCTCCGATCTCTACTCCAGTGACCCGGGTGCTGCCGCGGGGTCTACTTTTTGCCCCCCCCCCCCCTTCTCCTCCTACTATCGAGGCCTATATAACCTCGTGCCACGGCAGATCTCTCGCCTACTTCAAAAGTTTTTTCTTGCTGTGGTTGTCCCACCTGATTCCGATTGCTTGTGTTGCGATCGGAATGTTGTGGTCTATTATTTTTCTACCTACTTGACTTTACCGTAAGAACCAAAGAATATAATCTAGATTTGAAGTTTTCGTGACTGCAAGGATCCATACTCTTTGGTTCTTTCGGTAAAATTACGCAGGTATAAAATAAATTAAATTACGACGTTTCGGGCGCAACGCAAGTGTCCGTCACGAAAGCTTCAAATAAAGATTAACAGGTTAAATGTCTCACTAACACAGCCACCGTTGCTCGTTTTCTTTGATCTGGCGGTGGCTCTACGATCTTACATTGACATGCTAATCTCTCACAATACAATGGCCACCTCCGCAGCTTCGTCGTCGTGGAGGTAGCTCAACACTCCGGTCTTACATTTACATGCAAATTTCTTCACTAGTCCCGCCCACTTCGCTTATGACCCTTGGGCTACATCCATCTCAAACCTTTATAACATCCTGCCTCAGCTGCTCTCTCGTTATTTTTTCACCTGATAACAATTGCTTGTGTTGCGATCGAAACGTCGTGATATTTTTCTTTTTTCTATATACGTGGCTTTACCGAAAGACCCAAAGAATATGAATTCCTGCAGTCACGAAAGCTTTAAGTTATTGCAAAGCTTAATCAACAAAATCACAACAGAGTGCAGCATGCACGGTACAATGACAAATCCTGCACTAAAAACATGTATCCAGTCAGGTGACTCAATGGTTGAGCGAGTGGCTCGCAATCAGAAGGTGGCGGTGTTCAAATTCTGCTCAATAAAATAAGTACCACATTATGTCAACAGTTGCTGTCTTATACAGAGACTCACCCCACCATAGGAATGTAGAATTTACACCTCTGCCTCAGGGCTGGAAGGAGATGAGTAGCACCACGATGCTAATCTGAGCAGGAAACCACTATTACTTTTGACTTCATATGCGTGTAAATCTGAACTTTAGCATCATTGGCTGAAATTAGGCAAAAAAAAAGGTCCCAAGCTTTATCGAGTGTATGAGAAGTCAGATGCACACTTCTATCACGCTGGCTGCCAGAATGCAAAGTGTTGTACCTCCACTAAATTACTTCCTCCAAACACTACTTCAGCAACATTACACTGGGACTGCAGCTTTCGTAAACTGTCTAACCCAATGTCACTTACATCTACCGCAATCCCACAATTTTTAATAAAATGTATTGAAACTTGAATTTTGGGCCGATTCACATTTCATGCGATGGTCAGAATGATGAATCAACATATTTCTCAGCAGTATGGTGAATTACAAATGCACTATAGACAGCTCCTTTAATGCTGATGCCTGTGATATGACTAAAATGGGCTGCACCTCCGACACAGTGTCTAATATCCCTTTTAACTGTGTGGAACTGTCAACAAACCATCAAAGGACCCAACAAGGTTCAAATATAAAATCGAATTTCAAGTAATTTTGACATTTTGGAGATTTACTGCACATTTTGAAGCCATATTTGCGAATGTATAATTGGTTTTACGATAAATTAGTCACGAGTCACTGTTACATTATACATTCTCACAATGTGCACTTGCCACCTGTCAAACGTGCAGTGCAAGGTTTGCCCACTATTTGCAGGAAAGTATTGTAAAAAAAAATACAGTCCATTCAAAATAATTTTGTTTCTAATCTCGAATGACTCATTGGCTTCAAAATGTTTTTTTTCTCATTGTGCGAATCCCAACAGATCACTTTGGTTAATGTGTGTTTTTAGGAAGATATCTTTCCATGAAGTGATGTCAAAACGAAACAAATAAAGTTTAATAGTTATCATTAATGCGGCATTAAGTAAGTAATCACAGGATGTGCACGCAAGTAGGTCATTTGTTTATTTGACACATACCGTATAGCGAATGTACATCCAATATAATGTATACGCATATAATTCGTACAGTATGCATATATGTCGTAATTGTTTACTAATACCATGTGGACAATTAGAGTGTAATATTTATGAAAAAATATGACTTTTTGTTCCATATCTTTGAGTTATCATCGATCTGTTGGCCAGACTGCAGCAAGCCTTGTAAATTTATGCCGTATTTCTTCAGAACAGAATGCAGTCTCTCTCCCTCTTTTTTTTTTGCCACACACATTCATCATAACCGCGTCCCGCTCCACTGAATTACTTTACTGCCAGGAAAATCAATAGATGCCTTCCATCTCGGAAATAAAGGAAAGGAATGGTATTAGGCATGCTGTTTTGGTCAGAGAATTCAGCTCACCCAATTCAGCAGCGTCAGGGACTTATTACCGCGTTATTGAACACAGTTTGTAATTACCTGCGTCCGTCGCTTTCCATTACCTTTTGTCCATCTCCTCACCTTTTAACTTTGTTTTTGTGAGAAGGATGCCTCCTCCACCCAAAAGATGATTTCAATTTGGATGCTTTGAGGGGAATGAAATTGACTGATAACTGTGAAATTCAGGACAAGTTAGCTGTGTTTACACCACCAGATAACAATGTTATGGTCTTTATGTTTTCCAGGACCTTTAAAGAGGTCTTCAGAGTGGGGTGCAGTTTTTGTTCAATAATTCAAACAACATTTATTTTTTCACATACGTGCATATCTTCAAAAGTTCCAAGCAGAAAATATCCAAACTTTATATGCATACCAGGAGCATTTGCTTCAACAGAGCCAATTACAAAGTAAAAACTGTAAGAATTACAGCTTTTTTCACCCATACAGCACTATATTCACACAAATATTCTGCACCATAGTTTCCACAAACACAATTGCAACATGTTTTAAGAATTAAAAGACATTTTATGACCACAAAACATCAGGTTTGTGCAATTTCCCAAGCATGTACCATATTATGACAGGTTCCGATTACATAAACAATTGGTTGAAGGATTTCAACACATTCTGAACATTTTGATTTTACGAGCAAGGCTAGAGGGAATATTTTAATTAAACAAAATGCATAACATGTCAATTTAAAACTCCTCACGTAAAAACTGCTTTCATTTTTCAAAATTATCTTCAGAATATTAAATAATCTAATGCAAATTTGTAGCAGATGTTTGTTGTTTGGCTACTATTGGCGAAATGCAACCTGCTGAGCATGAGATATTACAGATTTTGTAATTAGCTATCATACCATGATTAAGGATGCAAAAGGTGGACATTTTGTCAAGCTTATAAAACTGTACTTACATGCAAATCAAATAAAACCAATTAAGTTCACATCCAAAACAAAGTCGTTCAATTGTTACGCCACATTAATTTTTCATATATTGCCATGCCAAGCAAAGGCAATTTCACATTCACATTTTCCCCACTATTTGACTTTAGTGATGTTTGCATTTTTAACAAGAAAGTGACAAAAAAATTAACCCGTAAAAACAAAGTTTTTCACTATAAATCCTTTATATGAGTGGCGGCTAGAGTCCTCTCGTCCTCTGGCTTGAGATGGCTGCCACCTATGGGTCAGATGATTGCCTGCCACCATTAAGAAATTGGTAATTAAATATAAAAAAAAATTCCTAAAAAGTGTAAAGTTATGGAAAAAATGTTTTACGAAAATAAATTGTCACGCACAACGAGTCTGTGTGCAAAATGTCAGCTCGATTGGATCACGGGAAGTGGGTTAAAAAACGACCGAAAGATTTGCACGGTCGTAAGCGCGCAAGCAAGCAAGTGAACTTAATATAAAGAATTTAAAAAAACAAGGATCAACATAGTGTAGCAGCTTAATTTATAAAACAGTGTCATGTGTAAACAACTATGACAAACAAACATTAATCACTGAAATGATTTACATCGCACACATTGTTGGTCATATTATAACGAATGCAAGATAAATGACAGTGATTGAAAAATTGGACAATTAGTAAGGAATCAACCGTGTTATGTAAGAGTGTATTTAAAAAAATCTTGATTTCTTCATCAAATATTTGTTCTGTTTATCAGAATATGATATTCTAGCAATGGACATAATTAGTTAAGCTTCTGACACACAATGTGCATGTATAGTGTACACATTACTATTGTTCATTATCTGAATGACAGCATGCGATTACAATGAGTTTCAGATTAACCTTCGGTACTATACAACATCCATTATATATATTTAAAAACGAAAGTTACCCATGAACCTTCGCTATACCAATTCTAAATACTGCTAAACACGTGGGGGGATGGATGGAGCGGGGGGGGGGGGGCACCAGCAACTTGACCAATACAATTCAGAGTGAGTGAACATTAACTTTTCACCAGTATGGGGAAATTGCATTGTAAGATTCAGAAATCAAAAAGAAAGTGCTGCACCTTTATTATTGGTCAGCAATGGCTCTCAGATTGCCATCGAAAGAAATTGTTGAACAAGTGTGTCAAAGCCCCGGTTAATTGTAATTGCTTTATAATACAGAATAAGTACCCTATTTTCTCAAAGTGCTATTCCTACACAAACACTTTCATCCATCATCATCAGCCTTGGTCAATCTGCTGCTGCATGAAGGCCTCCGCAAGTAATAATTTATCACGATGCTGCGCTGTATTAATCCACCTAAAACCAGCACGAGCTGATTTCATCACTCCATAAGCATATTTCCAGGATATATGCTATTCCTTACCGCGAGCGATGTTGGTAATTTAATACTGTACAATTTATACTGAAACATTAATTCCGTTTAAACATGTTTTGATTTAAAATGTATAAACTATGTGTAAATATATTTAGGAGGTAAAAATAATACTGTAATTTGCTCGAATATGCTTTGAATGGTACTCATCATTGTCAGAAATCCTGAGCCAGTGGTTGAAATTAATCTTGCATTTTTTCGTGGAAGCCAGTCAGCCCACGGGACAACAAGTTATACATTTAATGTATAAGTAAAAGCATACGTGTACTGTTTAAAAATTACTGAATTGGAATTACGCACAGCAACATTGCTCTCTCCTGCGAAAACTTGGCAGGCCCTTTTGTACATGAGTCTTGAGACTCAGTGAGACTTTCCTGAGTAAACAGGTATAACAATGGTTCGTAATTATGGTGAGTGAATGTACAGTATAGCTATTAGTTAATACAAATATTAATTAATAAAAAAAATAACAAAAACTTTTGCCGATGTTACCTCCATACCTAGCCTCTACACTGCACCATATACACAATAATTCGGGGCTTCAACATCCACTCATCCAAACCCCTCTCATTGTCTTTTCTTTAACTCTTGTAACCTCTCTGACCTGGTTTCATCCCAGACTCTTACTCTCATGACAACACAATTGATCTTGTCATCTATAGTCCTGCCCACGTCACCCATTACTTTCAGTGGTCCATAGGGGTATAGTGACGTGTAGCTGCATGATTATATGCCAAATCACAATAAAAGATAAAGGTGCAGCTCTATAATTTCTTGCTCATGATGCCCATGTCCAAAGGGTCTCTAATAAACCCCTTCTAAAGGTATTTGGCCTACTCTTTTATGCTGACCAATTCTCTTGCTACATCCTGGCCCTCCATAAACATACGTTAACAAAAGTTGCATTCACTTGTTAATTTAATACGTGTTCTTTTTTTTAGTATATTGTACACAATGGGTTAATATGACCCCTGTAGCCACTAGAGGTGCTATTATTCATCCCAATGTAAAAAAAAGAATCAATTCTTAAATCAAACCATGACCCTCAGTTGCAACAATTCATTCATTTGCTGCAAGGCTGAATCATTACACTCCTGGTGATCATTACCGAATCAATTTGTCCTTTCCCTTCTGCTTACCAACCTCACTCCAAGTCCTTGATCTCTTTCCGTCTCACTAGGCACATACATTTTTTCCGAATGAGTTCCAGTATCCCAGATATTCAACCCTTATTGCTGGAACTTGTATATTCCACTGTACAATACTACACTGTCAGCTTTTCCACTGTCCTGCTTGAAGTCTCGTTCATCGTTGTACTCCTCCTCTATCCCCTGGTACACTATGGGCCTCTGTGAACATAAATAAATGAAACACTGACCGCAGGCTGGAAAGACAGTGAGAAAAATTTGACTTTGAAAACTGCTACCAGATTGAAAAGGGCCCACATAAAATCCTATTTAAAAAGGTCTTGCACATGCCAACACTGAGTCTACTTTTTACTGGTATTGAATGGTGCCATTAACCCAAAATTATTTTTTTAAGACCGTAAACTCATCTCCAACACCCCCAAAACCCATTTCCCTGTGTCACCCCTCTTACTGCCTAGTGTGAGGAACTTGCTTCGATATTTATTTATAAAAGTCGTGAAAAGCTAAAGTTGTGCCATCTTCTCTCAGTCTCATCTCCTCTTGCGCCTCTCGCCCTTTTGGATTCTTACTACCTTTGCTCAACCCCGCTGACCAACGTCATTCAAAAGGATATCATGGACATCATATACAACATGACAAAAGTTTGTTTCTCTCAATTCTCTGAAGGCTGCTCCAACAACTAAGGCATCTTGACAGAAGCCACAGCTAACTTTCAAACTGTGGGAAGTAACTCCTCCGCTGCCACCCCTGCAGTTTAGAATCCCTTCTCCTTAGCAGGGGCGGTTTCTTCATTAGGGCGATTGGGCGACGCACCACCAATGTCATTCAACCACAGTCACGCTAGCCGTCACTGTGCCTCTGGATATAGTCCAATCAGCGTCATGTCACGTTCTGTGGAGTACCGCCTCTTTTTGGGCGATTTCACTCCGGCTGAGAATCGCCCCGAGTGGCCCCATAGACTTACATTCAAAGATGTTTTTTTTCGAACAGGGGGCGCTGCAATGCATTCTCTATGGCTTCCGGGAGGGCTCGCACTAACGTGCTTACGTCATCATACGTAAGCACGTTTCATCCAACAATATAATTGGTCGCCACCTAGTGGAATCTTTAATAAAAGAAACTTGAGTGGATTGTATTTATAGTGAGTATAGAAACAAACAAGATGTATTGTAAGAGTCACTTTATTTTTCATTAATATTAAAGAAGTGAAGTTGCCTTTACATGCTTAAGCAGTTAATTTATCCATTGCATGGGTGGACCTTATCCTTATCAATCATCTAGACATTTGCCCCCCCTGAGAGGTTTTGCAGGAGCCGCCACTGCTCCTTAGTCATCCGTACTGTTGCCTTCTCGCTTCCTCTCTTAAAGTCTAGACTTTAAACAATCTTTGCGTCCCCTACTCTTGGTAAGTTAGCTCTTTAAAATAGCCTCTCCCCTCATCCCAATCATCACCCCGTTTGCTAAGAGTTATGTACCGTACTCCAGTCACAATCAGATGCAATACAAGTCTAAATTGCATTATTTGATATCAAAGTACTTATAATAGTAATGATGACACAATTATAACAACAATAATAAATGTATTAATCGTAGAAAACATCACTCAATCTCAATATTATTTTCAGAAGTTCCCAGCGCTGGGTTGACTTGGACAATACCTTTTCATTGAGTAATTTTACAAGTGAGAGGAAGTCAGGAGTGCCCAGATAAAATCCACACATTCAAAGGTCGTCACAAATGAGTTCACAAACTCACTTGCTGTAATTCCATGTAATGGCCACCTCACATCACAGTACATTTTGAGAGTTTCACTCATCTGCGTGATTCTACACCTTTCGGCCTCTAAAACGCTGTGTCACGCGTGTGTGCGCCACCACCTCCACCTGCCCCACCACCACCACCTGCGCTACCACCACCCCGAATCCAGCACGGCACGCAAGTTGCGTCACAAATACATCAGCGTTCTCCTGGTTTTTTTTTCAGTTGATTTAATATTTCAGCGCAAAACATTCCAACGAAACTAAATAAAATAACATAGATTTAAATAGATTGTTTTTGTATATGCATGCATACACAATGTTTCTTTATGGGAATGCATTACCGCAGCAGACCATATGGCAGGGCAACACTTATCAGTAGCACCTCTTAGGCACTCCCTATAGGGACACATTAGGATTGCTATATTTTATAAACAACACATGTTAACCATTTGTCTGAAACTGAAGGTTATTACAATAGATCAAAGGGAGGGTTTAAAAAAACCGCATTGTGCTTTGTTTGAACAAAGTCGCATGACTCCATCATGCGACTTTGTTTGTTTCTGGTTTTATAACAATCAAAGACACTGCACACAATCTGCATTCGCCAAAACGGAGAGAATCCAAAAGCATAAGTGTGCCACTCGCAACGGCACGTGCTGTGATAGTGCACTGGCAATCGTGCACAAGCACAGATTTAAAAAAACTACTCAATACATTCGTCAATAAATTTGTTCTAAACAGAAAACAAATATATACTGTATATAAGTGACGTTTCAGGGCAATGGGCCTTAATCTACCTGCTATAAAGAAGGGACTTTGCCCGAAACGTCACCTTTTATTCCCCTTTAAGGCAGTGTCATTGACTAATATGTAGAGTTCTTGTTATTCATATACAGTTTTTTCCACACTCTACAGTATTTTACAGTATTTTCCCCATGCTGTATGTAGTCTACATATATGGAACATAACACCCTTACAGTAAAAAAAAGAAAATGTACAAATGCAGTGCATTTAGCAAAGATATCTTTAAAACGTAATCAGAGTGCGTATACATATATGGTTGTAATTAGAAAATCAATATCTCTCATTGAATTAGCAGTGTTGAAACAGCATGGCCATGCCACACTGCCCTAGCTCACACAGAGTAATTATACACATAGATTGGTAATTTGAACACCTCCAATACTGATCAAAGTCTACCTAATCAGCCTGCAGCTGTAAAGTTAAGGTCGACCATTAAGTGTGCCTGGGTTTCACAGCTCGCTGACTTCCCTCCTTGATAATTGCAGCATGAATTAACAGAGCGCTTTGCTAGGCATAAGCTTGGGCCGTTTATTTTTTGATACCCACATGAGAAGCCCCATAGTTTGGCTGCTTACGTGCTTTTATTGGTACAATCACTCAATTCAGTATCCTACATTTATTTGGAGGTCATGGGTTCAATTTCCGTACCAAGCACACCTTAAAACACTTAAAAATAAATTGCTTTCAACTTTCCATTTACGACCAGTCTGACACAATACAAGTGGAGAGCAGGCAGAGGTAGCTGAACTCGTGCATGCACTGCTCAGCTGATGGGGGTGGGTTATAATTTTTAAAGTGGCTTGCATGCTAACTTTGTACTCATGGATACATTTGCGAATATTACAAGTGCTTTAATGAAGCGGCTTTCATGAAAAGAGAATGAAATTGTAAAATATATCATACAGGCCTGAATATGCCTATTTGGTTATATCGAATGTTGTGTGGCTCAGCAGTAATTGTGAGAGGCTTGCAAAAGCAATTGGAAGGTTGTGAGTTCAAGTCCTAGTTGGGGGTTGATTCATCCCATCATCTTCCTTCTGGGTAAGGTACAACGAGTACCCTCTTTGTGGGAAAGTTAACATTGATTGTCCTATGAAGAGACTTGCCATCATATAATTGACTACTTGTGTTGTGGTCATTGCAAACATGATGCCTTGAATAAAGGTGTCAGTTTTGTACCAGTTAAAAGGGTAAAAACCTACTATCATATTTTGCCACTGGTAAAAGAGATCTCATAGTGAGACTTGCCATCACCTTAGGGATGTCGAATGCTTACCACTGGGTATGTTTCATTTTTGAAACTTAATCTAGTTTCAGTTTTGACCATCCAGCAGTGGGTACAGCTGATTGAGCTTCATTATCAATCACCCAAGTTGACGACACTATTGCAGGGTCCAGCTACATGTTTGCAGACTGCCTGTGGCATTGAATCCATTACAACCAAATGTTACTCAATATTTCCCACGGCTATTCACACCTTGAGTTGCCTTCATATGCTGGCCTTAGCATAGCTGTGTGAGTTTGGTAGGAGGACATTGATATGTCTCTCCTTTTTCCCAGGGCTCAGTTTTTCACTTATTTTTTTTCCAGGTTGCTGGTAGACTTGAATAGGTGGCACGTGGCAAGTAGACAGAGTAAACGTGACAGTAATGGTGGATGTGGTGTGACGGGTGCGGATATACTTTCCAGGTCATCCACTCAGTGACCCAGCTGAAATTAAGCTCTGATCTCCCCTGACACTGTGGCATTATCCCCAGGTCCTTTAGTCTTTAGTTCAATATTTGAAGTTCCAAATACTTTCCAGCAGGAACGATGTTTTTCAGCAATGTCTAGCATTCACATTAAACGTATAGATTTATAAGTGCGTGGTTAATGTGAATCATATTTCATTACATACCGCTAGTCAGACTACTAGAGTTAACATCATCGTATGAAAAAAATAACCATGTATAAATCCTCATGTGCCCCACAAACAAACCTATTTTACTATGAGCTCCATAAAACGAGACAAATACATTTTTACTTGGAACAATCGCAGCATGAAGTGCACTATCATATGTTAGCGAATGGGTCCTGGAACCCACCACCTCACCAGCCTGAACTGACCAGTGTGGTGAAATATAGTCAGACAACCCCATAAATCAAGCTGGCGTGGGAGGCTTTCATCAGGCAAGACTACAAAGGTGGGATTCAGATAAATATAAGCAAGACAAAAGTCACGTACAACAAGTTCTCTGACACTCAGAAAAAAACATTTTGGAGGACATAACTGGGAAAGACAACATGTAACTTTTGAGAACAGACCAGAATCAGGTTGATAAAAGAGGCAAGGCAAAAGGCATGTTGGAGTGTTTAGGGAGAAATTAATTTGATAATTATGAAAAGCAAGATATGAAATATAGCTTTTAATTGGCGCATATTCCTGACCATGACATATTGATTGAAAATACGGACATTGCAAAGAAAAAAGATCGAAAGCAGAAAAGTGCACAAAGAAGTATGAACCAATACTTGCTGGGAATTTCACCGAGATACAGAGAGGGGAAAACATGGATCAGAGAATGAATATTATAAATGTCATATTGATGATTAAAGCAGGTGAGCTAGGGCAGGACACACAGCTAGACGGAATGATATACGACGGATTTGACTCATGATGGAAGGGCAGCCAACGTAGGGAACACACCCAAGAGGATGACAATTGTGGAGACAGAGCGAAAAGATTTAGCTTGTGTGCAGGACTAAGATGGCTTATGGGATCATGAGACCGTGAGGGATGGAGATGACATGGGTTGGCCTTCAACCAGCAGTGGTTAGATCGTGATCTGTGATGATGATTAGTGTGCGAGCCATCAACGTAAGAACTCTACGCATTTTGACGTGATGACACCTACATTTTAGCAGCTGTGATTTGCACGGTTGGCTATGTAAGGTCCGAAAGAAGTTCAACATCCATACATATTTACAAACAAATATAGATTTACGCTCATTTGCATTCAAATAGCCTCCACTGTCAAACTACCTTTTGGCCCTGTTAAGGATCTACCCCTTTTGAAAATGTCACTTGTGACTGCAATCACTTGTCCATTCAATGTAAATAGAGTCCAGGGATAATGTAGCTTACAGTCTCTTATCTGTGCATTTAATGTTGACATTGCGCTATATTTAAATAGTAAACAGAACCACTTTACCAAATACCAGGGGATAGCTTATGGAATTTGAACAGATAACAATTTTGTATAAATTGCGTACTGCACAAGATAATTTCATGTAAATCTTACTACACTTTTAAGTCTTTCTGTTAACGTTATTCGCCTATTGGTTTACTTAAAAATAAAAGTATTGAGACATTAAAACAATTGAATGGTACAAGATGAGCATTTAACCATCATCATATGAAGCGCATTTACCAGAATAAAGGCAAGATAATGGTTTGCATGTCTTATAAAATACACAGTAAGCCTTATGAAAACCAAATTGATCAATCCTGCATAATCTTTGAATAATGAGCATCTACCTGTATCATTGTTAACTAGCATTCCATAAACGATGACATTTACTTTTTTTATTCTCCCATATTCTTTCCTTTCCACCTCCTCTTGTTTCCCATTATCACAGCTGGAGAACACTGTGATTACATACATGTGCTTCGGTCATTTGATGAATGTGTACTGCATTCTGGTTCTGCCTGTGTCTGTATTATTGCAGGATCAAATCATGAATATAAATATATTATAAACCTCCCATGCAAGAGCACTCATGTACAATGGCAGACAGTGAGTGAATATATTAGTGGGGTTACAGAAGCTCGCAGGAGGTGAGGAAAGTAGAGAGGGGAGTCAAGGGGATGGGTTTAAGGGAGGATGGGATAGGGGGAGATAGGGATAGGGGGAGATGCAGGGGATGGGGGAGCAGGGAACAGAGGAGTAAGGGTGGGTGTATGAAGGTTACAATCCTTAAAATGAGCGGGTAAGTATTGCTAAAGTGTTTTTTTTATTTTATTTCCAACGGTCCCACTGGTCTCTAATGGCGAGCCACTTTTATATCGATACGTAGTCACCACAATTACACACTAGACAACTCCATGGTTGCACTTCACGCTTTAAATGTTAGTTTATCTTTAGGGGGCTATCCAATGAAGCCGATTCTGGGGACCTCCAAGCCTCTGCGCAAAGATTGATTTTTTGGATAGATTTTATGAAACCTGGCGCAATAAATTATCAATGAGCAATTCATTTTTTTTATCCTCCATGCTTTAGTATGTTTTCGAATCCCTATGTGTTTGCCAGTGTACTACACTCGAACATTATTAAAATACTGAATCCGTGGAAGGATAACATCATAAATGTTCTGTGTGCATGAAAATGATGAGGGGGAGTAAAATGGTGGAGGAAACAACTGTCAATTACTTATATTTTCAACTGTTAATAAAAACAGATTTTCTTAACGTGATTTTATTACTAAATAATCAACATAGAAAACGTGAAATTGATTTCTATCTTTCAGTTATACATTTTACAAGGCATCATAAACATCGGAAGACAAATATTCCACTGTTTTGTAGTTGGGTCACTAATCATCGGACTTTCAATTAAGGGAGCACCAGCTCCAGTTGCCATAATAGTGTGTGCTAGTAATAAAAGTTTTCTCTACAATAAAACAGATGTCGATAATAATAATTTGTAATTTGATTTATTTTATGTTTCTCGATTGTGTGCGGCACGAATTGAAATACTCTACTCACCGTGAAGAGGCCATCGCAACCAGTGAAGTTGATGTCACCACATTTCACTTCCTTCTTTCTGATAGATCCTGTAGTTGCAAAATCAATGCCTGGACTCCAAGGTGCACTCTTCATCATCAACATCATCACCATCAGCCATTATCAATCCCCTGCTGGATGAAGGCCTCCCCAAGCCATTGCTCTCTCTCACCACCATCTCGAGCGATGTAATAATCCACAAAGTACCTTTACAGCAGCTTATTTCATCACTCCATCTGAACCGTATGTAATTTTCCTCGGCCTAAGGTTGGAGAAGCCTTTAGTTCATGAACTGTGCTTAGAAATGCAGGCCTGGGTTTCCCCAGGAACCCTAACAGACCAATCCAACACCAACACCTTTATGGATAGCCATCATTTTCTAATTTTAATTCTTATCAGGCCCCATGGCGTGAGGTACAGTCTCCAAACCTTATTCACTCTGTCTCTCTAGTCTCTCTATTTATGTCATGTGAAGAAGGGCCTTTGAATGGAACGTCGCCCATTGAGAGCATAGTGTTATTGACAAACATGTCCAGTTTTTTGTTTGTAAAATAGACTAGGCTTAGCCCGAACTCTGTATGAAGGACAACTCATTTTGGTAATTAAAAAAATGGCGTTTCCATAATGTTCAGAGTTACTTGGGCTTTCGCTTGTGTTGTGCAGGTCTTTTATAGGAATACCTCCAATTAAGACTTTTCCAGAAATACCTGTGATTTAAAGGGTTTACAAAACGAGCTGTATTTGTGCCCATATATATATAACTTGTTAAATATATCTTTCAAATTATTACACAGTCAAATGCTAGAATAGGGTATTTTTGTTGAAACTGTGGGATTCTCGTGGCTCATTATCACTGCATTGCTCATTGTGAACGTGATATAAAAAGGCCGGACGAAATGTGAGAAAAGAAAAGCAATGAACTCTTGATGCATGCTCACTAGAAGCAGACTAACCCCACGGTTTTAGCATGGATAATCTTACAAATATATGCAATGGCACTATTTACTCTTTAATTTACTTGGGTCTTGACAAGCTTACAGATAAATAACTGAAAATGTTACATCTACAATGCAAATGTTATACCTGCAATGTGTCCTCTGAGGCTATTAATGCATGCACAAACACAAACATAAACTATTCACATTCATAAGTCTGCATGCTGATGTAATGCATGTCTTATCTCCACGAAAAATACACCCAAAAAAATATGTTTTAAAGTTACTTGACCTTCCCTTGAAGCGTCTGTACTACGAAAATGTAAAACTGCTTTTGCTGTGGAAAGTTAAACATTTTAAATATACTTTGGATAACATGAGGCATCCACCAACCTCACCCTTGCACAGGGCACCCAGAAATGATCCTTATGGCGGTACCCTGGGTACCAAATAATACAAAATGGCCAAAACAATAAAATATTTTATTTCTGGGACATTATTTTTTCCAGCGGTGTACTTAACTCCGCAACTGGGGTACCAATCAATCCGAAATCAGTGCTACTCCGCCATGTCGAAATGCAGTGAGGACGATTGCGCTGAAACCCTGAACGCTCGTATGCACCATAGTGCATCGTGTACAGCTTGTCGAGACCATCTGTATCACGGACATTATGTGAGAGCCGGGGTACTATGGTACCCTGGGGTACCGCCATAAGGTTCAAATAGTCTGTTTAGGCCATGGTACATTGGGAACATTTTTGTGTATTTCTTCCAGGAGTAGTAGTGCCACACCATTTTCTATTGTACCAAATTTAAGTTACCGAAATACTGCACAGATCTGATCACTGGGCCACCCAGAGTGGGAAGCAAAAGGGGTGAATTACATTGCATAAAAGAGGACCCCACAATGCGCCTGTTTTTTTTATTGTTGTTGCTCATGAATAAGGGACCCCAAAATAGCATTATGCCCTCGGCCTCCAGGAACCTATGGGAGGCCCTGCTTGTGGGCAACTGGGATGGCAACGTTCACTCATACCGTGGAGATCACGTGACCACCCAAGGTTTTATACTCTTTAAACAAATATTTGTTAATCAGACACACTGTTTAATAAAGTGTGCTTTTTATCCGCTAGACAGAACTCCGTAACGCTGTGCTGCTGCCTTACCAAGTTTCCATAGTTGCTCATAGTAAATGCGGTGCCAGTGACAATTGCCCGACAACTGCCCTCGTGTGTCATGTCTGAGAGGCCTCATTCCTAAAAGCGCCAATAAACAGCAGTGCTGAGATTATGATTTCTGACGACAGTATAATCCCATTATTTGTATTTAACTGCAGCTATATTATTTATTATCGACATGTTACTTTCCAGTCTATAAAGATAGGCGAGAGAAGGGAGTCGCGAAGCTCAATGCTGTATGTAAATAATGCTATAATTCTGGCATGATAGTTTTTTTGTTAATAATAAAATAATAAATTACCAAACATGTGATGGTGGTCTTGGGTGTGGGGAAATTATAAAAATAAACTTCGTATACATGGCTAATACAAACTCACTAAACAGTGTTTAACCAGCCCTTCATGTCTTAGGTACTTATTTGACGATTATACCACAGAAACAATTTTTTTTATAAATAAATCAACCATCTCATTGAGAGATTAATTAGCATATAGACAAGAAAAACAAAGGTCATCCGATTCAACCTTTTAACACTGTTCCCATGAGTTCACATACGTCACCTACGCTAAGACGAGTCATTTTCTCAGTCCTTTTTTTAATCACAAGTTATTGCCTGAAGAGTTCCTTGTTTGTTTATGAAATTGGATTTCTAACTTAAATAAAAAATATATACCAAGAACTCCAATTATTGTGTTCAGTGGACCTGCTATCATTTTCAGATGTGCATTATTTCAAATCCAGCTTAAGCAACACTGTAATACTTGTGTAGTGTCAACGATTCAGAGACAGAGTTTCTAGGAGGTACTTTCTTTATTAACAACTTTCACAGTCTCGTCCGCACATTATCCACAGTAGCTTAGCCTGTACACAACACTAGCCGTCTAACACTGACGACACTGACTGAGATAGCCAACTACTATCCTTCGTAGCGCAATATCTAGCAGAGACGTTTAGCGATGACGGCGACAAGACGACAGCAACGACTAGACGAGTCCATTCCGAGAACCGGCAGCCTCGAGCTCCCGCTCTCGGCTCCTTTTATGCTCCCAGCGAGGCCTGGCTCCACCCTGACCACGCCTCCCTTCTCGAACCCGCTAGCAGGTTCCAGGGGCCTCCAAACGGGGTCCTCCGTGACCCTTACCCTAGTTCCTCCCCTCTGCCCACACACCGTGCACACTCTCAATAGCATGTGTACTATCTATCCACCACAGTTGCCGCTGCTGTCCACCAGTCAACGCTATTACACTACATATTCTTTGGATGTTTCGATAAAGTCACGTAGATAGTTAAAAAAAAACTATGACGTTTCAATAGCAACACAAGTGACCGTCATCAGGTGGAAAAAGGGGGGGAAGCCACGAAAGGCAAGCTGTTTTAAAGGTTTAAAATGGGCGTAGCCCGAGCATCCTGATATCAGAACGATGTGGGAGGGCACAAGTGCCCTGGGGCCAGCACAAGCGGAGATGGTTATATAAATGTGAAATTGGAGAATAAATAGGGGGAGCAGGGTAGACGCATGAGCCGTGGAGAAATTAACAACTTGTGGTACGTCCAATGCAGGGGGCGACACCGCAGGAACTGGAATTGCTTGTCCCATCTTTAGTAAAATAAAACTAACATCAGAAGGTGACTAGATGGAAACATCACAGCCAATTATGACTTAGACTGGTTGATGACGTCCTTCCAATGATTGCTGAGTTTGTACCCATCCTATCGGTTGAAATTGTATCTGTATATATGGATGGCTTCATGAACAAATCTGTTTTTATAGCCAGTGGGCTTGCAAAGTACCTTCATCTTAGAGAAATCAATTTCGTGTGAGCCAACCGTATTAATACAATGATCAGCCATGGCTGGAGTGTTGGTCCTCCCGTTTTTCAAAATCTGCCTTATGCTCACAAACACGGTCCGTGACATGTCGCTTAGTTTCCCCAATGTAACTACTGCCACAGACACGGCTTAGTTTGTAGACGCCGGGGTATTGCATATTAGGGATCTTATCCTTCACGGATGGGATCAGATCACTAATTTTATGCAATGTGTTAAATCGAACCTAGATCTTGTGTTTGCTCATAATTTTGGAAATCTTTTTGGTGAACTCTGCTATGTATGGCAAGGTGAATATCCATTCGTCTTGAGAGCTTGGTGCATGTGTTTCAGTTCACTGGCTAGGTGATGATGGTCAGAGATACATCGAGCTCTATGATGTAGAGTTTTGATGAGGGAATTCTTCTGGGATGGATGGTGGTGGGAGTCAGGTTTTAGGTAGGCATCAGTATGGGTTGCTTTTCTGTAGACAGAGTGGCCCATTGGGCCATCTGGTCTCTTTTCAATTAGAACATCCAAGAAAGGTAGCTTGCCATCCTTTTCCACCTCTATGGTGAATTTGATGGATGGGTGTATGGAATTGATGCAGTTGAGGAATTTGTTAAGAGCTGGTCGGCCATGTGGCCAGATGACGAACGTGTCATCTACGTATCTCTTCCACAAGGTCTAAAGTAGAGTGGATGCCTGGATGGCATCTGTCTCAGATTTTTCCATGAATACATTGGCTACAACCAGAGATAAGGGACAACCCATTGGGGTGCCTTCAACTTGTTTGTAGAATGTTCCAATCCAGGTGAAGTATGTGTTGGTGAGGCAGTGTCTCACCAGGGCCGGTACATCACCATTCAGTCCTTGTTGGACCAAATATTCAATGATTGCAATAATGTCAAGCACATGAACTTTGGTGAACAAAAAAAACTACATCGAAACAAACGAGCAAATCACCTGAAGATAGTGAGATGTCCTTAATTAAAGATACCAAGTGAGCTGAGTTAAATACAGATGAGGTGGTCTTACCAGTGAATGGCTGCAAGGTCTCAGACAGATATCGGGCATTTTATAGGTGGGCGAGCCAATGGTAGATATGACAGAATGAAGGGGTGTACCTTCTTTATGGATTTTAGGTAAGCCATACAATCAGGGTGGTCTAGCAGCAGAGGGTTTTAAGGAAAATCACTTGGTTTGTTTAATTAATGAAGCCGAATCAGTGACGATACTGTTGTTTTTTGTAACGAGGCTGTTGGTGGGATCTCTTAAAATGTTTGTGAAGCTGGCATCATTAAGTAGGTCCTGAATTTTGTTATTGTATGCAGTTTTGTCCATGATGACCGTGGCATTGCCAATGTCGGCTGAGAGGGTGATGATATCATCCCTCTTTTCTAATTGAGATAACTAAAAACACTCATCCTTACTGATGTTGCTGATTGGTGTCTTAGCGCTTTTGAGGATTTCAGTGATTTCCGATCTTGCCACGTCTGCAGCGATGTGTCCCAAACCCATAAGGGCTACATCGACCTGGGCAATGATATCAGAAGTGTGGTCACCACATCTACGCCTCTATACAGTGAGGGAAAAAAGTATTTGATCCCCTGCTGATTTTGTACGTTTGCCCACTGACAAAGAAATTATCAGTCTATAATTTTAATGGTAGGTTTATTTGAACAGTGAAAGACGGAATAACAACAACAAAAATCCATAAAAACGCATGTCATAAATGTTATAAATTGATTTGCATTCTAATGAGGGAAATGAATATTTGACCCCTCTGAAAAACATGACTTAGTACTTGGTGGCAAAACCCTTGTTGGCAATCACAGAGGTCAGACGTTTCTTGTAGTTGGCTACCAGGTTTGCACACATCTCAGGAGGGATTTTGTCCCACTCCTCTTTGCAGATCTTCTCCAAGTCATTAAGGTTTCGAGGCTGACGTTTGGCAACTCGACCCTTCAGCTCCCTCCACAGATTTTCTATGGGATTAAGGTCTGGAGACTGGCTAGGCCACTCCAGGACCTTAATGTGCTTCTTCTTGAGCCACTCTTTGTTGCCTTGGCCGTGTGTTTTGCATCATTGTCATGCTGGAATACCCATCCACGACCCATGTTCAATGCCCTGGCTGAGGGAAGGAGGTTCTCACCCAAGATTTGACGGTACATGGCCCCGTCCATCGTCCCTTTGATGCGATGAAGTTGTCCTGTCCCCTTAGCAGAAAAACACCCCCAAAGCATAATGTTTCCACCTCCATGTTTGACGGTGGGGATGGTGTTCTTGGGGTCATAGGCAGCATTCCTCCTCCTCCAAACACGGCGAGTTGAGTTGATGCCAAAGAACTCCATTTTGGTCTCATCTGACCACAACACTTTCACCCAGTTGTCCTCTGATTCATTCAGATGTTCATAGGCAAACTTCAGACGGGCATGTATATGTGCTTTCTTGAGCAGGGGGACCTTGCGGGCGCTGCAGGATTCAGTCCTTCACGGCGTAGTGTGTTACCAACTGTTTTCTTGGTGATTATGGTCCCAGCTGCCTTGAGATCATTGACAAGATCCTCCCGTGTAGTTCTGGGCTGATTCCTCACCGTTCTCATGATCATTGCAACTCCACGAGGTGAGATCTTGCATGGAGCCCCAGGCCGAGGGAGATTGACAGTTCTTTTGTGTTTCTTTCATTTGCGAATAATCGCACCAAGTGTTGTCACCTTCTCACCAAGCTGGTTGGCGATGGTCTTGTAGCCCATTCCAGCCTTGTGGAGGTCTACAATCTTGTCCCTGACATCCTTGGAGAGCTCTTTGGTCTTGGCCATGGTGGAGAGTTTGGAATCTGATTGATTTATTTCTTCTGTGAACAAGTGTCTTTTATACAGGTAACAAGCTGAGATTAGGAGCACTCCCTTTAAGAGTGTGCTACTAATCTCAGCTCGTTACCTGTATAAAGACACCTGGGAGCCAGAAATCTTTCTGATTGAGAGGGGGTCAAATACTTATTTCCCTCATTAAAATGCAAATCAATTTATAACATTTTTGTCATGCGTTTTTCTGGATTTTGTTGTTGTTATTCAGTCTCTCACTATTCAAATAAACCTACCATTAAAATTATAGACTGATCATTTGTTTGTCAGTGGGCAAACGTACAAAATCAGCAGGGGATCAAATACTTTTTTCCCTCACTGTATAAGAAACAAAACAGGTGGACTTCTCCACAAATCTGGCTCTCACATAATGAAGCTAGTTGTAATTACTGGTGAAGCATCATACTCAGATTGTAAATGTCGTGGCTTGGCTCTCCAACACACCGGTGTGCAGTACTAGTGACGAATTGGCATGTTCTGTTTATGTGACAACCCTTACTAGTTGGCGGTATCGGGTGGTGGCGGGGTTTAACGACACATTTATATATTTATGTGATCTAACCCAAAAAACCTCTATCATTGATATATACAAGATATGTATTTAAAAGAAAGCAGAAATTCTCATTATTAGCCATGGTAAATCCACTGCTGGATGAAGGCGATGTAGATAATTTTGAAAACACCGAACCAAAGATGCTATATGCACCGTTCACACACGGCCTCAATGTGCTTTGCATAAAATAACTCAAACCTTAACAAACCCTTAACAAATGGTATTGTATTAAAGCTAAATGGATAAAAAAAAACAATGCAAAAAGGCATTAAGGTTAACCGATTTCATAATCCTATCTCCTCGGAGAGAATCCTAAAAGACACGTTCCATTCATTGACATTAAAATTTAAGCAAATGCCAGTAAAATGGATGATGAATCGTGTTTTTGTCAGTGAGGTATATCGGTACATTAGCGTTCAGTGTAGCCTCACCAAGAGAGCTTCACAGTAGTCTCTGGTAAAGCCTCTAAAAAAATCCAATTACTTGCAATGTTAGTGCTGCTAGTGCTTCAGTGGATGGCTTCTTGAGAAGAGGAGCATCCATTACGCTATGTGCTTTTTGTCTTATCAGGGTACGTGTGCCTCTTAGCGCTGGAACAGTGGGGAATAACTGCTACAAATTTTACTAATGTAGTGAACACGACGGCTTATTCTCAATGATTTTCATAGGACCTATCCAATGGCAAAATATATAATCTATACTTTCACTAAATTAATGCATATGTATATTTACATTTGCATATCAAGATTTAACGATATTTAATGTATGTGTTATTGTATAAAAATGAAAGTTTCAATGTTTTAATGATAGAAACAAGTGTTTTGTTCCAAATATACTTGAAAATAAATTATGCAAAATGAAAGACCCTTGGGTATGTCATAATAATTAATAATAATTTACTTGTTTATTCTGCATTGGGGTTTTTGAAATAAATTGTTCAGCCACTGAATGACAAGTGTTTATAAATGTGAGAGAAAACCGGAGCACGCAGAGAAAACCTACGCGTGCGAGGAGGCAATGTTCTATTCCTGTACAGATGGCAAAATATGGCAATTAGTCCACTTGCTGTACTGCCTTCTCCTGGTGAGCCAGGAAATGGCATCTTGAAACCCACCAGAAGGGAGTTTCACAACATTTGTGCGACCCACCAACCCTCACCTCCACAGTGCTGGATGACAGACGTGGGTCATCATCGCCCGGCAATCCAGGTGTGAGCCACCTGTGATATGAGCTGTTTGCCTTCGCAATGACCAAAACAAACAAAAATGGTTAGTCAATTTTTCGATTTAAAGCTTTCGTGACTGCAGGGATTCATCCTCAGGACGGCTGCTTGCGTTGTGGCCGAAACGTCGTGAGAATTGTATTTTATTATGTTTTCTTTTTATTATTTTATTATTTCCCTTCTACGTGACTTTACTGAAAGAACCATGAAGGTTAGTCAATTGTCAAAATTCCAAATACTGTAGAGACTGTGTCTCATAACAGCACAATTGGAATAAAATACAATATTGGAAAAAGACAAAAGAAGCTGAGAAATATATATGAAATATACCATGTTTGTCACCCAGGAATGCATTTGTGATATGATGGAGGAGAGGACAGAATCCAAGTTTACACAGGCTGCAGTTAGTGCTAGGAGAGACAGGAAACCCATGTTTTTATTATATCTATGGCCTAGCATAGACTCTATGGATGTGTAAGTGGCAACTGTATCGAGCAGAAGACTTTCCGAGTTACTGAAAATTGTGATGGCTCTACCTGACAGTGGATATAGTGCTAGTTCGTGGGTATATATATGCATACAGTACAGTGAATTGAAAAATACAAACTATGAAAAAGCAGATATATTTATTATCTTTAAAACATTTCAAATGTCACGTCATTTTGTTTTCTATTGAAGACCCAGAAGACAAACTCGAAGCCAAGAAAGAAACCCTTAAGATGTCAACTTTGAACATAGCTGCTACAGGAGGCAATACTTTTCGAATGAAATATATGATGTCTGTTACCAATGGAGGTCAGCTTTATGTTGACACTCTACCACCAATGCAGCCGTTTGCAACACAACAACACATGGCATTAATCAGCAGATAAAGTGACCATCCAGCGACAAGGTCTGGAATAAGAAGGCAAAGGCTTCAATCAAACGTTTTCTTCTGCTCTCTCAGGCTGCCTTCCAACACCCTGACAGTGCCATGACCTTAATCTGGCAAACACTAATTTGCTTTTCATGCTACAGTACACCACAACGGTCTGGAAGTCAATCTCCTTCACAGAAAAAAACTTCAGGCCCATTAACAGTAAAAGAATGCAAGCTAGCAGCAATGATCTGTTGCACAACACCCCTTCTCCAAAATGTACTAAACAAGTCGTTTATCTTTTCCACTCTGGTAATTTTTTTTAACACACTGTGAAAGCTGTCCACAAAGGATTGATCGGAGACTTTTCATCAGAGTGGCCACTGAAGAGTAAACCGACTTTTAACTGGATGTCGAATCATTAAATCGAGCCGGCAGGCAAACTCTCTCCTCTCGAGATTATATAAAATATATTTACCCAGTGTCAGAACCTGATGTAAATACAGTGAGCTTCTTGAAAGCAAATAACATATGAATTGTATAGATGAATACACTATAAGATTACTAAATGTATGCGGTTTTACGGAATATATATTCACTAAACACTGCGGACTAATATCAATTTAATCACACATTCAGAGCACAACCAATTGCATGGAAATAGATCAATGTAAATCGAAATAAGATCCACTCAGTAACATATTATTTTAATTGATATTTTATTAAACTGTACTCGTAGAAACCAAAGCTTCTAAGAACTGTTTTAAAAACATATATTACATGCAACAAAAATGAACATAATTATTCTAAAACGTCGCCTATTTCCCCATAGATTGTGTTATCTTTTCATAATGCCCTTTGCCAATTCCAGATACACTTGAAACATCTCAAAACTAAATCTCTACCTGTGTGCACTTTAAATACATAAACAATTTAAATGTTAATGCACGACCACTTACTTGCATAGATTGTAAATAAGAGGACATTATTTTTTTTCTAAAACGATGCTGTGAAGTGTATTGTTATTACAAAACTGCAATCCCAATTTTAGCGAACTGCAGCGTTAGAAGCAGGTTGATTTACTGTATTATTTTACTATGTGTAGCCAACAGTGAAAATCACCTCAAAGTGTTTTGTTATAACAAGCAACGACCAAAAGTTTGGTCTGCGATTTAATTTACCTTAATGCCCCATAAATTATGGCTTTACATTAAGAATAACATTGCACCATAACATATTCCCAACCAGGTCACCTTCCCAGATGCCACCCTATATCATACAATCTACGAACCGCCAACACCTTGTCGTAAATAATTAACACTGCTCAATGATGAAAATTAAGTCCGGTTTTTTTTATTTCACTTACATTTTATGCATCGTTTTTAAAGCAAACTAACATGCATATTATGAATTTATATATTGTTTATACAAGCAACAATATATTCATATTATTGTAGAAATTCAATGTCAAATGATAGTCTTGATTATATGTTTTTACACTGGCCATACAGTAAATAAAAAAATATAAAATAAATCAGCATAACAGCAACCTCTAATGTAAAAAGTAAAGGCACGGCACTGCAATTACTCTCGCACGTCATTGCTGGCAGAAGGATCTTCACTGAATTGAGCTCTGGAGGCTATTTATTGGCCTACTCTTTCACGCTGGCCATGCATCTTGGAAGAAGAGGGAGAAGCCCACACTTTACCCCACCACACGCGACCTGTCGATCAGCTAACCGTGGTGTCACCCATTCATATTGCTGGGTGGACAGAGACGGAGGGATTTAAGCAACCTTCCCATTGTTTCAACTGCCCACACCAGGAGACAGAATTGAACCGGCAACCTCTGTATTGCATGTCCAGTGTGATAACCATTATACCACGGCAGTATGCCGACCTCCTCTCCTGCAGGGAACCAAACATGTAAGAATATGTGCTGGTAAGGCAAATAAGTGACCGAAAATAAAACTCAACACCGGAAGCAAAAAATAATTGTTTTGGAACATGGACACATACTGATTGTTATAGCACAATCACTTTGTCATTGTGAAAAGTAGAAAGTACACTACGATTTAACTTACTTGGATATTTCTTTGGTATACAAAGAGATTCACATCTCCGTCCAGTGCCTAAAACTGTATGGCAAAGCCACATGGCATTATCTGCAGCATACCTCAATTCAAACGTATTCAGGTCATTTTCTTAAAACGGTGCAATTGCTTTGGGGAAACTAATTGACCACACAAAGATATCCATGTAAATGTATTATTTTTAGCCACTGCTGCAGGCTGAGCATCTTAATGTAAATATATCATTATAATGCAATGCTTGTTTTGAAATTGATATTGAATATATATGAAATTCTAGATTTGAAGCTTTCGTGACTGCAAGGATTCATACTCTTAGGTTTTTTCGGTAAAGTCACATAGGTAAAAATATATATATAATAATATTTTTTAAAATAAATCTATCAATCACGACGTTTCGGAGGCAACACAAGCTTCCTTCACCAGGTGTAAAAAGGCACAGCAAAATAACTGTAGTGAGAGTTATTTGTGATGGGACATTATTATTTAGGGTTAGAGGAGGAGGGAGGAGCCAAGGAGGACGGGTGCAGGATGGGGGGTGAAGCCAGGAAGGTGAAGGTGGTATATATGAAATGTTTCCATGTATGTACAAAGGTAAAAGTGAACGTTGGGTGTCTTGGAAAAGATATATTTAAAAGTAAGTGAATTTGGACAGAAAACATCACTAGAAGGGATAATGATTGATGGTCAAGAATAATGACAGTGACATGTTCACCATGGAGATAGAGCGATGAAATCAGTTTGTGTGCAGGTGATTGGTAGATTATAAAATCGCAAGATTGTGAGATCGTAACGGCTTGGGGAGGCCTTCATCCAGCAGTGGATTGATCATGGCTGATGATGATATGGAGAGCCGTTCATAGCAGACACATTCTGATTATGTAACTGAGTCCAGGTGCCAACCTGGCACTCCCTTAGCTAGAATCTGTGCGTTCCCTTTGAGGACCAATATACTTAAAAACAGCTATACAATTTATATACCACCTGCTTCTCTCTTAAACAAGAGAGACAAAGGCAATTAAAAGGGTCTCGCGGCTGGATGCTTAATTAAAAGTTAGTATGTAGGGGGGAAAAGCAGAAACATAAATAAATAATATTTTGATGTGAAATGTAGAAGTATTCTTGTTAAGATTAATTATTATTCATTACTCATGTGAAATCACGATAACAGCAGTGCCAAGACACATAGCTTGTTGTTTTAGGTTGCTCAAGTGTTTGCCGGCTTGACTTGCTAACTTGGTGTTTGTGTTGCTTTCATTTCATTTCAGACATTGCCTCATTGTGGGTCTATTGTTACAGGGCAGCTATATAGAGCCATTCTTTATTGTAAGCAAATTGATGACTAGCTTAGGCTCAAAAAGTCTCCTCTAAGGTGACCCTTTCTCTTGGGGGCGAATGATGTTGCAATTTGTAACATCACGTCTTCCACGCGGTACGTAGCCAACCGTGCTAATCGGAGGTACAGTGGAAGGACAACAAACTTAACATTAAAAATAGTTTAAAGAAATTCGTTTTCAATCCAGATTTAAAAGTGCATAGGTCCAGTGGCTTCCGAATATCGGAAAGAAGAGCGGTCCAGACGGCCACAAAAGCACATCCGAAAGCACACGATGCAGTGACCGTCTTTGTTTGATGGCTGTCCAAAAGCCGCTGCAAGGATGGCCGGAGTTCATGAGATGGTGTATGTTCCTTGACAAGATCAGCAAGGTATTGTGGTTCATTTGTGGCAAACACTTGCCATACATGTGTGTAATGAATGCGACCTTATTATCTCTTCGATCAGCAACACGGAAGCCAATGCAGCTCAGCGAGCACTGGACAGACAGGGACAGATCTTGTAGGATGGAGTGACGTGCAAGGTTACCATACATCAAACCAAGCTGGCGATTAGGGCTCCTGTGCCTCGACCACATGGCTCTATAATGTCTGGGTCCTGACGCAGCACACCAGAGAGAGCTTGGGGTGGCTAAAGCAATATTCGTGACAAGTGTGAGCGAGAAAAAATGTGCAATGCTCGTTACAGTTTCTACTGACACTCACACCATCAGCTTAAAATCGTGGCTCTGAGAAATTAACGAGAATCGCCATTCTGAAAGATATTCCTGAGCTATACAAAAAAAACTCAACTCAATCATCAATAACACTGTGGCCTTGAATTAAAATATATATCATATACGACGTCTTTGACAATACCCCTCGTTTATAGAGCATAAATACAGAGGCCAGAGAGATAGAGTGGATTTGAGTAGAAGTCTGCACTTTGCACTACAAAATCAGATAAGAATAACCATTTTAAAATATTTCCTAATAAAGTAAAACATTCTATGAAATATCTTACTCGAAAATGTTGCTAGCACATTGTACTATGGTATATCTGTTGCAGTGAGATATACAGGATTGTTTAAAAGTGAGCTCTTACATGTGTAGTGGGTTCACTGAGAGACACATTAACTCATAAAGCAACACGTTTTATTCTACAATAAACACAATGAGATAACTATATAAACGGGTCATGTCAGTCGGCACACTGCCTGACCCACTATGCCGAGCACAAAGCCTGAAGACCCAGGAGAAGACGTGGCACAGCGGGTTCAATTTCAGAAGACAGCCCCGATACAGCCTCAGGACCCTCCTTTTATCCTCCAGCACAGCCTAGCTCCGCCCCCGGTCACACCCCCTTCTGGAATCTTCCATAAGGTTATGGGCTATGCCCCATGTGTCCCTTCTGTCACCCCTATGCCTCACATACCTTACTCTGGCACATCACATATCTCGTCAGCCTATGGCTGCTATGTCTCCCAATACCTCTTATTTATTTATCCGGCGCTGCGTGCCGGAGTGGCTCATTATATAACACTACACATGTGTAGTGGTATACCACTGGCTGCTGGCAGAAAAGGGGATCTGCAGCATTTGGCCGTCCTGACATCAGCAGGCCAGGATATACACAAGAGGGGGATCTAAGGAAAAGGTCACAGAAGGGGCACACCAGGAACCCGCTAGTAGGTTCCAGAAAGGGGGCGTGGCCAGGGGCAGAGCGAGGCCACGCTAACAGTATAAGAGGGGCCCCTGTAGGGGACCTCGGGGCTGTTGTTGAAGTGGGATCCCCGTCGTGCTGCTGAAGTCCATCGTCGCCATTCTTCTCGTCGTCTTCACCATTCTTCTTGTCGTCTTCACTATTCTTCTCATTGTCATCTCCATCTCAACCATCTCGGAGCGCCGCTAGTCAGGCAGCCTACCAACTGTACTGGCTGAGTAGCGTCGTCGATAATAGACAGACTAAATATTAAGTGTGTTAACCCCGATGGTGCCTATTAATAAAGAAGTGCCTCCAAGTCTTATCGTCTCCGAGTCTTATCGTCTCCGAGGTAGTCACTACATTTGGCATCAGAAGTGCTAAAAGAAAATACATTTGTCATGTCAAAAGCAACAAAGCGGAAGAACTCATCGATAGTATCCTCTGGAGACGAGGATGATGGGGACGATCCCGGAATCCGGGACCTTGGTGATGTGTCCCGATGTGGCGATACCAGCGGAGCAGCAGGAGAAGGACACTGGCCCTTTGCAGCCGCTGGTGAGAGAAGGGTGGTGCGACCTCAATGGGCACCTGGCAAACCTGCTCTCCGTGGCAGCGCAAAGCTTGTCGTCCAGCTCGGGTCCGCGGCGCCTGCCGGAGATGCTGCAGTACGAGAGCAGCAAGCAGACAGCTCACCTTCTGCCACCGCACCAACGTAGGAAACGGCGGAGTTCCCGCCCGCACAAGCGGCCGCCATTTTGCCCGCCGTGAGTGCAGTACAACAAGTGACCACCATTTTGTTGTCCGAGCGGGAAAGTCTTCCCGGCAAATTTGAGTCGCCATCGGCGGTTTCTGCGGGGTACTGTCACTATGGAAGCGCCTGCCTACCATCCACGGGTTCGTGGCCGTGGGGGGCGACTGGACGGCATTTCAATATTGCTTCAAAGCAGCTTGCACCGTGGTCGGGTAGTCTGACACAGAGGCTCTGTGGGCTCTGCCCACGGCGCTGGATGACGACTCCCTGGCTGCATTTGAGGCAAGGGGAGGCCGAGACGCCTCTCGCCTTCTGCAGCTCGCTGCTGGCCTTGGGCCATGCAGCATACCCGCGTATGGAGCAGACTGTGCTGGATTCCCTGGTGCTGGAGAGACTGCTGTCGCTGGCCCAGGAGTTGGGTGTCTCTTTTTCCATCATGGAGGAGGACGACCTGTCATCCCTAAAGGTGGCCCGCTGCATCCAAGCGCACGTCAACTTGCAACGGTGGCCCAGGGTGGCTGCCTGCATGGCGGTCCCAGAGGACGTGGAGGAGCCCGCACCGCGGGAGCCGCAGCAGGCCTGCGCGTCGTTCGCCCAAGGTCCACGAGGGAGGAAAGTCGAGGGGCGACGACCGGAGCAGGAACAGCGGGAGAGGGGCCCCCTTCCAGCATGGAGGTCCATGATCGCCTGCTTCAAATGAGGCCAGCCGGGCCACATCGCCAGGGGATGCCGGAACAGCACCGGATCGCCTTCCTCGCCTTCGACATCCTCCGCCCTGCCGACATCCGCTTCTTCAGGCCCGCAGGCAAGTCGCGATGCGTCAGACACCCGGCCGCAAATGTCACATCACGCATCCGCGTTGTTGAGTGTGTCCGGTTCGCACATCATCATCGCTCATTGTGTCACGGCGTGCGAGCGATGGACTCCGGCGTCAAACAGGTGGCCGCGGGGTGCAGGGCAGTAGAACGTGTTTGCGCACGGTGTCGTGGTGGCGGTGGCGGGGTCGTCTGCGGTAATTGGTTTTGTCCAGGGGATAGAGGTGAGGGTGCTAGTCGACATGGGAGCGTTGGCTACCATGATTTCGGAGCTCATTTTTTTTATTCTTGCCACTGAGGTCTTGGTGTCTTAGCCTGGTCATTAGTGCTTGTGTTGCTGTGAATGGCGGGAGTCTGGGCATTATCAGCCAAATATTGGTGAAAGTCCGTGTTTGGGACATTGAGTTGACAGGGCCGGTGTTGGTTTCTAGGACACTGGCTGTGCCCTCTTCTTAGGTTTTTTTTCAGTAAAGTCACGTAGAAAGTAAAATAAAATAAAAACAAAAATCACGACGTTTCGGAGGCAACACAAGTCTCCGTCATCAGGTGGGACCGTCACAGCCAGATTAGCTGTATCAAGTGAGGCAATGATTCAAGATGTAATCCCTTAAAAGCGAGTTGAGGGGGGAGGGAGAGGGAGGGGGGAGCTCATCAGACTATGGTAGCCAATGAAAGGAACGTATCCGGAGGGAGGGGGGGCGAGGCCAAAAGGGTGGGCGATGGACGTGGAAGCGCTTGTGCGCAAGCGGCCAATTACTGCACACGCCAACACAATGGAGCGATTGTGCGCAAGTGGCCAGCCACTGCACCCGCCAACACAATGGGCAGAGAGGAGGAGGGGAGGTCTAATACACATGATAGACAAAAGAACGAAAATGATGATGGGTACAAACTTAGGGGGAGCTCATCAGACTATGGTAGCCAATGAATGGAACGTATCGGGAGGGAGGGGGGGGGCGGGGGGGGCGAGGCCAAAAGGGTGGGCGACGGACGTGGAAGCGCTTGTGCACAAGCGGCCAATTACTGCACACGCCAACACAATGGAGAGAGAGGGGAGGGGGGGTCTGATACACATGATAGACAAAAGAACGAAAATGCCCATGTTTATACCAATGCTGGCTGAACAATGAAGAGAGTACTGTTAAAATAACTGGGGATGTTAACACTCGGTAAAGTACAGTAAAATAGTGCCTGTCAGATAAGATGGTCCAAAAAATTTGTGATTAAGTCTTTTTTGCGTGGTTGATAACATCTTTCCAATGATTACTAAGTTTGTACCCATCATCACGGTTGAAATTATGTCTGTGTTTGTATATTTGTATGGCTTCGTATACAAACCTTTGATGGTAGCCGGGAGGTTTGCAGAGAACCTTGGTCTCGGAAAAGACAATTTCATGAGAGCCCACCGAGTTGTAGCAATGATCGGCCACGGCAGAAGAATCAGTTCTGCCGTGTTTCAGATCTGACTTGTGCTCGCGGACACGATCAGAAACATGACGTTTCGTTTCTCCAATGTAGCAATCACCACAAATGCAACTCAATTTGTAGACTCCAGGATACTGTAAGTCAGGAACGACATCCTTCACAGATGGAATCAGATCACGGATTTTATGCACTGTACTGAATCGGACTTGGATCTTATGTTTGTTTAGAATTTTGGAGATCTTTTTGGTCACGCCAGCTATGTATGGTAACGTGATGGTTTTGGTCGGAGTTTCATGTGGCTGTTTCTGTGTAGTGGGAGAGACAGCTTGGCGGATAGTACGGTCAGAGTATCCGTTCATCCTGAGGGCCCGATGTACATGTCTTAATTCACCGGTCAGGTGGTGTTTGTCAGAAATGCCATGTGCTCTGTGGTATAGCGTTTTGATGAGAGAGTTCTTTTGAGATGGGTGGTGGTGGGAATCCGGTTTCAAGTAGGAGTCTGTGTGGGTGGCTTTTCTGTAGACAGAATGTCCCAAGGAACCGTCAGGACTCCTCTCAAACAGAATATCCAAGAATGGTAGTTTACCGTCTTTCTCCACTTCCATGGTGAATCTGATGGATGGGTGTCTAGAATTGATGTGGTCCAAGAAGTGGTTCAATGCTGGGAGGCCATGTGGCCAGATGACGAAAGTGTCATCCACATATCTCTTCCACAGGGAAGGACACAGGGTGGATGTCTGGATGGCGTCTGATTCAAACTTTTCCATGAATATGTTGGCTATAACTGGTGACAAAGGGGAGCCCATAGGGGTACCCTCATTCTGTTTGTAGAAGGTGCCATTCCAGGTAAAATAGGTGTTGGTGAGGCAATGCCTAACCAGCGCAGGTGCATCAGAATTCAATCCATGTTGGACTAAGTCCTCAATTATTGTTAGGGTGTCCGGTACTGGGACTTTGGTAAACAAAGATACTACATCAAAGCTGACGAGGATGTCATCAGGAGATAGTACCATGTCCTTAACCATAGAGACTAATTGGGTTGAGTTGAGTACTGCTGAAGAGGTCTTGCCTGTGAAAGGGAGCAGAGTATCTGATAGAAAACGGGCTAGTTTGTACGTAGGAGAGTTTATCGTCGACACAATGGGTCGTAGCGGGGTGCCTTCCTTATGGATTTTGGGAAGACCATAGAGTCTGGGAGGTCTTGCCGCCGATGGTTTTAGAGAGGGACGTTTGCTTGGTTCGATTAGGGAAGTCGAACTCGTGATGATACTGTTGGTTTTTGTCGTTAGGCTTTTAGTGGGATCGTTTTTAATTTTGGAGTAACTCCCATCATTAAGAAGGTCCAGGATTTTGTTGTTGTATGAATCTTTATCCATGGCATTGCCCTTGTCTGCCGAGAGGATGACTATATCATCTCTCTTTTTTAGGTCCGCGAGTTCAGAGCGTTCGTTTTTGCTGATGTTACTAGTGGGTTTCTTAGCATTCTTAAGAATAGTAGCTATTTCAGCTCTTGCTACATCCGCATGGATGTGTCCTATGCCTCTGAGGGCTACATCAATCTGGGAAATCATATCCTCTACTGGTATATATTTAGGGGTGACGGCGAAATTTAGTCCTTTGGCCAGTACCGTTTTTAGAGTGTCAGAAATTGGGATGTTACTCTGATTAATCACGATCTTGTTAACATCCAGCTTTGCGATGTGTGGCTCTGGTTTCTTCTTAGATAGGAGGTTGAATTTAGAAATCAGGTTAGCTTTGCATTTGGCTGACAGTGAGTCAGCAGAAGCAGAAGTCATGTTATCAACGTGGTTCCAATCAGAAGGTGACATTTTTTGTGTTAACATTAAATGTGTTTGTAAGAGAGTCTTGTCTAAATTATCGAGTTCAGATCGGAGTAACCTTATTCTCTCCGAGATTAGTGATAGGCTGGCTTTAAATAAGATCTGTTTGGAGTTCGGTGAGGACACAGCAGCGGATGTGAGTGTGAAAGCGATGGGTATTACCTTGTTATCTCGGCATCACCAATTTTCTTGGGAGGATGCCCCTTAAGATCCTTGTTTAACAGGGTTGTGTTAAATTGCCGTCGGGACGGTGGTTGGCCTTTCGGAAGTCTCCGACCCAGTTGGCAAGGGCCAATGCCACAGTTCAGGCCCTGGCAAAGGAAACTGTTATGGTTCCACCAAGCGCTCAGATGTTGGTGCCCTTGCGGTTGCAGAAGCAACTGGATTTTATGGATCCCGTTGAAGGGGTCCTTTTAACCCCTTCTAACATGGCGATTCGGGGTCTCACGTTGGTGGGTGCTCAAACCATAGTAAGGGTTGACCAGAAGCCCTTTTTGCAAGTGCTAAATGTCAGGCTGGGGTCTGCGGTGGTCCAAGCTGGTACAGTTTTAGCCCACTCAATGGCCGGGCGCTGTGAGGAGGCCTACGTGAGTCGGACGGGGCTTGGATGGACGCGTTGTGTGAAGAAAATTCTAAATTGTCCAGGGAACAGCGGGGCGAGCTGCGTGCCTTGCTCCGATAATTCGAAGATATCTTTAGCCAAGAGAAATTTGATATTGGCTGCACTTCACTATTGCAACATCGCATTCACACGGATAACGCTGCTCCAATAATGCAGAATTCGTGAAGGCTCAGTCCCAAGGAAAAGGACCACTCTTTATTTGAAGCTTTCGTGACTGCAGGAATCCATACTCTTTGGTTCTTTTGGTAAAGTCAACTAAGTAGAACAAATAATAGATCACAACGTTTCGTTCGCAACGCAAGCAATCATCATCAGGCGGAAGAAAGATCATGACTTTACTGAAAAGGACCATGTTCGCCAGGCAATTGACGAAATGTTGGCCGCGGACATCATCTCCCCTTCCACCAGTTCGTGGGGGGCTCCTATTGTTTTGGTAAAAAAATTAGATGGGAGTCTGCACTTTTGCGCATACTTCCGTAAATTGAATAAAATATATGTGGCGAACGCATATCCGCTCCCCCGGATAGATGTTTCCTTGAACGCCTTGTTGGGTTCGTGGTTTTTCTCGACCCTCAACTTGTTGTTGGGGTTTTGGCAGTTGCCTTTGGATGAAGGATCCAGGCCTAAAACCACGTTCCGGACACCACAAGGGTTGTTCCAATATAATTTCCTCCCGATGGGTCTTCACTCTGCCCTGGCCACGTTTCAGCGGCTAATGGAATTGTTCTTGGTAGGTCTTCAATGGGACTCGTGCCTCATTTACTTGGACAATGTAATTGTATTTGGGCACACGTTTCAGGAGCATCTGCAGTGGTTACGGTCAGTGTTTATCAGGGTGCGCATGGCTAATCTTAAATTAAAATCGCAAAAGTGTAATCTTTTGCAAACATCAGTGTGGTATTTGGGCCAAATTGTTAGCGAGTCCGGGATAGCCATGGATCCCGACAAAACTGCGTGCGTGTGCACATGGCCAACCACCACGTCGGTGGGTGAAGTCCACAGTTTTGTCGGGTTCACGTTATATTATCGCCGGTTCGTCCCCAGGTTTGCGATAATCGCTAAGCCACTCCACGTGCTCACTGCCAAAGGCCAAAGATTTCGGTGGGGGGAGGAGTAAGCCCCTTGGATACCCTGATTTATCTCTGCCCTTTGTGTTGGATACGGGCACTAGCGACACCGGAATCAGCACTGTGCTGTTCCAGGTCGTGAACCGTGCAGAGACAGTAGTGGCCTATGGGAGCCATGTGCTGTCCCCCACAGAGCAGCATTATTGCTTGACATGCAGGGAATTGTTGGCCATAGTGCACTTTGTGCAGTAATATAGTCCGTACCTTTACAGACGGAACTTTATCGTGCGCACGGACCATTTGGCTCTTCAATATGCCTTACGGGTTGACCAGCCTTTCGGCCAACTATCCCGCTGGTTAGAAATTTTGCAAGACTACTCCTTCACGGTCACCTACAGGAAGGGTGTACGGCACCGCAATGCGGACGTGCTGTCCCGGTTACCACTGAGGGACCAGTGTGCGTGTTTAATGGGTGCCGGACGATGTAAACCATCGGCTGCGGGATTGCCATATGCTGTAGTGGCATCCGTCGATGTACCACCACCCGCGACAACTGCTCATAGTGACAGCACAATTGGTCTCACGCATGCTGAATGGGGACGCCTCCAGGCAGAGGACACCTCCTTGTTAAAGTTACGGCATCACGTTGGGGCGAGAGGCAGTATAAATGTGCCAGCGGCAATGTCCCTTATAGTCCTCTATGAAAGACTTTTGATGAGTTGGGATGAGGAGCTGCAACGTTATTGCATGGTGGTGCTGACTGCTCTGTGGGGTAAACTCACACGGGCTGTCCACGAGAAATTAATGCACCTCCGAGTTCGTAAAACATTGTTGACACTCAAAGTGACTTCTTTTGGCCTAGGATGACGGACGACGTGTACCACATGGTGAGAGGGTGTACTGACTGCGCACACCGCAAGCCGCCACTGAGGCAGGTCCAGCCACCGTTACAATCCATCACGGTGTCTCGCATCAACGAGCTAGTCACTCTGGACATTCTCGGGCCATTTCCTGCCACTCAGAGGGGTAATAAGTTCCTCCTTGTTGGGGTGGAATACCTGTCCCGGTGGCCGGTGGCGTGGCCTCTGCCAGACCAGTCGGCCGCATCCATTGCGGACGCATTTTTGCATGGGTATGTTCTGGACAAAGGGGCTCGGGAACAACTTTTATGGACCAGGGGCGAAATCTTTCTTCAAAATTGTTAGTGTAGGTGTGCGATTTCCTGGAAACTAAAAAAAATCCGGACATTGCCCTACCATCCCCAGATGGACGGGATGGTGGAGCATTTGCACAGGACCCTTACATCCATGTTGTGCTAACAAGTTAATGAGGCACAGTCAGACTGGGACTTACACATTCCCAGTGTCCTGGCCACATATAGGATGGCCCCTCAAGCCTCAAAAGTATTATCCCCGTATTACGTCATGTATGGGAGGGAAAGTGACTCACCCATGGAGGCTCAGTTGGGCATAGACCTGGGCAAAAAGAAAGCCGTTATACCCATGCCAATGCAGGTCACAATTAGGCGGCTGACGGAGGTGCGGGAGGCGTCTCGAGGGAATTCGGCTAAATGACAGGCCGCGAATGAAAAACTCATAGGACCACGGGAGTCCGGGACCCCATGGACCACTGGTGGATAAGGCCAGGTTGCATTGTCCCCAGGTGCCCCTGGGTAAGTCCCCTAAATTGCACCGGCTATGACAGGGCGATGTTGAGGTGATTGGGGTCAAGAGGCCGCGTATACAGGTCGGTCGCCGTTGCTGGTTTGTACACCCGTCACAATTGAAACCCTATATTCCACCCTATGTTGATGGTTCATCTCCACCTCCTGAGTGCCGGGTGTCTGACGTATCTGACAAGCCAGGGCTGGTGAGCCCAGAAGTTGCGCCTCAGAAGGATTCCATTGTATCGCCCGCAGGATCCCAGCGCCTGACGCCCGCAGACCCACCGGCAGTGCCTCCAAAGGACGGACCAGGTGCGAGGGACCGGTTTCCATCTTCTTCTCCTCGGGAGGGGATGCGCCCATTAGGCCATTTGTGTAGTGTCCCTGGGGTCACCAGCACGCCAATTCCCATCCCAGATGGGGGTCCGGTGTCGAGGACCCGTGCAAAGAGTGCTTTGTTTCTATGAACCGCTCCCTTTTTGACATTCAATTGAGTTCCAGTGCCATCTGGCGGGTGGCCGCAGACGCGAGCCGGGCTGTGACTACTGGTTGATCTGGGGTCCTTCCCAATGTTCGTGGGTTGTGGCACGCCAGTGAACATCGGAAATTGTTCACTTCCTTGCGGTTCGGGTTCATAGTTAAAAGTTTTTCCCTTCTAAAGTTCGCTATCCCTCCATGTTAGCTAAATTGCGTTAGCACATTCTTGTGAGTTCCTCCTCTCCATATGTGATTGGTGTCAGCCAAGACGGCTGTGTTTTTTTTTCACGGGGGGGGGGGGGGGGTGATGTAGTGGCATAGCACTGGCTGCTAGCAGAAAAGGTGATCTGCGGCGTACAGCAGTCCTGACATCAGCAGGCCAGGATATACACGAGAGGGGGATCTAGGGGAAAGGTCACAAAAGGGGCACACCAGGAACCCGCTAGTAGGTTCCAGAAAGTGGGTGTGACCAGGGGCAGAGCGAACAGTATAAGAGGGGCTCCTGTAGGGGACCTCGGGGCTGTTGTTGGAGTGGGATCCCCGTCGTGCTGCTGAAGTCCATCGTCGCCATTCTTCTCGTCGTCTCTCTGTCTCAACCATCTAGGGGCACCGCTAGTCAGGCAGCCTACCAACTGTCCTGGCTGAGTAGCGCCACCGATAATAGTTGGACTAAATATTAGAGTGTGTTAACCCTGATGGTGCATATTAATAAAGAAGTGCCTCCAAGTCTTATCGTGTCCGAGTTAGTCACTACATATGTGTTGTGCATTTGTCATTGATTGCTTGGGTTCCTTTTATTCATGCAATTACGTTACAGTATTAATTTGCATAGTACTGGGCCTTGATCTGCAGTACTGAATACTATTCTGTCTCTTAAAATGTATGTTTAGATTAGATTCCCTTTACTGTCCTATGACATGATTTGGATTCAAGTGTTATGTAACGCTATTCTGAGTGTTTCCTGCAGCGAAATTAACTAATTTTGAAGATGAGGCAGGACTCTTGATCAATAATAACAAACCCCAAGCCACCTTGATAACTGATGCTTATCAAAATGTACCTACACTACACTTTCTCACATCTTAAAGCCACACGTATTGTTTGACAATACTTCTCCATGCTGGTTAGTTTATCTTGATGAAGAGGGTGGTCAGTGCCAGTTCAATCATCACTCATCACTGATGTTAGCCATGGGTAGAAATAAAACTGAAGTGACTGGGTTCATAGTGAAGTGTGCAAACCACTGCACTATCATTCCACCCATCATCATCACCAGCCATTTTGAATCCACTGATGGATGAAGGCCTCCCTCGTCCACCACCACCTCTCAATGCGCGATAGTAATCCACCTCGCACGTTAATGTGTCACCGCTCTATCCACCAGTGGATGACTTCTCGGATGAATTCCGTTGCTTACCTGGCACTTCATTTATTTGACCATTCGTTATCTTTCATCTCGTGCCATGTTCTGTCCAAGCCCACCGACTTTTCTGAAAAGTTTAAATGGTGTCTTTAAACTGTATATGTTCTCAAACTCATGTGATTCCCTTTCTGTGTCTCAATGTAATTCCAAGCATGCACCTATCAATGTTGTTCAAATTTCTTTGTTAATGAAAATGCACTGCCTGCAATAACATATTTAATGGAGGGACTACTACTGTGTCTTATCTTTATGTGGTCTGGGACTGTGTTGTTGTTTTTGCTGTCTTGCCCAATTTTCATAAATCGGACTTATATAATTAATTTGATATCATTTTTTCATTGACTTGCTTACCATTATCTCTATTTTGCACTCCTCGCGTTGTTTGTAGTGTTTGCTTTTGTAACCTTGCTGGCTGGCCCCTACTGAACATCTGTGAAAAAGAGCTTCATAACTCATCGGATTCCTCCTCCAGTCTGAATTTATTTTATTTTATTCTGATATCCATTTGACAAAGCAAGCAATGAGCATTGTTTTTAAGGTTTCCTTTTGAAGCACATTTGTACATTAGTTTCCAAAAGCACTCCAACCTACTCTCGTACGTGTCTTCATTTCATCATTCGGATTCGGTTCACGTTCAAAAGCTGTCCTAGGTACACATGCTGCTGTCTCTTCCAGTTGTGTCCCTCCAACGGCTATCAGTAAACCAAAAGATGAATATATTTATTTTAACAAATATTTTACGATCACAGTAGTTAATTTGAAGTATGCTGCATAATTGCAACAATCGTTTGGCATTCACAAGAAAAATACATCTTATAGTGAAAACCAAAACAAAAGTTTATTAAAATAATATTTTAAAATTAAAATACTTTCATTACCCATAATATTACTGTGCACCATTTACAAGGTGGTTCCATTTGTTGTAAATTGAGCCACTGTAATTTGGTTATAATTCGGTTAGGCGAACGAACGAAGAAACAGGCTTACGTGGATGAGATAGACAGAGGATTGCTATTGTGCTGTTAATTAAGTGCCCTCTCCAAGGTCTGTCAAATGTAAGGTTTCTCAAATTGTGTTCCTTAAAGTAGATAGACATAGGGGAAGCTTATTGTAAATTTAAGTTCAATTTGGGTAACATTGTTTGCATGCACGTGCCGCATGAACCGCCACTAACACCTTATCGATTTTGTCCTGGGGGTACTCACAGCTCTTGTGGCCCTGCTCATAAATGGAGCCGTGAAACTGGGTCTTAGTTACCTTGTTATGTGGGTCATCTAACACCCTTACTAATGTCAAAGAAAATCCTCCATTGCACAATCAGGCCGGTATACGAACACACCCGACATAAGCGATTCAGAGCGTTACTCAAAAATATTTGGAACATATGTTTCGACACACCTTCAACTCACACGAGACATTTTTGTTTCACTAAATGAGTGAAACGTTCTAGGGAAGTTATTATGGGACTTGTGATACACGACAAACATACCCAAAAAGGAAAACAAATCATACACCAGACGGATAATAATCCAGTGAATTTGGGTTTTTAAAATGCACATTTGTACATTTTGGATCCAATCTCATTGCAAAATAAAATGTTTAGTGAAATCTCCATGCACATGTTCTGGAAGTCTGCCATTTTCTGGCTTCCTTTAGGGAATGACAGATGGCATATTACGCAGTAACTACCAGAGTTGCTGGGCGCGAGGCCAAGTGAAATATGTAAGACTGAGGGAATGGATTCGATGAATGATCAAGCATCGCTTCCCAACTGTATTCTGTAGCTACTTTCTTACAAAACAGCACTTGACTGCAGATATCAAATTTTTAGAATTTCTGGCCCACCAGATATTATTTAAATGTTGTCTAATGCATGTGCTGATTTATGAGAAATTTAAGAAGCAACAGTGAAGTAACTTCACAAAGCGGGGAGGAGCTTGGCAAAAACATTTGGTGTCTGATAGTTGATTATTTTCACCGCAAACCTCGACCCTTTTAGCAGTGTCTTGGGAAATGCTGACTAGCTTGCTTCTACTGTGCTCAAAACTTATTTGGAGGCAGTAATAATCATAATAATCTATAGCAATCACTGCTAGTACAGTTCATGCATGGATTGGCATGACATTGACAGTTTTTAAAGCTTAAGGAGAAACCATAAAGACAATAAGTCGTTTTACTGTTCTTGCCCTCATTCATTCTGCATAACCAACCCAACCATTTTACTCATACGTAAAGATATATGTGAGTACCGTAGCTTGCTATGTCACTCATATTTAGCCTTAGTGGAGCAAAGCTGAGTGTTTTGTAGAAATCTAGAATAAATAATAATTTAAAACTGATGAAAATAATATCTAACAAGGAGAGTGATGTCCTCTATTTATCACGGTGATGAAAATAAAGTTTTGCTACAGTAAACCGTAGTGATTATAATGAGCTTCATGGCATCCTGTTAGTACCCAGTGATGCTTAGCACTCCCTTGCTCTTTCACCTATCCAACCGATGCCATGGTTAATGGATCCAGAACTACTAGGGACTGGGGGCCTTGGATTAGGTACGTCAATCATGACCATACATTCACCACACTGGTTACTGCGGGTTGGTGAAGGAAGCATATGTTGTCTCGCCTCTTGCCGAGTACCTGATTGATGGGGGTCCAGCATAATTCCTCAGGTCTCCATGGATCACAAGGTCCTGAGCCATGTCAGCGCATTTCCCTGTTGAAGAAGAAATTATCACCAAATAAACTAAAAAATGAGCAATTTCTACTGATTAAGTGAATCACTTCAAGGAAAACAATTCTAGCCTGATACTAATGATCATAACATCATGTTCTATAAAATGAATTCAGAAAAATTCAAAAGTACATCCGTTTATATTCTTTGGGTCTTTCGGTAAAGTCCCGTAGAAGGTTCAAAGAAAATAACAAAAAACTACGACATTTTGATCACAACACAAGCGATCGTCGTCAGGAGGAAAGAGCTCCTGATGACGAATTCCTGTAGACACGAAAGCTTTAAGTCAAGAAATACATTCGTTTAAAAAATGGTATAAATTGTATTGGTTCTTTCTGTAAAGTCACATAAATAGAAAACAAAGAATCAAAAATAAAAGCAAAAAACCCACTTTTCTCTCCGCCTGATGAAGACCGCTTGTGTTGTGATCGAAACCTCGTGGGGTTTTTTTTCTCATAAGTTGCCATCACAAAATTACTACTCAGTACGAAACAGGAAACATTGAAAATGTATTTTGCCCAAGATGGCTGATGCCTTATTGTAATAATAAGGTAGGGTAAATGGTGGCTGTTTCCCTGACAGCCCACCTCTGCGAGGGAAGCATACAAAACAGTCTTGTGTGCAAGAACCACACGATATTCTGCAGGCTGTGGTCTCAGAAGCTGTGCTCTGACAGGTAAGAGCGCCAATTATGGTCATTAGGGCCCATAAACACAACATAAATTGCCTAGTGCAGCTTGCGGCTACTTCAACCATTACAATGCAAGCACACTCAGCCTTCACGCTAAACATCTTACGATATGCAGTGGATGTAGACTGCATAAAAACCACTTCATGAAGAAAACCCTCAATAACGACGGAACTTGACGTAATTCAGCACCAAAGGGCATTTGTTTGGTCTTGCTGACAGGAAAAATGATCACTGCTGGCCCTTAAGTGACTACTACCAAAGCAGGTTGGCCAAACCCTTCACGTGAGCACACATTTGTAATCAGGGCCCCTTCTGAAGCAACATTTTACAAGGGATGGCATGTCCTTTGAGGGAATGACTCATTATATCGCACCTGGAATGTTTCACATGCAGTAGCACATCATCACATAAAACAAATCGGAATTGCCCACCGCCAAAATGGAGTATAGAATAAGGTTATGGGCTAAGTGCTTGTGATACGGAAGATTTTTCTTTCTTCACAATTTATACCAATTGGCCCATCAGCATCGTGAGGCAGGTAATCCGTTTGGTAATCTCACAGCGCATTATGCCCCGTGTGTTAGAGAACAGCCGGCTGAAGAGACACTTCCGATTAGCACGGTTGGCTACATACAGTCTGAAAGAAGTTCAACATACATATTTCACAAGACTTCAGACAAATCCTTTTCGTGTTCATTTTGATACCTTACACAAATGAGGAAGCAGTTTTCCATATACTCTGCCAAGAGATTGTCAAAAAGCAAAAAAGTGAATGTTTTTAATTCGCAGAGCTGGAGATTAGCCAATTCAAATGCAAAAAAACAAATGAATTGTAATATTATCTTTTTATGTATATCATTTGGTGACCAGACTGAGATCAACTCGCGATACTCGAAAACTCAGTTTTATCGTGGGCGGCTGCCTGGATTTACACCCAGGAACTCAGCGGTACCGGATCAGCGCACTAACCTCTCGACCACTCGGGCACCTCGAATATAATAAGTATGTGTTGTTATTCAGGAACAGTGTCAATTAAACTGTCAACATGTATGTAAGTAGGTATGTTGAACTTCTTTTGCGCCGTACGTATCCAACCGTTATAATCGGAGGTGTGGGGAAAGACAACAAACTAAACACAAAAATCGGTTCTAAAGAAATGAGTTTTCAATCTAACATGACCCACTGTGATATGGTGAGAGGTGAGGGTAAGACAATCTCATCCTTTCAAGGAATTAAAGTTACTATCTGCATCCGCGTGTTCACCTACAATATAAAAACACTTGAACCCATCTGCCAACATGGCTTACCTACATCTTCACTGTAGCATCTGGATTTACAAAAAATGAACCCGTAAAAACAAAGTTTTTCACTATAAATCCTTTATATGCGTGGCGGCTAGAGTCCTCTCGTCCTCTGGCTTGAGATGGCTGCCACCTATGGGTCAGATGATTGCCTGCCACCATGAAGCAATTGGTAATTAAATATAATTTATTTTTTCCTAAAAAGTGTAAAATTTTGGAAAAATCTTTTCACGAAAATAAATTGTCACGCACAACGAGTCTGTGTGCAAAATGTCAGCTCGATTGGATCACGGGAAGTGGGTTAAAAAACGACCGAAAGATTTGCACGGTCGTAAGCGCGCAAGCAAGCAAGTAACTTAATATAAAGGATTAAAAAATGTGGCTGGTTGACCTACCTGACATGTCTTGGCCGAAGGTGCAATTACAAACTTGATCAATCTCACATATTGCTGTTTAATTATGATTACTGTGTATCACAGGTTCATGTAATAAGCTTACAATTACACAAACTGCAAAGCTATATTGTAACGCATGGTATGTCAGAATTTTTAAGTAAAGCCAACAAAAATAAGCAGATGATTTGCTTCCTAATATTTTTGTTGAATGCACCCAAAAGGGACGATGTCAAGAATAATCACGAATAATAATGATGATGATGATGATTAAATTAGTCTATGTGTAGGTGCAAGATGGATTGTTGCATCACAGGACCATAAGACGTTGTGGTAGCTTGGGGAGGGCTTCATCCAGCAGTGGATTGATCTTGGATGATGATGATGATGATGACACCCAAGATGGTTAGTACAAATTCACGTATGTATATCAAAATATATGAAGAGGATTGTATATCTTCTTCTTTTTTACAAAACAATTGTTGGAGAGACAAAATAGAACAATGTTGGAAGGACACAACTGGAAAACACAACATGTGCACTGTACCTTGGGCGATAAAGAGGGAATTGAGAGCAGGATGGAGTGCATTTGGAATGCTGAATTTGATCATGTAAAGCAATACAATGTGCCAAAAGAAACAATTTTCATTGAGTCTATATTACTGGCTGTGACATAGATCAGAAACATTGACACAGATAGGGAAAATGGAAGAAAAGTATGCAAAGAAGTATGGGGAGACGCATTCTTGGAATGATGTTGATATACAAAAAAGGAACACACAGATCAGAGAATAAACACCAATTAAATGTCTTCACTGTTCAGGAAAACAAATGGGCTTGAGCAGCATACATCATTAGTTGGAATGATGGCTGATGAATGAAATGGGTGACAGAATGTCAACCAAAGAATGGAACACTCCTTAAATATATGACCACTGCAGAGATGGAGTGATGAAATCAGCTTATGTGCAGAATTGAGATGGATTGGGGTATCATAGGACCATGCCATGTAGGATTTGCCAGCATGGGGAGGCCTTCATTCAGCAGTGGATAGCCCATGGCTGATGAAAACAAACTAAAATATAGGCCCAACAGTTTTACATTGAAGGGTGAAAATGTTAGGATAGGTGCTAAGGCATCAGCATCCATTACTGTCCACACGTCTATGGAGAAAGAATGATGTGGGATTGGCAGGATCACTGAATTCTAATTGTTACATGTAATCATGGCCCAATACGATATTCAAAGGCCTCACTTGTATACACTTCAAGACTTACATCAAATATTATAATTTTCTGTACAACTGAAAAAGTGCAGCACAAACGTCACCCTCAGAATAGTAATCCAGAAACAGGCATTTTGCTTTGCTGTAAATTAGTCCATTTTGCACGCTGAAAATGTAATTGTTAAAATGTTAGATGCCTCATGCCCTCTAGCCACACACCACAGTCTATTCACTTTTGAAAATGTTTCCTTTACCAATTCCTTTCATGCGTATGTACAAAAATGAGGGAGGCATGTTATATTACTGAATGTAAACATGATTTTACTGGAAGTGAAACCTGCATTCTTGAATAACTGCAATAACATTACATGCGTTACTCATTATTTTTAGTTTTTTATTAAGTGAGCTACAAAGATGTTGGACACAAGGGATTTCAGTGAAAGTCCAATAACAAAGCAGCAGTTATGGGCTTTATTATAGTTACGTTCAAGAATCAACTAAATTTGGTACCTAAAATATTTAAACAAGTCGAAATAATATTAATTCCCCATACAGTAAATGAAATGTAATATGGAGAAGCATTCAATGCGAATTTCTAATTAAATACATTTTGATATTAATCAGACTATTGTGATAAAGATTACATATTGCAGCCAATTCATGTTCTGAGTAAATTATATTCCACCTATCATGACTCAAACCTAAGAAAGGGAGAACTATTAATTTGCTTATTCATGGCGATAAAAGCACTATGTTAATTTACTAGATATCTTCTGAAAATGTGTGAGAGATGTACGAGAGATTCTGAATGGGAGAAATTGTAAAGATGGGTAGACGTGGGTCAAGGCAATCACTACACTGACCATAAAGGTTGTCTGCAGTAAAAAAGAAAAAGTCATTATTACTGCTTGTGAATGTCATTCATTATTCCTTTCATGGCAACAAACACATAACGAGAGGGGGGGAAACATTGTTCGAGAGGTACAGCGACTGTATTTCTAAAATTGTTGATAACAATAAGGCTCTACCACTTATGACATTTTGTCTTTACGCATAGATCTTGTTATCACAAAGCACACAGCTGCTTCCATTGTTAAACATTTATATAATTTTGCACTCATTTTAAATGTTTTATTGAAAAATAAGTTGAATGACAAATATAAATATATTTTGTATAGCAATAAGCATTTTTTTCATGCACACCCCATACACTGTTTTTCATAAATTGTTTTACAGGCAAATGAGTGAGATTTATATTTTACTGTTTTCGATCAACCCTTAGTCGAGGTGAAGCAATTCAATTCAAATTAACCTTTGCCTCAGTTAAACTAGCTGGGTAAAATTAAATGAAAGCATGGTTTTACCAACCATATATTATCAAGCAATTAATGGGGTTATTACACACTGTGTAATGCTTACAAATGTCCTGGTCCATTGCTTGCATGGAAAGAGTATGTGACAAAATATATCGGCACAATTATTTTACCATTGATTGTAATTTAGTAAGGAAAGTACAGTATTTACTCACTGGAAAATTCTAACAAGTTGTATAACTATTTACCTTACTATGTTAAAATCCATGGTTATGTAGTGATTGTTCCACACGATCCCTGGGACAAAGCAATCAAGAAGGCAGCAGAAAACACTCCATACTTTGATTGGTGAGGGCACGGGGAGCGGGAGGATTGGCCAGATCATTAAAACGGGAAAGAGCTGGAGGGTTGGGTGTCAGGTGGGACGGTTCGACCAGGTGAGGGTAAGAGAGGATGATTGGTTGAGACGGAGTGCGACGTGGAGCGGAGCCAGGAAGAGATTTAAAGAGGGAGTGGGAGGCGGAGTTCAGGGCGTTGCGGGAGAGAGCGAGAATGAAGGTGTGGACCCGTGCCGTAAAAATAAAGACCCTACCTTGGTGACAAATAAAATGGCCAGAGCCTTCATTCACATATGCAGTAGAACAGCGACAAGAAGTTGATACAGTCAATAAGTTGACTAAAAATCTTAATCGACTACGTTTTTGGTGGCCGAATCGTCAGGGCCCTGTAAAACTGTCTGCTAGGCCATTATCCTGCCTCCTGAAGGAGGGAACCCCCCCCCCCCCCAAAGCCACGCCCAGTATAACTCGGCTGACAATTCCGAAGATTTCCCCAAGCCCCACCCATGACTTCCCATCCAGCAGCACACAAAGGAACAAGCAAAACATTTTACTATTCTTATGTAATCCCATTAGCCAATTATTCGAACCGAAAATAGAGTAATTAATTACTAAAATCATCAGCTATCTAATTTCTAACATGCAGTGTTTAAGAATCACATGGCAATGACTGAATAATGTTGATCTTGCAATATTTTGGCCCACGTAATACTCTTTTTTTACTGTTGCAAATAATAAAATGTCTGTATGTGTGAGTATGTATTTATTTTAACCTTCACTAAAACCAATGTGTTAATGGATGCAATACAAAGTCCAAGCTGTGTATACATAATTATCAGCTAAGAAAATCAATTAACTTAAGGAGATCTCAACAATTTTCATAAAAATCTAAAATTTCACGTAAAGTAATGAAAGCATTTATGGATAATTAATTATATAGATTTTTTCTATATATAATCACTCAAATTTCCATTTCTATGACAGGCAACCCTGTCCAGGTGATCCCAAAGTAATTACCCTTCAATGCACTGTGCATTTACAACGTAGCTGTATATTTTCCTGCCAAATCAGAATTAATGGTACTGCACTTTGCCTTTCATTGTCAAGCAACTCATACTGTAATATATTTTTATGAATCTGGCGGTGACCCGAGTTCGACTCCTGGCCACAGCTAACTGCAGTAGCGAGTGATATCAGAACCGGTCCTGCTAACCACCCACTTCACCAACCCACATTGACCGGAATGGTGACATATGGTCAAAAACCTCCATTGCTGACTTGGCTTGGGGTCTTTATCCATTGGTTAAATGGAAATAACTGGAAATTATTCATATGTATTCTATTTCACTAGGACAAAACATTTATGAAAGCCTCCCCATTCCATTTGAATACATACGTTAATAACAACGGTCTTCTTGGCTATGTTATCGCATGCATAAAGATACATACAAAATATATAATTTAATCATAAAATATGAGACTTCATACCCCAAATGCCCAGTGAAGTCCCACGATACCCGTGAAACAAGGCAGTATCTATAGAGCATGAGCTATCATTAATTTACATCTGGGCCCCAATAGTCATGAGAAAAATGTGACTTTTGGACCCATGATAGCACCAATACCTTGCGTGAACCGGCTCTTAGATTACAAGACGTTATGATGTTTAATGGCAATTCTATGAGTCAAGTAACAATGAGGTGAGGTTTTTTTTTAGACTAGCATATTGAAATTATTCGTGCTTTGCTGACCTTTAAAATACCATGGACTGAAATTGTTGTAATTTGATAAATAATGACCATGACCAGTGCTTTTAGGTTGATAAATGCAGCACGAACAATTATCGGCAGCAAGGGGCCTTACACTACTGTCATCCGTCCTTTTGATCAATGGCAAGTCCAACTGCAAGCCTCATATACTTTGTCCTCTTTATCCGATGACTGTAAACACTGATTTACTATACAACACACAGGAGCTGTCAGGTGTCCAAAGAAGACTGCACATTAAGCATTTTTTAGCTATTAAATTGACCTTGCAATATATATTTTTTTATTAATGGTATCACATTAAAATAAGGCCTTGTTAAATGTGTGGCACTTTTAAAAAGCAGAGCATTCAAAAGGGCATAAAAAGAACATCTACTGTCTGGTTTTTGTCAATGTCCTAAAAAGCCCTTGGTATTAAATCATAAATTGTGTGACCTTTTAGTGATGTCAAATGGTACTGGCTCACATCAACAAGCAAATGGACATCAGGGGCATTGGAAAACATTCTGTTGTAATAGAAAAATGAAACATAAAGCAAACCACACTGACTTTTAGATTAAATTTCCAGTGACATCAACTACATATGTTGTTAACCCATTAAATACGACACACATTTTGACAATAATTAGAACATTTGGTATTTTTGAGAAATTTTGATAACACAAAGCTGTCATGTCGGCGATATCTTTCAAAGACGAGTGTACAGTAGTTTACTCATAGAGGGGAATGTTTCCATGTTGTTTTACCACATGGAAACATTACATAATTTGTGGGTAATATTTTACATTTGCTAAATTTAGACCATGATGCCAGCATTGTGTTTACTTCAGATAAAGGACATTCTAAACGTTATTCAGAGACCGTCGAGATTATTTTTTTCTGATCTTTTCCTCTCAACATGCTCATTAAACATTGATTGAAAACCAAACATAAATTTTGACTTAAAACTTTCGTGACTGAAGGAATTAATATTATATGGTTCTTTCGGTAAAGTCACGACGTTTCGATCGTTTCACTTTATTTGTATTATTTATTGTTATTCTTTTTTCTATCTACGTGACTTTACTGAAAGAACCATCGAATATTAAACCAAACATAAGTGAAGAAGCACTGAGGCTCAGATTATAACAAATCCACACAAATAAAAAATGAAGTGCAACCAGTTGGCTGAAGTACCCTGTCTTCAAAGTTGTAATGTTTTGACTCAAAGATTTGGTCTAAGAAACAATTATAAACATTTCAGCAAACACTGATGCATGTAACTGTAACACAAAACAAACTCGACATTCGGATTTCTTTCTCCACCATTCGTTTTATTGCTGTCTAGGCTAGTCACTTTAGAAGGGCTGAATGCTGTAATTGATTAATAATATTACAATATCCCTTATATATGTGATACGGCCCTTGCTGATGACCTGCCCATGCTGTGACAGTCATCATGGCTGTTTGAACATAGTCCACCATGCCGCTGATAAGTTCCGGTCGTTGAAGAGCTGACCCAGAATTGGTTCAAATATCGCCCGCCAATGACCTGAGCCACGGCCTGAAATTTAACTCGGGTTCCCGGGTTCACGGCACAGTATGCTCACCACTGCGCCACCGATCCACGCAATAATAATGATACGAATGATAAACTGTACAACACTACTGATTATTGACCTGGCTCTTTTCAACGTCTACACAGCCTAAAAGCACCTAATGTGGTGTATCGATATCAGCACGAGGCAGAGACAAAGGCAGAACATTTGTGTGTGTGGTGCTGGCCACATGATACCCTCAAGCGTCACTTTGATCCTAATAAGTACTCTTGAACAATACAAGGACCAACAGTCTATACGATTAAACTCGTGGCATTTGTATTTGTGTGCAGGTGAAGTTGAACGCATTGCCCTGACTCAGGGTTTAAGATACAATAGTGCTAATTATTACACGACTCATCCAATAACATTTGGAAATGTGAATGGATTGGTAGATGTTTACTACAGATTAAAATTTACTTATTTGTAATACGCTCATCCTAGGTTTGAGAGAACACAGAGCCATATTAGTATTTTAAGATGTTCTCATTTGTATTTCCTCTTTGGGTTACTTAAATATAACATATCACACACCTTTTGACTAATGCATAAAACATTGAAGTATGACAACTCAACAATTAAAATGTCCACTTTATTATTCAATCTCATACTGATCAAATGAAATTAGATATTTAAAAAATTAATTTAATTTACTGCTACTGATTGCAGACCATTTTTGTATGAAGTATATTTTGAGATGAAAGTGGTGTTTTTAATGCAATCTTAATTTAAACTGAACGCAATTATTTTCATTGCTTAATGTATAATGAAAGAAACTACTAGAAGTAAGTGAGACTGTCGTTCGATCAATTTTAATAAATAACCTACCTATTTTGTATTTGGAATAATTACGATTAGGCATATATTCGACAGCCTTTTATAAATTTTGCAATTAAAGTATATCAGATTGCAGGCCCATAACATTTCCTTGGAAGCAAGCTAGTTGCTAATGGATTCAGAACATGTGGATATAATCCGTGGGAAGTATTTTGCCTCATAATTTCATTTCCTAATCAGTAGGAGTTGTCCCTTTCCAGGTCTTTAAATTGTATTTTTAATTTGTGTTGCCTCGAAAATTGGCGATGTTTATGCAAAATCAGCTTCAGTATATTATCTTGAATGCTGCAAAAATTAAGAAATTAGTCATACAGCACACATTGAATTTACTAAGCCATTCGGATGGATAGTTTGGGGTTGCATTATAAATCCTATTGTAAGCCACAGACCGATCTGCATTGCTTAAACGGCCATGTACAGCGATGGCAATACCATATAGTACTGTACAATGACAAACATACAAATACACATGTATCCCATTACAAACCTATTACAAGATTACATGAACGTTATTTAATGGCATTGAAAGCCATCCCTTACCTTCAAAACAATTTGGCTATGTAAACTACTCGTGTAGCACAAGGAGTATTCTCATTCAATTGAATATGGCAACAGATACTTATTCGTCTGGGCAGCTTCATGACCTTGTAAGGTTTGCTTTTGTTACATTCACATTACGTGGGAATGAAATGTAACATCAGATATTCAGTTCTCATTTGACTGCAACAGGTTAACTATGCCCGTAGCATTTCATTGACTATGGTGTTTTCTTAAAGATCACATGCATTCAGAGGGTCCTTCGTCTATTTATGCTGTACTGGGCATCCAAATAAACGGGGTAGGGGATTGGCAGTGATTTGGCCCGGCAGTTCCTGGGATTAGCGAGTGTAGTCATGTTTTAGACATATTCTCCCATTATTTACTTCAACCCATATTTCTTCTGTGACATTTCAGTATGTTTTCAATTAAAAGACACAATTCATTGCCTTAACGCGAGAAGAACGGGCAGCTGCAAAACAATAATTTTGAGCTCTTTGTCAATCCACTGCAGGATGAAGCCCCCACTCTGAGCCATGTTGTTCATTGGGATTTGTATGGGACCTTTTCATTGGGGTTGTTTAACCATACTTGACCATGCTGCACTTTGCTGGTCAGTGTGCGTTGGGGGGAGGACCAGTTCAGACATCACTCACTAGTGATGTTAGCCGGGAATCAAATTTAGGTCGCTAGGTTCATAGCACAGTTCGCTAACCACTGCGCCACTGCTAATCCCCACCCCCAAACACAACAATCTTCCAGATTTTAATACAAATACATGAGAATTAGCATAACAATGATTTGTTGAACACTGTGATTCATGACTATATTTTAAGGCTCTTCCTACCACTCGAAATATACTCACTATTCTGTTATTATTTTCAGTATCTTACAGCAGCATTATAATTGTTTGAATTAGACAGCAACTGTAAGTGGCTTTTAAAAAAACAATACATGTACGCTTTCTGACAGTGAAAATGGCAGGTGCATAATGAGGCAGCAACATTTCAATTCTTGTTGAAACGGTTGGATGTTGCCATCTCAAAGCTGTGTTGTTTTGTGTTGGAAGTACTCAGGAAGCTAAACACAATCCCCATCTTGAAGAACAGTCACGGTTGTCGTGATGGGATTGTTTTCCCTTCTTCAAATTCATCATCCTCGGGCATTCTTTCAAGTCAGTGTTTTGCTCTTCAGCTGGGGTAAATATCATGTGGGCAATGAAAGCAATAAATAAATACATAAAACATACGCACATCTGGTGTCTGAATTTATTTTTGTGGCACATGCAGCACTGCAGGAGACGTCTTGTGCGCTGATGATGGGCAGATTTGCGAGTGTATGTATGATGTTCCCAAGCCATTTGAACGTTGATAATCCCCTGGGGTGTACACAATTCACATGGTGTGCCCTCCACAGTCACATCAGAGTGACAAAATTATTATAAAAGAGCAATCCTCCCCCCCCGTTCCCCACCACATCTGTCCATCCATAAGAATAAATGTGTTCCCGCGCAGTTCGTCGACGAACAGCCCACGTGTGATGGGGTAAAAGTTGCATTCAGTCCACCTCTTCAAAGACATCTTGCCAGCATGGAAGATTGAGCCAATTACCCATCCAGAGGGGCTCTCTAGGACTCCCCCTTCAGTCAGCAGTGGCAAGAGCAATTTCAGTCCGCACCTTTACCCTTATACTGTTCACAAACAACGCCCACAACCACAGAACGGTTGGCGGTATGCCAGAAGTGCAGAAAATCGTATGTCTGGGCAGCTAAGGAGCCAAACGGGTGGAACGATGCCATTGTCCCTTTGCCTCGCGACCATCGATTGACTTCTGTCTTACCGAAAGTGCAACCTTTTATTTGCAGTTATAACAGCCGTCAAGCCAATACCAACTGTCAGGGCAATGCAGAATGCTAGTGACAGATAAGTGCGTTCAGTGAGATTTGCAATCTCCTTGCTTTACCAACACTGATGCTGTCATCATTGTTGGCTACCTTTGGCTGCCAGCTGATAACATGTACATGAGACAGAAATACTACGCGCGGTTTTGTTTAACAAATACAAGTAATTCTAATATGCATATAATGATCCAAAAAAATACTCCTTTCAAATTAGATTACAGCAAGTTCCTGTTTCCAATCAAGCTATGCCCAATAGTAGATATGCCTGCTAAGCAAATTGCCCGTGCAACATCCACCTGCAATATATCTACAATTCATTAAGAGATGCCCAAACGTATTGATTATTTGCCTTTGCAGTTAATATATCAAAGTTCTCACATTTTGGGGGGGGGGCGGTGAAGGGGAAATCTGAAACAAACGATTACGTAGGTCAAATGTTAAGCAGAACGAGCGAGGGGTTATACCGTATAAATAATCTTTAAAGCTTTAGTGAGGGTTTTATAATGAAATTTAAACAAAAAAATATAAGAACATCTACGAGTAAGTTAACCTATTTAATGAAACACACCGGCAAAGCAGCAGCCTGGTTAAGTACTTGTCCTGTCCTTTATTCCAATGAAGATGTTATATCTTGCATTAGTTATGTTACAAGAGATGTTGCATAAGAGGATGTTACTTGCATATGAGATGGTATATATCAGTAGGATTTTTAGCTGGTTCCAAGTGAATGATGTTTGTTAAAACAGGATGTGCCATTACATATTGATGGACACATTAACGGGAGAAAGATCACGAAACAGTGATCACCTGGAGATGTGTCTGAAAGAAGATTAAAGATTCATCCTGATTAACTGAAACAAATTATAGTTAAAGAGCTTAAGTTATTGTAATGCGCTACCTGCAATCCATCGCGCCCCAAAGCTTATCATTTATTTAATTTAATGTAATCCAAAACGTTATTCGTTTTTAACATATTTTTGGATCGCACGTAAATTACAATGTATTAACTATTTACAGAATGTTGTCAATCAACACGCCACGTTAGTCATAGGGGGTTCATATTCTTAGGTTTTTTCGGTAAAGTCACGTAGGTAAAACATTAAAATTAATAAAAGTAAAATTAAATACAAATCACGACGTTTCGGAGGCAACACAAGCTTCCGTCTTCAGGTGGAACCGTCACAGCCACGACAGCTGTATCAAGTAAATGAGAGATTGCAGGAGTTACCACTCCGTTTATATAATGTTTGGAGAGGGGGGGGGCGGCAAGTACAGCACACTTTTTATTCATATGGTAAGGTGAGGCTTAAGAGGGTAAGCCTTTGTTATGGAGAGGTACGGTTTGTGACTCAACCTGTGACAAGGAGAAAACAACTGAACATGGTAAACCTGTAATAGTTGTCTGTCAAATAAGATTGGCCAAATAAGTGTAGTTAAATCTTTTTTGCATGGTTAATCACATCTTTCCAATGATTAACCATGCAAAAAAGATTTAACTACACTTGTTTGGCCAATCTTATTTGACAGACAACTATTACAGGTTTACCATGTTCAGTTGTTTTCTCCTTGTCACAGGTTGAGTCACAAACCGTACCTCTCCATAACAAAGGCTCACCCTCTTAAGCCTCACGTTACCATATGAATAAAAAGTGTGCTGTACTTGCCGCTTCCCCCCCCCCCTCTCCAACCATTATATAAACGGAGTGGTAGCTCCTGCAATCTCTCATTTACTTGATACAGCTGTCGTGGCTGTGACGGTTCCACCTGAAGACGGAAGCTTGTGTTGCCTCCGAAACGTCGTGATTTTTATTTTATTTTACTTTTATTAATTTTTATGTTTTACCTACGTGACTTTACCGAAAAAACCTAAGAATATGAATCCTTGCAGTCACGAAAGCTTCAAATCTAGAATCATAGGGGGTTGTTTGACCATACTTCACCAGGCCGGTCAGTGCAGATTGGAGTTCACATTTCATTTTAAAGAACATAGAAAACTATTCCAAAGTGTTAATCTTTTAATAAAAAGCATGAGCTCTAGCCAAAAAAAAGCCGTTATGCTTTATGTATTAGCGTATCTCTATTCTGTCATGTAATATTTAAGACTGCCTCTAAAGTGATTTTGCAATTTAGTGGACGGTCCACCAGAGATAAAGCCACAAGCCCCACTGAGGCACATCATAAAATGAGGCAACAGATATATTAATCACAGTGTTATGAAGCAGTGTTAGATTAATATATTTTAATTTATTCTCTACACTGCTTGCTTAAAGGATTAACTTCACCCATTGGAGATGATGATTAAAACCCCACTATAAAGGGCCACAGCCTAATGACAAAATAAACTTACGGTGTCAGAATAATTTTGCTTAAGAGTTTTTACAATAAAAAATACAATAACGTATATATTTTTCCTTTGACTTTACTCCGTATATTCAGTTCATATATTAAATGTATAAATTCTGGGGTTGCAGCAGTAACAGAGTAGTTATTCACTGCATTATAATCCTGGTGACCTAAGATTGATTCCTGGCCATGGCGAACACAAGTGTCAAGTGATATCATGGTGCCCCCCCTTTATCAACCCAGAATTACCAGCGTGGTCAAGTATGGTACAAAAAACCCGTGACTAACAGCATGGGGAAGCCTTCATCCAGCAGTGAGATTGATAATAAGCTGGAATCATGTATTAAAATGATACGATTAAAATGAAGGATATACTAAATGACGTGTATATATTGTAGATAATTTTCTTCAATTTCCTGAGCTTCGCAGTTCAAAAGCTATACCCATTGTTTATGCCATCGCGTACACACAGGTATTGTGGATAATTCACATTTAAAAGCATGGAACGTAGCTGTTGGCAAGATAAAATGTCCATGTCTAAATAACGTGTCACTCTGCTTTGAAAGGGTTACACTCTGGTGACTGCAAATGTCAAAAATTGGCTGACATATCTATTTGTCAATTTACGACAAGGACTGTACAAACTGCTGGCATGTACGACACTCGCATGAAACATTGTTCAACATGCTATATTACATTACAATTCTGTGCTCGAAACTACCAAAGGCAAAACTGAAAAAAAATCGTCAACTAACCTGTATGTTATGTCAGTGATAATGAATTTCAGGTGAAATATGACAGCAACCCTATTAATTAATCAGATTTTTACTAATTGAAAGTGAATAATTATGCAATTAAGAACACAGCTTGGCTATTTTTCACTGCGAAAGAAACCACGACTCAATGGGCCCAATGTGAAAGGATGACTGCATACAAATAATATGCTGCAGTATATTTTAAAAAGCGTTGTGGGGTGTTTAACCACTCGTGAAACCTCTACTTGGATGATATAGAAGAATATACATGGCACTTCAAATGCATGTTTTTTTTACATAACTCTAAAGACGTATTTAGTTGTTGCACAATGGAACCAATGATTAAAGTTGTACAACGATCCTATTTTCCTGTCAAGCAAAGGATCGTGTTATTGGCTTTGCCAATTGCTATCAATAATTCCTGTCCATCACATTGATCTGGTCACATCCTTTTACCATAAAATGTTGTAAAAATAACAATGGATTTTAACTATTAAACCGAAACATACCATCTTAAACTGGACATCTACTCTATACATTATTTAACGTTGATATAAAATGTGCATTAAAATGTTTAATACAATACACATTGCAATTTGGATATATTCATACGTAGCATCTAAATACAACTACATTCCAAGACACTGTGGAGAATTGTAATGTAAATGTATTTATTTTATACAGTGTAGAGAAAACGTCATACACAGACAAAAAGGAAAGTCTTGAGTGTGGATTTAAACACGGCCAGGGAGATGACAGCATGGATGTTTGTGGGGAAGAAGTTCACCATAAACCATGGGCAGCAGTGGAGGAGAATGAACGACCACCCGCTGAGCAACCTCCCACTGAGGGAAGGTTGACTGGAGGCTTCAAACTGAAAGCCTTGGTTGCTGGAGCGGATAGTGAGTGGAGGAGAGCCGAGTTAGATGACATGGAATAGGTAGGCATGCGGGATCTTAAAGACAGTGATATTTTAAAATTGATCCAGGATAGAGGATTGAGTGCCACTGTAGTGATTGGGAGTATCGGGGTGATATTTACAGACGTCTGGCAGAAGGGTGTTTGGGCCATCTGCAGTTTGGAGATGAGGTATTTGAAGAGGCCATATAAAGTCGTTGTTGTCGAGTCGCGATGTGACGGAGGAAGGGTCGCAGTGGCACTTGGGGTAAGGAAACGGTGGATGTAAGAGATGTTGCGCAGCTTGTATAGCGTGCTACATTGATGAGATAAGTGGGAAGAGAATGAGAGTTTTGGATAAATTACAGTAAATGGGGTTGGCAGGTGCACACTCACACAAGTGCTCGCTAGATTATAAAAGATTATAAAACTCGTTGTCATTTGGACGCTTGTAATTTTTCACGTGTAATACATTTACTCTTTTTGGCCCAAAAATTAAGCCTACAAGTACCACAGCATATGGGCTTGTAAACGCAGGAACGTTCCTAAGGAAAATGTAAGAATCATCATAACGACACTTTAGGTAGATAACGCCGACATAATGAAGCATTACTATGTAAAAAAAAAACTACACCCAAGCTCTCGAAGGCTGCGGTGTACCGCTGACACGATGCCAATAACAGCTAAACTCAAGTGCATATTAATGCTCACGAAATTAACCTCATGTAGGCTACATGGCAAAGGACTTGCAGTATTTAGTCATCTTTCAATGTGTTGAGGTGCCATTACTTTACCTTTGTAGGCCACGTTGCCAGCAGGGGTAAACAATGGGGGTATAATGTACGTAGTGTTATACACAAGCCTCATTATATAATGCAATTTAAAAGGCAAGAGATTGCTGATCACATGCTACGAACAGGTGTGCGTTGCAGATATAAAATTCTAACATGGGGTTTAAACATATACCTTACCATTGTATATATACACAACCAATAATATAAGGCTTGTCGCATTCTTCAGTATAACCACTGCCCAAGTACACATTTCCCATCTCCAGTTTCCATAAAATTGTGTCATTAACAGTCCACTGCTGTACTTATAAACATTACAGGTTGTCTCCGAGATTACCTTGTGCTTTGTTGCACTCGGGAAATCACGTAAGGGTTTTCATCAACAGGACACCTAAAGCTGTGAAGACCACACACATTAAATTTCGATTTAAAGCTTTTGTGACTGCAGGGATTCATCTTCTTGGTTCTTTCGGTGAAGTCACGTAAAATGGAAATAATAAAATAATAAAAATAAAACATAATAAAATTATTATCACGACGTTTCGGCCACAACGCAAGCAGCCGTCCTCAGGTGAAGAACAGGTCTGTCGAGAAGACAGAGTCATTCAGAGTCATTCAGACTCTGTCTTCTCGACAGACCTGTTCTTCACCTGAGGACGGCTGCTTGCGTTGTGGCTGAAACGTCGTGAGAATTATTTTATTATGTTTAATTTTTATTATTTTATTATTTCCATTCTACGTGATTTTACCGAAAGAACCAAGAAGACCACACACATTGCTGTGGACTTCACATTACAATACTACCAAAAATATAGTGCCGCCCAGAAAAGAGCCACATTACATAAAGCACAACAAACGTGTAAATAATAATATACACATTTTAAGGAAGTAATACACGTGCACATCCCTTTTTATGTGCTGGTCTAACGATGAAGTGCTGCAATTCATGGTTAAATTTAGATTACTATAATAAAAAAAGATGTTAAAATAATTCATCATAACATTTCCATCAATTTCCAAAACAACTGCCACCCTAAACCCTTTTTTCCCTGAAATGTTTTTCAATTAAATTAGATTCCATCACAGGTCATAAAGTTGTCCATCAAATATACTGCCACAGAGCATATTATCACAGCTGTTAATTACAGCTTGTTTCATAAAAAAAAATTAAACTCACACGCATGCAAAGGCATTATAAAAAGATTCTTACTTGAGCTTTTTAACAACTTAATTTAGCTTGGCTGTTGGGTGTCGTTTCCTACATCAGTCACTTTATTTTCAGTAATTTTCCTTTAATTTAAAGTTCAGCTGAATTTTAAAGTCTAACGCTTGTAAAATGGTGTGATTGAAAATTTTACATAACAAACTGCCCTTGAATCAATTTGCAAACAAACATTCAGTATATCCAATTTTTGCAATGTTTTGGGTACTTGTCATAGGTTCATCCTCTACAGTCATTAAAACGTGCAACGAAAGATACATGTTTATCAACACTATTAAGAGTGGGTGGTGAGTAATGGATGAAATACTGATGAATTCTAAACTTTATTTCACCATACGCAAATCGTTTTGAAACTGCAAGGACGCATTTTTGTGGAATTTGCGACGAACACCACAAAAAATAAATTGTCAGCTTTTGTTCCATTGTACCGTGCAGAATGGGTGTGGAGCCACATTCCACAAACCAACCCGCAACTAATCAGTGACTGGGAGAATGCTAATGGCAACAGGCCCTTTGCTTGCTGGTACTGACATAATCTTCCCACGTCAGGCAGACCAATCAGGCTCCGTCTGTCTTATACACAAACACAGACACACGGGCCAATGTGCGTATGAGACTTTTTCCCTCTAGCCTCCATCAAGGCACATAATTGTAGTGCTCAGCCAAAGACGTATTAGCATTATTTAAACATGATCACAAATATTACGTTGAATTACATAATGATGATGATGGTGGTGATCATTATCGTCATGATAGTGCATATACTGCTTATTCATGATGATAAATCAAGATGAGGATAGAAACAATAAATAAAGAGGACAATGATGATGGTCATGATATATGATGATGATGCTACATTAAGGTGATAATGATGATGATAATTAAGCCACCACTGATGCAATTCAAAAAGCGGTGCAATGATGGCCTTTACAGCTACATAACTCAGATTCCAAATCTATTTTTCAAGCGTGCCCTAATAGGATACAGAAATCGCATAACTAGGCTAAATATTTTTTTTGCAAAATCACAATAAAAACAAAATAATCCTCTTCATACCATTTCCAAATCCTTATCCCAGATGTTTACAAAATCAAATTTCCATCTTCATGGCTTAGGTCATCACCAACGGTTTTCTGATTGGAATAATACTTTAAAATCTGTCTGCCGAGTACATACATGATTTCTACATGTGTTGCGATTGGTCTGCGAGTTTCTACAGCAGTGTATTACTTGAAATATTGAATAAGTTGACCAAGCCAATGTGTGTGATGGAAAATGTAAGATTATTTAATATCGATACGTATTTTTCAGTGTTGTTTGTGTCTATTGCAATAATGGTGACACGGTATACTTGTGAATGAGACAACCCTGGTCTCTTGAGCTCTAAAATGGTCAAAACAATTAGGAATGCAACAAAAAACTTGATGTGGTTTTCATCCACATGCCCTACCAAGGTGTAGCTGTAGTACATCATGCACGTATGAAAAAGTTCGATCCATTTGATCACAGACAACACTTTTATGCAGAAAACATGGGTAAAAAAACACTTGTTAAAATACATGAACAAAATTGCGTTTTTTCTTTAAGCCAACACATCATTTGTACAAAGAGTACAGGGAAACAGAAAAGAGTCAGCAAACTGACAATCACGGACAATCAGAAGGCATGACCAGGAGCGTAGGAATGAAAATGGATTGACAGCTTTAAATGGGCACTGTATGAAAAGAGACGAGTGGGCAGCGAGAGTGAATGACAGCTAAGAGAAAAAGAGGGTATTCAGCCATTTAGAAAACACACTCCCTGCTCAATTCCAATGCTGAAACCGTACACCAAATCCTACTAATGCATTTTTTTAGTTGTCGATGACAAAAAAAATTATATACATATGTTAAATGCTTAACTGTTTAGATGGACGTTGCAGGAGTTAGGACACTGCAATACAAACTTATCATCCTGAGTTTGATCCCAAACCACAGCTAATATCAGTGGTGATTGGTATTGGAACCTGTTCTCGGAACTCTTTTCATTCATCGACCTGCACTAATCATGGTGGTGAAGTATAGAAAAACAAGGCCCAGGCCTTCATCGTGGAGAGACTTTCATCTATAATAATTAATAAAAATATCACGTATTAAAGAAGACTCTTTTATGACAATACATTACGACATATGTAAAAAGGTAAGTCAACTAATAGACATGCCCTGAATCATATCAAATGTTCACAAAATTCACTGATATACTGTATACTATAATCTCGACTGAGAGAACTGAATATAGATTGTTTTTTTTCTTTACCACGAAATCAATCATATCCCTAATGTATATGAAGTCAAATGAAATCATTCTTTTTTATCCAACAAAACTCCATGAATAACCTAGTGAATGCAAGTGCATTCAAAAAGTATTGTTCTCTAGTAGTTCCCAGGATACATTCTCCCATCACTGTGGTCATGTCATATCCTTGAATATAAAAAGCCAACAATGTATACTATGCTTCAATTGTGTTATGCCATCTGTTCTCCTGGTAATATATTTGAAGGTTATATGAAGGCATATGCTTGTTTAATGATCTACGGTGATTACTTATGTGTATGTGTAATATATGCAAAAGCAATATGCATTATGATATGCCTTCAAGCACCTTTGAAGTAATAAATTGTTTTTAATAATTCCCAAAGATCAAGTCTGAGACAGATTGGGTAGCTGGTGGTAATTTAAATTATCTCCTGACTTTAGAAAAATAAAAATAAAACAAATGTTTCAGTTGAGAATTTTAAACACAAAATATGAATTGCATTTGATGTGTAACACCTGTTTTTTTTCTTCCACTAACTGGAATGTGGTGCTTTATTTAATTAAATTATTCAAATTTATAGTCCTGCTGAATGAAAGCTTTCCCCATCGTCATGGGGGCCAGATATCACTTGTCATTCGTGTTATTTATTGATGGGCAAGAATTGAAATAATATTGCTGGCTTCATAGTATGGTTATTAAAACCTTTTTTTTTATTGCATTACCAGTAACCACATTGAAGGAAATGGTAATAACAGTTACCAGTTTGCTGCACATATAGAAATGTTCACCCAATACACGTGTAGTGACGTATATTGAGTCACTACGCCGTTAGTGCCAGCTATTGAGAGATGAGTGGAACTGTGTGTGTCACAGCCTTTCTCTGGCACCAGAAGATGTGACAGGCTAGGTGAACCCGAGAGGGCACATGACGAGGAGAGGATAACGAGGGTGGGTGACAGGTGACGAGGAACGACAGGCGGTTTAAGGCCCCAGAAACTTCTGGGAAGATCCCGAAGGGGGCGTGGCCCGGTTATGTAGTTACCCTGTTGGGGTCTAGTTAACCCGTTGTAACGTTTAAAGTAGTAGCCCTGTTGGGGCCGTTTAATAAACATGTTTCCTCCAAGTTCAAATGTGTGTCTCCGTGAAGTACACTACACATGTGTAGGAGTGTTACGGGAGGAAAACGGACGGTTACACAGGGGTGTCCACAATCACGTCCGCAAGGGTTACCACCCTGGGGGACTGTGGGGGGATGCTGTGATCCCACACAGCCCCGCCCCTCGGTGGCAAGTTGGTATAAAAGGCGGAGAGCCAGAGAGCTCGAGGCAGACGTTGGGAACGGGTCAAGATGAAGAACCAGTGAAGATCGAAGGCCAGCTAGCTAGTCCCTGGAACTCCTCTGGTCATTGTCATTCTAAGGGCCGGCCAGGGCAAGCCAATAGTGCGAATCCAGAACTGCGAAGGTCAACGTCCTTCTAAGGGCCGACTTCGTGTGGCTGGTAGTCGGGATCTGTGCCTAGCCAGGGCCAGATCAGGTAGTCTCCTTGAGAGGACGCGTGTGAGAATAAGGGGGAGCTAGCCTGGGAGTACTTACCCTTAATAAACGGGTGAAGAGGCCGCTACCTCTTCAGTTATAATCTGTACCTACATAAGTGTTAATAAACGGGTGTTGCCTCAAGCTCGACCGTCCCTGTCGTCACTACACATGGAATAGCTTTACTATTTTAACTGGGAAATGAAGGCAGCTGCCACAGGGTCGCTAGTTCGATTCCATCTCCGAACATGGTAGTCGAAAGTTCCTTAACTCTCCCTCACCACCTCTGTCCACCCAGCAGTATCAATTGGTAACACCACAGTTGATGGGCAGTGTAGGTACAGCCACCTCTTCAAAGACGTCTGACCAAATACTCTCTAGAGCTCCCTCTAGCAAAGGCCCTTCCGCCAGCAGTGGTATGAGCAAGTAAGGGATTCCAGGATTGCACCCTTAACCTTTTAACTGATAAATTAGGACAAATGTACCACGCTGTGATTTAGGCCACTGTGCCAATTGTACGTCTGTGCATGCCATTTGGTGCATGTGTAGTGTAATAGCGCTGGCTGGTGGACAGCAGTGGCAACTGTGGTGAACAGACAGTACACACGTTGGTGAGGGTGTGTACGGCGTGTTGACAGAGAGGAGGACCTAGGGCAAAGGTCACGAAGGACCCCATCTGAAGGCCCCTGGAACCTGCTAGTGGGTTCGAGAAGGGAAGCGCAGTCAGGGCGGAGCCAGGCTGCGCTGGTAGCATAAAAGGAGCCGAGAGCAGGTGCTTCGAGGCTGCCGGTTCTGGGAGTGAACTCGTCTCGTTGTTGCTGTCGTCTCGTCGCTGTTATCGCTACCGTCTCTGCAAGATTTTGCGCCACGAAGGATAGTAGTAGGCTATCTCAGTCAGCGCCGTCAGTATTAGACGGCTAGTGTTGTGTACAGCTGATGTCAGAAGTGGTTAGAAAACTCTACAGCCATTAGAGTATAAGTCGCAATGTCGAAACTATCCAGGAAAAGGAGCCCACCCGTAGTGTCATCAGAGGACGAGGACGGCGAGACGGTCATCCCTCCAACAGCCCCGGGACCCCGGTTACAAATCCAGTGGGTGCTTGAGCGGCGGCTGCGGAGAGGGGCACCGATCCTCTAAAGTCGCGAGCTGAGGATGAGTGGCTCGAGGTGGTTGTCCGCCTCGACCTGCTCCTTGTGACCATCGGCCATCTGGTCGCGCAGTTCTCCGCGTCTGTGCCTGCCGTCCAGGAGATGGCGTGTGGACCACGGGCTTGCCAGAGCTGCTGTCTGCAGCGGCAGTTCCCACAGCAGAGACCATGTGGTTGCCAGCCGCCATTTCGCCCGCGAAGGGCACAACGTGGCTGGCTGGTGCCATTTGGGGTGGGCCGCAGGGCCCGTCGGAGCTGCCGCTTCCCGCAGCGGATACCACACGGTTGCCGGGTGCCATTTTTCCCACGGAGGGTACGGCGTGGCCGGCGGGCACCATTTGGAGCGAGACGATGCTAAGGCGGTGCTACAAGGAGCCGCATGCCGACCATGACAGCTGCCTTCCATTCGGGAGTTTATGGCGGCCGGAGGTGATTGGACAGCGTTCCGTCATTGTTTCGTGGCAGCTTGGTTGTCCATCAGGTGGATGAAAGAGGAGGGCCTGCGAGCCCTACCGACGGCCCTCAATGACGATGTGTTGGCGGTGTTCTGGGCCATCCTGGAAGGTGATCAGTCAACTCTCCAGCTGGAATATGCCTAAATGGCGGCCGTCTTCAACCCGCAGTACAACACCCACAGGAGATTTTTGCAGCGGAGGCGAGGGGAGGCCGAGACGCCTCTCGCTTTTCATAGCGCTCTGCTGGCATTGAGGCAGGAGGTGTATCCCCACATGGACCGGACGGTGCTCGACTCCCTTGCAGTGGAGAGGCTGCTATCGTTGGTGCAAGAGTTGGTGATCGTCCTAATGTTCACGGAGGACGATGAGTTAACGTCCTTGAAGGTGGCCCGGTGGATTCAGGCCCACGGAAACATGCAGCAATGGCCCAAGGTGGCGGCTTGGATGGGGGACGCCGAGGCACAGGGGCCCATGTGCCAGGAGGTGGAGATGGTGGCTGCGGTGTATGGCTATGGGCCATACGGGAAGGGCTTCTTCAGAAGGCCGACGGGATGAAGTTGGCGAGAATGGCAGCCCCTTCCGCCCTGGAGACCCACGGCCACCTACTTCAGGTGTGGTCGACTGGGCCACGTCGCAAGAGAGTACCGGCATATCAGTGGGACGCCCTCCACCCTGCCGGCATCTGCTCCCCAAGCCCCACAGGATTCAAGCCTCTGATGCCAGAAAATATTCCAGGGTCGTTGTGTGCGAGAGATCTGAGGCTGGAGCCCGGTCAAGTGCTGCTGATGAATCCAGGGAGGGGCCACGCCCTTTAGGCCATTTTTTTGTGTTCCTTGGAGCCCCCCAAGAAGTGCAATATCCTGCCCAAGGCAAGGGACCGGCATCAAGGACCCGGTTCACGTGAGCAATGTTCCGGTAAAGTGGACTCTCACTTGTACTGTGTGATTGAGAAGGGGTTGTATGATGCTGCGTGTTTTGTCTAAATGGTTGTTGTTGATAGGGTTTTTTTTGCATGCGCTGCATGCCAAGTGTCACGGCTGTTGTGTTGTCGGTTCGTGGGGGGTGTCGCGGTTATACTGTCCCTGACGGGGGTTTTTTTTTGCCTGCGCCGTGCGCCGAGTGTCACGGCTGTTGCGTTGTCAGTTCACGGGGGGCGTCGCAGTTGTGCTGTGTCCCTGTGCGCACGCCAACTTGCTCGGGTGGAGGAGGTGTTCGCGGGGAGTATCACGACTATGGTTTAGGATGGTTGTTGGGTTTTTTTGGTGGTTTTTTTATGTTCCTCGGTTGTGGGAGTTGCTCTGCCTGTCCAACCAATTGAGTTTCTGTGTATCAGCCAGGACGGATGTTTTTTTTAAACAAGGGGGGGGGGGGGTGATGTAGTGCAATAGCGCCGGCTGGTGGACAGGAGCGGAAATTGTGATGAACAGACAGTACACACGCCGGTGAGGGTGCGCACGGTGTGTTGGCAGAAAGGAAGAACTAGGGCAAGGGTCATGGAGGACCCCATCTGGAGGCCCCTGGAACCTGCTAGTGGGTTCAGGAAGGGAGGCACGGTCAGGGCAGAGCCAGGCCGCGCTGGTAGCATTAAAGGAGCCGAGAGCGGGAGCTCAAGGCTGCCGGTTCTGAGAGTGGACTCGTCTCGTCGTTGCTGTCATCTCATCGCCGTCGTCGCTACCATCTCCGCGAGATATTGCGCCACGAAGGATAGTAGTTGGCTATCTCAGTCGGCGCCGTCAGTGTTAGATGGCTAGTGTTGTGTATAGGCCAGGCTAAGCTACTGTGGAGAGTGTGTGGACAAGACCGTGGAAGTTATTAATAAAGAAAGTGCCTCCTATAAACACTATACATGCATGACTAAAGTTCCACTGAAAACGATTACCAGATCCTGACCTTTTGAAACTCATAATTAATTAGCAGATTGTCGTTTAACAACTCTAGTTCGTAGCGTCGAGTGTCAAACAGTGAGCTACCACACTTAGCCCCTAGTACACTACAGTGTAATTTGCACAAACTTTTCAAATTCTAAACACAACGATAATAATAATTAGTTTACTACAATGAATGTATAAGGATTAGCCTACGTGTCAACAATTGTATTACAATTTTCAATTATTTAAACATGTACAAAGGCTTTGGAGTGCATAAAATATTTTTTTAAATAAATCTATCCATCACATACTGCTTCAATGTGGATACAGTGTCACAACAAGAGACAAAAGGCTCTCCAGCATTGCTCAAACCTGACTAGTCAGCCCAACGACACAGGCCGTTCACTGCATTCACGTCGATCTGCACAGGGCAGACACTTCCAATCAATAGAACAGATACTGGGGGCATCTGAGGGGCACACGCTGAACAGCTATCATTAGTATGGTCCCAAATGGCATTCTCAGCTTACAATTTTAAAGTTAGCCTCGAGTAGAGGTATTTATAATACATATACTCCATACTATACCTTTCATGCATTATTTACATGCAGTGTTTTGGCACGATGCAATGTTATGGACTTGTGATTTCCTTGCAGGTGACTATTCTGTCTAATGCACAACATTGCACATGTTGTTTTTATGTTTGCTTGTGCAATGCATCATTGTGTATAATAAAATGATCATGTGTAGCTTATAATTTTAGACCCTTGCGTCTATGAAGTACTTCACAGCACACAAACGGTGATACGCACGCGTAATCATAACGATATGCCGTGTGACCCAAGAATCATATTTCGTGCACTGATCAAACAGATTCGACACAAAAGCATATCGTTAGCACTGAACACATATTCACAAACTGCATTATTAAAGCACACCTATGGCCATTCATCTGACACGCAAACAAGGGTTGCGTGTTGTCGGCTTGAAAGATTTCAGAGATTCCGTGACAACAACAAAAAACGACATCGCTCGGTCTGACGATGCAAATCAAATCTTGACTTAAAGCTTTCATGACTGCAGGAATTAATATTCTTTGGGTCTTTCGATAAAGTCACGTAGATAGGTTACAAAAAATGTGTTGCGATCGAAACGTCGTAGTTTTTTGTTATGTATATATTTTACCTATCTACGTGACTTTACCGAAAGACCCAAAAAATATGCAAATCAAGTACAGGCGCACACACACACACGCTAAACTTTAATCTAAGAATATAAAATATGGGGTGGAGTGGGGGTGGGGGGAAATAAAAAAAATATTCTTCACGACAGAAAGCATGGCCCTGTTTCTAGCTGGAGGTCAGCCACTGCGCAAGGTCCCCCACCCCCACCCACGCACCAAATGAGAACAAGGGAGCGCTTTCTTCGCTGGGCCCACGTCGACGGTGTGGTGCGCGCACGCCCTGCACAACACTGCCTCCGGCTGGCTGCCGTGTAAGAGGCGGCGTTTTGAAGCTTTGCAGCTCAGAGGGCTTTGGGAGTCGTTGTATTGGTCAAACCCAGCGAGCGCGCAGGCAGGCAGGCAGGCGTGTCCCAAACACTCACGCAGACGCATATGCTCGCACGCATTTTGGTCTCCAGTGCCGGGCTCTCTTTGAAAGGAAGCTCTCTCTACTCCACAGCGTCAAGCTGCAGCTGATACACACGGCTACTGCAAAAGGACTTTTAACGCGGGGGTGGGGTGGGAGACATTGGGCCTGCTCGGTGTTTTGATGTGGGACAGCAAAATGTGCGGAAGAGATGTTTTTCTTCTGTATCGCTCGCTGTCTTTGATTTTAAATCAAATGCATTTTCTGGTGTAATCAAGAAATGTTTGCTCCTTTGTCGGAGCAGTGGGATGCGTCGCTGAAAAGGCGATGCAAAATAAGGCAAAACGTGCATGGAATAGTAGTTAATATCAAGTTTAACTAGATGTGTTTTATAAGACGTTTTAATGGATGTAGTCCGCGCTCTCTGTGCATGGGAATTCACGAAACCGTTCCGCCGCTGCTCTTTGAGGCTTAACCGATAAAAGTTTACGAAAAGGAAAACAAATGTCACCTGCAAGACGACTCGTTGCATTGTAATGCGCAGAGGACGATTGCTGCAGTACAGCTCCGGAGAAATGTCTATCGGGCTATAATCGGGCGTCACAAGAAGGAAGAAATGGGTAAGTTCTCGTTTAACAATTACGGCATTCAGTTGTTTTTAAAGAGGATTTCACCCCCACCCCCTCCCATCGGTCTCTTGGCCTTTTCAGCATTTCGCATTTACATGCATGTCATGCTTAGAACTGTTAAGATATTATCGCACGCAAAGCAAAAATCTAGACTCACTATCTCTGCCGTCAATGCTCCAAGATGTACATATAGTGGAGGAGGGGGGGAATGTACTTCTACAATTGACCTACATGGAACAAAATTGCGTGCCTTAAATAATATCAAACATTTATAAATGTTGACAAGAACGGAAGTACATTGTCAGACTCAGGTGTTTTAAGCAGGTCTCTGCTAAATGAGTATTCTTATAAATTAGTGTGAGTAATTTGTATTTAATGTGTAACATTAAATAACACAACGCGGTGTCCACCAGACATTATTGTGGCAGTAGTTATATACACAGTGTGTTCTTGATTCGACGAACATTAAGGTTGCTACCGCTTTCTCTAAGGTATATGCTTAATATGCACATTTTTTTATGAATGGTAATTAAATGGTGCGTACAAGTGCTTATTCTTTGCGGACCGTACACATTCAATTAAAATGTCCCAACCCTCATGTTGCTATCTGTATGTTTTCTTCACTTCTCACTATACTGTGTTCAGAAAGAAAATAATTAAAACGTGACTTGTCTACCTATATATTTGAGTAGCTTTCTGTGCATAGCCACAGTTCTAAAATAGCATCTTACAGCATAATAACAATAACGAAAAACGTGTACATTTCCAAGTTCGCTCTTTGTCCTTATATCATTGCTTGACCGTGTAAAGGATACGACCTGGACATCTGATACATTTCTTTAACGTAGTGCTGTGGTTGGAACTAACAAGCCACTCGACATATCTAAGAATTCGTTATCTTTGTAATTCTAGGACTGCGCGTGTTCAGGCTGTGGATCGGACCCTTTGCAGTGTTGGCCCGGTCTCTCCTGCTAATTGCGCTGCACAGCGGTGAATGCGCTTGTCCCAGGATTTGCCGCTGCGAGGGAAAGTTTGTGTACTGCGAGTCCATGGCTCTGAGAGAGATCCCAATGAACATCACGACCGGCTCCCTCGGACTATCTCTCCGCTACAACAGCCTTAAGAGTCTGCCGGAGAATCACTTCTCCGGGCTGAAACAACTAACGTGGCTTTACCTCGACCACAATCACATCCAGCTGGTGGCCGAAGGAGCTTTCATTGGGGCTCGCCGTCTCAAAGAGCTCACCCTGAGTTCGAACAAACTAATCCGCCTCCCCAATGCCACCTTTCACCCACTTGTCAACATGCGCAGCTTGGACATCTCCTTCAATCAGTTGCAAATGTTGGAGGCCGGCCAGTTCCGAGGGCTGCGCAAGCTCCAGTATCTCCACATGCGATCCAACCAACTGCGCACTGTGCCCGTGCGAATATTCCAAGATTGTCGCTCGATAGAGCTGCTAGACCTGGGATACAACCGGCTGAGGGTGTTAGCACGCAATGCTTTCACGGGACTAGGAAGGCTCACAGAGCTTCATTTGGAGCACAACCAGTTTGCAAAGCTTAACCTGGCCCACTTCCCACGCTTAATAAGCCTCAGGACGCTATATCTGCAATGGAATCGCATTAGCGTGCTAATGCAGGGAATGGCATGGACCTGGAGCTCACTCCAAACCCTGGATCTCTCGGGCAATGAGATACAATTGATTGGGCCAGGTTTTTTCCAGGGACTGTCAAAACTGCATAACCTTCGTTTAGACTCAAATAGGCTGGCTGCTGTCAGCTCAGAAACCATGTCTGCCTGGACAGGCCTGAGCTCACTTAATCTGGCTGGGAACTCTTGGCAATGCAATCAAAATATTTGTTCCATTGCAAATTGGCTGAATTCCTTCCAGGGAACTCAGGAAGGAGTTATGCGGTGTGGCAGCCCTCAAAATTTTCTGGGGCAAAGTATAATTGATGTGGCCTTTAAGGATGGCATATGTAGGACATCAACAGTTTCATCGGCTGAGATACCCAAAGTCTCAACCACAATAACCCTTCCTCAAACAAACCGGGCAGCAACCAATGAACCAGGCAACACCAAGACGACTATCTCCACTCCCATACCAACCTCTGCATCCCCACTTCCATCTCAAAGCTGGGAAACGGGCTCAGATTCTGAGCACACATCACTTTACAAAATTCTGGCCGGCAGCGTCGCATTGGTGCTGTCAGTGCTGGTGATGCTGCTGGTGGTGTATGTGACATGGAAGCGCTACCCGGCCAGCCTCGGGGAGCAACTGCAGCCACAAGGTTCACTGGCAGGGCAGGAGCAACGCGAGCAGCATCAGCAGCATCAGACATTGCAAGCGCGGCGGGGTAGGCGACCTGCCAGGAAGATAGAGGGGAAGGCAACCCGGCAACACGATGGAGCCATCCTGGCGCAGGAGTACTACGTTGATTACAAGCCATCCAACTCCGAGGCTGGGGACTTGCTGGGAAATGGCAACGCAGCATTCATGATGCAGTCCATGGGCAACAGGGATTGTCAGGTATGATTGCCTTGCAGCTCACTTATGCCTTTTCCATAAATGTTCTCTTTGTGGCCCTTTTTTATTTCATAGCACCGTGTTTGGTCTTTTTTTCCCTTCGGGGGTTTTTTCTTTCCTTTTTGTCACGCATTGTAAGCATTACGGAAGGCGATGCGTGCATTCCAGATGAGAGCAACATTACACCACTATGTTTTACAAATCATAACATAACATGAATGTCCATGCAATAACATGTTTGCACTCAGCATACATTTTTGTGGGTGAAATATTTGTATCTGTATCCTATATTTTGGTGATAACAGCCTGGTTAATATGCCATGCACATTTTTTTAATGGCAGCAATGCTTGAATTACTATTTTATTATTATTATAACTTTCAAACAGTTCGTTTTAATTGTCAGCAAACACTACTACGTTCATTACAACTGCCATTTTTTTGGCACACTGAATTTATAAAGCATTTAGAATGGATATTTCTAAGAAAGCACAACGGAAACGTTCTGAAAATTAAATGAAATCGTGACTTTTGAAATTGCAATGTGCCCATTATATTATCCACTGCAAAAATTTGGAAACCTATGCATCCACATTTTGTGTAAAAAAAAATACTGTTGGATGGAACACATTGACTGGAATGTTAAAACAAAGGGGGGGGACAAAGCTTTGCATTTTGTTTAATAATTTATTTTAACACGTAGGCTTTCGCGACCAATATTATTCATAATCAACGTTTTTGGGTTTAGATCGCGTTATTTATAAATGTGTCGTAACCCTCCACCACCCGACACGGCCAATCAGTAAAAAAGTGTCACGTTGACAAAAGACAAATAGTTCACTGCTTTAGCCCACCGGTGTGTAAATGTTGTGGTTTCACGCTTCAACACACCGGTGGGCTAAAGCAGTGAACTATTTGTCTTTTGTCAACGTGACACTTTTTTACTGATTGGCCGTGTCGGGTGGTGGAGGGTTACGACACATTTATAAATAACGCGATCTAAACCCAAAAACGTTGATTATGAATTTATTTTAACTTTACTTGAGTGGTTTACAAGGTGCCCCAACAGCTGTAAATATGTCCCCGGACATTCTGGTATTGACAGTTTCTGTGTCCTAAAGCTACTAATGACAATCATGCAAAAGGTTCATACTCTGCTAATTCAGTATGCATTTGTGAACATTAATTTCCTCTAAACCATATTTGGCATTGTGGTTCAGATCAATACTGATATATTCAATACAGTATTACCACACATCCCACTTAGCCCTAGGCGTATTATTAAATTACCCGTGAATATTAATAAGCTTACTCCATTTCATTTGCTAATATTTAATCTATTTTACATATTGACTCACGTTTTCCCCCCAATAGCAGGAATGTATTAAAAGTTACTCGTTAAGGCTGTAATCATTCAGGTATGCACATCAATGTTTTAAATGATACACGTGACAAACGAAGAGCTCAGTGATATCCTGGGGGTTGTGAGTATAACGTACATACGTTTTAAATTTGGACTCGGAGAATTTGTTTAAAACAACTCACGGGTTCATCTTTCACTTAAATATATTTGTCCGGTTGTTAATTAACTCCACACTTTTCATTGTGCCCTACCTTAAAGTAAACCTACATAATTAAATAATTTGCAACATGGTGGGCAGTGTGCTTAAAATGCAAGGGAGTAGCCTTCGCATTCCTATGATTGATTATGCGTGGGCCAAGAGAGATGTAATAATCCAGATACGTGCCAAAAATGCAATGCTTAGTATTTAATTCACCCCATTTCCCTTAACACACCACACACTTCATGCATGCGTGTAACACACAAAATGGTGTTTGGGACACGCTCGCTTCCCACAGAAGAATAAAAAAAACCACCTTTGAATTGTGCATATTGCGGTATATATATAAATCGTGAAAGAAAGCATTCCCTTAAAAAAGTACACGTATTTTTTCCCATAGCATTGATCTCTCGTGATGACTTAACATCATTTACTTGTTGTTTCATACCACATGTTAGTCAATCGACAGGTCGTGTGTGGTGGGGTAAAGTGTGGCTACATCCACCTTTTCCAAGACGTCGAACCAGTGTGGAAGAGTAGGCCAAATAGAGGCGCTCCCTTAGAGCTACCTCGAGGGGAGGCCCTTCCAATCAGCAATGCCATGAGCAAGCAATTTTTAGGGCCAGTGGTAGAGGTAGTGGCTCGTAATCGGAACGTTGCCAGCTCAAATCCTGGATGTGGATTGACGAAGCGCATCATCCCTCAAAGGTAGATAAAATAGGTATCATTTTGCTGGCAAGCCACTGTGGTTGTCCTGGAGACAGATTCGTCCACACAATAGAAATGTGGAATTTCCACTACTGGCTCGGTGGCTGTAAGCAATGGAGGGCCTTCATCCAACAGTGGATTCACAAGTCTTACTGTACATGTACAAGAGAGAGCAAAAATATAAGTATTACGTACTTTAAATATTCTCATGAATGAGATGTGTTTTCAATGTGTCCAGAAATATATGTATATATCACATTGGTTCTCCACTATAAATATCACCTTGTAAACACTGACAAGTTGGCTGTCTTTTTCTAAGTACACAGTTTTGTTCAGCTTTCATGAAACCTACTCCAACCAAGCCTAGCTAGCCTGCTCTGACTTCAGACCATTTATTGTGATGAAAATGTCCGTCATATTGCTGTTTCCTTTTTATATACAAGTTGTTCCTTTTGCAATTGAACATCTTCTGCACAACATAACGTATCTTGTCAAAGGATAGCTATGCCTTGAGCCTGACTATGTATCGTTCACCTACATTACATAAATCAAAATAGCCACACTTTAGCATTGCCTTCGTGTCTGGATGTTAGTATTTGCATGCATATTGTAGAAGAAGATGGCTCAAACGCAGTGCTGCCTGAATGCAAATCTGCATGGATGTCGGACTGTGTGTATTATTCATGTTGGGTTTGTCTTATATGAATACATATACCAAACGAAACAACACAGATTATGCAGCAGCAGCTATGAGCCATGTTTTGCTTTATTATGTAAAGCATGTTTGCACAACTGAGTAAAAAGCCATTCACCTGAACATGCTCAAGAAGTCACTGTGATTTCCTGCTCAAGTGAACATCAAGGCAGCGCTCACCTGTTCACAGCCAGTGGTGGAAATACCACATTCCTATAGCAGGGGGTGAGAACCACAGTTGATTTCCCCACAAAGTTGTACTTATTTATGTACTCCAGAGACATGATATGCTTCGTCAACCCCCAACTAGGAATTGAACTGGCAACTTTCCCTTTGCAAGCTGCCTCACTCTACCATTGAGTCACCAGGCCAGATTTTTCTGCGAATGTCTATCTTTGATTGGCATCAAAGTATGTTTATGCCAGACAAACACTGGTAAGTATTAATGGAATAAGAAACACCAATAAATATCACTCCAGATTAACATCTCCCCCAATTTAACTTCACAAATAAAGAACCACACGCTCGCACCTAACCACACTGCGTTGACTCCATTTAATGTCAGGTCCCATTTTCGTCATGCATTTTTGAGATCCAAGAGCATGAAATTAAGTGGCTTCCACTGTATGTAGGGTGAATGAAAACTACTGTACCATGCATTTAGCATTAGTGGGATAAGAGAAAATTACCCTTTGCTAGTTTCTCTATGATGGATGAGGATTATACGTGCTAATATTTCAGGCCGAGAGCATTCCTTCAAATATCTTCTACTTCAGGTTGGCATAACCACTTTAATTTCTCAACAATATTCATTACATTATTTCTGATAATCCAATAAATGTTCTGTTAGAAATCATTTTGTGCCACATCTTGAGCCTTTAATATTTAGGTCAAACATTTCAATTACTTACTTCAAGGAGGAACAAATTTCCTCTTGTAATTACAAAAATGTTTACTGCAATATGGGGTACATATGTTATGCATGCAGTAATGTGTACACATCTTCCTTAAAAACTGCACATATAGCACTCAAACAGCTAATGGCCCACACCATATTTACTGCAACTTGTATTGCACCTTATATAATTCTCCCCAAATTAAAAACCATCAAAATACACCACAATAATATTCTTGTACCATGAGCTTCAAGAAAAGAGGAAACATCCATCTCTTTCTGGTAAAGGTTAGCCTTGACAAGCCATATTTGTGTGGAAAACTCATTATTTTGCTCTTGGCCTTCGTAAGTATGATTATGTAGCAGCCATAAAACTTTGTAAAACATTCAACGTTTCCAAGAACAGTGTTGTGTGTCATCATTTCGAAAATATTTCATTCCACATTCATGAGCACCCATCATTAGTGTCGTGTATTAAAGTAGGCCCACAATGCGTATTTTTGACAATAAAAGCTAGGACCTTTTTCATGTCGTTGTGGCTCAGAGTGATGAAAAGGAAACGATAGGCGTCTACTTAGAGATTCTAAAAATGTTTTAACAAAATTCCTCCCACATCTCTTGAATCAGCCAAGGCACAGCGAGCAAGAAAAAAGCTGCCAACAAACAAAAAGGATGAAGCGGCGCTCACTTGGTGGACTACTCTACACCAAAAGAGACATGTTCAACACATTTAAGAATAAGAATTACAACGAAGCTCTCCTGTAGATATTCCCTCCCAAAAGAGAGAGAAAAGGCAAGATCCCCCCCACCTACCCACCCACCCCAGATATGTCACGCTCGCTTAGCATGAAATTTTTATCGTGTTAGGTGATGGGTGGGTTGGCTGGCCATTTGCTCTCAAAACAGGTGTATTGTAGATGACGGTGCAGTGACCCTGAATCGTTTTATATGTATGTACATCAAGCTTTTAGTTACAGAGGAAGAACCCCTATGATTATAAAAATTAGAGTTACAAAAAAGTGAACTCAAATGGTCAAAAGTTATAGTCGCGTGGCTGTAAAGTATATTTAGCATCCATTATAAACATGTTTACATCTCTTATACTACAGAATATGGAATACGTTCTTATCTCACCGCAGTGAACAACACTATAATAATACTGGTAGGAACCTCCTGGTTACACCAGCCCACAGGGGATTATTGTGTCCGACCGTCGTGCATCAAAAAATGGGAGGGGTGGGGTGGGGCTGGGTGGAGAGGGGAGGGTGGGGAGGGGAGGGTGGGGAGGGGCTGGGTGGGAAGGGTGGGGCTGGGTAGGGGGTGGGGCTGGGTGGGGGGTGGGGCTGGGTGGGGAGGGGCTGGTCACCCCGTGGTGCCCTTATAAAACTCAACGTTTAACCTACTCACGCCCGCTTGTGCCCGCCCTCACAGTCGGCCATATTTGCGGAATACACCACGCTGCCGTTGACCCTGGCCATTGACCGAGCAACCCAACGTTCCTACCAGCTCCCTCCGCAGGAATGTGTTTACCAAAACGTCTGGAATATGATTACCATTCTAGCATAAGGCCTTCCTTGTCTCGCTTTGGATGAATAAATGCAAATGGCATATAGAAGATAATGCCTTTTCACAAATCTGATGAATACCACATACCCCCCACGTGATATGTGTGCCAACGGTCAACTTTAAATCTAACAAACCGGGGAGCCAGCTGTCATTTGTCAAATACCATATTTTTATATAATGCATCTATAAATTTTCTTGACGTGTCAATAAAAAAAGTTAACTCAGGTGCCTTGAGTATAGATTTTGTCCTTGTCATCGATATAAGCATGTACCACTCCCCATTACTGTTTATATTTTTTAAAAGGTCAGGTTCTTCATCAATATGTATACCAGCACACAATGAGTAAATCAGGCAGGCACATGCATTGCCAGAGGGGTTGAATGTGACATCAGCTATCAATAATGCGACTGCAGCGCCGCAGTGGCCGTGGAGTTAGGGCTACTGTATTCTTATCGCGCATACACTTAGGTGAGAGAGCCTATTAAGTACATGCAGAGTGATGTGTGACATCACCAAATGCCGGTAGCATCTTCACACAATGACTAATCGCAACTCATTACTCACATGGCGCAATTGCTTTTTTTATAAAGCTATATATAGAAACACTACACCACCAGAAGCGTATTACAAAAGTACATATACATAGTCCAGAATTTGATGCTGACGTGGTATGCTGGTTAGCTCATTGGACCTGCGACCCAGACAGACATCGCCTGGCAGGGGGGCAGTTGAAATAATCGAGCAAGTATGTTTTCATTCAATATCCTGCCTCTGTCCAGCCAGCAGTGTGAATTAATCTCAAAATACCCTCTAGAGGTGCCTATTTGCTGGCATTAGCACACGTGCAGCACTTTGCCAATCCGATTCTGGAGGAGGGTCTCATCACGCAATACAGGTCACAGTGGTTGCTTGACACCACTGCGCCATGCCGATCCGAGCGGGTGCGTGAATGCGAGGGAGCACAGATGTGCGAGCGTAGAAGTAAAGTACAATGGATGTTCATCTTCTTGGTTCTTTCACCTGAGGACGGCTGCTTGCGTTGTGGCCGAAACGTCGTGAGAATTATTTTATTATGTTTTATTTTTATTATTTTATTACTTCCCTTCTACGTGACTTTACCGAAAGAACCAAGAAGATGAATCCCTGCAGTCACGAAAGCTTTAAATCGAAAAAAAAATACAATGGATGTTGCTGCTCTGCCCTCTGCTGCCAGCCACGTAGGGGTCTATAGAAACCTGTTGTGCTTGTGGTTTGCCATCCAAGAACCACATCTGATGATATCCGGCACATTCCGGGTGACTTGGCCATAGATTTCATGATCGGATTATACATATGCAGCTACAGGAGACTACAGTTAATGGGTTGTATTCCGTTATTATGTACATATTTCTAATAAGCGTGATAGTAATATGTGTAATAGTATACACAGGTTACAATTACCGTTAAAAAATGTCCTTTCCCCTCGTGTGTTTTTTTTTCCCATGGAGGTACCCCAGTTCCTCAGGCGTATTTTTAAATGAGCATTCACACGGACGAATTGGCACGTACTTTTAACTGACAAGGTTCAACATACATAAATACGCACATTGAATATGTAAATCAATCGATACTCATGACACATTTTCACTTCTACAATGTGCCAAACCCTCATAAGCACGGAAAATGCTTACACGTAGAATTGGCCCAGCATCCATTTGAAAAACAACACAAGAGGCTTAGTGAGGCTTTCCTGGGAAAATAACGGGCATTATTATGCATTGCATCCCAACGGTCACCAACGCTTGACTATTATATCTCCTCTGCTCACAGTTTCATCTCCTCGAGGGTAAATCATCGGAGCTCATTTCCTTATGCAGCCTTCCCATAGAACCCTGTAAATTTGCAAACACATTAATGTTCCACTAAACTCTTCCATTTAATCAATTCGGTGGCTGTTGAGATCTGAGCATGGTCACGTTCGCTATGGCTCGTTGTAAACATAGAGTGAGATCAATGACCATGGCAATCTTCAAAGTCATTGGAAATATTGACCCTCTCCACAATTTCATGGAAATCTTACCACATTGTGTCATGTTTTAAAGATTCCGTGTGAAAAGCCGATCAAGGGTGGCTCCTCTGAACCCATTCCAAATAATGAGCAGTTCAATTATCTGCCATAAACGAACATATTGAATGTAGGGCATACACTAATGCTTGGGGTTTCTTTGCTTTGCATTAATGATTTTAAAGGTTAACGGGAAACGGCAAAACACACTGCCGAGCATAAATCCTTGCACGCAGCGAGCACTATGAATCGTTTGACATTTATGCTGCAATTTGTTAAACGGCCATGCAAATGTGCATTTCTGTGATCAAATGCAAAATGCAAGGAATGTGTTGTCATAATTTAATTCAATGCTGTACAATTCTATTTGCAAATAAAGACCAGGGACATTTAACAGGAACACAATGCACACACAGATCACTAACCGAATGCTACTGACGCTAAATATATTTTGTGAATATTGTATAAGAAATATTAATGTTTATCCAATTCCATCCAACCTACTCGTGACCTAGTTTCACACGAGGTTGGGGAGGGGAAACATGCCCTATGTGACTCTTCTAGACACTGCACACACATCCATTCGGCTCAATCGACCTGGTTGATATGTGCATATAAACACTTGCAAGTTAGGCTCCATATGGATTACGCTTTATGTAATCATTTACTGTATTTCTGATATGAATACGTAGCGCACTGGATACTATCGTCAACAATATCCATGTCTGATTTAAAGTCGATACCATTTTATCCTGAGTGTGGAAACTAAACTGTGTTTCAAACCACTTTAAAAACGAACAATATAATTTAGGAAAAATCCCACACATGTGCAATCATACTTTGGCCTTAAAATGAAAAATGCATAATAGCCTGCATTGTAGGCAATGCCCTTTGTGCATAGTATATTGCTCAAAATGTTGCCTATTATATGCTTTATTTTAAGGCAGTGACGAATGCATTCATTGTGAAAAAATAAGATTAGGTTTTACTCTTTATGGCAATAAAACAGACGTTCCAAAACCAAATAGATATATTTTGCAAGGAATCATGTCTGCATTAACCACACGTACTTGCGGTCAACATGCAAACAAACATGTTCTGACAATATATGGGCATTGTATTTGAAACTGATTGGCCTACACCAGAGACAGCTTTCTTTATGGCCTAGTCTCACCAGTGTCAGACCAGAGAACGCCAAAAGGCGGACAGTACAAAGACATTTTGGTGTTGAAACATCTTAACACCTGTTTTATTGTCAGAAAGGGTAAAACCTATTGTTATTTTTTCATACTTTCATACTGGAAAAAAGGTCCCATTTTGTAGCTGCTCACCCCGAGCTATAAATATTCTGATAGTGCATTGTCTTTGTACTGTTCGTCTTTCGGAGTTCTCTGGTCTGACACTGGTGAAACTCGGCCCTAAAGAAGGCTGTCTCTGGTGTAGGCCAATCAGTTTCAAAGACAATGCAAATATTATCACAGCATGTTTGTTTGCATGTTCACTGCAAGTACGTGTGGTTAATGCAGACTTGATGCCTTACAAAAGGTTTCTATTTAGTGTTGGGACATCTTAACACCTGTTTTATTACCAGCAAGAGTAACCCCTATTCTTACTTTTTTCATACTTTGATACTGCAAAAAAGGTCCCATTTTTGCATTAAGTGTTTTGTTATTTGTGCTTGTACACCACTGGAAATGGCAGTATCACAAAATATTGTTTTAAATACAATTAAGAGACGAGAAGCAGTGGTACACAAATACAAATATGCACCAGGAAATAAAGCTGTGAAAACTTCATCGGCTGTTACTGGCAATGACCTCCCATAGTATTGTCCTAATCTTCTTCAGAGTAGCCACTGACATTGCCCATTCGCAGTGGTAATGACAAACCACTTCACAGGTCCATTCTTTTTTTTAATGAGTGAATGTTGGATATAGCCGATGTGATTGAAAGTTTGTTGGAACATTTGCATATTGAAATCAGGAGCAAAAAGATGTTTGTTTAAGCCTAACACATCACAGAGTCAAAAACTAATATTAGCTATTGGATTGTAACTAAACCTAACATAAACATAATCTGTCCTACATCAAATTGTGAATTCAGAATTATAAATCCACTGTGTTCTTGCTAGTGGCTATACATTTTACTGGTAGGAACCCACTGGTTCCACCAGCCCACAGGGGATTATTGTGTCCGTCCGTCGTGCAAGGAGGGGCTGGGTGGGGAGGGAGGGGCTGGGTGGGGAGGGGCTGGGTGGGGAGGGGCTGGGTGGGGAGGGTGGGGAGGGGCTGGATGGGGAGGGTGGGGAGGGGGTGGGTGGGGAGGGTGGGGCTGGGTGGGGAGGGTGGGGCTGGATGTGGGTGGGAGGGGAGGGGCTGGTCACCCCGTGGTGCCCTTATAAAACTCAACGTTTAACCTACTCACGCCGGCTTGTGCCCGCCCTCACAGTCGGGCATATTTGCGGAATACACCACGCCGCCGTTGACCCTGGCCATTGACCGAGCAACCCAACGTTCCTACCAGCTCCTTTCCGCAGGAATGTGTTAGGGCTCTCAGTAAACAGTCAATGCGGTCCCAAATATATATTTCTAAATGTCTTCTAAACATGCCTTTCCTGAAGAATTCTCCACACAGACACTCAAGGAAAACATTGTACAATGTACAATGTTCATGTTGTTGTTTTTTGTTTGTTGCGGTTGCACCCGATTCAAGAGCCAAATGGCTCACAGGACTATACTAAATAAATGAAATGAAACTGAAGTCGTCTGCAAATCAGTCCTGTCTGCTGAAAAATATAGGAACATGACATTGAGCAACGTACTTCAATAGTGACCCCCTTCTCCCTCTTGGCGCTGAGGAAGAGCTTGCTGACAGACTGAGTCTGGATTGAAAACTTTAGGCACAAAATATAAAATGCAAAAACTACTCTTGCATATCACTTGTTATCCTTCCAACAGTTGCTGGCAGTTGGAAAGTCATCAGACGGCTCAAACTAGGAAAATAAACATACCGTAATGAATTCGTTTTAGTTAAGTTTTCTATATTATATATTTTACGTGGGTTACTGTACTTTTTATATAAATCGGGTCATTTTGTAAAAATTGTGAGGATTTGTTTTTATGTATTAAAATGGGAGCCATTAGTGACAATGCTATTTACGCATTAACTAAATATATACTGTTAATATTTTCTGGCATTTAATGCAAATCTTTTAGCGTTATTTACTTAGTTAACTACTTAAGGGCAATCCATTGTATTTCATAAAAAATATTTAAGAGAATCACTCACAAGTGAATTATCTTGGTAGTACTAACATAATTGCAATTCAACAATTTTATTGAAGTGATTACTAAATGCATACATTATACTTGCTAATCTAAAAATGTTGCAATATATAATTTGATTAATGCCATTGAAAACAACATATAATGTTGATACATGATATGAAACGCCTTTGCTATAGAATATACAGAGCATATGCTTTGGAAAATGATAGCAAAATAATACACAACGTTTATCAGTTGTTTATAAAAAAAAAAGTTTATTCTCTGTATCAACGATGTGTGCTTAGAAAGTGATGCATTAAAATCTATGAGACTCCACTTTTTTAAAGCAAAGAAAATATTTTTGTCATAATGCAATAACATTTTAAAATTAATCCAATAGACCACATAAGTGTATTAGCCATAACTGAACTTCACCTCTTTATCAGCATAGGATGGGGTCCTCGATTGCCCATTTGAAGGCCTCAAATGCCACATCTCATATGCAATGTTTCCCATCACTGCTAGGGAATTGGGGCCTGGCTGGTAATTAAACTAAAGATTTTGGGCGCAAGGCAGGTGGCGATTATGACCATGGGAGCAGTAAAGCTGACAGACACAAATGAAATGGTGCTGGCTATAATGGGTGTAGGGACATGGGGAAGTGAGGAGGAGGAGCAGCATGGAAGGTGGGTGGGTGCATTAAAGCAAGGCATGCCAACACTTCTTGTGTTGTTGCCAAGCAGCGTCTTACTTTCAAGCGAGCATGTGTGGCATGCCAACACTGTTCGGCAAGTGGCACAGTTAAAACCCAGCAGAAGCCACGACAGTTCCATTATCTAAGGACAGCAATTCCTGAACAAGCTGTAAATAGTTCACTGTTTCAAGGGCCTTACCCACCAGCACTCTTAAAGACAGAAAACATTTAGCCACTAAGTGAAGTCATCGTAAAACTATACTCTTTGGTTATTTATGGAAAGTCACGTAGGTATCAAATAAAGTAATATAAATTTAATTAAATCACGACGTTTTGAACGCAACACAAGCGTCCGTCATCAGGTGGGAACAACCACAGCAAGAAATAGCTGCTGAAGTAGGCAGATCTAAATCGTAAACCTAATTAAATTAGCAATTTATATTAAGTAATTTATACAAAGAAGCGACCGCATTGCACACAGCATGAAGATGGAAATTACCGGAGAACTCCTCATTCCTTCAATGACCAAAATGCAAGGTGCAGATCTGAAATTTATTCCTCACGCCTTTACTGGCAGGAGGAGCTCCACTATAAATAATTCTATAGAGCCCCTCACGGTGACAAACTGTCCTCCTCGTCCATGCTGAAGAGGTGGGATTACACACACTTCACCCACCACACGCAACCTGCCGATCGACTGACTGTGGAGAACCCAATGATAAACTATTAAACTATTTTAAACAATTTTTTAATTTTACTAGTGTAATAAAGGTCGTGGAAGCGACTTCTGGAATCCGGTCTTTATTTGTCTTTCTTTACAACACTCCTTCACGCTGCTGACAGACAGCGTGAGAGGGATAGAGAGAGAGAGACGCGCGCAGCCACGTGGCTGCTTGGACCCCCGCTCTCGCATGGCCTCTCCATCCGTTCGTTCCAGTTCTGACAACGTGTTGTTCGTCTCCACCCCTTTTAATACCTGGGTCACGTGGTACCTTTCCACCAATCCTGGTTAGCCTCTATGGAATCTTCTAGACTCCATGGTACGCTCCCAGGACCATGCCCCTGACTCGTCCCCCCATTGGCTGTGGCTAAAGCCAGCAGAACCAATCCTCTACTTACAGATGTCATCTTCCCATTACGTCAGGGCCACGCCCCTAGACTTCTCCCCATTGGCTATGGGCCAGGACCGGCAGAGCCAATCATCGTACGAGGTGTAATCTAACAGAACCCGGATATGTCCTCACATTACATCAGGTAAGGCCCACTGAGCTATAGAGCTCTTTTTCAGAAGCGACCTGGCCACAAATGATAGCTCAACGAAATGGTTTCTCATATGTAACTTTATAACAGCCAAATACTCTAAGCGCATGTTTCTAAATTTAGGGGGGAAATCGGAAACCTGGAGAAAAATCCACGCAACCACGGATAGACCATGCAAACTAACAAATATATACAGGCATCTAAACCATCGTGGCGCCCCATCTTGCCACCATGGGCAAAGGCGGGGGTATTTAGAAAACGATATGAATTGTTTCAACTGCTTAACCAAGAGATTGTACCAGCGACCCCTGTATTTACCATATTAGACAGTTATCTCCTCAAAGATTTCAATTTTTGTAAGAAAAAATACATTCTTTCAGAGACTCCAAAGAACATTTAAGTTTTGAAAGTCTTTTTTGATGGGATTTAAAAAAAAAAGTATATTTATCAAAGAATACTCGGCTCCTAATTACAATAAAATGTTACCAGGAAGCTCCTGTACTCAGCCACATGGAGAGAGTAATAGCTGTTTAATATTCTTTCTACCCCTTTGTAGATAATATAATTTCCCAAACTGGTCATAGCAAAGCTGTACTGTGGTTGGTAATAATGGATGAATATGATATTTAACTCTGTTAAATAGCAGAGGTCATCAATATGAAATATACAGTACATGATTACACAGAAATATTTGCATAGTGATGTCTTTTTGGAAAAGATAGTGTTAACAACATTACACGATGGGCCTTTTGTGTTCGAGAAAATATATATAATGTGCATATTTGTATCTCTCAAATGTAAACTCGAGAGATACACTAAGTCCATATCAACCCACAAACCAGCTGCCACCCCAAACTGCTGTTACAAATTTAATGCAAACAACACACTGATCACCATCAATCACATCCCTATCAAGGGTATACTGTGCAGTGTTGGATAAGCATACCCAAATCCCAGTTCCCTTAATGAACCACGTATAAGTCAGCACAATAAACCGTGACAATGTAAAGCCTCCACATGTTAATTTCACAAAGTCAACGTACATCAAAATGTTTCAAATATTGACAAAGAATGATCAAATATGTATCGTATGATATTCAATATTTCAATATTATTTGGAATATGTATTATTACCCGTCAAAATAAAATCCTAACATAGACCTGCATCACACTGCATTTATGCAATATTACCTGCTAATTTGCTTTCAGCTTTAACCACTCTCATGCACACTTAAAGCAGTGCCTATGGATAATTTAACCCCGGAATAAATGTTTGAAATTATTTTAGATGTATAACAACTGTCATCAGTATAATATGTACTTGCCTATGTTCAATCTGGTACATATGATCTGAAGTCATTATAATAAATCATGATTGAATACACCCCAACTTTATATTCTTCCGTACTGATGGAAATGAAACACACCTTACAATTTGTAAGATCACACACCCATGAGACTTGCTCTGAAAAATCCCAAGCAACTAATGGAGAACTAAAAGCATGACAGCTTTGCAACACTCCCTACCATCTAGAAACCGAATGCATATGAATTATCCAAAGAGGGATGAAACGAAACGTAAAAGGTCAAAGGACAACGTTTCGTTGAACTAATAAACATCCAAGTCATTTTAGGCCGAACCAGTGATTTTATTTCGGGCTACGTGTTTATTGTGACTAGTTGCAATACATTTGTAATTTATTAACTCACTCGCTATTTTACTTTTTGTGTGGTGGCAGAGGTGGATGGCAGAGGTGGATGGCAGGGTGAATGATTTTCTATACAGTGGAAGCTGGATATAAGAGTGCCTTAAATAAGCACGGTTCTGATATGAGCAACACATCCTGACATTACATAGTTGGGGGGGAAGGCAGAGGTCACCTTCTAACACAAGCACACTTCAGATATAAGCACATCTGGTCTTACTCCTAAAGGGGGTGCGTTTATGCCCAGCTTCCACTGAATAGCACAGATGTAATAGCTTCTGAGCCACCTGTTATAGTGAGAATGGTTATTCTAATGCTCTCTTGACATTTTCCATAGATTGCACATGATCTAATTTGGCCTAACCTGCAGTGAATCCTAGCATCCACAAAAACCCCTCGATGTTACGCGACTCACTGCCTCTGCTAATGAACATTAATAATGAACGCTCTCTAAATTTTCAGCAAACGTTCGCAATTTATACAACCTACACGGGCTGAATATTGTGAAAACTTAATTTCAAATTTGTATAATTGTAACTGGATCACGCAACTGTTTGTTTGTATGTATGTTTGTTGAACTTATTTCGCACCGTACATCGCCGACATGAACAAAGTACGACATATCAAAGTGTGTTGCATTATAATGAACATATTAAAAGACACACAAACAACAAACAGAGCATGACTAATTAAAACGAAGCATTTACTGTATGGCAGTAATCATAATAATTTACAGCTCCGAATCAATGCACTTCTGGATGAACGCCTCTCCACGCAGTGTTCGATTCTGGGGTTCGTTTGACCAATTTAATCATACGCCATGTTTATTTTCATCATGCGAATCAGTGAATGTTGGTGAAAGTTGGGGGGAGGAAGGTGGTGGTCCAGGCCTAGTTATTATAATTTGCCACTGACGTTAACTGTGACTCAAACTACAGGTTATCAGGGTTCATAGTGCAGTGCGCAGACCACTGTGCCATCGCTCGACCCCTGCTGTGTAGGTCTGTCGGGTAGAAAAGACATCTAGATGACTTGGCAAATGCATTACTCAAAATTTATATTAAAAACTGTGGTCTTTGAAGTTATGTCAGTGTAAAAGGATTTTAAAGTGTAAAAAATGTAACTCCAAATATACCTCCTACAATATTTCATTTTTATCACCTAACTTCAACAATAAACATAATTGATTCGTACCCAAAATGAAAATGCGCTGATGTTTTTTTTTCTTGTTGAGGACAATTTATCGCGCCAGCATGCTGGAATTTTGATAAACGGGTTCAATTTAATTTAGCAAAGAGCTCAAATGAGTATACCACTTTGGAAAATATGTACTCCTAGCCCTACATGCTCATCATCTACATGGCAGCAGTTATTTATATAGCAGATAAAGACGCCTCATTTTCTGGATAACATTAATACTACAACAGCAACAACAAAAAACTTGAAAATAATGTAAATAAGCGGTGACAAGTTCCTCTGGATCACATCTTTCCAACATGAAAAATGTAGGGTATGTCCCTTTATTTGCATTTACATTCGTGCGTAACGGTGGCAACTGCTCCATGCAGTGAGATCAAAAAAGATGGGGAGGAGGGGGAAAACAAATCCTAGTTTAAATTTATTTCATTGATGCTGAAGTGCAAGTTGTATTGTTTAAGGTCGCATAATAAGTACACATGTCGTTTCTATATAGAGATCACTTCATCTAGAGCACGGTTGTACAGTGTTTTTAAGCCACGCAAAATCAAAATATGTTCACCCCATTGTAACCACGGACATTTTGCAGTGTCAACGGATCACCCGGTCATTTTGACCCTACGGGGGATTTTCATTGTGATGTCCTTAAGGTGATGTGTGCCTCTATTAGGTGTGCACTTAGCACAGACCGACATATAGATGGCATAAAATTATGTCACGTCGCAGCGTTTATTATCCATCAGCTAGCCTCGAGGTATCAATTATTGATCATGTGCAACTATTGTATGGGATGGGATGGTATTTTTCCCAAATTCTAGTCGCCCACAGTTTCATGGATTGGCCAAGTCTGTATTTCCCTGTCAAATGCAAATTGTAATTACTTCATGTATCATATATGTAGTGACATCGCAGGATGTCACCATGCTGTGGGTGCAGTACAGGCTCTAGAGGAGCACGGCGTGCGGTGTAGCGACATCGCGGGATATCACAAAGTTTTTGGTGTAGTACCGTCCCTAGAGGGGCACGGTGTGCGCTGAATAATAGCGCTGGATGCCACCACGCTTTAAGTGCAGTGCCGACCCTACAGGATAGGGTGTGTGGGTGCCGATCGAAGGATAGGGTTGCGTGAGGCCATGGCACTCTGGTTGACCCGGGAGGGCACGTGACCAGTTAAGTTGACAAAGGGGCTCCAAGAGGGGGCTAGGGGGGTCCCGTGATTGGGACCCAGATCCTTCCCGAGGATTCTCGAAGGTGGACATGGCCAAGGGCGGAGCCAGCCACGCCACAGATAATATAAGCCGGGTCCCGAGAGGGACCAGGGTTGTTGTTCATCCCGGAAGAAACCCTTCGTCTACGATCTCCGTTCAATGAGTCTCAAACACGTGGACCCGAGCCGAAGTCGTTGGTCCCGGTCCATAGTAGCAGTTACATAGTAACTAGTGTCAGTTAGCCAGGTGGTCACCACCTTCAGTTGTTATTCTGTTAAGGGGAAGTTACCCCGTGTGTTGGAACTGAATAAATATGTTGCCTCCAAAGTCTACGTCTGCGACTCAGTTGAACCCATTACATATATAATCAACATAAATTAAATGAAATCTAATTGTTTTGCTTATTCGTGATCTGTATTTCAAACGTATAATTTATACAGTTTTCCTGGTTGCTCAATTATTTCCTGAATTATTCGAAGTACTCATGATTATTTTACGACAAGATCTGAAAATTTAAAATACACTTCACGCCCCTTGCTAGGATCATCCTCTCACACACTAAAGGTGGGCCCTGAGGCATGAAGCCCTCATGGATGGTCACTCGCACCTTGGGGATATGAAAAAGGATAAACAAATATTTTTTCTCACCCTATACATAGGCGATTCCCGCTGTGGGGTAACCCTTGATTGCAGATGGGAGGTTTGGGGATTAGCTGGCCCAGTTGGAAAGCGACTTGTCTGGAAAGGGCGGGTGACCTAACCAAGAAAGAAGGGGGGGTGACGTCATTCTAATAATTTCAGGTGCAATACGATATCCCACGGTCACACTTTTTTAGATACCCTTCAAATCAGGGATGCCGTAAACAAAGCTCCGGATAAGGAAAGAAAAACTACAAACTGGCAGAGGTGTACCACTTGGTCGATGGACAGGGGGACGGGTAAGACCAAAAACTGGAAAGCGTTGGGAAAGACTTATGGGACAAGCCATCCCTTTTCGGAAGTGGAACCAGATATGGTGGGCCCCAGCTACAGGCCCCAGGTTACTGTCGCTGAAACTCATCCAGTTTAAATGCATCCTACGTGACTAACAACAGGACTGCCAAATTCACCGAATCCTCCCCAAACTGCCCTCGATGTCCACAGGGCACGGTGGAGACATATCTCCATGCCTTCTGGATATACCCTGATATCTTAGGGGTTTTTTCCCCCATGATGTTATAGACTACTTTAACCGTATCTGCGGCACAGGTGGGCTCAACTCTGTAGGTGCTAAGAACCAAAATGCAGCAGCACACTCTGCTCTATAATCTTCTATATTGTGGCAAGGAAAACCATCCTGGCCAACTGGAAAACCCATGAACCTCCCCCTTGGGAAATGTAGCATAGAACTCTTTTCTACCTGGCAGGGGTGGAACATCTGAGCCATAAGTTAAAAGGGAAGGAGATGGAATACGAGGCCATATGGTCCCCGTTCTTGTCCGCTCTTGCCGAGTCCAGCATGAATAGCCAATAAACTGGGGGCCAGGGAATAGGGAGAGGGGGATGGGCTCTAGATACTACACCACCCTCCTTCACACATGGTAACCGTTGCTCCTGTGAGATAACAAGACTGACAAACTTGGACATCGCGTTTATGTAATTTTATTTTGGGTTTTGTTTAGTTACGTTATTTCTACCCCCTCCCCTTTCTCCCAATCCCTTCCCCTCCACCTTATGCACGCTGCTCACGATTGTTACTCCCACCACGGTGGGGCAGCGAGCCCGGACGCCCCTCATTCGTTCCCGAATTTTCAGAGTGCATTATACCTTATCTGTTGTTTCCCCCTCCTTCTTTAAAGACAATAAAAAATTATTACAAAAATTACACTATACACTACACTTAATAGATGTACAATTTACTTGCTGTCCAATGCAGAAACACATGCAATTTTAATTCCATTGATTGAATATGTAAAATATGTCACATTCTTAACACATTCAAATTGCCTCGTTAACATTGTTTTTGTTCTGCATGTCTCAAAGTGCAAATTACATTTCAAGAAAATAAATCTCTCAATGATATTTCGTCCTGAAACAATGGTTCCTATTAATTTCCCTTAACATACGAGGGCAAGAGAAGTGATAGCCACAGATCATTAATCAGCCTAGAGTCTTCCTAACACGCACTGATAAGTGGTTTAAGATGCGACACAAGACAATTGTAACATAGCGGGCACATCGCATTTGTTATATAATTTGTCGTCCACTGTGAGATATGGGCGACGATAAAGTGAGGGCACGACTTCTGTCATTTCAGTTGCCATTGGCGCCAAACCCTCCGACCGTGTTCGGCTACACCGAGCCACCACCCGTGCCGGCACGGCAAAGGGCGGTGCGGTTCTGCGACGTGCACCAGCAGTTTGAGCTGCAGGAGCGGATGCAGCCTTCTCTCCCGCCGCCTCCTCTGCCGCTGCCACCACAACCCAAGCACTTGCAAGGCCAGCATCACTCCCAGAACCCTCAGGTGCATGGTGGCTCACAGCGACAAGAGGGCCTGGACTTTGGAACTTCTACATCTCAGCAGCACGGGTTCCCTCATCAACACGTGGGGATCGCTACTGTCATGCCTCCACTAGTTCCGCAGCACTACAGCCCCGAGATGCTGCCCTACAGGTAGGAAGGGAAATGCTGTGGCGGAGAACAGAAGCAACACGATGCTCTAGTAAAAACTGTCATTGTCACGCTGGCGGGAAGAAAACGGCGCACTTAATGAGAAGACAGCAATGTGACGACTAAAAACCGATGGGATGTTGTGGATTTTGTGAAGAAATGTCCTCAGCATCAGATCTCCAGTATGGGAAATATGAAAATGCAGACATGTGAGTTAAATGTACCTCAGTTTGTCAACTCCTCCCAGCAGGCATTGTACGATAGACTTCAGGAGAAAATTTTAAGGAACAAAAAGCAAAAGACAAAAAACTATTTACCGTAAAAGGATACACTTCGTTTTGGAGAGAAGCATACATATATATATACAATCACACACTGTGTACAGGATGTTCATTTAACTCATGATGTTTGTCAAGGGTCGGTGAGTTGTGAATTTCTCGTGTGGTACACAATTTTACGATGAAGGCTAGATTAACGTTCAGGAAATGCTGAAGTGTATGGTGTGATGAATGTTGGAGGAAATGCCACTTGTACTGTTGGTAGGAAATTGAAAATGCAGGTCTAGATCTCTTTATAAGGCATATTGCAATGGAGGAAGATACGAACCCCTCCACCTCATAGTCTCAAGGGTCTACAGGCATCCACTGAAGCAAAAAAAAGATGGCATTTATAAGGTGGAATCCGACTGGGATATAAAATCCATAAGATTTGATTATGCTTGTCAACTTGCATGCGTGTGTGATTTTTCAGACTTTTGGAATTTTATGGGGTACAATATAAAGAGGGTAATTCTACAGGTTGAAAGGATTTAACCTTGCCTGCAATATATAAATTCAAGAAGGTGCAAAGATTACTCATCTGCCGAGACAATTATAATTGTTCTGGAGCTCAGTGTATAGAAAGAGGGCCTTGTGTTTTTAAAGCGCTTATAGAATGATAATTTTAATGAGGCCTCATTGTGAACAATATAGGCCGACCTTAACTTTAATGGCACTGGCTTGGATAACAATTACACAAACATGAAGTTCAATATTAAACAGATGTCACTCCTGTATTTTGCTGAACACATTGTCAGAAATTGTATCTAAATATTTTTGCATTGTCCTGTTCTCGCACTTTTGTTCATAATCCTTTGCAATGTTTACATATGCTGTTGTTTATCCACTCATTTGCATTTAAATAGCCCAGGTCTGGTTGTAAAATGGCTGGACGTGAAATTAGTATTCCAAACCACATGGAGCCAGATTTCCTCTTTGACACCATGTTCTATATTGTTTAATGTACAACATTTTTTTGATGTACACCATGTGACGCACTGAGAGCATTACAAAGTACTGTATCTTGATTTCTTCACTACATTGATGACCTTTTTTTTTATATATTAATAAAGGGGACAGCTCAGCAACCTAATTATTTAAATCGTATTTGAAAACTTAGTTTTTCCCTTCCTATTGACCTTAGGGCTATATTTTTTTGTTTAAAAGTTGACTACAAAACTTTCATTCGTGAAGCAGTTAAGTGATTCAAAGCAGCCAATGAAAATTTTATAATCTTGAAACCCACGTCTTTGTCAGTGGCGTGAGTTCTACAAGGACAGGTGTAATAGATTAATCCCCCTCTATGCGCCATGTCATTTCTCAAAGACGTCGGTAATCATGGCCTCTAAAAAACATTTGTTAAAGTTAGCTTAAATACTTTAACACAAACTCCAGCAGCACTGCGCCAACAATCCTTACCGTATATTATATCCGTTGCTTTCGCTTGTTGGTTTTATTCATCCACCCGTAAACCACATACAAAATGTTTGTATTACATTTACAATCCTTGCTAAAATTGCATTGTGGATCACCTAGTATAGCCAATAAAAAAAAAATATGCTCTATATTCCTGTCTTTATTCCCTTTCTAATTTAGGACAAGAAAAATAAATGTTGACTTCCATTCTATGCCTCCACATCAAGATGAACTTATTTTTTTTCCATCAGCCTATGGGCTTTCCAGACTCATTATATCCAGCAGTATTTAAACAAGCAATCTCTGGATCGGTATCAACATGTATATGCTGCTAGATAATACTGCTCTGGAAAACCCAGAGGCTGATGGAATATACAAAAACATATTTTGGGTTTCATTTATAGATATGAATGGGTGTTTTATAATTAATTCATTTATTCATTCATTACCCATAATGCTACACAGCAATGGAAAACGAATGAAACATGTTATGTGAATCTATACACGTATTCTTCCAAGACATCTGGTCAGCATGGAGGAGCAGGCCAATATATCCTCATGAGGCTCTCCAGAGCTCCCTCTTGTGGAGGTCCCCCTCCCTCAGCAGTGGCATGAGCAAGCAATCACAAATTCTGCACCTTTTCCCTTTACATATACGGAACTTATGAAACGAATAGAAATGCATTTTTGTTTCGATTTAAAGCTTTCGTGCTGCAGGGATTCATCTTCTTGGTTCTTTCGGTAAAGTCACGTAGAAGGGAAATAATAAAATAATAAAAATAATAAAATAATTCTCGCGACGTTTCGGCCACAACACAAGCAGCCTTCCTCAGGTGAAGACCAGGTCTGTCGGGGAGCCAGCGTCTGAATGACGCTGCTTGCGTTGTGGCCGAAACGTCGTGAGAATTATTTTATTATGTTTTATTTTTATTATTTTATTATTTCCCTTCTACGTGACTTTACCGAAAGAACCAAGAAAATGCATTTTTGGTTCGAAATGGAATTGGATTAAATACATTTGTTGATAAAATTAATGAATTGGATTCCCTGATGAGACCTACCATGCCTAAATCATCAGAATGTGATCCGATGAGTATGTGTCCATATACTAATTACGCCGATCAGCTTATAGGGTCATTGGATGAGGTCAAATTAGCTCCTGACAACGAGTGCTGCCGTATTTTGTTGGAGGATAGACCCCTCCTCTTGTTTACAAAGGGCTGGACTCAATTCTCAAGTGGGGGTCGTCTATTTAATCTAGTATTTTAATTAACAGCAGAGAAAATAACATATTTTGTAATTATTACAAATTTACCTTAATATCTACATATTTATATGCTTCATTGTAAAATTAAATCATATGCTGTTTTTACCGTTGAAGAAAATAAATAAAAACTCATTCTCTACTTGGGAATCAAACCCAGTAGCTATGTACCTCAACAGGCGGTGTGCCTAACCACTCACACAATAGCAGTGCAGGTCAGCAAGGGAGTATTTGTAATATGTGTACAGATATTAACAGGATAATCTTTTGTGGGCAAGCGAAACGTGAAAATATGCATCAGTTCAGCTTGAGACCAGATTTGGGTCAAGAATGAACGAATGTGATTGATCCGGTCCATAATCGGATCCAATCGTGCAACCACTTGAAACTAATTTTGCTCAAGGAAATGGTTTTAATTATACGTACAATATGTATTTGTAAAATACATTTCAAAAGAAGAGAGAAAATGCGGCAGACACAGATCTTTTTTACGAGCAAATGTCAGAGGAGTCTCGTAACTGACATAGCAGGATGACAGTTTAAAAAATATACAAAATAGACATAAAACAATTTATCTGCCATATCGTTTGTAACATTGTCCTTTCTGACACTGGGCTATCCCAACAACTGTAATATATAAGCTGGTTTGTTCCAGTTGCACAGGTTTTTTTAAAATCATACGCCTTGTACGTCATTTCAATCATGAGTCGCAAGTAAAATTCCCATGTATTTCGTTGTCAATTAATTTCAATGCCATATGCAGTCCATGTAGTGGGTGTTGAATTTCACAACATTTACTCAAAATGCAAATGCACTATTTATGAACGGAAAAAAAACTTAACGGAACATTTCCTATGGCAATTACACCATGCAATGAATCACACAGATTTGGTGAAGGTCAAACTATATTTCTAACGTCATTTTAAGCTTCTAAACCTCAAATGCAAGTTCTTAATGGGTTTGCCCTCTTCGAAGTGAATGCCAAGACCACAGAGAATAAGGGCTTGTTTTGATGCTGTCACATTACATATATTCTTCATCATCAGCAGCAGCCATTGTCAATCTACTGCTGGATGAATGCCTGCCAAAATCCCTGCCATCTCTGACGATCCTGCAATGATTTTATCGCTCTATCTTCTGAGTGGATGTCCTCTCCGACACATTCCATTCTTTGGTTGCCACTCTGCCATGATTCTTGACCATCAGTCATCATCCATTCCAAGCAACGTATCCTGCCCTAGCCTACTTTTATTGACGGTGTTTAACCTCCAAACATTCTCCAATTCACGTGTTCATCATTCTGATTGTCAGTGTAATCCCAAGCAAGCACCTCTCCATTCTTCTTTATGCACTTTTCAATGTTAAAATTTTTTGAAAGTGTTAATGACCATGTTTATGAACCATATGTCATAGTACGTAGCTCTTTAGACGCATAAATGTGTCACTTTTCATTAGCCAGTTCAACTTTATTACATTCATTAAATGTCCGATATGTAACAAGTTTTATTTATTAAAAGGTAATAGTAACTTTCCTATAACACAAAGCAATTTTCAATATTTCATAATGATGAAACACTTACCCAGTAAAAAGTGTATTACCTCGGTCTGAAACAGTGTTAAGATTAAGATAATGTTTATAATTAATGTGGAGGTTATAACAGTTAAATGTCACAAACTGAATAATCACGTCCACCAAATTATACCTTTTTTAAACTTTTGAAAATGTGACATTTTGCCTTGAATGCATCCTTATGCATAGTTGACCTTGCAATGTAAACAGTGTGAAATACAATATATACGCCATGTGTGATGAGCATAGATAATTTAAATATGTAATGTGTTTTTTATTGGTATCCATCAGTCTTAAAATGCACAATAGAAGCCACGGTGATGTGGATTTTTCAAATATGTGTGAAACAAGCTTGAGGCACTATGTGACCTTTTTTCTTAGCCCACCGTGCCAGTGTTTGTTTTATAACATAATGTCCATTGGTTGATCATAATAATGTTCAGCCCTTTGTCATGCGCACATGGCTGTTTGGCCATACTTCACCACGTTGGTCAGTATGTGTCGGTGAAGTGGTATGAGGGGCCAGGATCGGCTCAGATATCAATCACCACTGATTGTTAGGCATACCCGAGAATCGAACAACAATAATCGGCCACTGCGTTCATTGTGCAAATGTGATAACCACTGCACAACCGCTGCTCCCGAGGCACATTGTTTATGGATAAATGAAGACAAATACAGTACAATCTATACAGTATTGAGCAAATAGATCGGTAGCGCTGGCATTACATGAGGACCATTTTATTATGTATAACAGTAAATCGCATATGCAATGGTGGACGTTTGGACATTTGCCATAATTAGTGAAAGACTATCATCGACTATTTACCAGAGGTGAATTGATATAACAGCTCATGGATGAATATTGATTGACAAGCTCATGATGCATGGATCAAATCACGTGTATAAAAATCGATGAATTTAATTTGTATACGTTGCATGCAATGGGTTAACGTGATGCCTGTAGCAGCCATTAATGGAAGACACATTCACCACAATATTCAACAATGAATAGATTCCTTATCCACAGAGAACTCGAAGGCAGCTACGGTCCTTGGCGTGTATGAAACCAAATTTATCAGTGGTTCAGACGTACAGCGAGTGGTTCGGAATCAGAAGGTTGCAAGTTCAATCCTAGTTGGGGGTGGTCTGATCCCATTATCCCTCTATGGTCGATAAAATTCTACGATTTTGTTAGAAAGTCAACGATTGACTTATGGAGAGACTCATCATCACTATAGGAATGTAACATTTCCACCACTGGCTCAGGGCTGTGAATCTGAAATGAGCACCGCCTCAATGCTCATTTGAGTAGGAAGTAGCTTGGACGTGACTTGAATTTATCAGTAAACTACAGTTATAATGTGATTAGCCAGATTCAAAGTGGCCAAATGAACCAACGATGAAATATTGATTAATTTAGGTTAAAGAAACAAAAATAAGGCAAATTAATAAATTGCATAAGCATTCAAATAGAGAAAATGGCATTAGAAAATAAAAGCCCAATCATTTTTATATAAAGACATCAAAATTTTAATACTGGGTCATCTATAAACTAAACTAGAACTTTTTATTTTACCAGGTAAGGCCCACTAAGCTATATAGCTCTTGTTGAAAAGTGACCTGGCCACAAATGATAGCTCAACAAAGTGGCTTATCGTGTGGACATTTATCACAGCCAAATACTCTAAAGAGGTGTTTTTAAATGTGGAGGGAAAGACTGGAGGACCCAGAAAAAAATCCACACGACCAGTGGTGCCAGAGCCGGCCCAGCCACTAAGCGACCCTTGCAATTGCAAAGGGCCCCGTGGCCAGCAGAGGGCCCCCCTAGAGTCACTGCTAGCTAGTGGGTGAAAAAAATCATACATCAAAGGGGCCTCCAACCAAATTTTGCTTAGGGCCCCCAAAGGTCTAGGGCCGGTTCTGAGTGGTGCCAATGTAAGCAAATCTAACGCTGTAATGAATCCCCAACAGCAACCGCTGCACGCTGTCAAAGGTAGCCTCATATAAAATGGCAGTTGAACTTTGTGTACTTTGATCATAATACACTAATTATGGTTAATGATATGTACAGTTCAGTCTATCATCATAATCGATGTTATTCTAATATTATGAATGAACGTACACCACTTGCACGTGCACATACAATGACGTTATTTGTGAATAAAGTTTTTTTTCGTGATCTTCGTTAAGATGAAAGCTCTATCGTTGATACACCAGAACATTTTAAAATCGAAAGTAAAATAAATAATTCAGATAGGGTGATCTACACTATACATTTCCGAGATAGGGATGTTCAATATAAAAAAAAATCTAGTTATGCAGATTCCATGGTATAATCCATATCCATTGTTAGTTTATGTATTTAAAATAGCCAACCATGTTGAACTGTATGATACATTTATTGTAGTGTATACGGATGGGTGACCTCATGGGTCAGTGACTCACATGAATGGGTGGTTCACTTCCCACAACTACCCAATAATTTAAGTGGGGAATTACCAAAAAAATGTGTGGTCCTGCTGTAAATTACATGTTAAATACTCGACGACATCACCTTTTATGAAAGTAGGTCAATGTGCATTCATGCCAAATACCAAATTCTACATTTGAAAATGATCAACTGTATAATTGTAACCAGACTTATCCAGATCACACTTGCAAAATTACATTTGCAAAATGTTCCTGAATGAGTGTAGCCGTAAGCAGAATCCAAGAATTATGGGAGGACAAGCCATATGAAATGAAATGTATCTGCACTGTAGATACTCAGTCAACCTCTGAAATTGTACGTTTGCACAATGTACAATTCTTTTTTTATTTTGCAAATCGACAAAAGGAGCTTTAGAGTGTCCGTGGTATGAATCGGCATGGAATGCTATTGTCAGACATTTATCTTTGTTGCGAGTAAAATGTGAATTCCACTTTGTATTACATTTCCAAAAATGTCGAAAGTATGACAATATCACATGAGACAAGGTCTACTCCCACCCCGTCTTCCTGACCCACCCACACATTCTTGCAATAAATTGCTTACAATATTTGAAAATGCAAATAGCAAACACCTGGGGAGCACTGCAGGCTCTGGACATGTCATTTGGCTGATTCTGTATACAATTATATATTTCTAAAAAAGTGCAATATTTTTGCATATTAAAAAACAGAGCTGCATACAATCTTACTGTGAAGAAATCCCTGAATAATGGTATTTTATAGATATTTGAATTGGTGGGAGGACAAAAATAAAAAATGTTCTATGTATTTGATTTTTCTTTCCATTTGAAAATAAAAGTCAGCAATGTTTATTTTTATATACATTTATAACTTGGGAAGCTTATATTAGTGATACGGTGGCCTTTGGCAGGACTGTAGGTGGTATACAGTAGCTGGATATATTAGGCAAATCAGAACTAAAAATGCATTCATCAATTTACATAACCAGAGAACGCCTCAATGGGTATCAAGGCTACTCCTAGGAGGAATGATAAAACCAACAGTGAAAACTAGTGAAGCAATGGTAGCAATGAAATGTTTAGTTTTATAGGTATCAAGCATGTTTTCCTCAACGTGTGAAGTAATTAAGTTTTAGTGACAGAGTACAACCTAGCTATGCTGAGGGCACAGTGAGATAAATGTCTGCATTCGACATTAAATGTATCCTTACAAATAAAGAGTGTATCTGAATACACAAAGAAAGAGAATCACAAATGCATTCACCAATTTAAATAACCGTAGTAAGCCTACATGGATTTCAAAGCTCTTTAACAGGATGGTCCTGCGTTAAGATGTGCGACCTACATTTTGTAGGAACATCGGAGTGCCTGGTAACAAAAAATGCATTCGAGGGCACAACACACTCAAAGTTTGTTAACTTGTGAAAGAAACATCCATTTGCTGATGCTGCTTTTTCATGGTCACTTTGCAAGACAGTGGGTTTATGGTTAAAAAAACCTACAACCATTGTGATTGTAAACGTGCATAACCGTAGAGTAGAATGTAATACTAACTTTTTAAGAGCTGGTGAAATGTCGTGCCACTGAATTACAATGTACATAAAGTATCTAACTAAGATTGAACACGATCAAGCTAGTATTGGTATTTCAATGAGGGACTTAAATCAGTGGACAAATGTAAATGACACACTATCCCATGCCATATGTTATCTTCAAACTGCTTACTGCAAGGGAGAAACGTTTTACGTGGCAATCAAATACATTTGGCAACTGCTGAATTATCGAAAACAAACGTATATAATTAATATAATTGTGGCACAAAGCTACAATTGTGGTGCTTTCCAGATCATAATGTGAACCGTTACCAAACAACGTGTGCACATTTCAGAAAAAGACACCAATGCACTCTAGCATGCTAAAAGCATTTGAAAGGTATTTTTTTTTGTTCACGCTGCTTTCATGAAAGTAATGGCGCCCCTGGCCATTCTTGGAACTAGCAGCATTGCACATACGGGGTTTCCAGACACACACCTATGTAACATCATACTAAGCATGTATAGAAGGAGCACTGCAAAATGAGCCATTCATAACGTCAGGAATTTCACATTCATCTCTCTGGCTTCACGCCGGTGACCTTATCGGTCTTACCACAAGACCTTTTTTTAAAATATCTCAATCATTTAAAATAATGATAAAATGCAAATGTTAAATGGTTTTGTGGATTCCATCTGTTGTATGTCCAGATAATAGAAAATATATATGGGAATATTAGTAATTATGATTTGCAGCCCTACTGCTGGATGAAGGCCCTCCCCTAAGCAATTGTTTGACCATACTTCACCATGCTGGTCAATGTGGGTTAGTAAAGGGAATAAGTCACCAATGGGTCAGATATTACCCACCACCAATGTTAATCATGGTCTGGAATCAGACTCAGATTGCTGGGATCATAGCACAGTGCACTGAACCACTGAGCCAATGCTCCAACAAAAATATACACTTATTAGTACAGTGCATTATAAAGGTAATAAAATCTGCTTTTAATTTTGCTAATCAAGTTTCAAAATGAAATACTGATCGTCGTGTGGATTTTTTTTTATTACATTTGAAATATAAAATTTTCCATCCGCCCCCTAATAATGAATGAAACATCACGTGACACAATTTGAAAAATGCATTGTTTTCACTCTGAAAAATGAATAGCCTTGTGACACGCAAGGTCTCTAGGTGACAAATGTGACAGTCTATGGGAGAGAACGCCATAACTTGGGGGTTCACTGTAATATTAAAGATTGGAAGGTCTGCTGGACCATGAATTTTCATGGATAAAGTCAATCCGTGATGAGCATGTTAAAGGTGTTTGCTGCAGTGTGGTCTTCAGCGTTAAAGGGGCAAGATAGACTGTGCAATTTCACGAGCAGGATCTAGCTACAAAAAATGTATTCGTAATACAGTAGCTCATATCCATAATTCTAAAAGCACTGCAGAAAATGTATCAATTTTGAAAAAAAAGAAAGCAGATGGTACAAAGCATTTTTTTTGCCCAGCATTGATAAACGAATTGCGTAAATTGCATGAAAGAAACATTCAAGCTCCCCAAAGGGTATATTTTATTGTGAATACAAACTGAACAGCTCTCTGTAGACAGTCATAATCGTTGCTGTTGTAACCGCAGCTGTAATTTGGAGGAAGAAAATAGGTACATGCTAAAAGTGAAATTTTTATACTATTTAAATGATTAACTGACTGGTTTGTTTCATATTGTAAATGCCTTGAAGGAAATGCACTTTCTTCAGTCATCTTCTTCACTTTTCTTGCAATGATGAGCAGAGGAAAATATCTTCCCGAAATGCCAAAGTACTGTACATAATTGCAGTGCCATAATTTCAGGCATACGGCATAGGACGTTCATTTGTTTATTACATATTACTGTGCCTCATTACCGAGGCATGAGCACAAATATGAAGTATAACCTAAATATAAAATATACATCTACACCATGCTATGTCAACCCATCAACCAATCTGAAAATTTGGAAATTAAAGGAATGCTTGGAATTTGCATTAAGAGATGGAAAGAGGAAGACATTAATTCGAAAACGTAAAAAAGGTAAAAGGCACAGTTCAGTCTGTTACTAAAATGACGTGGCCTTGAGCAGGACGTGTCACTATCAGGCATGATGGCCGATGGTCAAGAGTTATGATGGAATGGCAAACGATGAATGGAATGCATCGAAGAGGACGTCCACCGGGAAGATACAGCAATGAAATTCGCTCAGATGCAGGTGATGGATGAATTGTTGCATTGTGGGATCATGAGAGATGGTGTCGGTCTGGGGAGGCCTTCATTCAGCATTGGGGATTGAGGATGGATGTTGATTATGGAGCAATGATAATTTCCATGCACATCTCCAGACTGATAAAGTTTGGAAATTTCAGGCTGACATTTTCCTTGCTGTAGTCAAAATATCCCACGTATTAAATCGAAAGGCTATAGTCGGCTGCAAATAGTTTTCATGAATATGCATATTCCCAGCTGCCACACATATTTTCCCCGACACATAAATATTCATGACGAAGAAGGATTTGTAGTAGGGGTGTGTAATATTGCATCTCACCAAAACGCTACTCACCCAGCATGGGCAGATCATCTTGCTTTGAGATGATCTTTCATCTAGCTTCTATTTGTGACTTTCAAAACTGACATTACAATGTGTGCATGCACGCGTCGAAGTGTTGGACACAGTATATAAAACATGCGTTGGGCGTCGAATATAAAACACGTGATTGCTGCTTATTTTTCCCAAGAGCTGTAGCAATTTCGTTCTAAACATGTCCTGCATGGGAGTTCATCTAGTTAAATGGGTAATGTAAAATCCAATGTTTGCTCATTATAATTGGAAACTCACTAAAGCTGTTCTAAATGTTTTAGAAGCTAAGAATTGGAATCCCAGGAGTCCTAGGTTGATTTGATTTGTATTGATAACCATTTGCACGGACAAATCCGATGTACACGTAACATTAGTTCTTAAAATGCAGACATCGACAGTGTGCCCTAAATGTATACCAATTTTAAAAGCCTATTGTCATCGTGGCTACTTAAAATTGTCACAAAGGAATTGCCACAAAGGAGAAAAAATGCATTGAGGGACGCATTCTTGGAATTACATTGAGAGACAAAAATAGCAACACACGCATTCAAGAACATGCACAGGTTAAAGGCGTCTTTCAAAAGTAAGTGGGCTTGGACAGAACACGTCACCTCGAAGGGATGATGGTCAATTAATAATAATGACAGTGGCAGCCAAGGAATGGAATGTATCACATAAACGTACACCAAGGAGATGGAGCGATGGAATGAGCTCGTGTGCATGTGCTCAGTAGATTGTTATGACGGGATAATTAGGCATGGTAAAGGCTCGGGGAGGCCTTCGTCTCGCAGCGGATTGATTATGGCTGACGATACTAATCCTACTACTATGTTGGCTACTTGAAATTGTCACAACGGAAAAGAAAGCAGCTTTTTTAAAAACCTTATTGCACTTTTATGGTAAAAATATAGATAGTAAGGGTAAAGGTGCAGCCGGGAAATAGTTTATCTTGCTATTGAATGTAGAAGGGCCTCCACTAGAGAGAGCGCTTCAGAGAGTCCCACTTAAGGAAATTTTGGCCTACTCTTCCATGTTGGCTAGTCGTCTTGGACGAGGTGGGAATACCCACTCTCTATGCACCACCAAACGTGATCTCACATTGAAACAAAAATGTAATCAATCAATCTAATAACTCTCTGTGTTTTATATGAAACGTGTGCAAATGGACCCTCATCTGAGTATTGTTTTTACAGGGGAACAAAAATGTGAGAAATTTTACAATAAAAACACAATCATTGCATTCCAGTGACAGCCGGTTATAGCTGTTGCAAGAACAGTTGACATAATAGCATTTTGAGTCACAAGAGAAAAAAAAATCCTGGTATTTCATGAAAAATAATATTCTGGATTTTTTTTTTCTAAAAGGCTTCCACTCTATGAAATCAAATTTTGGCAAATAAAAAAAATTCTGCTGCTCTCTGTGTACCATAGCAAATGGACCCAATCTCATTAAGACGTGGCAATAGCAGCGTACATCACGTTACAATCTGTGCTTATTTTTATTTAAACGCGACACACTGGAGACTTATATTTTTTAGGTTGATATGTTCCTTTGCTTTCATAACTCTTGGCATACACATTCTACCACAATTTAATTACTTGAGTATTGAGGTTATAGTTTGTCATGCATGTTTTGTGGGCGACTGCACATTTATGTTCTAGCGAGGGGATTTGTTGTGTTTACAGTTTGTTTTGCTGTCCCAGAACCCACTTATACACGAGATGTTAACAGATGTCAAAGCGCTTTTCTGGAGAAACATGCTCAATAGTGGCAGAGCGGTGGCACAGTGGTGAGCGCATTGCGATCCCGGCGACCACAGTTAAATTCCTGCCCACGGCTAACGTTAGTGGCGACGAGTGATATCAGAATTGGCCATGGGCCCAACCTTCACCAACTTTGCTCTGAACAGAATTTGGAGTTTGGATAAATCACCGTTATGAATAGCACCAGCGTATGGAGAACTTCATCCAGCAGTGAATTTAGAAAGAGCTATTATTTATATTCATTAATAAATATGATTTACAGTCAGTAACTACATTTTATTTAAATCCAAATTCTTTATAGTGTTGAATTAATGTTTATTTTTTAACATTACCTCCAAAACCATTACGTCGTTTCTCATTAGCAATTCTCTCATAAGACACGCGTGTACGTTATAACCCTTTGAAATTCTCCACAAACCCATAATATCCACGCATATTTAAATTATACTTCACTGAGAGTTTTGAATGTGATTAAACATAATTCTGATAGATTTAATATTGCACTACATAAATGTGAGATGGGCATAGAGATTGCCTTGATATCGTACATCGAAATAAGAACATTATTTTAATGGCAGATCTCATCTATCTTATAACAGATGCATTCCTGAAGGGTTCTTCAAGCAAGAATATACAATATGCTAACTCAGTAGGCCAAGTGCCAAAATATGATTAGACTTCTTGCAGGGAGAGAGTGGGGAGGGGGAAAAAGACATCAAGGACCTGCGAGCAGTCCAGCTGAGTGTTGGCTCGATAAATAAATATTTTTATGTCATTACAGAATGTGCCAAAATGATGCAAAATTTGCTCTCTTTAAAAAAAATTGCCACTTAAAAATGGCAATCTTGTTGTTTGCTGTGCACCTTAATTTTAAGGGGTTAACCGTTAAAGACACGTTCATGGAATCTTATTGTGCCGTTTTGTGCAACAGACGTGTTCCACCTATAAATGTAGTTAAACGGCCGACCTACAGATGTATGTACTAAAGAATACATGCTCCATTTGATGCCGTAAGGTGTTGCCTGCGGTCTTGTTTAAGACTGTAAAATCGAGCTTTTTATTGACTATTTACTCATTTGCAAAGTTGGGACCTCAAGGAAGCTTCATACAATGGAGCAGATTGCGCCTGTGCATTGTCATATATAATTCATGCCACAAAAATCTCAAAAATTGACGACAGATTGGGTGAAACAACAGGCACATGATTACATTGTATCCTTTTACTACTTTCTAACACCCATATCAAAAATGTCAACAGTAAAGCTGTTTCTATAGACATGTCACTTACATTTGCAAATTGAGTCAAGTACATAGTAATTTATATATCATCAGAAGAATAAAAGAGCCACTGAAAATTATTTTAAAATAGAGTAATTTATTTCTTTTACTTGACTTATTTACCCAAGAAAACTACACTGAGTTGTAGGACTCTTTTATTTTGGGGGGGGGGGGGGTCCTGCATAGGGTTATTTATATATTTATAGGTGTTTTCAACCAATGAATGACAAGTGTTTATACAAGTGGGAGGAAACTGCAGCGCCAGAGGGCACCCACCACTGCCCACGCTGACCAGCATGCCACAAGAGCCTAGCATATGCACATTAAATTGATATGATTACTCCATCTCCACAGAGGAGGTACCACAGTATATGCAATTGTGAACGTTTTTTTGTTTATGCAGCTCCTGTAAATATTTACGGAGGTTAATATTTAAAGTTTTAGAAATCGTGTAAAAATTTGGTTGACAAATACATTTATCTCTCTGTTCTTGAAAAATACTTTTTTTTCTTACAGCATACTCTGACGTGTAATTTGATTTAATCATAAATCAATATTGCACACAGCTGAAATTAATAAAAGTGTACAAAAAATTACTTCATAGCTATTATGGCCACATATTTGAGATGACTCGAGGGGTAATTTATGGCCGAATAATTCATTTTTCTGAGTAGACAATGACATTTATCATATAATATAATTGACGATTACTTCAAAAGTCAGAAATTTGTATTTTAAATTACAGAGATCAGTGCAATGAGAGTGAATCACTTGATTTTTGTATTTACAGAGTAATTTAACAATCACATTCAAACATTAATAGGTTTTCTCTTTGAATTGGCACATATTTGCATTATGTTTCATGTGTCAATGTAGGTTCTACATACAAAACATGTCATTCATGCTACGTTTGATTCATTGAAAGATTTTTGTCTGGCTTTCTGCTCATAATTCTGAGAACCAAGAGTACTAACGGTATGAGAAATATGCCAACAAATCAACAAATGCATTCCGTTTCCCATTCTCCAGGTCAAAAGCGACCTGACTTCGACACCTCATCGGCCATCGCCTCACTTCCATCTTCGAGTCGCAAAGAAATAATCATTGATACAAAAAAAATACCACCAATGCATTATGGACAAGGCGGAGACAATTGGGATTGTGTGCCATTTGTCGTTTGATCACCACGTGAAAAATATAGTCAGGTCCTGCAATTTTCATATTAGGGCTCTACGACACATTCGACCACTAATGAATCGTGACATGGCCAACACGGTGGCATGTAGCATAGTATCGGCAAGGCTCGATTATTGCAACTCACTACTCTACGGGACAGCTGGTAAAAAGAGTACCAAGCTGATGGGGACTGCAAAATCTGACCACGTCCATCCAGTGCTCATCAGGCTGCATTGGCTTCTGGTTACCAAACGAATACATTATAACGTCGCACTCATTACACACACAGTGCTTACCCCAAATGAACCACAATACCTTGCTGATCTCGCCAAGGAGCATAAACCATCACGTGAACTCCGGGCATCCTCGCAGCGGCTTTTGGCTGGCCATCGAACAAAGACGGTCATTGCATCGCGCACTTGCAGATGCGCTTCTGCAATCGTGGACTGCTTTTCCTTCCGATATTAGGAAGCTACTGCAGCTATGCACTTTTAAATCTAGATTTAAATTAATTTCTTTAGAGCTGCTTTTTGCGTTTAGTTTGTTGTCCTTCCCCCACACCTCCAATTAGCACGGTTGGCTACGTACGGTGCGAAATAAGTTAAATGTGCATACATACAGACATATTTATATGTTTGAAGTCAGTATTGTTTTGAATCAAAGTTTGTTTTGAAAAGACAATATCATGGAGCAGATGCAAGATGGATTGGGCAGGCCTTCGTCCAGCAGTCGAATGGCAAACGGTCATAAAAAAATAGAATCCTATGTTACATTAACTATAAGGATTTAACAATTGACTTGGAAAAAATAATTGATTATGCTCGCAATACATGCAGAAAGTTACGTTTAATAATCATATATGTATGTGTTGTTTGAATTTGTTTGTGGAAACTCTGCATCCATTGTAGATTATACACATACCACAAGAGCAAAAAAAGTATGTATTCGTAAATTGAGCCATGAAATCATCACACGCTTATCCGGGATGGTTCTTTAATTTGTAGTTATAATAATTGACAGCAGTTTGTCAATCCACTGTTGAAGAAAGCCCCCCCCCTTCCAAGTATTTTGGTCAGAGGGCAGGGGCGGTTTCTTCATTAGGGCGATTGGGCGACGCACCACCAATGTCATTCAACCACAGAGTCACGCTAGCCGTCACTGTGCCTCTGGATATAGTCCAATCAGCGTCATGTCACGTTCTGTGGAGTACCGCCTCTTTTTGGGCGATTTCACTCCGGCTGAGAATCGCCCCGAGTGGCCCCATAGACTTACATTCAAAGATGTTTTTTTTCGAACGGGGGCGCTGCAATGCATTCTCTATGGCTTCCGGGAGGGCTCGCCCTAACGTGCTTACGTCATCATACGTAAGCACGTTTCATCCAACTATATAATTTGTCGCCACCTAGTGGAATCTTTAATAAAATAAACTTGAGTGGATTGTATATTAATAGTGAGTATAGAAACAAACAAGATGTATTGTAAGAGTCACTTTATTTTTCATTAATATTAAAGAAGTGAAGTTGCCTTTGCATGCTTAAGCTGTTAATTTATCCATTGCATGGGTGGACCTTATCCTTATCAATCATCCAGACATTTGCCCCCCCTGAGAGATTTTGCAGGAGCCGCCACTGTCAGAGGGGTTGCTTTCCATACTGCACCACGCTGGTAAGTGCAGGTTGAAAAATAAGGGCGAGTTTCAGATATCACTCGCAATGGATGGTTACCTATCGCCAGCAGTTGAACGCAAGTATCTGAGTCCATAATACAGCGGACTAACCATTATGAGACTGCTACATCCCTGCAATGCATGCGTTACATTATACGTGCAATGATATTTTACGTCCCATTAATATTTGCTTGTAGTTTTTATAACGCTACAGTTTTTACAAATGTACAACACAACTGATTCCACGGATTCTATAGATTAACACCGATAGACTATTGTATTAACTTACACCAATATATATGCTTTTATAGGTGCATACCACTCGCTATACATTTGAAATTCACAGGGAAAATAAAATAAATTATTCATTAATTGATTAACAACTCCAAATCATGGCAATTCATTGAATTGTGGGAGGGGGAGACTCATTACATTTTTTTTATTATGAATTTATAAATAGGGCGCGGGGAACACGTTTTTTTTCAATTAGCTGATATGACCGTTTTATCAAAATACACTTAACTGAACTGATCGTATCTTACTCAAGTAATTTATGTTCAATGTAGTCAGTCCAATCATGCAGTCTGATTTAACATTTTCACAAATATCTGATAGTATCAATGGGGCCCTCCTAATCTATGTGCTGTAATAATATATGGCTGCTCACATCGTAATCCAAGAATATTTTTTTGGCATTTCTAAGATGTTAAATAGACATCTATAGCTCCTGTACATTTTCCACTAATGTACATTAGTGAAAACCCGGTACTGATGTTTTTTTTTATTAGTTAAGTATAAACGAAAAGCCATTCTGACAACAAAATTTGAGAAACAATGCCCTTTGTATACATATTAATCAATGACTCGTCGTGGAAAGCAAAACAAGTCTTTTATCCACTGGCTTTCACAGAAGCAAATTTATAACAGCTCTGTGTATATACCATTTGTGCACTCCGTTTTGGAAATTAAAAACACAAAGAGTGATTACAAAATGTTTGATTAGATTTAATTTCTTATTAACAATCAATATTTGTCAAGATGCTACATTTAATGAATTAGTGTTCTGTTTAAGATATGAGACATTTTTATTCATATCAAACTTTATGACATCGTTACTATCTTTATGTCAGTGGATACCTACGTATCATGGCGCCCGCGTACTGCTCCATGTTACAGATGTTGTTTTTTAAAACTAAGTTGCGCTTGTAAGTGTTGTTCCATTTTATTTATCACTGTTCGTGAGCACAGACACAACGCACAAAAATTGTCGAGCAGCCAATAACAAACAGCACTATTAAAGAAATAATAAATACGAGTTAACACTTCAATTGAGCAAGGAGAAAGAAAACGATGGGAGGGAATTCCAAAGTTGAGCAGTGCGAGAAAGGGAGCATGAAGATAAGTATTTTGTTCTGCATAATGGTGGATACGTACTGTAGGAATGAGATTAAACATTCTGGTAGACCAAGTCCTCAACATTGGTTGAGAAATAAATTAGTGACGTTCATAGGAATAGCAACTCTGAGTAGCAGGGTTGGCTATGTACGGTGCGAAAGAAGTTCACCATCCATACAGTACAACCAGAGTAGTAACGATATGAGTTTAATGGACACGTATATGCAACGACGTGCTAAATGGTGTTTTCAAATGGGATGAGTTGACTGCTAACCACGATCTGACTTTTGTACTCATCCTGGGACCCTTTAACAAGCCTTAAGGGCCTCAGACCCTAAACAGTTATATTGACCAGAATGGAGGAACTGTCCACAACTCAGGTCAGCGGGGCTTATAACTGCGCTCTTTAGAAAAAGAATTTATGGAGCAATCCCACCACCAATTGCAGCATGGTGCCCTTGGGATCATATCAGGAGTGGCTCGCACACAAATCCAGAAACTTTGGCAGCTCTTTTATTGTTGCTCATGCCGCACAGTCCCAGAATTTATTGTCTCCCCCTTGGATGCGATGCACGACACATGACAAAGTGGAGTTACAGCCAATTTATATGTTCCGTTGTCTTTTATTTTATGTATTTTGAACTTCTTGCAAAGTACATGGATGGGTCTTATTTGGCATGAGGTCTACCAAGGGAGTGAACATCAGCCATTTGACTGAGCTGAATCTCAAATCAATATACTATTACGGCATGCAATTCCAATTCCACTTGATAATATTTTTTTCTTTAAAGAGCCAACTATTCGACAACAGCCAAATCTAAGAGACTCACCCCAAAGGAATCACTCTCTATATTGTTTATGAATTAGAGAAACTACCATAGGTAGAGGATTTTGAGGTACACCTCTTGACACTATATTTACGCGTCACTTTATTTCTGAAGAGCCAAGCTCAAACTATGTTGACTTTTGTCCACTTCATGATTTACAGGAACACGATGTTACAGGGGGTTTTGGCGGAAAAGAAAGATGGGTTAGAATTTATGTCAATGTTGGATTAATTTACAAACCACTCTCACGGTCATATATATATATGTTATGTTTGTATCGTCATCCAATTCAGAATCCAGGAATATTAACAATATATGCCTTTCCAGACATATACGCTCTAAGTTACTCATATAAAAAAAAATCCACCGATGTACTTTCAGAAAAAAGATACATGCAAACTCGAAAATTAGTAATAATTTGCATACACATAATGAATCAAAACATTGTTGGGTAAGTAGAAACAATTAAATAAATGCAAGCGAATTGCATTTGTTGTGTAAATAAAGTGTTTGTACTTACACAATAACTTGGCAAATTAAAAAGCAAAAACAACTCATGTTGATTTTGTTTAGTCCATGGAGTTACCCAAGCAATGAAAAAATAATTTACATCATACCTTACAGCTCTTAGTATAAGTTTACAGTACATCAAGGAATTGCCATCGCATGCAGCTTGTGTGATATATGTATCCTGCATCTTATAAATCATTCCAAATTAAGTGTTTTATTCAAGCAGTAAACCATCATATTTTGGCCCCGTCTAAATTTTTACACGCGTTTAGAGGAAGAATGCTCACAGCCCTCTCCCAGTCCGTTCCCCGCCAGCATCTCTTGAGCCCCCCCCCCCCCACCGATGCCCCCCCTCTTATATCTCCTCACCTGCTCCTTCCCTTCTCCCATGTTCCTGCCCCACTGCCCCTTAACCCACTGTCCATCTCCATTCCTACCCCTGACATCCCCCACACACTTATTACACGTTTTACTAACTCAACATTTCAGAGTTTATCTCAATCGCAAAAAAACACATTGTTTTGGACAGTGAACAATAATAAACATAGCCCAGCAAAATAATTAAAATGTATAAGCAACAACAAGGCAGCTTTATGCATAATAGGTAACATAAATCAATTCACCAAAGATATTAAATGAAGAAAAAACAAAAAATCCAATTAGATTTCCTTTAGTACCCAAACATCAAAGACAACGTTTCTCCACTAGCAATATGATGGAACATAAATAGAAACCTAATAGAGTGTGAATGTTTCATTTCCATTTAGATGGAAACTTTTTTGCATTTCAAAGCAATAAATGATTTCTGTTTATTAATGCAATATGCTCGGAGCATTCTGAATATGTCCAGATTTATTTCTACTTATTGCTGTTAAAAGCTGTTAAAACATTTCGCGGGCAAGTCGCATGCCAGTGAACGCCAGCACTGAAGGGGGAATGCATTGTAATACTGTAGTTATAAATGACTAACAAACCAGGAAAGCCACTGCGCTGCCCAATATCATTCACAATTAAATATTAATGTTATCCATGTGCCACATTGACTTTCGTTGCTCACAAAAGCAATACTTTTTTGAAATTATCTATATGCTAATGAGATGAGCTGTAAATAATACCAATACAACATTTGAAAATTGTATAGAGTGGACATGCATTTATGTTCTGATGTGATCCTATTCTGCCAGCCATCTTTGTTGGTTGAGAGATATTGTGTTATCCACATTGATCAGTATCATTATTATAATTTAAGAATGGTTTCATATTTTTTAATCGGAGGAATTTATTTTTTATATATATGTACTTTCTAAGTTCATTGTTTGATTTTAAAACTTGTGTATTGGATGTAACCGCGCCTTGGGATGGCAGTAATATGCAAGAAAGGCACAATAGAGTAATTCAAATAAATGTTTCACTTGCATTGAGTGTTACGATTTACATATGTTGACATTAAACACAATGAATACCCTATGGGCCATATCCCTATGTTAGATGCAGTGATTTTTATATTAATAGAGGCAGAATTATAATGAATCATCAGTCATGATCTATACACTGCTAGAGGAAGGCCTAACCATGTTGTTAGCATTCTTCACTGCCTTGCAATGTAACAATCCATCCTGCTCATGCAAAGCAGCTAATTATTTTCGCTCTATCTCCATAGTGTTCATCCGTTTGGGCATCTTCCCATCCTTGGCTGGCAACCTGTCACCAATCTCGTGCATCAGCCCTCATCCCATCCTTGGCTGCCAATCTGTCACCGATCTCGTACGTCAGCCTTCATCCCATCGACCGGTGTGCCCTCCCTATACTCAATTGCTTAACAGTCAATACTGTATCACCATCAACACCACGCATGATCTATTAACTGCTGAATGAAAGCCATCACCATCCCTCATGGTAATGCTTAGAGTATTTGGCTGCAATACATTTCCACGTAACAAGCCACTTCATTGAGATATTAATTGTAGCCAGGTCGCTTCTGAAAAAGAGCTATATAGTTCAGCAGGCCTTACCTGGTAAAATAAAAATATAAAAATAGTTGAAATAGTTGAATAGTTCAACGGACTATAACAATCCATCTATTCTTGCACGCAAGCTGGTCTCAGCACTCCACTAGGTAGATGTCGTTACGGGCACTTTCCTGCCTTCGGCTGCCAGTCAATTGTTAGTCTTGATCTAAAGTCCTCATCCCTTCTAGCGACATATTCTGCCCAAGCCTGCTTGTCTTTTTAAATCCTTTATATTAAGTTCACTTGCTTGCTTGCTTGCGCGCTTACGACCGTGCAAATCTTTCGGTCGTTTTTTAACCCACTTCCCGTGATCCAATCGAGCTGAAATTTTGCACACAGACTCGTTGTGCGTGACAATTTATTTTCGTGAAAAAAATTTTTTGCAAAATTTTACACTTTTTAGGAAAACATTTTTTATATTTAATTACCAATTGCTTAATGGTGGCAGGCAATCATCTGACCTATAGGTGGCAGCCATCTCAAGCCAGAGGACGAGAGGACTCTAGCCGCCACGCATATAAAGGATTTATAGTGAAAAACTTTGTTTTTACGGGTTAATTTTTCTTAATGATCGATTTATATATGCAGATGACAGCAGCATGCAGTACATTCTTGTAAATCTCAACTTAATTATGAAAAGCGACGTAATGCGTTTTCAATGACCGTGCGTTACCTACTATAACACATGTGTAGTGACATAGAATCGGTCACATAGCAAGGGAATCTGCAGCTTACAGCAGCCCTGACTGACAGCAGGTCACGTGATAAACCAGAGAGGGATGTAGGGGAAAGGTTACGGAAGGGGCACATCAAGAACCCGCTAGTAGGTTCCAGAAGGGGGGCGTGGCCAGGGGCGGAGCCAGGCCACGCTGACAGTGTAAGAGGGGCCCCGGGAGGGGACCTCGGGGCTGTTGTGTGGAGTGGGGTCCCCGTCGTGCTGCTGGAGTCTTCACCGCCTCGGCGTCGCCAGTAAGGCAGTCTACCAGCTGTCCTGACTGGGAACCGTAGTTACCAAGTGTGAACTGTTAGGGCCGTTTAAATAAACAGAGTGCCTCCTACTCTTAGTGTCTTTGAGTCAGTCAGTACATATGTATCAAAACAGTTTACATTGTTCAAAAAAATTCACAAATGCTGAAAGGTATGCAAAGAATGGAGCGGTGGGCACCTGGAATGACATTGAAAACATGGATCACAGAGGATTCGATGTCTCTAATTTACCTTTTTTCTCTGATCCATTATATTTTGAATTATTACTTTTTGCTGTCAGTGCTTTGACTGGCCACCTATGTGTTGCTGTTGTCCAGGCAGTCTGTCTTTGCACCCTTTATCACTGACTTTTATCTTCATCAATATACATACATAATTTACAGTCCTTAAATAATAATAATTTTCTTATTTATCCTGGAATGCCACACCTAGTCGTAGAACTCGTTATCAGGGTGAATCCTGCAATGGGTTTTTATTTTTAGACGCTTCCAGCCAATTAATGACGAGTGTTTTTATACAAGTAGTAGAAAACCGGCAACACTGTATCCTCGTATGGATCGATGTAGATGGTGATTAGTCCACTTGCTGTACTGCCTTCCCCTGGCGAGCCCACGAGAAGGGAGTTTCACAACATTTGTTGCGGTGATCCACCAACCCTCGCTGTCTCCACAGCGCCAGATTACAGGCCACGTGCCACCCACTGCCCAACTCTACCAATCAACTGTCTTTGATATCTGTGTGTGTTTGTGTGTACACAGGGTAGCAAGTTGGAGAGTGGTAGCTCAGTGCTCTGAACCCAGTGATCCGGAATTGATTCCCAACCGTGAACAACACGAGCGCCAACCGAGTCTTCCCTTGTGCAGCTTGGCCCAAAATGGATGCCTGGTTCAGTGTACACACACCATTGGTCCACAGCTGTAATCCAGCCTTTCAGAGGTAAGGATTGGTGGATCGTCATGGGATATAGGTTGAAATTCCACAAAAGCTTGAAAGCAAACTCTTCAAGTCCCGAGATTTACTTTGCCCTTATATTATATTGAAGTCCTTCGTCAACCTTGACAATATGTTCAGGGATAGTCAAGCAGTGTATAAATCAGTCTTCAATTTATTTTCCACTGAGAAGACCAAGAGTCAAGGACACAATGATTCAGAAAAACTGTCACAGGAAAAGGGGCACAAATGGATGGAGAAAGCTGCCATACCTATTGTAGGAAACGTGATAACGTCAAATATCCAATGAACCTGAAAATCTGTTACCTCTGCAATAGCTGAAGGAGTCTGAACTCTGGTCAAATGTCCCAGCAGCCATTGACTGAGGTGACTGAAACACTTCTGTGACAATCACATTGTATTTGCCCAACAGAACACCACCTGAAATACCAATTGGACAAAATACTGATGTTACAGTCTACTAAACATTCAATTCATAGGAATTCACCAACTATCATACATTTTCAAATGGCAGTTTGTGCTATACAGCCAATGCTATGTATGGACTTCCCTGTGGTCATCATCATCATCAGCCACAACCATTCCACACTTGAATGAAGAACTCCCCAGGCCGTTGTCATCCCTCAATATCCCAGGATGCAACAGTCCAAAAAAATTCTGCAAACGAGTGGATTTTGATTGCTCCATCATCTAAACGGGGTTGAATATGTACGGTGTGAAAGAAGTTCAACATATATTCAAATAACAATGAGTGCACTCTACAAATAAACTGGCAACGTCTTTGCATAACTTACCGTTTTTTTTTACAGCAGGTTTGTTGTAAAATTACCAACAACAAAAACCCTGTTTCCTGCCACAAAATGGGTGAGCAGCATACTCTCTTGGCAGCAGAGCATGTCAAATGCATGCAGTAGTAATGCTCTTGGGGGAAAATATTGGGTCTCAGTTCCTTCGCTTCAGAAGCATGGGAACCCCATGACCTTTCACCAGATCAAATGAAGGAAAAGATGTGTACATCAGCAGAATCTATACTTCCAACAGAATTTCTAAGCGGCCCATGAAGAGTTGACAAGTGAATCGCCGAGTGCGATGAACATTCCTCTACACTACTTAGTACAGGATATTTCTGGTTGGCACATATTCCTTCCATGGTTGGAATTCCCATAATTCGTTTTGTCTAACGATTGTTATGCCTTTCAAAAAGGTGTTGTAACCAATAACTTTGTTTAAACATAGCACCTGTCTTGTTTATAAATATTTCAGAATAATAATAAAAAAATGTATTTGTGTAAATCCGAATTCACAGTATTTGTTTGTGGCTATGTAAAAAAAAAAATTCAATCATATATCCAATATGATGCTTATTTACAGAGGTTTAAGCAGATTACAATTTTAATAACTGCTTGCATCATAATCTGTCTTCAATATAAATTGATTAAACTACATTTGGATACTTACATCATCATTTTAAAGAGTGTCACAATTGACATATTTCAGCCAATGAGGCAATTAAAAGTGTAGCTACATATTTATTTACCTACATGAAACCACGCTGAAATGCAATCAGGAATGGGTGTAATCTAAACACAGAGTTGGCTTTGTTAAGGGACTTATCCAATACAGGTGAAGGTGCAGCCAGGCATTTTCTTGCTCACGCCACTGCTCACAAAAGGCCCTTCACGAGAGGGAGCTCGAGGGAGCCCCTCCAGTGGATATTTGGTCTAATCTTAAACGCTGGCCAAACATCTTGGAACACGGTTTGAGCGCCAACGCTTTCCCCAACACAGACGACCTGCCAATAGAACAGCTGCAGTGAACCCCATTTATACTGCCGGCATTTTCTAGTATTCGCTAAATATGTACGTGTTGAACTTCTTTCATACCATATGTAGCCAACCATGCTAATCGGAGGTGTGAAACACAGACCTGTTTCTGACAGAATCCATTGAATCTTAATGGCAGAACCTTTCCAAAATGGCGAAATACAGCAGGATCTGCTTTCCAACATCATCATAAAGTAACACAACCATCACTCCTGTCTCAAATACCCATCTTTTAAAACTACAATCTGCTCTTCCCAAGTGGTTTATATAGCCCATCAAATCCTACCCTGCTATTAACGGAATACATTTCTTGATTGTATTCTCATGACCCTCTGTGTTTATGCACATTACTACCTAAATAACTGAGGTCCTCATTCTCACTTCCTAACGACATCAGAGGAATACAACCATTGCCATCAATTTCACTTAAGAAAAGCCTCCATTAATACCAGTCTCCAACTCAAATGCAAATAACTGTAAATGTTCCAACTAAGATCCTTACTAAAATCCATTCTGCACTTCTTTGTCATGGAAGATGAGCAATATAATGCATACGAGTCACCTAAAGGTGGTGGCTAGTGTTATGAAAGTCCTCGTTGCTGTTGTACAACAGTCAACGAAAGGTGAGTCTGTCTAGTAGCGACACCATAACAGGATGGTGGGTCCCTGGGTAATCATAGCATTACCAAAGGCAAATGAGTCTCCAGTAGCGATAATGGCACCCCAACAGAGTAGTGAGACCCTGGGTCATCATAGCATTACCAAATGCAGATGAGTTTCCAATTGCCTATGGCGACACATCCATTGGGAGAGAATTGGCTACTGCTGAGTGCTCCACCATCGATCATCCACAAACCTCCACTCTATGACACGTGAGTTCAAATAAACTGGATATGTACATGTACAGCCCGTTTGTTCATCCACTATTGGATGAGGGCCACCCCACACTGTGTGTGTCGCAGGGATTCTTTCAACCATATTTCACCAATCTGGTCAGTGCAGGTTGGTGAAGGAGGGCTGCATAGACATGGGAGCATAGAAGGATGGTACAACGATTGATTTTGCTGCGCTGCTCTCTGTCACTCACAACATAGCCCTACACAGTAGCCTAAAACAACATTTTTTCTGCACGATGGTAACCCTTCCAACCGATATCCAGGCTCAACCCTGCCTGTAATTTGGAGATATTAGGATTCATTTAGTACAAGGCTTTACTTCATTCGCAAATCTCTGAGTGACATTGCATTATGGTGCTCTTAATCTCCCCTCTTATTCGACAATATCACAGATGCATTGCTGCCTCCTGCTGGGGCTGTGTCTTGGCCCCCCGCTAACAAACCTCACACCTCTTATCTGCGGATTCCATGGATAATATGAAAATGCATTTATTGCGGGTCACAACCACTTCCAAGTGACTCCTCTTAATCTTTTTCTTCTCAATCATCATCAGCCACTGTCGATCCACTGTTGTATGAAAGGCCTCCCGATGCCATTCCCCTCTCTCGCAGTCCTACAATGCCATATTTTATACCATCTCACTTGAACACGTGAGCTTATCTGACCACTCCATCTCCATGGTTGTCATCCTCTAGGGCCAGTTCTTTCCTTGGCTGCTGTTCCATTCCCAGTCTCGTTCTTGAGACATCGTCCCCTCTAGTCTTGATGTGTCCTGTTCAAGCCGCCTTGTTTTTTTAACAGCCATTATGATATTGTATATTGTTCTCTGATCCACGTGTTTCTCTTTCTGTCTCTGAATGTACTTCTGCGAGGTTCTTTACGTGCTTTTCAGCTTTTGTTCTATATTCTTTGTCAGTTTTCACATTTCTGATCCATAACACACAACGGGCAATGTGCACCTCTGAAGGAATATTATGGTGCTGCATGTCACCATCAAATGTAGATTTACAAAAAGACTCCACCCTTCTATCATCTGCTTTGTTATTTCATAATTTTTATCGCAATCTGCTTACTGAAATTGAATCCTCTCATGCGTAAATATTCACAAAAAGAAAGAATGATTCTCCGGATAACTTATTTTCACACATCTATTTTTGGCTTCAAATAATGGAATTGATTAATAATAGGCTTTTTGGATAAGAGGCATTTTACTTTGGTGGCAATTCCATCTATTACCTGTACAGGAAAACTCCAAAGCTGAATTTTTTTTATTTGATGTATAACACTGTGTAACAAATTGTTATATATTTTTGTCCCTGGGTAGTAAGTGTTATTTCCTAATTGCTTATGCCTCAAAAGTACAGAAAATGGCTATTATTCCCCACAAACTTTGCTTTTGTGACCAGGACAGTAATATTTTGAAATGTACCTATTTTCCAGAGCATTCCAGATATATTCAGTGCTGAGTAAACTTGGAGTAACTTCTATAACATTCTAGAACTTTCCAGTAATATAAATAGTATAAATACACAGGCTTGATGCCATCTCATTTTTATGAGATGGAATCAAGAGGCTGCAAGCATCCGGCAGACGCATTTTGATATGTCTGCGGCCAATTTAGCAAGACAAGAGTGAAAAAGTACTCTATGGAAGCATCTGCTAAGATGTGTAAGGCCTACAAGGCATATTTCGGCGTGCCTGTCGAGGATCAAGACAAAACCTGGGGACCTCATTTCACATGCAGGCAATGCAAAACAACTCTGGAAGGTAAGATGGACAATTGTTGCTCGGAATTTGATGTTATAAAATTTGTTAACATTTTTTTAAATTGTAATACTTTTAAATTTTAAAATGTTTTACAATTTTCAATGTTATTGAAAAAATTATATCATATATGAAAAATGTTGCGAGAATATCTTACACATTAGTCATGGGTGAAATAAATATATTTTTGTAGGATGGTACAGAGGGGAAAAGAGAGCCAAAAAGTTCGCTATCCCATGAATTTGGCAGGAACCCACTGACCATTCAAGCAACTGCTACTTCTGCATGGTGGGCCCTTCCAAACGTCGGACTGGCAAGAATGCACCTGCTATCACTTATCCGGACCTTCATCCATCACCCCGATGCCACACTGCCATGAGCTCCCCATGCCCACTCCTCCTTAGAGTGAGCAACCGTCTTTAGAAGAGAGCAGCAAGTCAGAGAGCGAGGAAGATGTTGTAAATCCAGATGACATTTTAAGAAGTGGAGCTGAGGAAAGAAACCCATACTACCCCAACCAAAAAAACCTCAACGACTTGATCAAAGATCTTGGTCTCACAAAGTCCAATGCCGAGCTTTTGACGTCTAGGCTCAAGCAGTGGAACTTGTTGGATGCAAGTGTGCAAGTCGCAGATGAGAGGAAGCATCACCAACCTTTTTCCAGCTTCTTCACCTGTCAATATGCGCTCTGCTTCTGCCACAATGTGACCAGTCTGTTTGAGGCAATCGGAATCGCCTGGAACCATTATGAGTGGCGCCTCTTCATTGACAGCTCATCCAGGAGCCTCAAAACCGTGCTGCTCCATAATGGTAACAAGTACCCATCTCTTCCCCTGGCTCACTCAGTGCACCTCAAAAAGGATTACAACAGCATCAAACCCTTGCTGGATGCCTTGAAGTATGATGAGTATGCCTGGGAGGTCATCGGAGACTTCAAAATGGTGGTATTCCTGATGGGTCTCCAAGGCGGTTTTACCAAGTTTCCCTGCTATCTTTGCTTTTGGGACAGCAGGGACACCAAGGCCCACTACCACAGACGGGACTGGCCACAGCAGACTGAGTTCTCTGTGGGGAGGAACAACGTCAATGTGCTGATGCCACCACTGCACATCAAATTGGGTTTTTTGAAACAATTTGTCAGAGCTGTAGATAAGGAGTCGGCAGCCTTCAAGTATGCCCTCTACGGGGAGGAATTTTACTTATCTGTTTTTAACAGACAACGAGACAAGAAGTCACAGTTCATCGAGACGCTAACCTTCCTCAAGAGATGCCGCGATAACAAGGTAATACCAATCGCTTTCACACTCACATCTGCTGCTGTATCTTCACCGAACTCTAAACGGATTTTGTTTAAAGCTAGCCTATCACTAATCTTAGAGAGAATAAGATTACTCCGATCTGAACTCGATAGTTTAGACAAGACTCTCTTACAATCACATTTAATGTTAACACAAAAAATGTCCCCGTCTGATTGGAACCACGTTGACAACATGACTGCTGCCTCTGCTGATTCACTGTCAGCCAAATGCAAAGCTAACCTGATCGCTAAATACAACCTCCTATCAAAGAAGAAGCCAGAACCACACATCACAAAGCTGGATGTTAACAAGATCGTTATTAATCAGAGTAACATCCTGATTTCGGACAATCTGAAAACGGTACTGGCTAAAGGGCTGAATTTCGCTGTCACCCCTAAACATATACCAGTCGAGGATGTGATCTCTCAGGTCGATGTAGCCCTCAGAGGCATAGGACCCGTCCAAGCAGTCGTTGCGAGAGCTGAAATAGCCACTATTCTCAAGAATACTAAGAAACCCACTAGCAACATTAGCAAAAACGAACGCTCTGAACTCGCGAATTTGAAAAAGAGGGATGATATAGTCATCCTCTCGGCCGACAAGGGCAATGCTACTGTTATCATGGATAAAAACTCATACAACAAAATCCAGGACCTACTCAATGATGGTAGTTACTCCAAAATTAAAAGTGATCCTACTAACAGCCTGACGACAAAAACCAACAAGATCATCACTAGTTCGACTTCCCGATTCGAACCAACCAAACGTCCCTCCCTAAAACTCTCGGCTGCAAGACCTCCCAGATTATATGGTCTTCCCAAGATCCATGAAGAAGGTACCCCACTACGGCCTATTGTGTCCACGATCAACTCTCCTACCTACAAGCTAGCCCGCTTTTTTATCGGATACTCTGCTTCCCTTCACTGGCAAGACCACCTCAGCAGTACTTAACTCAACCAAATTGGTTTCTATGGTCAAGGACATTGTACTGTCTCCTGACGATATCCTCATCAGCTTTGATGTGGTCTCTCTGTTCACCAAGGTCCCAGTGCCTGACACCATAATAATAATTGAAGGACTTGGTCCAACATGGACTGAACCCTGATGTACCTGCGCTGGTTAGGTACTGCCTCACCAACACTTACTTTACCTGGAATGGTACCTTCTACAAACAAAATGAGGGTACCCTTATGGGTTCACCCTTATCACCAGTGATAGCCAATGTTTTCATGGAGACGTTTGAATCAGACGCCATCCAGACATCCATCCTTCGTCCTTCCCTGTGGAAGAGATATGTGGATGATACTTTCATCATTTGGCCACATGGCTTCCCAGCATTAAACCATTTCCTAGACCACATCAATTCTAGACACCCATCCATTAAATTCACCATGGAAGTGGAGAAAGATGGCAAGCCACCATTCTTGGATGTTCTGTTTGAGAGGAAGCCTGATGGTTCTTTGGGACATTCTGTTTACAGGAAGGTCACCCACACAGATTCCTACTTGAAGCCTGACTCCCACCACCACCCAGCTCAAAAGAATTCCCTCATCAAAACTCTATACCATAGGGCTCATTGCATCTCTGACCAACACCACCTGGCCAGTGAATTAAAACATGTACATTTGGCCCTCAAGATGAACGGTTACTCAGACCGTACTATGCGCCAAGCTGTTTCTTCCACCATGCAGAAACAACCACCTGAAACTCCGATCAAAATAATCACGCTGCCATACATAGCAGGCGTTACCAAAAAGATTTCCAAAATTCTAAACAAACACAGGATTCAGGTCCGGTTCAATACAGTACACAAAATCCGTGATCTGCTCCCATCCGTAAAGGATGTTATTCCGGACTTACAGTACCCTGGTGTTTACAAATTGAGTTGTACCTGTGGTGACTGCTATATCGGGGAGACGAAATCACATATTTCGGACTGAATTCGCGAGCACAAATCAGATTTGAAACACGGCAGAACGAATTCTTCGGCCGTTGCTGATCATTGTTACAACGCTGTGGGTGATCATGATATTGTTATCTCCGATACCAAGGTACTCTGCAAGCCGTCTGGATACCAGCAAAGATTTGTCCATGAGGCCATACAGATATACAAACATAGACATAACTTGAACCGAGAAGATGGATTCAAATTCAGCAATCATTGGAAAGATGTGATTAACCATGTGAAACCTCAACCGCTACTCTCCCCCGCTCTGCGTCCCCCCTCCCCCATCCATGGCTCCATCATGTAGTAACACCTTCACCTTCTTGGCTCCACCCACACCTCAACCCCCCCCCCATTCTGCGCCCATTCTCCATGGCTCCCCCCCCCTCCTCTTACCCTATATAACAATGTCTCATCACAAATAACTCTCGCTACAGTTATTTTGCTGTGCCTTTTTTACACCTGATGAAGGAAGCTTGTGTTGCCTCCGAAACGTCATGATTTAATTTAGTTTTTTTCATTTATTTTATTTTATTGATTGTTTTACCTACGTGACTTTACCGAAAAAAACAAAGAGTATAGCCTTCAAGTACCTTCAAGACTTCTTCCCTAAGCTCATTCTCATTCATTCTTACCTGATGACGTTTGCTTGTGTTGCAATCGAAACGTCGTATTCTAGTATTTAATTTATTTTCTTTCTACGTAACTTTACCGAAAGAACCGAGGTGTAGTTTCTCTGCTCACCAAAGTTCCTGTGCCTGACACCATTGCAATAATTGAAGATTTGGTCCAACAAGGACTGAATGCTGATGTACCAGCCCTGATGAGACACTGCCTCACCAATACATACTTCACTTGGAATGGAACATTCTACAAACAAACTGAAGGCACCCCAATGGGTTCTCCCTTATCTCCGGTTGTGGCCAAAATTTAAAGGAAACATTTTAGATGGACGCCATACAGGCAACCACTCTACGCCCGTCCTTGTGGAAGAGGTACGTGGATGACACGTTTGTCATCTGGCCACATGGCCGACTGGGACAATTCCTCAACCACATCAATTCCATACACCCAGCAATAAAATTCACCATGGAGGTAGAAAAGGATGGCATGCTACCCTTCTTGGATGTCTTAATCAAAAATAAACCAGATGGCTCAATGAGCCACTCTGTCTACAGGAAAGTAATCGATACTGACGCCTACCTAAAACCTGAATCCCACCACCATCCATCTCAGAAGAATGCCCTCATCAAAATGCTACACCATAGAGCTCAATGTATCTCCGACCATGAACACCTGACCAGTGAACTAAAACACGTACACCAGGCTCTCAAGGCGAATGGATATTCTGACTACACAATCCGCAAAGCCATCACCCCAACCGTGAGGAAGGAGCCATTTGAAGACCCAATCAAAACCATCACCTTACCTTACATAGCAGAGATAACCAAAAATATTTCCAAAATCTTGAACAAACACAAGATCCAGGTCCGATTTAACACAGTGCATAAAATTTGTGACCTGATCCTATCTGTGAAGGACAAGATTCCTGACATGCAATATCCCGGCGTCTACAAACTAAGCTGTATCTGCGGCAGCAGTTACATTGGGGAAACCAAACGACATTTCTCGGACCGTGTTCATGAACATAAGGCAGATCTGAAACACGGCAGGACCAATACTTCTGCCATAGCTGATCATTACTTTAAAGCGGCTGGCTCACATGAAATTAATTTCTCTAAGACAATGGTACTTTGCAAGCCGCCTACCTATCAACAAAGATTCGTTCACAAAGCCATCCATATATACAGACACAGACACAATTTCCACCGAGACGACGGTTTTAAACTCAGCAATCATTGGAAAGATGTCATCAACCACTTTGGGTCATGACTTGATTTGTGTTTTCTTGTCCACCTCCACCATCAGCAGCGTGGGTGTGTGGAGCGAGGTGCAATGCTTTGATTGGTGTAGACCTCCTGCCGGTGTCAGAGATCTCTCCTACATTAACATTAGTTGCCCCGCCCATCTCTAAACCTTTATAAACAGCTCTATGATTGGTGTAGACCTACTGCCGGTGTCAGAGATCTCTCCTACATTAACATTAGCTGCCCTGCCCATCTCTAATCCTTTATAAACAGCTTGCCCTCAGAGGCTAACCTCCCTGCTCCTGATGACTACCGCTTGTGTTGCGATCGAAACGTCGTGATATTTGTATTATTTTTATTCACTTTATTTTTTTATTTTATTGTTATTAATATAAAAAAAAATGTATCTACGTGACTTTACCGAAAGAACCATCGAATATGAATTTCTGCAGTCACGAAACTTTAAGTAAAAATTTAAAACATCTGATTATGTTACACTGTTAAACATCACATCAGCCAAAATGTTCCATCCTATGTTTTATGTATGTTCTGATGCTAAAAATCCAATTATTCCCTGTCAAAAACATAATTATACGATTAACTTACTTGCGAACATTTTAAGCCACATACTTTAAATATATTTAAATTGTATGGCAATAATTGGTGTCAATGAGGGCTTGTAAAAATCTGACTATAACATCACGGTCCAGCATTTTGATAAGAAAGAAAAAAATGTCAAACTAAGAGTAACCATCTTCCAAGAAGCACACTAACTTTTTCCCATTAACTTCAGATGTGTCTTGCCATGCCAGTAGTTGCTGTCTACTTGCATAAAGAGAGACAAGCAAACTGCAGATGTATTTTCTCACCAGGGAAATCTGGAGTTAATTAGAAGTCCAGCCCCCAAATCCAATTACAGTTAATTGTATAACACCATCAGTGTCTCTTTAATTACCTTCCATATTAACAGTTTAACAGTTTCTTTTCAGGGTCAAAAAAATATTAGCAGAAGAAATTAAGGTAGGTTGGTTCTTTCTTTCACAGAATGTAAGCTTGTGCAGCAGACCAAAAGAAGAGGCGAATAACGACTCCTTGCTAACAGTGATAGAAGCTATGCCAGCGCAGACTGTGCAATGCTGGTGTTTTACCATGACATCTGCTCAAAGCTGAAACTGATTAAGCCATATGGCATGCCTACTTTTGTCAGAATAGCTTTTTTAAGTTGGCTCTGATTGAAAAAAAAGAAAGTCTAATAGCTAATTAAACTCTAGAAGATAATGAAATTATATTTAAATAAACAAATAGCAATGCTGAATAAATGTTCCAGCTTCGACATTTGTAGAAGACATGGCTTTGTTTTGTGAGTAGCTTAACAGCTCTGGCTTGTCATGTACCAAGATATCCGTCCTTTAAGCAATGATCAATTGCATGACGCACAACTGTAAAGTCACTGTGCTTTAATCGTGAGACCTGCAATGAATATTACTGTAGTACAGTTATTTGGAGACTTGTACAGATATTGCTCTATTTGCAGAATTCCAGTTGCACATTTTTATTACATTAAAGTACAGTGAGATGAACTGATTAGCAAATACATTTTACACGTCTTATATTTTCTCAGCCTTTATGAAAACAATTACCAACTGAGTTAGCTTAATTACAGCTGCAACACTATTTATTCGCATCAAATTATGTAATTGCATTCACCCTCGACCAATTAGAGAGAAGTGGTGCAGTTATATACATTTTCTTTCGGGTCAAACACTTTTTTGAGATTACATTTTATTTACAACATTGGACATCCCACGTTTAAATATTCAAAAGCTGACGGGGAAAAAAACCCTCGCGCCCTGGTAAACAAAGGCAATTTCGTATTGTTGTTGAATGTACAAAGGACACCCATTTTTGTGGCAAAAAAATGTACTTTGATAGGCGTTATAAAAAGTGCACAAAGTATGCATGAACACTTTAAAAAGTTCATCCAAAAACTACACCATACACTGTAATACATCAAATTAGTGCTTATAAACCCAGAAAAACCTGCAAAGTGCAATTACCGAAAGAACCAAAGAGTATGCAATTAGGATGTATGTTTATTATTAATCTAAATTATCAGTTTTTCAATCTACTTACCATATTACACAACGTATTCAAAGTATACATATTTCGTAAACACTTTTATGCGAGCATGGTACTGTAATTAGGTATGCTGAATACAAGTTGCGATAAAATAATAAGTAATATTTTAAAATACTTTTTTTTAAACACGCTTTCATGAAATGTACCGTACGAGTAATGGCAGAACTCCACGACTTCAGGAAGTGGCCCCGAGGCTTGCCATAACGTAAGGGACTGTGGTGATTTACAGCCAACGTGAGTTGACCATGAACAATTTAGACCCAAGCTGAAACATAACATATAAAAAGATGGTTTAAAAATACAAATACATTTCTTTTTAATGATAGAATATAGTATTGTCATCAGTATGACAGAAGTATACCAAGCTTGCAGTCGATACCACATTGGGAAGTGGGATGAAATTTAATTTAAAGATTTGAGGATACGACAACAGAGTGAGTTAATAAAAAGGGTGTAAAAATATTGTTTACATTTTTTTTATGATATAATATATTATTGTCATCAGTAAGACATAAGTATACGAAGTTTGCTGTCGATACCACATTGGGAAGTGGGTTAAAATTGAGTTACAAGATTTGAGGATACAACAACAACGACAACAATAACGACAACAGCCAGAGTGAGTTAAATAAAAGTGTGTAAAAAATAAAATAAGTTGACATTTATATTCATCAAGCCTTCAACTTCAATTTATTGTAGTTTTTAAATCTTAACTGATGATTTATGTGGCCAGGTTAACTGCTTTTCACTGGTCACCTGATGATCCTTCCTTGCGTGTCAAACACTATGCATTAACAATGTGTATTTTTTTGTCTGTCTCTGTGCGTGTGGATGGAACTTGAGAAGGATTTGGCTCGCAAACCGTGGGGTTGACGTTTTTTAAAAAGTAGCCAGGTACCACACCGTAAGCCCCGTGGTGAGCCAGCGCTATTCCGTTTTCCCACCCGTCAACTTTAAAGTAGTTAAATTAACAATTCAGTGCTATTTATTATGATTTAATTATTTCCTTGCGCCGCTCCGAGAGCGCTAAAGTTACCAGCGGGTTGCCCCTAGCAACGCTCGCGCATCATCGGTGGAGGGGGGGGGATTTCTCATTCGCGTTCAAAATGCAAAAAAATACACAATGCTGAGTTAAATTCATAAAAGTGTCATGTCCTCTTCTCCCCCCCCCACCCCAATGTGTGCACTTACTACTATAGGGTCGGTAGATACTAATATTATAGCGCTTAGATAGTATTACTGTAGCGCAGCGGGGGGATGGTGGGGAGTTAGCGGCCCAGCCCCCAGCCTGCCAAGGTGCCACCTCGGCCAGCTGGGTAATCTAGGCAAGGCCGGGGGCTCTGCACGGAATTAGGTCTCACCACAGCAATGTTAAGTACTATTTTCTTGCTTCTTTCGCTAAACTCACGTAGATAGAGAACTAATATTAAAAAAAATCAGTTTGTAAATATGAAATAATAATGTTTGTGTGTAGACAACTAATATTTCCAAATTAGGTTGGTTAATATTAAAATAATAATGTGTGTGTCGAAGTCCTTGTGTGCGTGTGAGTCGATGTGCATGTCTGCAACGATATGTGTGTGTGTGTGTACGTCCGTGTATGTGTGTGTATATACGTCGATTTGTGTGTGTGCAAGTCGATGTGTGTGCGTGAGTCGATATGTTTGTGTGCCAGTCGATGTGTGTGTGTGTAAGTCGATGTGTTTGTGTGTGCATCGATGTGTGTGTGTGTGTGCGTATGTCCGTATGTGTGTCTTTAAGTCGATGTGTGTGTGTGCAGGTCGATGTGTGTGTGCGTGAGTCGATATGTGTGTGAGTCAGTCGATGTGTGTGTGTTAGTCAATGTGTGTGCATGGTGTGTGTGTAGACAACTAATATTTAAAAATCAAGTTTGTAAGTTTTTTTAATTATGTGTGTCTAAGTCCATGTGTGCGTGTGAGTCGATGTGCGTGTTTGCGTCGATGTGCGTGTGTAAGTCGATATGTCTATCTGTGTGAGTCGATGTGTGTGTGAGAGTCGATGTGTGTGTGTGTGTGTCAATGCTGTAGTCATAGCAGTATACCACCACAGTTGGTATGCACTGCGGTAGTGAAAGCAGGTACCACCATAGTCGGTATGCACTGCTGTAGTGAAAGGAGATTCCACCAAAGTCGTTATTACACTGTTGTGGTCATAGCAGGTACCACCATAGTCAGTATGCACTGCTGTAGTCATAGCAGGTACCACCACAGTCAGTATGCACTGCTGTAGTTAAAGCAGTTACCACCACAGTCAGTATTCACTGCTGTAGGGAAAGCAGGTACCAAAATCGGTATGCACTGCTGTAGTTATAGCAGGTACCACTACAGTCGGTATGCACTGATGTAGTGATAGCAGGTACCACTACAGTCGATATGCACTGCTGTAATGATAGCAGGTACTACCACAGTAGGTATGCACTACTGTAGTGATAGCAGGTACCACCACAGTCAGTATGCACTGCTGTGGTGATAGCAGATAACCACCACAGTCGGTAAGCACTGCTGTAGTGATAGTAGATACTGCTATCGAATTGGTAGATACTACTATAGAGTTAGTAGATACTAAAACAGTCAGTATATACCACTACAGTCAGTAGCTACTGCTATAGAGTCAGTAGATACTACTATAGAGTCAGTAGATACTGCTATAGCGTTAGTAGGGCAATGCCGGGTACTTCCCGCGAGTACACTATAAAGAATAATTTCCCTGCTGTGGCAAAACTATGGCCTGGGCACATTTCCCTGGAACGAGAAAATTTCACAAAAAATAACAGCACACAATGCCACGTTACTATGCAATGCAACACCAATCACAATATGAACATTAATATTATGTTATAATATTGAAAATAACCATGTTAACTTACACAGCGATATATCTTTTGAACAATTAATGTTGATCTTAAAGGAAAAAGTTATTATTTCCACTGGAACATATCCAATACTCGTAAAAAGTGTGCAGCCATTATCCATATTAGTTTCATTTTTTACCGTATATATTTTACAAAGCAAATTTCGAGCACATGTTGCTATTCTTCGATTTAAAGCTTTCGTGACTGCAGGGATTCATCTTCTTGGTTCTTTCAGTAAAGTCACGTAGAAGGGAAGTAATAAAATAATAAAAATAAAACATAATAAAATAAAATAATTCTCACGACGTTTCGGCTACAACGCAAGCAGCCGTCTTCAGGTGAAGAATGAGCAAACTGAGGGCACCCCAATGGGCTCCCCCCTATCTCCGGTTGTAGCCAACATCTTCATGGAGAAATTTGAGACGGACGCCATCCAGACTGCCACTCTACGCCCGACCTTATGGAAGAGGTACGTAGACGACACTTTTGTCATCTGGCCACATGGCCGGCCTGCTCTAGACCAATTTCTCGACCACATCAATTCCATTCACCCAGCCATCAGATTCACCATGGAAGTCGAAAAAGATGGCAAGCTACCCTTTTTGGATGTCCTAATCAAAAGGAGACCTGATGGTTCAATGAGCCACTCTGTCTACAGGAAAGCCACCCATACGGATGCTTACCTAAAACCGGATTCCCACCACCATCCATCCCAGAAGAATTCCCTCATCAAGACTCTATATCATAGAGCCCAATGCATCTCCGACCAGGAACACATTTCCAGTGAACTCAAACACGTACGCCAAGCTCTTAAGGCTAATGGTTACTCCGACTACACAATCCGCAAAGCCATCACTTTAAACATCAAGAAGGATCCTGTTGAGGAGCCTTTCAAGACCATCACCTTACCCTACATTGCTGGGGTCACAAAAAAGATCTCCAAAATCCTGATTAAACACAAGATCCAGGTCCGATTCAACACAGTACATCCGTGATCTGGTACCATCTGTAAAAGATGTGGTTCCAGACATACGGTACCCTGGCGTCTACAAACTAAGTTGCCTCTGTGGTAGCAGTTACATTGGGGAAACAAAATGACATGTCTCGGACCGCATCCGTGAACATAAAGCAGACCTGAATCACGGTAGGACAAACACCTCAGCCGTGGCAGATCACTGTTACAACTCAGTGGGCTCACATGACATTGACTTCTCCAAGACAGAGGTTCTCTGCAAGCCATCTGGCTATCATGAGAGATTCGTTCATGAGGCGATCCACATATACAAACACAGAGACAATTTTAACCGAGAAGATGGATTCTGGCTTAGCAATCATTGGAATGATGTAATAAACCATTTCGGATCTTAACTGATTGTGTTCATGTTTACGGTGACTTTCAGACCGCGTTCCACTCACTGGCATTGTATTCTCCGCAGGGTTTATCTATGGCAGTATATAGTACGGTGTATGCTCGTGTGATGTAAGAGAATAAAATTTAGATAGAAGCATATTATATAATTTTGACGACGTAGAATTGTAATGTATTACTTGCTGTTAGTAACTCAGCTCATTGTAGAGTATAGTAAGTATACTGATGGTGCTATGCAGTTTATACTTTAGTTTTTTATGTAGTTTATACTTTAGTTTTCTACGTGGTTGTTTAGTAACTGCAGCTACATACTATTAACATTCCTTTCCTTTGTTAATGCTACTCCCTGCACCCTCCCTTGGTGCTGCTGATCCTGCATAATATATGGGCATAATATGACTTTGAAACCCCCCCCCCCGCCCACCTCCTACGCATTTTCCATGAATATGCTAAATTCCTCTTCATATGCACATTCTTTTTGTTAAGGCGCTCTTCCACCTCCAACCCAGCTTATATATATAAGCTCCTAGCTTGGTAGTGTCTCATTCTTCACCTGAAGACGGCTGCTTGCGTTGTAGCCGAAACGTCGTGAGAATTATTTTATTTTATTATGTTTTATTTTTATTATTTTATTACTTCCCTTCTACGTGACTTTACCGAAAGAACCAAGAAGATGTTGCTATTCGTATGATTTATTTCACATTTGCAATACTCCCTGGTTAGAGCAAGAGGCATTTCTTAGTTTACAATTATGGATAAAAAAATGAGTGACATCTTTCACTGCTCAATTTTATTTTTCACCCCACACCGTCTTCCAACTCAATGAAGCAATTATTTTGTCAGACATATCAGGTTGCAGAAAGAGAACACAAGAAAAAGAGAGTGCCAATCAATGTATTAGAAAGTTTCTTATCCAATCACAATGTTGCTCATGTTATATTTTTAAGCAACGTTCCTAATGTATTTTTATTTAAGTAATGTTGCTGAGAACAGACCAATCTGTCAGTCCATTGTCTGAAGACCCTACACTAAAATATAATTCCAGGAACAGACTACAAGAATACTCCGGAATCCTGAGGCATGCTTTTAATTTTAAACTGAAGTGTTGTATAGCTTGACTTAGAGCTTTCGTGACTGCAGAAATTTATATTCTTGGGTCTTTCGGTAAAGTCACGTAGATAGGTTGAAAGAAAATAACAAAAAATAACAAAAAACTACGACGTTTCGATCGCAACACAAGCGGTCAGCTTCGTCTTCATCTTGAACCTGCCTTGATGTTTTCTTGGGTCAATACAATTAAAGGCTCAAAATCATTGAGGTTCTTATATATAAAAAATATGGTATGTTTTGTATAGATAGCTTAGTAGTACACTGGTTAATAGGACAGCTAGAGAGCCTGTTCACATGGGGTCAGTGGTTCAATTCCTCGTGCCGCTGAGTAGTTCTGCAGGGCATAACTAAAGCATGCCATCTGTTGTAAAGTGGACATTAAATCCATAATTAAATCATTTGCATGGTGGCACCATTCAAATTGTATAAATATTGGAATGACATACAATGGATAATTGTGAAAATAAATATATTTCCCTTTGGAGAAGTATATCCCCGATTTCACTAATAAGTAGAGTCAACTCAATAAGGTTTACCATGTTTTTCATCTCTTTAAAAAGTGAAAATATAATATTTAACTTCTGCCTAAAATTCCTTCGGTTAATAAAATGAAGAGTTAATGTCATTGCACACCACTTAGGGGCAACGTTTTTTTTTAAATAGGCAACGGTACTCTGAGTGTCACGTTTTTTACATCGCAAATTAACCTATTTCCAGTAGCCTGTGAATATCTCAAAGGAAACATTTTATATTTAAAACAAACTGACACGTGATTCTCAGCGAACATACATCCACAGTACGTGCAGTGCCATTATTGTCTACAGTATTGTTAGCTTCTTGGTTCTTTCGGTAAAGTCACGTAGAAGGGAAATAATAAAATAATAATAAATAAAACATAATAAAATACAATTCTCACGACGTTTCGGCCACAACGCAAGCAGCCGTCCTCAGGTGAAGAACAGGTCTGTCGGAAAGACAGCGTCTCATTCAGACGCTGTCTTTCCGACAACGCAAGAAACGTCGTAAGAATTGTATTTTATTATGTGTTATTTTTATTATTTCCCTTCTACGTGACTTTACCGAAAGAATCAAGAAGATGAATCCCTGCAGTCACGAAAGCTTTAAATCGAAATTTAGTATTGTTAGCATTCAAAGTTTATTTAGAAAAGACAATGTCATGAAGCAATGACATCACTTTGCATGCTAGATTGGTTATTACATCACAGGATTGCGAGAGGTTGAAGGTGACTTTAGGAGGCCTTAATCCAGCAGTGGATTGATCATGACTGATGATGATTAATTACATTTCTGAGCCCCATTGTAAAAACAGTGAACTTACCATTCATTGCTTAACCTTAATACAGCGATTCCTTTTTAATATGCAATGGAAACATTGCACCAGCTTCGAAATTGACTCCAAAATGACTATATTTCTTTCATTGCATATGTTTTAAAGTAAAACCCCTTTGGGAGTTTGATGTCAGTGACAAAATCAATCAAAGGCTATGCAACACTTTATAACATTGCATTACACCTAAGCTGACATGTGATGTGCATTTACATGCTCGTTAGTCACATAAACAATGCGCATGCAGTGGCAGGATGCACAGACAATTTATTGGGTCTCCATTCTGTCCCAAATTGAAATTATTAATTGGTCTGTAGTGATTGCTTACATGCTACAGCAGGCTCGGCAGCTTTCCATTCACTGAACGTGCAATTCAATCAGGCAGAGTGTGTGTCTGGCGAGGTTGAGAATATGTATACATCAATCCAAATGAAGTATCCCCAAAGAACGACCACGTGTCCACTTGCACATGCTGTGAGGCAAATACTCTCGGATGTGTGTTTCTGAAATGTCCATTAAAACATTAAAACTGGATAATGCAGATCTTTTTTAAAGTGTTTTTTTTTTCTCAAACATGAATATAACAAGAAACTGTAAAAAGCTCCTCACAAAGAATGGGACCTGTCTGTCTGCTATTTGACTTTCAATTTTGAAAGTGGAATGCTGCAAAAAAAGCTTCCGCATGTGAACGAATGGTGGAAATATGTAAATGAACACATTGCAAAAATGCACAAGAAGGGAGTGGGGAGGTGGATGGTGGTGGTGATGGTGAAGAATCAATAACCATTCAGATTCATGCAGGCCATGCCATATGCTTACCCTCAACGATAACTCTCCCTGTTGTGCAACAGTTTCATGGTGTCCACAAATAGCCGGGAAGAAACCCTTGCAATCGATCGCGCACAAGCAGCCACTCTGGACAAATTACTTGTCTAATTATAAACACAGATACCGTTAACCCCTGCCAGCTCCGACAATGCCAGCAACACGCACACACTTGTACCGGCTCCGTTTAATGTATTTCAGGGGGGAGGGGGTAGAAACCACACAGACAAAATTGCGTCCATTATTTATTTATTTAATCAAATTTTACTTTTTATACAATGCAGACATGTATATTTTAAATACAAAGTTTCCTCATTTCTACAATCATGAGTATGATGTCCCCACTGCTTTATTAGAGCGGCATAATAAAACGCATGTCAAAAAAGTGGTGTTAAAATGTTTTGAAAAATATAAAGTCACGTGTTAATATGCACACGCGAAGAGCACACAAAGTAGAACTTTGGGCCCTAATTGCAGCAATTTGTTCGTTTCAAATCGGGAAGTGTTACGTCGCAGTATTGTGAGAGATAGCAGCGACTTGGCGGAGGCCTTCATCCAGCAATAGCTGATAATTGCTATGATTGCTGCTGCTGATGATGAAGATAATGAAGACGACGACGATGATGATGATGATAGCGATGTTGCATATCGGCGAAAGGCAAGTGGCAGGTGGAGCGGGGATGATGACGACCCGGGGGAGGTGGATATCGGGACCAGGGGAATGTTCGTCACCCGTGAGAATCTCGAGAAGGCTCGTTTCTGTGTCTGCGCCTGCGAGGATGGTGCTTATGGAGCGGAGTTGGCATTTTGGTGACGGATGTGGTGCGCACGCTCCATTTTCATCACGCTCGGCACTGATGGGGTTTTTTCTCTCCCGATCTGCCAGTTGGAGGCAACTTGCAAAGACGTCGTTGTAGGGCGAAACACGAAGGCCCTCAAACTCTGGTCCAAACACGCTACGACACAAACAATGCAATCAGCGAGGTTAGAATTGCAAGCCTCGCGTGCATAAAAGGGCGTGTGTTGAATATTATCAATGCTGTTTAAATTGAAAAGTCGATAATATGCAGTCTCGTATTTAATCATGCAATTGCTTAATTACGACCGTAGTATTTAACAGGAATGTAAAGATGCATTCATTGATTTATTAAAATGTATTACTATGTTCATGACACATGCATCAAATCATGCATTTGGGAATCGATAACTGTACTTATGGATTATTTAAAATGTGTGAAAATAATTCATGTGACCAAATAGCAGCCAGAATGTGCCCAATCTCATCATATCTCAGAAGCTGAGCGGGATTTGAGCCTCCATAATGCTTGGATGGGTGACCACTGCCGTGGGCATAAAAAGGGTGTCCTCGGAATTGTGTGCAGTCTGCGGCACTCCCGCCCAGCTTCCACAACCCGCACTGGCCAACGTGGTGAAGTATGGTCAAATATTCCTCGCAGCCCACAAAGGCACATAAAGCAGTGTATTGGCAAAATGTACATTGTTTCATAATAGGCCCATATTACATTTAGGCTAACAAACGAGACGCAACAAACGTAAAACAATTATTTTATGGCATCATGGCTGAATCTTAAAAATGTATTTAATTGCTGTGGGATATGAAGATTTATAACAAATGTAGCATTTAATATTGACCATAAAACAATTTCCGAAAACAAAATTACACACGGAATAAATTACACTAAAAGACTACAAACTATAGCTGTACTAATTTCATATATTCCAGCTCTAATCTGTCATATATCGATGATGTCACTTGCCTATGTAAGAGCATGACCTTTCCATCCGTTTTTTGTGGCAGACTTCGGTAGATACCAGCATCCATGCAAGCTGATAACAAAGTCATCATCGAAACGAAGTTGACCCATGATTTGTCAAGGAAAGGAAATTTGATAATGGAAGCGTTTGGATAACATTAATTTTAAAAATGTCGATATTGCACATAAGTGCTTTGCGAAAACTGGATTGGTTTGAGGAAATGTCCCCTGTGGGAATTCTCTTCAGACTTATTACCAGTAGTAATCACAAGCCGATCATGAGACCCAATGCACGCGTGTGGCAAATTGTCTATAAATCCCTGTCCCTCCTAATGCATACAGTACGATATGAGGGGGGAGGAGGAAGTACATATTAGTCCCGTTGCGAGTTAAAATGTGGCAGAGCTTGCCAATACGTCTACACCTAATGCTTCAAATTAAATAATCCACACGGCGCTTTATAACGAGAATGGCGTGTGGGGGAAAAAATCAAGTTCAGCTCTTTTTTTGTATTTTGTGCTCTCTAAATTCTAACAATAGGTGCAACAGGGGTTACGTTCGCCACCTGCTGTTCTCTGTTACGCCGTACACCCCTTTGTAAACCCAATATTCATAACCCAGGAGCTATGACCCCGCTCGGCAGGAGCCAACGAGAGCCCAACTGTCATGGGAAAACGGGGGGGTCTGGCGAGAACACAAATAAATATGGGCTTGTAAATGGAACGGGTGCAGATAATGAAAAATTAAAGCAATATGGGGGTGCAATACCTCATTTACTCCAGTATTGATTCATTCCGATTTTTTTGTAACATTTAGCTCTGACATTTACGGGAATATGTTCAATTCCACTGGTCCACAGCAGGCCCCTCTTTACGTGCTATTAAAATAAACACATCATATAAGCAAGACGTAAAAGACTAGAAAACGTATTTAATTTTTTGGTTTATAACATGAAAATAATAAATATGAAGGTTTTTTTTTTACATGTGCTTACAGCTTTAAATAGGCAGCATCTCTCCTAAATATATATATAACAATACTCCACAGCCACATAATTCATGTTTGAGAATAAAAGAATGTTTTTGCCAATAGTAAAGTATTGTTTACTTTGTGGACATGAATATGACATTACTGGCTGCAGTTTAACAACACAGCATTAATAAAAACAACTTTAAATACATTCTTGTTTTTTTTACACATTGTAAAACAATGTATGTTCCTGGATAATTAGAGGTTTTCGTTTCAGATATAATAGTCTGGGGAACAGTGGTTCAATACTGGATTATAATCTTGTAGGTTATTTAAATCAACAAACGTTTATTTTAAATTCATTACACTTAAATGTTACACCTAATAATTTTACTTTAAGGAAATTAATGTCAATTTTAAACAAAACTAAGCAAAGCATGCCAACAGTTTTCTTGATTGGAAAATTAAGTGAGGAGAATAATCTTAAATAATTGCTTGGTACAATACCTTCCATATTCCTCAACGTACTTGAGCAGCGAGTTCGTTTTATGGCCTGCCAATACCATATTAAACCTTTGGGAATTAGGCGAGATACTTCGATTTCCTGTTTAAATGGACTCATTAGGCTTACATGACCCTTTTAAAATCCCAATTGCAGTTTGCACAATTTAAAGGTTTGTAAAAGTGATGCAGTTAGCATGGGCCCATTCTCCTTAGTTTGAAGTGCCTATTTTGCACAGGATTGTAGTTGCATTCAAGATCATTACCTCCAACTCTCCCCAACCATCTTACTTCATCTCCTCGTTAAATAATGTTATAACTTTCCCATCCAGTTGACAACTCCTGGATGCAATGTCAATGTAGTGAGAGACAGGTTTCTAATTTAACTCATCAAACGATGCACTTAGTGGAGTACAGACAAGCAGAGCATATCAATTGGCTCTGAAGCTTCTATTAAAAGCTGGTGGTTTATAATGACGAGTCTGGTTAAAGTCTCCTTGGTTTTTGTTATTATCAAATCCAATACTTTGATGTAAAGGACGAGTAAAGCCACACAGCAGGGAAATGTGCGTAGGCTGAAAACAAATAAAATGGACAAGGCCGAGAGCATTGTTCCTTACATGGAATGTGATAGCCACATGTCATTCAAGGCATGATGGCACTCATGCATTCTTCCTCTTGTTTATAACAACACCTTTTTTGTGTTGTTATTTTCCGCTTTATTTTGTTACAAATAATTCTACATTCCTGTTTCGTTTCCAATCCATGCACATCTGTATGGGAATTGTAGCATCTTTATAAATTGTAACCTTTTCCTTAAAAGTAGGTAACGTCTGTACAGTGGTTAGTGTGCTGCACTATGAACTTGGCAACCCGAGTTTGATCCCCTGCCACCGCTAACATAAGTGGTGAGTAATGATATTTGAAAACCGGTCCTTAAAGCCACCTCTTCACCAATCTACACCAACTGCCATTATGCAGTATGGTTAAACAACCCTCAGCACTGACAATGTGGGAGGCAGAAATGTATGTACTTATATATTTCATTTATTTGTATTAATTTATTTTTAGTGACTTGCTTACCTTTTCTATAATTTGCACTCCAATCGGTTTTTGTATTGTTTTTTTTGTGTTCTAACTTTCTGACCTGCTCCTACTGGACATCTGTGAAAAAAAGCTGTATGGCTCATCGGATTCCTCCGGTATAAATACACATCATGATTCATCCACAAGTAATTGACAAAAAAGATGTAAATAATTATAATTGATTGAATATATATAAACATATGATGAAAAAAGCGAATGCATTCTAGTTATTTGTCATGTGAGGGGTTTTTTTCTCAAGAATTTTGAATATTTAGAGACTATACTTTTAAGCAGTTTCGAGATGACAAAAATGAAGTACTCTGTTTCGAATAATACAACGACCAACGTTAATGTTTTACAATACATTAAAATGGCCAACACATTAGAAGAAAACACATTGCTAATGAATCCAGATGGCTCCTAATGTACGAGCTAAATTGTGATTACAAATCCCTTGAGGTGTATTGCAAACTTAAATACAGGCACCAAATGTACATTACTGCTTTCATTGCATCGGAATCCTAAAACAATAATTCCAAAGCTGGGACTCAACTGTTAAACAGGTGTTCGATTCACATGTATCTGTGTTATGTACTGGAGTATATCTTTTTTATTTCACTTCCCATAAATCAATTGCTTCAATCAGGTTGCTCTATTCTCTTGAATATTGAGTCACCAAAAACTAAAACACAACCTGTTAGGCCTGCATGTATGCGCATATTTGTGCACAAGACAAGTTGATTAGGTCCTATAAGCAGTGTACTTACACAGTTGTAAACAGCATTGTACCATAAATGTATTTGGGTCCCGAAAAGCAATCTATTTACAAAGTTGTAAACAGAATTGTACCCATAAATGCAGTGTTATTTTATGAGCCTGAATGATTAACTCGTATGTAATCTTGCACACAAAACTAGTCATCTTACACACAAATTATGTTTCTGTAAGTGGTGGGTTGTGATTGCACATTATGCATAACAATTGCTATGAGGACAATCACTTCCAGGACATTAAAAACACATGCATTACGGAGAATGCACATTTTGGGGACGTTTCAATATCCCATGCAATTATTTCTAGCATTCAATGAAACACTAATATTACTCAAAGTCAAAGGCTTATGTTTGTATCTACGGCACAGCATGCAAGATTTAGTTAATCTTAAAGCAGATATCTTTGTGAAAATTACTAAACATTGCTTCAAATTGCATTTCTTATATTATAATATACAATACGCATGATTCACAAAGTGCAGCGATGGTGGCTATGCACACCTATTCTATTCTTCAGGAGTTAACTGCCAATGTCGAGGTCTGATAGCCACGAGAGTGCTTCTGGAAAGAATTCGTGTAGTTTGGGTTGCGTGGTCACAATCGCACTGCAGCTTTCTCTTTCATTTTCCATTTATGAAGGAGACGTGTGCATGTTGATGTTCTGATGCGATTTAAGGTTCCACCAGTGTCTTAGAGGAATGTTAAAGAAAGGAGATGCGATGAGGGTTAGGTCCCGAATATGGTGTTTATTCCAAACGTCCACACTTTTCCACTCTGTTCGATAGCTCACTTGAGGACCTGGGTGAGATTCGAGGATGGTGGCAACGTGATGCCAGAAGGGGAATCAGGACTTGATTCAGTGGAAGGGCATATTGTTGAGGTCTTGTTTGATGGGTAGGTTGTTGTTGTTGTCAAGAAAACATGTAAACTCCATTTTTTGCATGTATCTGCAGATATTTGGTGACAGAATGTTCGCTAGAACAGGTTAAGCATTCGGGTTATGGTGCACATTGCTTTATTTTAATTGTGCATATCCTTTTTTGTGTACGAGTTTCTGGGCCAGCCTGGAGTGCAGCACTCTGCCACTGAGCAAATCAGTATTAGGGCAGCGGTTCACAGCACATCAGCTAAGGCACCCCAAAGCTACCTGCAAGTTTCGGTAGCAGGGCGATTTTTGATCTGGTCTTTCCACATATGTGGGACTTGACGGTCAGGCTTCTATCGATGATAACCCGAAGATATCGTGCAGTGCGGTCATCATGCAATGCACTACCACAGGACTCATCATGGGAGACGTGCTGCAAGGTTATGACGGTAGAAGGTGCTTGTGGTAGCTTCATACGGATTTGGTCAGTCACCAGAGATGGAATCCAGCATTGTGGAGCCAAAGGTTGGTGGATAGCACACATGTTGTAAAACTCCCTTCCCATGGCGTGGGTGTCGAGGTGCCTTAACCTGGCTTACCAGACAAAGGCGGAACAACAACATGTGGGCTCCACCTGTTGTATCTATGTGGGACAGAGTATTTCCCCCTCACACACGTGTGTGTGTTTTTTCTCCGGGCGGTCCAGTTATCTCCCGTATGCAAACATTCACTGCTTGGCCAATAACACCTTCATATATAGAAGGCCGCAGAGCTTTGTGATGGAGAATTTGGCACCTGCTCCTCACCACCAGGCTGCTGTTGCTGCCTTCCCCACACGTCTGTGGTTCCTCCTCAAGCCTCCTCGTCGTCCTCTCTCCTGCCAATAAAAACATTTATGGACGAATTAAAATAAGAAATAAATAACAAGAATGTACACTCTAATTTACTTGGTGTAATAAAATAGGACTATTTTTCTGCAATAATGACAATATTTACACGTACACAATTAAGGAATGTAATGACATAGAACTATCTTAAATGTAGGTAAACATTTGTATATATTTCCAATAAACACAAATAGCATGCTTCTCACCACTAGGAGGCAGCTTGCAACTTTACTTGCAGAGCATTCCCTTGATGCAATGATCTTAAAATATCACATTTTAATTGGAATCAAATTCGAATATATTTTTTCCGAGAGAAAAGTGTTTAAAGAATAATGTGAAATGTACTTCTAATGTCTACAATCTGCAATTCACATGCATGGTTACAATTATTTCATTCCAAACTTGTGATTTAAATGAGATTCGTTTTTTTTAAGGAACCAACATAAGTTATGGCAAAGAGGTAATCGAATTTTATGAGATTGCATGCTATATAGTCTTAATTCAGTTAGTTGTGCCGAGCTTTGTCACTCTGCAAAATTATGTTTTTGCCTTGAATATTAATCCAGAGATAATTTAAACCAAATGCAACAGTGTTTTGCCAAAGAGTGGGGATTTGATTTTAGTAAATACCACTAGATTTTAACATGTTTATAGAAAATGCCCGTGTTATCAGAGGCATCGGAATATATTCAGTCCGTGCATATGCTCTAAGCATGGGAAATGAATTGACATTTGTTAAATTGCAGCCACGTATGCCAACAACATTATTTAAGCGCCCCTTCGAGATGAGACCCAATTTGACCTGCTTCTGGCTCAGCATGCGACCTGCATAAGCAAATGGCACTTTATCCATGGGCTATCACTTTTAGCATATAAAGGACTTCCTGCTTCTGAAAGACATGAGACCCCCCGCCCCTCCACCCCCCAGATAAATGTGACCAGTGCCTCATTACAAATGAAGTCAGATGTAAAACATTTATCAACACTCACGTCTGATAAAAAATAGAAACGTGCTTACACGCAAACGTTTTAAACTGTTCAAAAGTGAATATGGTATTGTGTTTAATACATAAGTTGCGAACAACCTCACGTAATGCATTACGATACGTTCCAAACATTTCACGCCGTAATGAATCGTGCACAAATATAAAAATGTTAAACAAAACACTGGATATTTTTAATAACTGTCAAAAATGGTAGTACGTACAAACATTTATACCATTACATATCTGGACAAGTTGCAGAGCATGACTTTTTGTTATCTCCCTTTACACTCATGCCAATATAAACTTATCTTTCATTTATAGCCATTGCCATCAACTCTCAACAAATAATAACCTATATCACTCCTTTTTCCCAAGCATATCTCAGTCTTAGTCACCAAGTAAAAGTTTAAACGACAGGATTATTCTAAACAAACTCCAAAACTACTATTTTAAGCCTTGTAGGATTTGTTTTAATATATACACACAGTACATACACAGTATTTACATAGACGTGTTCGTTTTTACATAATCATTATATTGATATACTGTACACTTTTAACGAGAAAAGCAGAGTGCAGTGATTAATTAGCACGCTGAACTATGACCCTGACAACCAGGAGTTTGATTCCCAGCAATGGCTAACGTCAGTCGTGAACGATATCTGAATCTAGTTTTTTTTACCAGCCAAGGCCCACTGAGCTGAAAAGTTATTTATCAAAAGCGACCTGGCCACGGATGATTGCTCAACGAAGTGCCTTATGTGCATTATTTATTGCAGCCAAATACCCTACACGCTTGTTGATTCTAAATGTTGAGGGGGAGGGACACTGGAGGACCCGGAGAAGAGTCCACGGGACCACACGGACAGAGACACGCAAACTCCAAGTATATAAGTGTCGGGGTCGAGATAGAACCCACGACATCCTGTATACCAGGCGAGGTATTTAATATCTCGCCATCGTGGCGCCTGTTGTAAAGTATGGTCGAACAGCCCTCGTGGTTGACGTGACTTGGGGGAGGCCTTCATCCAGCATTGAATGTATGTGTTACTCGAACAGATGATTATACAATTGCCTATGGTTATTATATGATGTTGCGTTGCATAAGCTGTGACATATTACATTTTCTACATGCAGTACTTCATGCCAAGATGGTTCACAAGAAGGAAGGCATTGACTGTCTGGCTGACCCCCCCCCTCCACATCTGCAACGTGTGCTTTAGTAGTTGAGAGTCGTTCTCACCAATTGCTGGAAGATAGCCCACGCAGCACCATTACCCAAAAAAGGAGGGCCACAAAATGCATGAGACCCAAGAGAGATCCATCCCTCTCATGGCAGTGTTTAGCAAGCTGTTGTGAGGATTTTTGTGGATGTCGAATTGTGGAGACTTTAAAAACAACATTGACCAATAGCAGCTTGGCAACATTGAAGTGCTCCTCAATGCGTAATTGCACCTCGACATCATACTCTAGAAAGCTGTTCAGAGGAATTGATAATAAAAGGCCACAACCATTCCAGAATTTTTTTCAGTGATTTCTCAATTCTTCATATGACCATCCTGGGTTTTTGTTTGTAAATTACTTTCTTTGAAATTAGGGGAATATAGCTCACACTGCACATGCCTCCTCATCACCCAGTGACAATATACTTCCCACCAATTCTATCACCAGGCTACAATTGCCGTTACATGTTTTATTGTTGAAGTGCAAGGTTGGAAAAAACACATAAAATTACTCTTAATAGGAATAATTACATAAATGTACAGCCCTTTGTCAATCCACTTGCAGATGAAGACCACTGCACATCACGAGGGTTAGTTATTACCGTAATGCAGCTAATAATGTGTGCTCACATGCATAACAACATTTGTTAATATTTAATACCAAAGGTGTTCTGTTACGATCGAATTTGCACGTGCGTTATATTAAAAATGAAAACCACGACATTATTATTTTATTATTTTTGCGCATGTACAAAGCTATGCAGAGTGACACAATGTGTCCGGCTGCAAGCTCCAACACAGGACGTCTAATAATAAACACTTCATGGGAATGCTGCCCCCAGGAAAGGAGACCGTGGGTCAGTAAGTAGCAGCATGGAAACAGTCCAGCGAGCCCTTTTTGGAACATCACACTGAAAGCGAGTTTTCTTATAATTGAAGCAATATGCCAAACTGGTAAACGTATCCAAGCGCAAGGGGTGAATAAAATAAGCATATTGTTTCTCGACGAAGCGTGCCGTAACATTTTACATATTTTGGCAGGTGAAGGGCACTGTTGACTTCAGATTATAAGATCTAAAGGTGCAGCCCTGCAGTTTGTTGCTCACGGAAGAGCCTCTGCTGGATGGATTACTGGAGGATTGGCCAACTCTTCCACACCGACCAGACATCTTGAAAACAGGTGAGTACCCACATTTTCCCACCACGTGCAACCTGCCGATTAATTAATATTCGTACATATACGTGGTACGAAATTGTAAAAAATATTATATTCCAATGTCTTTTAAATATATTACTAATTTAAGGATATGAATACATGATTCGTCATAGATTTGCAACATTGGGGAGAAAATAACTGCAGTGGAATGCAAGCTTGACATGCCCCCTTTCTGGTTCACTAAAGCTGCCTACCCAAGTTAATTCTTGACATTTTAGATAAATATACCAGCTCATCTGGCTTCATTTCTCCTAGGTTTTTGCCCCTAAGCCAATGCACGGGACACGTTGCACACAAGACGAGTCCATTGTGCTATGTGTAAGAAACCAGCACTCGTTTCACATAAAGTGCTAGCCACGAATGAACCACAATACCTTGCTGATCTCACCAAGGAGCATAAACCAGCATGCAAACTCCGGTCATCCTCGCAACAGATTTTGGATGACCATCCAACAAAGACAGTCACTGCATCGCGCGCTTTCAAGTGCGCTTCTGCGGCTGTCTGGAACGCTCTTTCTTCCAATATTAGGACGCCACTGGAGCCATGCACTATTAACTCGAGGCTGGAATCTCATTTATTTAGAACAGTTTTTTGTGTTCAGTTTGTTGTAGTTCCCCCGCACATCCAATTAGTACCGTTGGCTATGCACGGTGCAAAATAAGTTCAACATTCATAATACAAAATGTTACTTCCAATTTGAATCTTTATTCCTTAACAGTGTCTTATAGGAAATAGAGATAGTTAAGGTCTGTCAAAAGCATAATAAATATTATTACCAATTGTTTTATTATTGTTGTTTACAAATCCATATTTTTGTTAAATAGTGAAATGTATAATGCTCTTGTGGTGTTGAGGTTAACATACCATGCCAGGTACTCACTTAAATCCCAGACAACCAATGAGAGGGCCCAGCTCATATTCAGATGTCATATACAGCGATGCCTTGACTTTTGTCCACTTGACTTTCGTCGCTTCGCTCTTTTGGCCGTTTTCAATCACATATAACCACATTTCAAATTTCGTCCTCGTGCTTTCCTCTTTCGTCCGATTTCATCCAACCTTCCACGACGTTGGCGCCACGCGCCATGTTTTTCGTTCAGTCTTTGAATAGAAGTCGTTCAGTGAGCATCTGTTATATTTGTGTTTATTCATATATTATTAATACTGTACTTTTGTGTGTGATTATGCTGTAAACAATTCATAGTTATTTTGTGATAACAGTATAATACTACGGTGTTCATAGTTAGTTTCGTGATTATAAAACACGTGGACACTATTCGTACTGTGCTTTTTTTTGTGATTACTGTAAAATTCTTTTGTTTGTGTTTTAATATATTCATAATGGGTCCTACGTGTGGTGATAGTAAAGCTGAAAGAACCCATAAGGTTCTCAATTTGCAAGAAAAGCTTGACATAATCAAACTTAATGAGCAAGGCTAAATAAAGGCTCTGATTTGACATTCGTCCATTTTTGGCATTCGTGCATGCTCTGGTCCTTAACCAGACGAAAGTGCAAGGTATTTCTGTACCAGTATTCTTCATTGTAAGGCCCGCGGCCCAATGGCGGCCCCTGGTGGCCTTAAGTGCTGCCCCTGACGTGTGGCCCTCGACAATAGACAAGTGTGAAAACACCTCATTGTCGTGCTGTCAAATCCAAAGGTTTAAAAATGTGTGGCGGCCCTCAGACTGATGACGTTTCATCGGCGAAAGTGGCCTCCCTCTGAAAATTAGTGAAGAACACTGCCATATACCGTAGCAAAGGTACGTTAAGTGATTCCATGAATTGTCATGATTGATGGTCACAATTAGATGCAATCATTTATTATTTTTTGTTATGTTTTTAGGATCTCATTACTATTTTTACTTCATTTCTACAGCTTTGTTTGCTCCATTTGCTCCATTAACCGAAATGTAACATCAAAGTAGCATATCAATATAATTGGCCATATATTACTAACATAGTCGTGGATTATTACGTGCACAATTTGATAGATGTATCATGAATACAAATGGATGAAACAATGCAACATAACATGCCCTGTATCAGGACCGTATTATCTAATTGGCACAGTGCCTACTGTGCCTAAAGGGCCGACAAAATAAATGTGACCATTTTTTTTGTATGATAAAAAAAAATGTAACCAATATATCTTCTTGAATAAATATATTTATATAGCAAGGATAGGCAAAGTCTATATACAAAGAGGCAGAGTTATGTCAGACACAGACACAATTTCAACCGAAAGGATGGTTATAAACTCGGCAATCATTGGAAAGATGTCATCAACCACTTTAGGTCATGACTTGATTTGTGTTTTTTTTGTCAACCTCTACCATCAGCAGTGTGAGTGTGTGGCGCTAGGTGCGATGATTGCCTGGCGGCCCTTTGATTGGTGTAGACCCACTGCGTTGTCATTGCTTCCTTAGCTGCCCCGCCCATGCTGCTGACACACTTGGGCTACAGCGCTACACCCATCTCGAAACCTTTATAAACAGTTTGCCTTTAGAGGCTAACCCCCCTTTTCCTGACGACGAGCGCTTGTGTTGCGATCGAAACGTCGTGGTTTTTGTTTTTATTTTATTCAGGTTAAGAACCAGTCTACAGTCTTCATGATAGACTGCCAGTACGCTCACTCAGTTTAATAACCATTGCTACGGTCTACATCATAGACTGCCAATACACTCACCGAGGTTAAGAACCAGGCTACAGTCTACATTATAGACTGCCTCCAGGCTACAGTCTACATTAGTGTGTTTTTAGTTTTTAATTATTTTTATTTTTATTAACTTCATTTTTATTATTTTTCTATCTACGTGACTATCGAAAGAACCAAAGATTATGACTTCCTGCAGTCACGAAGATTTTAAGTCATAACAATGTATTTGTTTTTGGTATTTTTACTTTTGCCGTGACTACACTGCTCAGCTCAGTAACACTGTATGGTTAAACAACGCATGCTGCGCAGTAATTCCATAACAAGTGCTTGCATGCAAAGTGAGTTCATGATAACATGAAGTAAAAACTGCTACATTTAAACAGAGAATAACTGGGCAAAGTGAGACTTGACATTCACATTTGATCTTTACCTCTGCTTTTCAATTTGAGACAAGCCAAAGCCTTAGGCATATAATGTGTAGCTAACACATAAATACTGCAAGCACAGCGCTTCCATTATTATGATTCTGATTCATGGAGGAGTGATACAATATTGATCACATTTATACTTTTTCTCATCGCTCTCTCTGTATCTGTAAGGACTAACATGTAAGAACATATTTGAATTTTAGCCCCTGTCAACCTTAAATCAACATCATTAGCAGTGGTCAATCCACCACAGGATCAAGACTTCCCTAAGTCACCGTCATCTCTAGTGACATCATGATCCACCTAGCACCTGCACAAATTCAAATTTCGTCACTCCATCTTCTTTATTGACGTACATTCTGCTGCGTTCCATTCCTTGGCTGCGACTCCGTCATTATTTTTGACCATCGGCCATCATCCTATCTGGTGACATGATATACCCAAATCCACTTTTTTTTTCAGTTTTAATTGTCTTTAACCTGCATATGGTCACGAATTCACGTGTTCGTGTTTCTTTTTCTCCATGTAATTCCTAGGCATGCATCCTTAAATCACTATCGTTAATAGTTCTCATTAATATGGAACTATATACCTTTTTATTAAATTTAAAACCAACATTTCCATTTGTTCTGATAAATACAATTACACGATTTCTTCAGAAATAAAACAAAAATCATATTAATTCCAAGCATGTTTTGTATGCCGAATCATTTTTAATTATAATTTTTGAGTCGCATTGTTTTATTTTATATATAAATGGTATATTACGTGTGTAAGGAGATGTATGGTAACATTTAAAGTTTATGCAATTACCAGATACACAAGACCCTTCTCCCACGTACTGGCACAAACAAGCTGTCCCTTTACATAAATCTGCTCTGCCAACTCTAAGGCAACATCTTGCCACGTATTGCAATTTTAAAAACCTGTCTCATCTCTCTCATGGGCACAAATTAACTGCCAAATAGCCACCCCCTACCTCATGTTCACTTTAATTCTAGAGACAATCTTCAACACCCCCATATGTTCTAAATATCCACATACTTTCTAATATACGTGTGTACCTTTAAAAACATTTGAAGATACGGAACAGTAATAATTTAAGTGGAAGCATAGCATTAAATTAAGATATTATGACAACAATCTGCGTAAGTTTATTATTTAAATATTGGCCACATTACAGTATTTGTGGCACATTAGGAATGGACCACTTTTTAATTATTTCCTCGTGCAGCAATGGAGTCAGGTGTGTTTTTGTGAAGGTCCTTATGTGCTGTGCAAGTACATCAATGAACGTGTACACACCAGCATGTGATACTGAGTCGGGCCTGGAGGTGGGCCGCAGGGTTATTGAGTAACCTGACCTGTTCACCAGTCACGTGGTTAATGGCGACTCGGTTGAGGATTGCTGTGTGTGACACACGTGCTGTTGCATTTTACAGGTAAATGACCCAAATGTTGTTTTTGATAGTTATAGAAATGTTATAATCTTTTAGCTTGGCTTTGAATTGCTAGTTTGTGATATGCTCAATAGGAGGGGGTTTAGCACTGCGCACTGTAAAGGATGACGTACTGTAGTTAATACTGGTTATTCTCTAACCTTAATACTGTTTATTCTATAACCATGCCCAATGCACCCAGAGTATGACTACTTGCAATGCTATTAAGAATAGACAATGTACAGTAGTAAGTTGTACAATGGTGACAAGTACAGTACTATACAGTATATATACAATACAGATAATGGGTGTAAGATTACTAAGATAAGTGGATGGTATAAATAGACATACAGCTTAGGATTAAAGTAATATTCGAATAGTAAAGTGTAAAGGTTTTAATTAAAGACAAAGATGGTTTATCAATAGTGGAATTGGGTTTAAGGGAAACTATTATTGAGTAACCTGACCTGTATACCAGTCACGTGGTTAATGGTAACTCGGTTGAGGATTGCTGTGTAACACACGTGCTGTTGCATTTTACAGATTACCACAATACATGTGTTTGCCCTCAATTTGGAGCACGTCCTTCATTTCGAGTGTGCAACATATTATTTTACATGTTATATTTAAAGGTAATTTTGCTGAGAAGCAACTTGGAACCAATGTATTTGTCCATATTACAGGTTTTTTTTGCGTATTGTTAAACCCGCCACCACCTGACAGCCAATTAGTAAGGTTGTGTCACGTAAACAGAACATGCCAATTCGTCACTATTACAGCACACGGGTGTGTTGTTGGAGAGCAAAGCCACAACATTTACAATCTGAGTATGACGTTTCGCCAGTTATTCATTACTGGCGAAACGTCTTTAATCTGGCTATATTACCTGATTACAACTAGCTGTATAAAGGCGATACATGTGTAGGTGTGGAAATTCTATAACCGTAAATAGACTTAGGAGTATATATTGAAAATTATACTGAAAATTATTTTACCCATAAATGGGATACAGAAGTATACATGCAAAATGGAATCTCTCCGAGACATTGTCATCATAGTAATATGGGACATCTTCACAGTGGGTAATTACTCTTATATACATATTAAACAAATGGGTGTTTTTTTACATTGAGTGAAGAGGGTCACAGGAACAAAATACTTAAACAGCTTTAGAACTAATGACGGTTAAATCATTCATATTGCCCTTCAACTTAATGTTGTGCACGATGGACTTGGAGATTATTGACACTTAAATCATTTATAGTGTCCTTCAACGTGGTGTGTACGATGGACTTGAAAAAGTTAGTAATTGAAATCATGGCAAGACCTTTATAAAACCACACCAAAGGGGAGTCACATGGGATGGCATTCAACTGGAATAAATTAAATGGATTCACGAAATCGAGAAATTTGCATTAAAAGTGATGGGAAAATCTAAACAGAGCATAGGATCAGGAAGCGAAAGCTTGAAAGAACATGGAGATAAGTCAGTGTTTGTTCTTTCCATGTTCCTGTAACTGTTCTCCCCATAGTCTGCTATCCTTCCCCCGTACATCTGATTACCACGGTTGGCTACGTATGGTGCAAAGGAAGTTCAACATACAACTGAACATCTGGAAACAGTTTCTCCATTCAGACTAAGACGAGGTGGTGTAACGTGATGGTGATAACAACACAAGTTTACAGGGTGTAAATGTGGCAGATGGTATCACAGCTAAATTAATTTGCAGGCAAGCAGAAATAGAATATTGAAAGTGTAGTGGACTGAACACCTTGAGAATAGAGAGCTATGGAGAACAACCAAGATCATGCTGACAAAGCATTGAAGTGGGTTGAGCACATCATACGAATGCATGAGTTGAGACATCCCAGCGTCGTATTATTACTATGTAGGTTCACTGTCGTGCTATTTAGCTCTCTGATGTACTTATTATTTAGATTCCTGCAGTAGCTCCCAGCATGTGGCATGAAACGTCGAACAAAAAGCGGTAGAAACCGAAAACTCATTGGCGTGCTCCACCCCGGGAGGTCGTGGCCTGGAAGTGACTGGGGAAGATGTTGTAGAGGGCAGACACAAGACTGCACCTCTGATTAGCGCGGTTGACTACGTACGGTGCGAAAGAAGTTTGTCATACATACATACATACAAACTTCCCTGCCGTGGATAATAAAAAAGAGTTCTGAACAACAGAGATTGATATGGCAGACTGAAACAAATGTTTGTGATCTGTGGTCACGCCTGTGAAGGTGACCGGGAGTTGGCCACTTTGTGCGGGATTGGAGGGGCGAGCCGGTTTGTTGGGCACGTGGACGCACACCCAGGAATGATTGCTTGGGCGGTGTGGCAACTCCCCAGGGAGTGAGGCAATTGAACCTTATAGCTGGACCCCGGGGTCCCGAATAAACGGAATTCAAAATCGTAGTTAATTTATTTTTGGCAACTCCGTCCCACCGCACACATTAACGCCACGAGCCACCTGGCGCGGATCATTCTGTTATGTCGTCCAAGCGCAGCGAGGACGAATGCACAGAAGAAACAAACCTTTGAAACTTGTATTGGCGCGTCGTGTAGAGCTCGTCGAGAGGAATATTGCTGTATCGTTCGCCTTCAACAGACATAAAATGACGTCGCAGCGAAGTTTATGCGAGAGCCAGGGGCTTATGGGACCCCGGGGTCCCGCCATAAGGTTCATTGGGGGACAGCTGTATTTAATATTTGAACAATTAATTAAGGGAGAACCAGAGATCGACGAGCTCTTCGGGGAATGGCTTAGCAGGTACCTTGGACACGGCTGGTTAGCGCTCAGCTATATTTTAGTCTGTTTTTAAGATAACGTTTACATTATTTTAAATAAATAATACCTAATGGATACTGAACCTGCTGTGGCCGCTATAATGAACTATTGAGTCTCACCACCTCATAACACATATAGTGTTCGGTAGAGGAGAACTGAACGAAGCAGCTGGCAGATTTCACAAGAGAGCAGATGTTTTATGTGTATTGTGTGAAGCGATATGAAGTACCTTGATGCGTCAAGTACATCACTCATTGAATAACACCGTACATTTGATTACATATGTGACCCCACGATATAACTATTGGAAATGCGCTGTGACATTTTCAGCTCCATAATTATTTACATTTCGTGAGAATATATGTATATGCTGTTTTATAAATCACTAGCGTTGCCCAGGCGAAAAATATATTTTAAAACTTGTCTTAAAAACATTACATATGCATACACAGATACTAAGCTATTGTGAAAGCCCAGTGGGCCGTTTGTCCATTTCTCCACCATCAAAATTATAAGAGGCTTGCAGGAGTCCAAAAAGTAATAGAAAGTGGGGGGTAAATAGTTGATCTCAAAGGTTTCCGAAAATTGTCGACCCCCACTCCTCAAAAAATATATTTACCCCCGCATAGGTATATATATCTACACACCCTACATACAACAGAGTAAGTAGTATCTATTGACTGTGTAGTTGCATATACTGACTGTACAGTAGTATCTACTGAGCCAATAGTAGCTACTGACTATAGTAGTATTTACTGACTGTAGTAACTACTGACCTTAGTAGTATCTACTGGCCTTACAGTAGTATCTACCGACTCTATAATAACTACTTACTGGACAGTAGTATCTGCTGACTCTATAGTAGTATCTACTGACTATAGTTGTAACTACTAACTCTATAGCAGTATCTACTGACTCTATAATAGTGTAGTGGCATCGTGGGATGCCACTGCATGTGGTGTGAGCCGGCCTGTGTGAGGGACTATATACAGCGTGCACACCACTGTCAGCCCTGCACTGGGGATGCAGTACCGGCCCGAGTGGGGGCCGGCTGAGATAACCTGTCAGGGATGGATGGCACTGCACTCCATGTGCACTCCATGTGCAGTGCCAGCCCCCAGAGGTTAGGGGGCGAGAGTGTCGGGCAGGGTGCGGGGTTCACAGGGGGCCATGGCACTCTGAGTGAACCCGCGGCACACGTGACGCGGAGGTACCGACTGGGGGGCCACCAAAGAGGGGGCTGGAGAACCACAGGTCCCATCAAGATCCTTCTGGGAGCTTCCAGAAGGTGGGCATGGCTAGGGGCAGAACGAGCCCGCCAACGAGAATATAAGCCAAAGCCCTGAACGGGGCCGGCTGCTGTTGTTTGAATGAAGACACGAAGTCATCACCTGGAAGAAAAGACCCGAAGACAAGACCCGGACCCGAGTCGGGGTCCGGTCTAAGATAGCCTCCCCAGTGTGTGTTAGGGTTTGGCTAGCCCGGAGAGACTACCTCCCTAGGTTATCTGTGGAAGGGGAGAAACCCCTTTGTGTTAGAGCTGAATTGTTAAATAAACGTGTTACCTCCAAAGAAGCCTTCATCTCCCTTTGTGAACACTACAGAAGTATTTACTGACTCTATAGCAGTAGCTACTGACCGTAGAAGTATGTACTGGCTGTATAGTAGTATCTACTGACTGTAGCAGTATTTACTGAGTGTTAGTGGTATATACTGACTGTTTTAGTATCTACTAACTCTAAAGTATCGACCAACTCGATAGCAGTATCTACTATCACAACAGCAGTGCATACCGACTGTGGTGGTACCTGAGATCACTACAGCAGTGCATCCCGACTGTGGTGGTGCCTGCTTTCACTACAGCAGTGCATACCGACTGTGGTGGTGCCTGCTTTCCCTACAGCAGTGCATACTGACTGTAGTGGTCCCTGCTATCACTACAGAAGTGCGTACCGACTGTGGTGGTACCTGCTTTCACTACAGCAGTGTATACTGACTCTGGTGGTACCTGCTTTCACTACAGCAGTGCATACCGATTGTGGTGGTGCCTGCTTTCCCTACAGCAGTGCATACCGACTGTAGTAGTCCCTGCTATCACTACAGCAGCGCATACTGACTGTGGTGGTACCTGCTTTCACTACAGCAATGCATACCGACTGTGGTGGCACCTGCTATCACTACAGCAGTGCATACCGACTGTGGTGGTACCTGCTATGACTACAGCAGTGCATACTGACTGTGGTGGTTCCCTGCTTTAACTACAGCAGTGCATACCGACTCTGGTGGTACCTGCTTCAACTACAGCAGTGCATACCGACTGTGGTGGTACCTGCTATCACTATAGCCGTGCATACCGACTGTGATGGTACCTACTATCACTACAGTAGTACATGCTGACGCTATAGCAGTTTTTATCGACTTTATAGCACAAACTACTAACCTTACAGAGTGCCGTCATGAGGCCTAGTCCCATGCAGAGACTCTGTCCTCACCTAGATTGCCCAGCCGGCCGAGGTGGCACCTTGGCAAGCTGGGAGCTGGGCCGCTGCCCCCCCCCACCATCTCCCTGCCCACTCTAGAATAATAGTATCACAATATAAGAATATGTTTTTCCCCTTTTTTCTGGAAACAAAATTAAAACCTTTTTACAAGGATTCATGTCTGCATTAACCACAATACTTGTGGTCAGAATGCAAACAAAAAACATGTATGCATTGTCCTTGAAACTGATTGGTCCACACCAGAGACAGCTTTTTTTGCCTTATCTCTACAGTAGTACATGTTACACCGTTTGAGAAAAAAGGGGAAAACCCTATTCTTATATTTTGGTACTGGCAAAGGAGGTCCCATGAAATAATAGTATCTAAACGCTATAATATTAGTATCTACCGACCCTATAGTAGCAAGTGCACACATTGGGGTGGGGGGAGATGGTACTGAAGAATTTACCTCGGCGTTTTGTGTATTTTTATTGCATTTTTTACGCGAATGAGAATTTACCCCCCTCCACCGATGGCACGTGTGCATTGCTAGGGGCAACCCCTGTCAGTTGTGTCGCGTGCTGAGCGGTGTAAGGAAATAAATACATTATAAGATATACCGCTAGATTGTTAATTTAACTACTTTAAATTTGACAGATGTGAAAATGGAGTAGCGCTGGCTCACCACGGGGCTTATGGCGTGGTACCTGGCTACTTTTTTTAAAACGTAACCCCACGGTTTTCGAGCCAAATCCTTCGCAAGTTGTATCCACAGACAGAGGGACCCATTATATTATCAGCGAATAGCAGCGTCTGATAGACGCTTGTTAAGGCCCTTCCCATTGTGCAATCCATAGCCTCAGCTGAAACTTTCGCACCCCCCTACAAAGTGCGCCCACTTCAAACATTGCCGTTTCATTGTACAAACAATTCGAATAATTTAAAACGTGATAACATGTGCAATTTTAGTGTGAGTGGTTTATCTAGCAGTGCTTTAGTCAAAGGTAAGTGTTGCATAGTGGATTGTCCTACCATGAGAACATTTTACGAGTTATGACATGTCACACGTGTAAAATATTTATGGGATAGCCCGCACCTCCATATATCCCGCAAGGTCTTGTTTTGTTTGTAAAAAGTGGTATACCCCGCGGGTTATATGCAGGAAAATACGGTACTTTTTTCTTGCTTCTTTCGCTAAACTCACGTACATAGAAACCTATTCTTTTAATATTCACCTTGGAAATATTACAATATTTTGGTTTGTGTGCTGACAACTAATATTTCTATTTCTTGCTTCTTTCGCTAAACTCACGTACATAGAAACCTATTCTTTTAATATTCACCTTGGAAATATTACAATATTTTGGTTTGTGTGCTGACTACTCATTTCTACATTTACTTGGTAAATATTAATATTATTATTGTGTCTAAGTCCTTGTGTGCATGTGAATCCATGTGTGTGTCTGCGACGCTGTTAGTGTGTGTGTACATCCGTATGTGTGTGTGTATTAGTCCATATGTGTGTGCGAGTCGATGTGTGTGTGAGTCTATGTATGTGTGTGTGGGTCGATGTTTGTGTGTGTAAGTCGATGTGTGTGCGTTGTGTTTGTGTGTACACAACTAATATTTAACTATTAGGTTACTCAATTTTTACAAAATAATGTGTGTGTCTACGTCCATGTGTGCGTGTGAGTCGATGTGCGTGTGTGAGTTGATGTGTCTGTGTGAGTCGATGTGTTTGTGAGAGTCGATGTGTGTGTGCGTGAGTCGATGTGTGTGCGTGTGAGGGTCGATGTGTGTGTGGCTCCATGTGAGTGTGTAAGTCCATTTCTTTATGTAGGTGCATGTGCGTGTGAGTCGATGTGTGTGTGTCAGTAAAACAAAAATCAATTGTGTGTGCGTGTGAATCCATGTGTGTGAGTCGATGTATGTGTGTAAGTCTATGTGTGTGTGTGAGTCGCTGTGTCTTTGTAAGTCGATATGTGTGTGGGTAAGTCGATGTGCGTGTTTGCATCGATGTGTGTGTGTTTAAGTCGATGTGTCTGTGTGTGTGAGTCGATGTGTGTGTGTGTGTGTACGTCCATGTGTGTGTGCAAGTCTACGTGTGTGTGTGGGTCTATGTGTGTGTGTCAGTCGATGTGTGTGTGTGTACAGGTGGATGTGTATGTGGGTCAATGTATGTGTGTGTGTAAGTCCATGTGTTTGTGTGTGTGAGTCCATATTTGTGTGTGTGTAAGTCGATGTATGTGTGTATGTGGGTCCATGTGTGTGTGTAAGTCAATATGTGTGTGTACGTCGATGTGTGTGTACGTCGATGTGTGTAAGTCCAAGTGTGTGTCAGTCCATGTTTGTATGCCAGTCTATGTGTGTGTGTCAGTCGCTGTGTGTGTGTAGGTCAATATATCTGCGTGTCAGTCTGTGTGTGTGTGTGGCTCTATGTGTTAGTCCATATGTGAGAGTAAGTCCATATGTGTGTGTATCTAAAGTCGATGTCTGTGTGTGTGAGTCCATATGTGTGTGTAGGGCAATGTTTGTGCAAGTCTATGTGTGTGTGTGTGGGGGGGGTCTATGTGTGTGTAAGTCCATATGTGTGTGTCTTTTTCACCCGGTCAACGCCAGGTACTTCCCGCTAGTACAATATAAATTATTACTCTAAGTTGTGCAGTGTTTCCACAAATTTAGTTTTTTATTGGGCGTTTCTTACGCAGCCAGACATCACGCCATGCTGTGCAATTTGTGACACGATGAGACGCGTACACATTCAGATGTTCTCAGCCAATTAACGATGAATGGTTATACACGTGTGAGGAAACTGGAGCAACCAGAGAAAGCTCACGCGTGCAAGGGGGCAACACTCTATCCCAGTGTCTATCAAACTTGTTTTTGGCAACTTATACCCCTTGTTGAATTTTGCCTGACCCAACATGGTTCTGAGAAATAAATATACGAATAATGAACACCAATATTTTTACCAATTGTCCATTTTGTGAGGTTATCCTAACTAGCTAGTAACTACAAGCGAATTAAAATAATCAATGAAGGCTCTGCATGCGTTATGTAATGTGTTCGCGTTCGCTGGTTACTCTTGGAAACCACATTGTTTACGATCAATAAGCTTAAAAAGGTATTTTATATAGTTCCATGTTATCATATGGATTATAATAGTATCGTGGTTATTTTATACTGGTAGATTCATACATGATTATTCACCATTGACTCTCGTGTATGATATAATGTCACGCATTTAGAAAGCATCTCACGTATCCTCTGGGACATTGCCTCGTAACCCCCAGAGGTCCGCGTACGCCTCCAACTGAGAACCACCGCTCTATCCCCATACAGATTATATTCGTCCTCATTTGCTGTCCCGCCTTCTCCTGATGAGCCAGGGTATGGCACTTCGACGCCCATGGGAGGGGAGTTTTACAACATTGTTGTGCGATTCACCAAACCAACACTCGCTGCCTCCACAGTGCTGGATTAGAGGCGTGCAGAGCTACCACCGCCCTGTGGTTAGCCAACACTGTACTGAAACCAAATTATGCATGAAGGCAGAGGGTGAGATTTATAGACACACTTCAATCCGCCAAATGGATTTTGTAGAATTCCTCCCTTGCACCATGTTTAAGAAAACTGAAGTGTGTCGAGCTGTGTCAGAACGCGCGCTATGAATGCAAAACGTGCCACGCACGGGGCAGCGAACAAAACAACTGTGTATTTCTTATTTTGGCAAACATTGCAATGTTCACAACATTTACCACCTTTCCTGTGAAATCGTGGTGATATTGTTTAAAGTGGACAGAGTAAGCATATTAAATTAAGATTTGAGCAGAAATGTTCAACCAACTGAAAAAGGCACGTGAGTCAATAACACTGTGGCCTTAAAAGGACAAATTTCTAATGGATGACGTTTCAGGCAATCGCTCTTCTTCATAGCGCATACATCATTCGTAGCACATTGATTATCATTTATATGCAATGTAACATGACAGGGTACAGTAGTTTTATTGCTAAAACTGTGTGCTTCCGCTTTTAATTTCTATTTCTGAGTAATGTGTTATTTTTTACAAAACCCTATTTGTAAATATACATATAAGACAAGGAGCACCGTGACATTACTGTAATATAAAGGCTAGGCATGATGCAGCACATTCACAAAAAGGCAATTTATTGTATTTGTTGATACTTCGTTGGCAATGGTGCACAATCACAGAGAACAAGAACACTCAACATTTTTGTCAATAATACACGACCCTTAAAAGGAAACAAAATAGGCGATGTTTCAGGCAATGGCCCTTCTTCATAGCATACAAACAGAGGCATTAACAAATAACAGACATGCCTACACATATTATTTCATCTTACCAAGATGGACCTCACTGCTTAAGTAATTTGCAGATTTTTTTGTTACACCCAATATAACAAAAACAACCCATTATATATGTAGTACACATAGACTAAAATGTGACAGTGACTTTAGCTATTAAGTAAGCAAAGTAATTTCTATCATGCACTATCGAATGTAAACATTTAGCGCAAACCCCTAATGTATTTGCAGGTCTACGAATCAATCACAATCATTTACCACCCATAAGTGTAAATTACTGGCCGTGACACATTGAACCCCTTGCTGTGACTTGTATTAATGCCTTTTTATAGCAGTCTCTGTTAAATATACATTAGCTTAGTTACCAAAAACAATCACGCAAGAACAATTTGTCAGTGTCAGATTTCTTTGGTACTCACGGTATATATGACCAACCATCCCCGTGGTCGAATGCCAACAATATAAATTGACTTTAAACCCATTGCATTAATCCTACTATTCTAAGGCCCAAAACTAAATCTCAAATTATTTTTTTATAAAAAACACTGTGCCACAATTAGTAGATTGTGTATATTACCATATATAACTTTATCGTCTGTGATTACATCCGGGAGAGCATTTGGGAGCTGTAACTGAGGTATACCAAACAGGAAAGTGTTGAAAAAACAACCCGATAGATGCAATTTAGGTTACGTTAATTTGAAATATTTCAAAAGTTCAAAGAGTCTATGTGTTTTCAGTGCACTGAAACCAACGTGTGATGATGACGATAAGACATCTCACCAATGTGGCCTTTACACCAATGGTCTAGATCTGTCAGGCAAACAGACAAAATGACCATTAATCAATTCTAATAATGTATAACAATTTACAGCCATTTGTCAATCCACTGCTGGATCAGGGCCTCTCCCCATGCTGTGTTTCAGTTATGCGGGTTGTTTGATCATGCTTCACGATGCCAAACAGTCTGGGTTTGGTGTGGGGGGCAGAAACGTTTGCAGATACCACTCTCAACTGATGTTAGCCGTGGCTAGGAATCAAACCTCAGGCCCCTGGGTTGATAGTGCAATGTGCGAACTACTATATCTCCATTCACCCCCCACCGCCCATTCCTATTGGCCAAATTGAGTTTATTTGGCCAAATTGCCATTCGATATATTAAACACTTTTAACACAAATTGAGGCTGTCTTTAACATCTGTATTTTAGCAGCCCAACAAAGACGACACACTCACTCGGCACAATATAGTGCATGTGGTAAATTTTAAGATAACAAAAAAACCCAATGCATTTAGGAGTAGTAGCATGCAATTTCATATCAGTGAAAGCTCATATCTCCTATCTTGTGGGTTTAGTTCCTTCACTTGCACCTGACCTCAACGCATTAGACTTTGAGTTAAATCCACCACAGCATGTTTTTTTTTGCTGTTTACAAGTGACCTCATCTCAAAGGTAAACGATGCAAGTTGCTTCTGCTGATAAACTGCTTGTTGTCCCAAAAGTATGTCTTCTCTTTTGTATGAAATAATTGCTGATGAACAACACAATCGGAGTGAAATAATGCCACGTAAACAATAGCAAAAAGTGCTTCAGAAATAAGGACAATATATTTAATGCATGTTTTTTTTTTATAAAGAACGTGGAATATAATTGTTATTGTGTACCATATGCTGTGGATTATAAGATGCTTTGAAAGTAAGATGAATGCCAAATGTGTGCCAAGTGTTAACAGAGTTATAGAAATCTGGTCACATACCGGATTGTAAGACGTACCTCCAATGTGTTTTATTTTTTCAAAATACATGGGGAGAAAGAGTGCATCTTAATGCTGAGAATACAGCATTATCTTTTCCCATTGCTCACTGTCAGAAACCACATCCAACTTACGGACCCTCCCTACAACCCACCCAAATCCCTTTATAATAAATTAAATGTTATACACGTGATGTGAATATATTAAGAGATTGCTAGCTCGTGTTCAAAGTAACAAAGAAATGTACGTTTTATTCGCAGTTTGTTCATTTAAGTGCAAATGCTGGAAAATATTAACATAATAGAGTGATAGTGTGCATGAAACTGGGTAGAATTAAACGAAATAAATTATGTACACCTAACATATTGTAACATTACTGAAAAGTAAAACATTGCTGTTTTATACAATATTACTTGATTGAGTTTACGCAAGCTATTTTATTCATATTTTTTTACATTTTTATTTTTTTTCATGACATTCCATTAAGACTATTTTGGTACGAGCACTTGCAAATTTTAATCGACGTGTCTGTGCTGCTTGACAAAGCAAGTCATGCAGAACATTCCGTGCACTATAATTATGGGGTTCTGTTAATACAGTCCTTGATGTGGAACATTACATTTTTTACAGGGACACCTACTGCATTAAAACTGTGCCAATAGTGCCTGAAGCCAATAAGTAACTCCACGACATCCTGCCATGTATTGTGAATATATTACCTTTAATAATCCACTATCCATTGCCAAACTATGCTAAGTTACACCCAATTATTTAACAAAACTTTAATCCTAATTTCATAACGTGGATGTTAAACAGACATGCAAAGTTATTTATGTCCGGATACTTTGTTTTTAAATGGAAACTTGTTTTAAGGTTCCATTTTAAAAATAGTGTGTGCATCTCATGAGTGTGTTTAACAACCTGACACAAATGTATTAAAATTTGATTAATTATAGCTGTTAAAAAAATCTATCGTAGGATCGTGAGAGATGATTGCTGGAGGCTTTAATCTAGCAGTGCATTGACCTTGGCTGGTAATGATGATGATACTAAAAATTATTTATATATAGCACTTTTGGTTGAAATAGAATCTTCACTTGTACAGATTTTAAAAAAACATTCAGATAATAGTTTCACGCGAATGCACTCACTTGATCTAACCTGGTTTTGTTGTAGCCAAAGAGTGTTCAGCTTCCAAATAAAATAAACAAGAATGGTATTCTGTTGAGTGCGCAAACAGTTATGTCCAGGTTTCAATCAAAATATGATGAAGCTATGCTTTGTCTTTGTTTAAAAAAACATTTCAGAACTCATAAATCGTAGCAATACGCAAAAAAGCTATGGTTCCACCCGATTCAAGAAATCACATTTTTTATTAAACACCAATTAATCCAATGAAACATTTTCTGAAATTATTAAAGTTGTAAAAATATTATTTAAGGCACTTTTTGCGTCAATCAGAATAAGCCATCATTAATTACTGTTGGCCTGTATCAGCCCCACAAATTTTGTGGGGAAATAAGCGTTTCAATTAAATTCTTAAGAAGGCAGAAACATGCGTATACATTGCTTCTGTAATGCTTTCGAGCATGCGTTGTCCTCGGAGGTATTTAACTGGCAACAATGACGTTGCATTTCAAGCCACACAAAGAGATGACGTCACAAGGCGCATGATGTGTAACGTTGCTAGATGGCATCATGACGTCAGGCAAGGCAAATCCTTTTCTCACTGGTTTTTTCAGCCAAGCTTTAAGTAATCCTTAACACATTATTGAATGTATTTTCTTTCCACGTGACTTTACCGAAAGAACCAAAGAGTAAGACAATTATTTGGTAATATTTTTGCATTGGCAGTGGTGCACAGACACAATTTACAACAAAAAAAAATCTCACGTTCAGCAATAACACTGCCTTAAAAGAAATAAAATAAATTGGCGACATTTTGTGCAATGACCAGAGATTTGGAATTAACAAGGGTTGGAGACTGCATTTAATACCATGGGGCCTGATGAGAATTACATTTTTAAAATGCTTTCTGCAGGGTAAGTCCCGCATAGCAATATAATTGTATCCAAACAAGATCATATTACATCCTCTTTACAATGGTTATCATATGCCACTTTGTTTCAGACAGATACATAAAGCTAATACTTTCATTCTTTCAACCTTAGTTAGAAAGCGTTCAAAATGTTGAAGCGAGTTTTTAGGATCGGCGATTACAGCATCTAATTGCACGTTTCAATTTCCAGTTCGCCAGACAGTAATGAGCAGAACAATATATTTGTTTGAAATCTCGAACATCAAGCCAATTACTCGAAAGTTAGAAAAGCCCCTGAAGCATCATGCAACAGATAAGCATTGCTGCATTAAACCCCAACTAAAACAGCCTGAAGACAATTCCCTGACAACTGGAAGCAATTGCAATTATGACACACGAGACTTGTCTTTATAATAAAATAAAATAAATCACGACGTTTCGATCGCAACACAAGCCGTCGTCCTCAGGCGGAAAAAATATAATCCAGCAGTGAAACTGCTGAACCAGCGAGAGAGCCGTTACAACAATAGGTTATATATGTGGCGATGGGCAAGCAAGCGGGGTCTGAGCTGGAAAGGAATTCCATCCACGGACGTACGCAAGCACGTCAGTTGTGTTAATGGGGGAGATTAGGGAGAGAGGGATTAGGGAGGGAGATTAGCATGAATGAGCGTCCGTCGCCGCATAAGAGTATCATGCCCGCATATGCGCACAACAGCAGTGTTAATGAGAGATTAGCACCATGAGAGTGCAATCCAAAGGACGTGAACATGAGAGTGCAATCCAAAGGGCATGTGAGGATTACACCTCTCATGCTCACATGTCCTTTGGATTGCACTCTCATGCTCACATGTCCTTCTCATGTTCCAAGATGTTCAGGTGGGATTTTATATCCAAGTAACAAAAAAAGGCCGTGACAAAAAAACACAAATATAATTAGCACGCAAAAAAATTCAATGTTCCAAACATGTTGCACTCATAAGCAGTTTGCTTATATTGGAATTACAGTATTTCCATGACCAATGGTGCTGAGCCACCCCCACAACCCCAGAGGACGGAATCTAGCCTCAATCAGCTTACATCCTTTGTAAACATTGGGAGGATGCCATCTCTCTGCAACTGGCAGATGGGAGAAAATAACCGTGCAAGTTGAAGACATAAGAAGGCACATTTGCAGTTCGTAACAAAATGTGCTTTTAATTTGTAGCATTGAAAATATGTTCAGCGATTAAACATCATAGATCCAATTACTATATACAGTACCTGCTGCACTGTGATCTGAGGGCCTCCCGCGCTGTATGGATCATGGGGTCATTTGAGTGCACTTCCCCACACTGGGTCACGGTGGCGAGCATAGGGCAGTACAACAATGGATATTCCTCCACTGCCCTCTAATTCCTGAAACAATCTGTTTGATGTAGTCATCCATCTAAGCACTATCCAGGGTCAATTCTGCTTTGCTTGTGAGACCTGACAAGACTCGACACATTCTGGGTGATTTCTTCCAAGAAAAGCTGAATACATGGACATTTTATTCATATATTTTTCAAACATTTTATTTTTGTTCGTGTGTACTGTTTATGCTTACAAGCTTGCCTATTACAACATCTTCAGATGTTCCAATATTTATCATCTTAATAAGTTCAAAGTATGGTTGTTGTTGTTGTTATTATTATTATTACAACCTGTACAATACAAAGCTGAATAGAGGAACATGTCAGCCTGCATGGAACATTTTAAATTCAATTACATCCCCAAAACAAACAAAAAATACATATTTAGGCACAACATGCAAATGTTTTTTTCCTCAAGGAATTGTGAGACTTTTCTCCAGGGTTTGCAGATGTCAGAGGAACATTCCACTGGAGGCTTCGGCAATAACCCACTAGCCTGGGAAACGCGTCTCTTTTCCCACTGCGATTTACATCCCTGAACAGCAAGCACAGCCTTCTCCAAATGTAAACACTCTATTGCAGTTACACATTTGTATACAAAAACATTTTTATTTCATTCAATTACGTTTAACGCTTTGTTATGTATGCATATACAACTCTTTTGTAATATCCACTGCTAGATAAAGACCTCCCCTCAAAGCCATATGGGTCGTGGGAGGTTATTTAACCATATCCCGCCTGGCTAGTTATTGCGGGTTGGTGATGGTGGGGAGCGTACGCGTAAGAATCATAATACATTAGATTATAGTACAATACAACAACGAGCCTGGGAAACGCGTCTATTTTCCCACTGCGATATATATCCCTGAACAGCAAGCACAGCCTTCTTCAAATGTAAACACTCTATTGCAGTATCACATTTGTATACAAAAGACTGTTTTATTTCATTCAATTACATTTTATGCTTTGCTATTTGTACATGTAAAGCCCTTTTGTAAAATCCACTACGAGATAAAGACCTCCCCTCAAAGCCATACGGGCCGTGGGAGGTTATTTAACCAGATTTTTCCTGGCCAGTTAATCATATTTCGCCTGGCTCGTCAGTGCGGGTTGGTGATGGTGGGAAGCATAAGGTTGGATTATCGTACAATACATTGACGTTTTTTGCTGCACTGCCCTTTGCGGACAATGTAACAACCCAACACCTGTTTAACGAATAGTGGTCACCCCATCCAAGCACCTTGAATGCCCAAACCCCTGCTTAGCTTCTGAGATTTTCCCAGATTGGGTGCATTTCTTGTGATTTGGTCATTGGTTTGTGATTTGGTCATTGGCTTGTGCTACTTAGTTCAACTTGAATTTTAAGAACACCACACATTCCTCAATAGCACTGCCTTAACTGCTCTTTTCCCCCTTTTAAGGCCAAAGTGTTCTGGATGAACGTGTTGAGTTGTGTTATTTGTGCTTGTGCGTCATTGCCAATGCAGTATCGCCACATAATTCGATTAACTTAAAGGGTGTTATAAATGCGATGCATTTAAACATTTTATATAAAATTATGAATGCAGAAACATAATACGGTAAGAATTAATACATTGAACCTAAAACATCAGAAACAACATTTTAGATTGGTATAAAAACACGCATCGGTAGAGGTATACAATTTTTTATGGTATACTGCTTTTAGTGTTTAGTTTGTGGTCCTTCCCCCGCACCTCCGATTATAACGGTTGGCTACATACGGTGCGAAAGAAGTTCAGCATAAGTATACATACGGCAGAGGTATACAAGCAGCCTCATATTTTATAATGTCCATTATACTCGAATTGTAAATATTGTGGGTTTACTCTACAACACACATCGGTGTGCTGAACTAGTAACTAATTGCCATGTTTTGTTTCCTGACTAGTTGTCTGTGTCGGGTGGTGGCGGGTTTTAACGACACATTTATATATTTATGCGATCTAACCCCCAAAAAACCTCTGTTATGGATATCAGTAACACTGTTTTACAACAGGTACATTTATTTATATATGGCTATCGTTTCGGACAGCAGCCATTAGCGGAAAATTGTCATGCTCAACGGACTTTTCATGTGACTGAGAATATTCAAACTGCAGTATTGATGACTCATTGTTTTTAACCCAAATACACTTTTCAATTAATAAAATGTAATGCATTACTAGCTGATGTCTAAACAACAATTAGATAGATATTATACATTTGGCACATTATGGACACATTTACATATTAGCTTTAATAAAACAACTGTACTGAAAAGCATTTGATATTAGAAATAAATTGTACGTTCAAAATTACTCATCAACCCACTATTGATAACACGATGACTGTAACAATGATAATGCTATTAAAGAGCGGTGCCTACATATAAGTTTTGTAATGACTTGTTTTTACTTTAAAACATTCTGTACCATCAAAACAACACATCATAACACGCAATGTGGTCATGAGTCTATAACTACAGATTACATTTTAATCTACCCTTTTTCCACGGGTAAGATAAAACAAATTTTAGTACTCGGTTAAGAACTGAAGAAAATGTCCTCTGTAAAAGTTCTCAGAAACTTGTAACTTTAAGAATACAACTGCTATTTGTAGGATTACACTTTTAGCAGCTATAGGCATCCTACTAATTGCTAACAACTCCGTATAATGTTCTTCGTATAACTGAAAACGTGATTACTTAAATAAAATATGCACACATCCCCTGTATCAATTGGGATAATGAGCCTGCTTCGTGGAATAAAATGTTAAACATATGCTTAAATTACAAAACTGTAGAAACACACGGGGCACCCCTCTATACATGTGTAATGGGTTCAACTGAGTCGCAGACGTAGACTTGGAGACATCACATTTATTCAGTTCCAACACACGGGGTAACTTCCCCTTAACAGAATAACAACCAGGCTAACTACACTAGTTACTACGTAACTGCTACTACGGACCGGGACCAACGACTTCGGCCCGGGTCCACGTGTTGAAGACTCGTTGAATGGAGAACATAGACGAAGGGGTTCTTCCAGCATGAATAACAACCCTGGTCCCTCTCGGGACCCGGCTTATATTATCTGTGGCGTGGCCGGCTCTGCCCTTGGCCATGTCCCCCTTCCAGAATCCTCGGGAAGGATCTGGGTCCCAATCACGTGACCCCCCCTAGCCCCCTCTTGGAGCCCCTTTGTCAACTTAACCGGTCACGTATCTTCCTGGGTCAACCAGAGTGCCATGGCCTCACACAACCTCATCCTTCGGTCGGCACCCACACACCCTGTCCTGTAGGGTCGGCACTGCACTTAAAGCGTGGTGCCATCTAGCGCTATTATTCAGCACACGCCGTGCCCCTCTAGGGCCGGTACTGCACCCACAGCCTGTTGACATCCAGCGATGTCACTACACATGTGTAATGACAGGGTGACACCTGCCGGCCTGAAGGGGTAATTACGGTTATAGCTGCATTACATAATGCCTTATTATGAAGGGCCCTATCTGGGGTAAAGGTGAAGGGCAGTGTCAGTCGAGAAGCTCCGGGAACCATTCCGAAGATTCGAGAAGGTTCTAGAAAGGGGGTGTGGCCAGAGGTGGAGCTTGGCCACGCCAGGCAGATATAAGGAGCACCGAACCAGAGCTTCGGGGCTGTTAGTGTGGGGTCTGGGTCCTGGTTGCGTCGCTGCCGTCGTCATCTCTTCGTCTTCGACCACGTGGTTGTTCTTCTGCGGGACCAGCTCTTTCGCCGCTGCTACGCTCGTCAACCAGCCAGTGTAGCGCAGGACAGAGATGGGCTGCGTGTTTGTACAGCCTAGGTGTAGCCGCGTTAAGAAGTGTATCACCCTGTGTGCTCTTAATAAATAAGAAGCCTTCTACTAGACGTGTGTCGGAAATCACCAGAGGTGGGACAAAGTCATTGTTATGCAAGTCCAAGTCGAGTCGCAAGTCATCAAATTCATGACTCGAGTCTGACTCGAGTCCAAGTCACATGACTCGAGTCCACACCTCTGGAAATCACTCACTACACATGTGTAGTGACATAGAATCGGTCACATCGCAGCATAGCAGTGGCTGCTGGCAGGGAAGGGGATCTGGAGTTTACAGCAGCCCTGACTGACAGCAGGTCATGTGATAGACCACACAGGGATGTAGGGGAAAGGTCATGGAAGGGGCGCATCGAGAACCTGCTAGTAGATTCCAGAAGGGAGCGTGGCCGGGATGGAGCCAGGCCATGCTGACAGTATAAGAGGGGACCTCGGGGCTGTCGTTTGAAGTGGGATCCCGTCGTGCTGCTGGAGTCTTCGTCGCCATCTCCGTATTCACCATCTCGGCGTCGCCAGTCAGGCAGTCTACCAGCTGTCCTGCCTGGGAACCGTAGTTACCAAGTGTGAACTGTTAATGTCGTTTAATAAACAGAATGTCTCCTACTCTTAGTGTCTCTGAGACAGTCACTACACATGCACAATGCTCAATGAGACCAAAACAAAGCAACTCAATTCACTCGTGCATTCCCCTTCTTTTTCCCCAAGGGCCCAAACAAACATTGAGACGACAAAAACAACAGACTCGCGGGCCGCACCTGTCGAGCTATCACCACGGCAGTCTGTGATTGACTAAGCCATTCCAAATGCTCCAGGAGTACAAACAAACAAGCTGACTTCGCAGTGATTGCACACGCGGCCAAGTGCGCGGCAGAAAATTAAACGGGGGCACGCTGAGGTCGAATACGCAGGAAGCGTTGAGTGCGGCAAGGGCAAGATCCGCGTGCTTGATGGTCCATACAGTTCGCAAGCTCTGTGCTCCGTACCATCATCGTTGTTCAAGTCCCAATTCTCTCCAGTCGTGTGCGACTGTGAGCATCCAGAACAGACCGTACAACATAATAACGACGGCAATACCCGATCCACAAATACGAAGGGAGACGCCACAGCGGTACACCCTGGCTTGATCACCTGAATGCGAAATTGTAGTTGTTTCTCTGCATCCACATCAGCCATAATCGGTTTTACTAGGGGGGAGGGATTACCAGAAGTACAATTGCAAATGTATTGAATTAAAGCAATGCACCTCAGGCAACATAAAGTCCCCTCCCAAAGGGAAATGTTTTAAAAGTGTTTTAGCTATCCAACGCCATAACACTCATTGTCAGAGTGAAAGTACTATGTCGATCGCATGTATTTGTATTAATATTTTAATAAAATAACAAAAATGCAATGATTCAATCATTAAAAGCAAGGCAAAACAAATATTTGTTTGACATTATTCATCCAGAGACTGAGATTTGAATGCAAATAATTGGAATCGCAACACCGTTTAGAACGGTTGACTATGTATGGTGCAAAAGAAGTTCAAGACACATACAATCAACGTCCATAATACAGGTTTATTTGGGTTAGATCGCATAAATATATAAATGTGTCGTTACAGGTCACCATACTTCAATTGGGATTACCGTTGAACAATAACAGTGCACACAATCGACAGGAGGTACAAAAACAATGAGCTTGCATAATGCACATGCATAATATACATGTATTGCTGTATAAATAACCAAACCCGCAATAGATACCCATAGTCATATGCATTCATTAATTCCCCCCCCCCCACACTTTGCGCAAGAAGCGCTCACAAATGACGTCATCATATCTACCCCTCTATTTAAGGAACGAAACAGGAGGATTTCTCCACAAATCTAGCTGTCGCCTGATGAAGCTAGTTGTAATTACTGTGGAGACGTACTTAAATGGTAAATGTTGTGGTTTTGTTCTCCAACACACCTGTGTGCTGTACTTGTAATGAATTGGCATGTTCTGTTTACGTGACAACTCTTACTAATTGGCTGTGTCGGATGGTGGCGGATTTAACAACACATATTTACGCAATCTAACCCAAACAACCTGTATTATGGATGATATTGGTCTTAAAAGCCTACGTGTTAAACATACAATTTAACGTATGAATTTTAAAACATACATTAGTGTCAAGTTCAATTATGTCCTGCAAGAAGGTTACTTATATAAAAAATAGCAAATAAATGTATTTGCTTGAGTCTCTCCATTTACGATGGGAATATGTATACACAACATTTCACATGTTGGTTTTGACTACTTTTAGCTCATCTTAAAAAATCTTCAACCAGGATAGAGGTCAAAGTTGTGTAAGTAAACGTGAACCTAACCACAGCTGTCCGAGTGAAACAACAGGTTATATTACCATGTGACCAAAACAATAAAGACTATTCATTGGTTACGTTTGAAACTTTAGCAGAGAGAGCCTCTGGATAAAGAACACGTGGGAGAACGTTTCTGCAATGCAGTGGGATAAGTGCATGTTCATTAAATGGATGAATACAACTTGAAAAGTGAACATTAATTAATAAAACATTCACACTTGCCAACGCTTCCGATGTGGCGGCTAGGAGCCGATTTGTAAACCCGTTTACTGCATGCAGATTTCCAAAGCTAATCACGCTGCTTTGTTATTTTCTTTTTCAATTTTGCTTTGATAATACATTTGCAGCATAAATGGTTTAATTGGGTATTTTTTTTCGCTGGCAATCTTAAATCAGTGGGGTTGGCAAGTGTGACTAACACGTGTCAACATTAAAGAGAACACCTCTGTGAAGTCTAGGGCTACATGTAACCTTAGTTAGCATAATACCTTTGCGGGTTTTCTCTTAAAATAAAAACATAATTGGTTCACAGCAGGTGTTATGCAATGGGTTTTTTTCCCACCGTATATATTCCAAGCATTTCCCTGCCAAATCCCTCCTCCAAACTTCAACAACTGTCTTGCAGCTGCCACCCAAGGTTATCGTCGCATCACCGTAGAACATAGAGCGCACATTGAATGGGCATTGACTCAGTTGTGCGAGGTGGATTATGAACTTCGCTGAAAACAAAATGAAGCAAACAGGATTAATTCTCAAGAGTATGGAAGCAAACCCCGTTTGTGCCGGATGGAATAGGAGCACGCGCTTTTTTAAAGGCCCTAAGCTTTTCAATTCACCTCCTTACATGCGGCATTTTAGACTAATGTGTCTATTTTCAAGACACAAATTGGAACACAAAGGAAAATAAAAAAAATGTATCATTATCTCCTTCAATTCTTATTATGTTGCAAACAGGAAAACTTTTAAACATTGTATGTTTTTCAATTCAAAGCCTGTTTCATGGTGTGACGACTGCATATATAAATTGTTTTGTAAATCTCTTTTTACTCTATGTATTTCAAACAGTAAATACGACCCACTATGCCATACAAATCAGAAACACGGACACTAACAAAGGAAATATAACACAGTGAAAGTGCACAAAGAAGATCAGAGATATGCATGCTTTGAATAATACTCAATGACAGAGGAACACGTGGATCAGAGAGCTAAAGCAAATCAGGGACACTATATTCAGTCTTAAAGAAAGCAAGTGGACTTGTGCAAGACACGTAAATAGAATCAATGATGGCCAAAGACTGGTGACAGAATGACAGCCAAAGGAGGGAAGATACCAGGGATACCTCCATGGAGATGGAGCGATGAGTTAGGTTACTGTGTAGAAGCCAGATGGGTTGTGGCGTCACAAATCTATGAGGAATGGTGATGGGATGGGGATACGTTCATTTGGCAGTGGATAAACCATGGCTGGTGATGATAACGGTACTGTATTTGTGTGACAATAGGAATTATTAAACTGCTTTGATAAAAACAAATAAAATGTCGCTTTTGAAAGTATTTCAGAAATACTACATCATAAAATGTTTCTGAAATCGTTGCTAGATTTTAAATTATATCATAAATAATCATGAATTTACACTTCTATTTTTGATATGATGTTCCAATACAACTTAGAACATAATTGAATAATTTTCCATAGAAGTGCTCTTTTTTTAAGTCCAATCATTCTGATATAAAGTAATTATAATAATAATTGTTTTTTTACTCTTTTATCTGGCAACAAAACTGACACCTTTTTTACAAGGAGTCATGCTTGCATTGACCACAATATCTGCGGTCGCAAAGCAAACAAAAACACAACTCTGATAATGTATGCACTGTCCTTGAAATTGATTGGTCCACACCCGAGACAGCTTTCTTTAGAGCCTCGTCTCACATGGTGTTGGACCAGATGACGCCAAAAGGCGCACAACTCAAAGACAATGCACCATCAGAGTATGAGAGCTCGGGGTAAGCATTTACACCATTGGAACCTCCTTTGCCAGGAGCAAAATATGATAATTGGTTTTTTACCCTTTTTTCTAGCAACAAAACTGACACCTTTTTTACAAGGAGTCATGTTTGCATTATCAGATATTGTGTTTTTGTTTGTATTCCAACCGCAGGCATTGTGGTCAATGCAAACATGACTCATTGTAAAAAAGGTGTCAGTTCTGTTGCCAGATAAAAGGGTAAAAAACCACTTATAATATTTTGCTACTGACAAAGGTTCCAATGGTTAAAAAATAATTACTTTTCTCACTAATGTAGCTATCACAGCACAGAAACTTCTGTCAGCAAACGTGCAAGGATGCATCAGCATTATTCATTAACCCGTGTCATTTTCAAATGTTTGGTCATGATACTGCCCATCTGCGCACTGTGACCAATTCCTTTGCATGGATTTTATAACAAAATATTCATTTTGGGCTGTATAACTCGGCTGTTTGGCAGATGCTCATATATAGTATATATCCCCATGGTGATAATATTCCTAGTTTTTGTTCCTTTTCCCCACAATTGATCCTAATAGTGCGATATACTTCATGTCATGATATGAAGAATAAATGCATAACATTTCAGAGAGCAATGAATCCTGCCTCAAAAACTATCTACGGGAGCAATTTTTTTCAGTCCTTCAAAAAAATCCTTCAAATTGCATGTTTATCCATTACACAGTATGGGACCCACTTTCCCACAGGCTCTGCTATGAGATTGTTCCAAGACGCTCAAACCATTGTTGTTCTCTCAATTCTCAGAGCTGGAATTCGGCAAATTGAGTGCAAATCCAAGTTAATATGATGGGGTTTATTTGTACATTCATTGGTGGCCGATCTGAGACCACGAACGAGCTATGCTTAAAATATCTGTTAAAGCACGAGCTTCTATGGGGATTAAGATCCAGTATCTCAGAAGTGGCAGCTCAGCATTTTGATCCCTAATTCACTGAGCCATCGCTTGGTGTTTATATTCTCAGCAAAGAAGCGCCCAGAAATACGATTCCGACTCGGGCGACTTTGAGTGTGGAGTTTGTACGTTCTCCCCTTGTTCTACATGGATTTCCTCTGAGTTCTCTGGTTTCCTCCCATAAGCTACAAGATATATGCCATTATAACTGCTATTGGCCAAACATCCCATTGCTGAAAGATGACCTGTATATTACTCAATTGAGATTACACACAGCAACAATACCCCCTAAAGCGTAGACCTGGCAGGACCCTCCCTGAAAAACAGTCTTAAGACTCTAAGGCTTTCCTGGGAAAACAAGAATAATCATAAACCTAATATATTTTTTGCAAATATATTTTAACTTACCTTTTTCATATAGGTAATGTCAAAAACACCAAAGCATACCATTTATAGCACCACTTGAACTCCGTTTAATATTTTCCTAAGTGCCAGTCCAGCCTGTGACATTCCCATCAAATGTTTTTACAGTGTTCATTGCAGCGGTTAAACATCAGTTTTTTTAGTTCAAAACAAAATTCGCAAGTTGCCTAGAAACCATGTCCAAATACACAACGTAATCGCCGTATACAGTAATTCAAAGTGAATGTTGTTCACCCTCCCCACATTGTCTGGGAAAAAAACTATTCATTACTTGCAGCTTTTTGTTAAGGTAGCATTTGGGAATAGATTAGCTTAATATATTCCTTTTGCAAGGAGGCAACAAAAATTTAATTGCTTTTTTAATGTCAATTGTTCCCCTGAGTAAAAAATATATTTTCCATATACCTCCGACTTCAATTCTGTTTATACATCTTTAGCATGAAATGTACCGTGTAAAATATTGATGACATGTTTTTTTCGTATAAAATACTGAAATACTATATATTACATCTTACATTTATTAATGGCTCTATTAACATCGGTTTCATAAATGTTTAGAATTTGTGGCATTTGTGACCGTCCATGATAACCAGCAGATGACTTCACCAAGCTTTAGTAAATTATTCATATCTGCCGATGCCATTATATAATCATTTATATTCTGCCTATTTTCATTTTCCTTCTATAGTACTTCGCACTGAGCCCAAACTACTGGTCAAAAGTAGTCTCACACTAAAGCCATTCTGTTCTGTTTCTAGCCTTTCTCGATTCGAGGGCTGGCCGTGAGATGAGCTATCCAAATGTAGTGACTGGGAATGTCAGTGTGGTGCCGGGCCTGCGATGCCACGGCGGGATGTATACTGTTGTGTGTACACCCCGGACACGGGGTGTAGTACCAGCCCTAGTGGGGGCTTGGGTGAGCGCTGGTTAAGCGCGGTGGCCATGCACAGCGTGCGGTGCAGGCTCCCATTGAGAGAGCGAGGGAGTGTCAGCCAGCTAGATTTACGTTGGGGGCATGAAACTCTGGCTGACCTGGGGACATGTGACCAGATGATACTGGAGGGGGGCCACCGGTGGAGGGGGCCAATGGGTGGTCACATGGTCTAAGAAGAACTCTCGAGAGCCTTCGGGCAAGGGCGAGAGAGATCGAAAAGGTGGGCGGGGCGTGAGGTGGAGCCAGCCCCAGCCCGGCCCGATATAAGGGGGGCCCTGAGAGGGGCTCGGGGTTTCTTACTGTTGGAGAGGCAGGAGATCCACGTCAAGCTTGAAGAAGCCTCCAGCCACAATGTCCGGGACCCAGCTTGTGGTCTGGACTGGGATAGTAAAACCGTGTCTAGTTCCGCCGTAGCGTGGTGAGTTGGGTGGTCACCACCCGAGGGTATGTTGTGTTAATAGCCCTGGAGTATGTTGTGCAAATAGTTAACAAACGTGTTGCTCCTAAGACAACGTCTGCAACTCAGTTGGACTCACTACACAAAGCCAAATATCTCCATCTTTGACAGTTCTTGTGAGTTGTCCCACCCTGAGCCCTGTCCAAGCAACTGCGTCATCAATCAAAGCTCTTCTGGTTCTGCCTATGCCTAATTTTCCTGAGACCGAGTCTTGAATTGCCATATTCTAAAACAAACAAATAATACAAACTGCGAATCGAAAACTTGTGAAATTTTAATCAGAAATTCGGTTTGGCTTATTTGAGTTTCAGGGTATTTCTGCAGAATCTCACAAATCCTAATTTGGTTCTGAACAATATTTCACAAGATTTCTAGATGGATCAAGGATTCAAAGTCCATGGCTCACTTGGATGCTGGCAGGAGCTGCATTCAAGTAAAATCTACAGTACCCAAAACTTTCTTGTGTTCAACAACACCGCCTGGGAACAAATTAAAAAATATGTCCTGTAAAGTGAACTGCCTGAGCATTTGCTGTCATGAGTAATTTCATATTCGACTGTTGTTTTTATGCAACACTTACATTGTCTAAACACGTCTTGGCTGGAAATAGTGCAGAACATTGTACATCAAAACCCAAAAGAGCAAACCAATTGATAGTTGAATGTATCAGGTTATTTGAAATATTGGGGGGGAAAACATTTGGGTATCATGCTTAAAATGTGTAGGTAACTGTTCAGAATTCACATTAACTTTAACGTTCTCTAAAACCACTTTAATGTGAAGCCTCAACTGGAAAATACATTGGAAATTAAACACGTCGGTTTTGAAGTAGGCCTATACTCGATTAATGATGTCATGTAGAATTGTATTATCTCACTCATATTCTTGGTTCTTTCGAGAAAGTCACGTAGAAACAATAAAATAATAAAAATATAAAACAATAAAAAATGTACGATGTTTCAACTGCAACACAGGCAATCATCATCAGGTGTGAAATCCACTTATTTCAAATTTACATGCTGAGGATTTCACACCTGATGATGATTGCTTGTGTTGCAGTCTGATAAGGCTAATTCATTGTCAGAGCCTATAACTGAGTGAGATAAATTTTTATTTATAATTGTGTCCCATGATCGTCCACCACAGCGCACAATGAGTTTCATGTAATATTTCTGTGTCTGTGCTAAACGGGCCCCTTGGTGTGGCTGAGAGCTCTTTGCATGTGGTAACCCAGAAATAGTTTTTGGTAGGCCTGACTCTTCTGATGACACCCTGAATGATTAAACCATTCCACTGTTTGCCTGCGTATGTGTTACTGGAAAACATTGGTCCGAAGACCTGGAGATCAATAAACAAATAAATTAAACTTTACGTGTAGACATTAATTGTAAATTCATGATAACAATGGCCAATAGCCAAGGTACCCTAAATGCAGAGTTGAACTTGGACAGACCATGGATGGGTGACCTCGATGAACAACAGGTTGTTATAGGCTGCAGGTCGAAGAAGACAGTACAGTAAAATCCATTGTTCTGCTGTACTTCTATACCCCTACGATTATACTCCAGCATGGAGCAAACCCCCACATCCTGCATGGCATAGGAAGGCCCTCAACCAACATTAGATTGACAAAGGGCTGTACAGGTACAGAAGTATGATACATTGGTATATTTATTGGCTTAATGAATATGGAAATTCTGTATACATATGTTGTATTAATATAGCAAGTATGCCAGAAATTTCATCACCACATTTAAATGTGTTACTTAATAACAGTTTCGAGTTTCTCATTATTGATTCAATTCAGTAACGATCTATAATCACACGATGAAAATATACATTTGTTGCAATTGAACTTGACCAATGAGTCATCAATCAGTGCTGTCAATTAAGTTTAGCAACTTCAGTCTCAGACTAAGAAAACGTTGCCAGGACCACAGTAGTTGAGGTACACTCTTAAGGATTTTTTTTCTCTCCCATTAACAAGCCTCTTATTCTGTCAACTTCCTGCTGGAGAGTTATTACAAACTCTGGATTGTGCTTTTGTTCAAGCGCTCTCTCGGGATTGATCTCCAAAAATGCAAATACAATAACGGTTCAAACACATCCTACTAAATCCAGCCTGGTCAACATAGTATGTCAAACTTTACATTTCAGATAGGGATACAGCATGCAGACTTAAAATGAAAAGAGCAGAGTAACGAAATCTGCAAGGCTTTATAGGCATGGGGCAGTTTGGAAATGGTGCATCCTACACATAGTACAACAAAGGAAAACATTGATGCAGATTTATATTTTGCTGTATATGCTTCACAGATATATCTCTGGGGAGAATTGTTCTTAACCTTGCTTGTACCCATTTCTCTGATTTAATCTCTCTTGCTTTCCCACTCCCTCCATCTCAGGAAAAAAACCTGCCTCTTTAACCCTTCCAATCTCATCGTGATAAAAATTGGAATATGCAACTTTGCTGCATCTACTGCCTGGACTACGGAATTATAATTATTGCTTTATAATATCAACTCTTCCCCACTCCTTAAAACCAAAACCCTAGCTATATTTAAAACCAACCTCACACAAACGATATGTACTGATTATGGATGTGTTTTAACGCAGTTTATGAATAAATATTAACGTTCAATGGATTTAGAACAAAAAAAAGTGAAAATTACGTTTTAAATTCCCTTTTTAGGCCAAACTGTTTGTATGGTCCGGATTATAAAATTAGTGCGAAGAGGTTTAAACAAAAAAAGTTGTGTGTATGTGCTGCCAGCAGATTATGCTGACTGTGGTGGCATGCGTGCGAGTACCTCCAAAGTGCTTCCATGCACGCATGATAACAGCAGGGCTTTTACTCCTTTCATGAACATAATTGGGAGAGAGAGAGAGAAAACCGAGCACAGACATAATTGTGTGGCTTAAATTACCTGCGTTGTTGACAAAACGAAATGAAAAGGCCACGTTTCATTTACTTCTTGAGCACGCAATTGTTGTGTGCACAGAACGTAACCCAAATGTACAAATGGCATCAGAAACGTTCATCAGATCAAATCGCAAAATAATCATAACCTGCTTTCTCTACATACGGCAAAATGTATACTGTTATGTAACAGCATACAAGCACTGTATCATGTTGCAATAATGACAGCATTATATGATACTTCACTCATAATCATCATAATCATCAGGGGCAGCAGCAATGAACCAGAGGTGTGGACTCGAGTCATGCGACTTGGACTCGAGTCAGACTCGAGTCATGATTTTGATGACTTCAGACTCGACTTGGACTTGCCTCATCTTTGACTCGACTTGACTCGGGACTCGAGAGCAAAGACTTGAGACTTACTTGTGACTTGCACAACAATGACTTTGTCCCACCTCAGAGGTGTGGACTCGAGTCATGCGACTTGGACTCGAGTCAGACTCGAGTCATGATTTTGATGACTTCAGACTCGACTTGGACTTGCCTCATCTTTGACTCGACTTGACTTGGGACTCGAGAGCAAAGACTTGAGACTTACTTGTGACTTGCATAACAATGACTTTGTCCCACCTCTGCAATGAACTATCCACTGCTGGATGAAGGTCTCGCTAAGATATCGCCATCCCTCACGGTCTAATTATGCAGCATTCCACCAGCTCCAAATTAGAGTCTGTGTGTTGAATCTAGCAATAGTCTCAGTGAGAAAGTTTAACACGTAGGCTTTCGCAACCAATATCATCCATTATACAGGTTGTTTTTTGGGTTAGATCGTCTAAATATATAAATGTGTCCTAAAACCCGCCACCACCCGACACAGCCAATTAGTAAGAGTTGTCACGTAAACAGAACATGTCAATTCGTCCCTAATGCAGCACATCGGTGTGTGGGAGAGCCAAGCCACATCGTTTACAATATTAGTACGACGTTTTGCCAGTAATTATAACTAGCTTCATCAGGCGACAGCCAGATTATCTGGTTGTGGTTTAGCTCCCCAATACACTGGTGTGCTGTACAATTGACGAATTGGCATGTTCTGTTTACATGACAACTCTTACTAATTGGCTGTGTCGGGTGGTGGTGGGTTTAACGACACATTTATATATTTAGACGATCTAACCCAAAACAAATCCTGTATTATGCACAGTCAGAAAATTATCCTGTTCATCCCCAATGATTCGTAACACTCCCCTGCTTGTTCACCTACCCTGCCGATGTCATGTTTGGTGAAATAAAAGTTGCGCAAGTGACTGAGGACTGTGATTCAGTCTTCACTACCAGTGGGTCTATACGTTACCACGCGGGTCAGTGTGGGCTGTTGAAGATACCTACCTGCCTGTCACGTGGTAGTGGACCACTTTCAAGCAGGCAACTCCCAACCACTGCCTCAAACACTATTAACTAAAGAACTGTGTTAGCAAGGCCACATTTCGCACAGCTATAACGACGATGCCCTATGCGCCCTTGTTGATCAGAGTACAAGGAATGCTCCCCATCTGGGCAGATCTCAGAAGCCAAGCAGGATTTTTCCTGGATAGTGGTTGAATGTGAGACTATGTTGTGATGTTGCAGCAGAAGGCAATGGATCTACTTCAATCGTTGTACTGTACTCCTATGCTCCCGTACCTATGATCCCTACCTTCACCAAATGATAATGATCAGCATGGTTAAGTGTAAGTTAAATCAGCATCAGAACCCGCAAGGCGTGGGGAGGCATTCATACAAAAGGGATGCACTGTGTGTATGTATATAAAAGTCAAATGCATACATGTGATTTTTTTTTATCATTGTTGTTTTGCAATGTACAGGGATGTATTTTAAAGCAGACCATTAGCATGTACAGCCCAAAGGTTAACAATGATTTACAACTTCGAATGTAAAGTAGGTATATGGAATTTTTTTAAAGGATCTAAAGACAGTTTATATTGACAGATGATGCATTAGAATGACTCTAAAAGCGGAGAGTAAAGCTATAATTAAATAATCCTCTTTTGAATTCCATTTTGCCACATTCAAAGTCTTTATTGTATAACAAATGTGCTCACTTGACACTTATAATGTGTTCATATTTTCTGCCATCGTGACACCACTGACGGCAATCCATCCACAAGGTCCCCCACGATTTGCCACCCTCCATTAAATCCCACGGGACTTGCATAACACGTAACAGCTGTTTTGTTTTGAAACCTTTGAAGTGTGCATAATATATGCAACCTTGCTGTCATCCACACAGAATTGTTTCAACCAGACGACATTTGCTCATGCCATGTGTGTATGCATTGTCTGCTCTGATTGCGTCCCATTTTGCCTGCTGCGTTATATTTTGTCATTTCGGTGACCCAGGACAAACGTTGCGAGTCGGACACTTTATCTTGGACTCTTGAGTTCACCTCCTGGATTTGGTCATCAAACAATTGCACACGGTGCCTATTCGAATTGTTCATTAGTATGTCAATGCAACTCAGAATTCGTTGTCTGTAACTGCCGTAACATTGTTTGTATTGTATGGTGAACCTCTTTCGCAGAATACGGAGTTAACCGTGCTAATGGGAGGTGTGGGACTGCAACACATTGTCCTTCCATAATAACAGGTTTTTTTGTGTTAGATCGCGTAAATATAAATGTGGTCGCGAAAGCCTACGTGTTAAACTGGCGTTGTGCTTCGAAAATGTGTAGTATTGGCATTGTGAGATCACTGTCATTTAAACTCATGTAAGCTAACTGACAAACCCCATTGTCATCGATGTTTTCTGCGTCCCTACCCCCTCCCCAATAATAGGAATAATATCATGAGAAAAATAAAATTCCGTTTGAAACTCTTACAGCTAGCAGTACATCACCCTGTGTCAGAAAATGACCCTGAACGACGTCACATCACTGCTTATGCAACTGCTTCAGTAGACCCACGTTTTCAATTCTCAGAGCCGGGATATAACAAATTAAGTGGTAAACACAATTACATGTGATGTGTTTGTGTGCGTGTAGCCCATCAATTCGCTACGCAAGGAAGCCCAGTTTAATCTACGAGGTGTTTTTCTTCCATCTCAACGGTCCTGGCTCTGTGCTCTCTGATCCCTTAGTCACCCGAATCACCTCACTGGGAATTGTTACGGCACTCGATTACAATGCTCATAGGCAGCCAATTTTGCTCGCACTGGGTACCGCAACATTTTAAAAGACAATATTTTTTACATAAACGAGAATTGTTATAACAAATGTTTAAAGATGTAATTCGGTCTGAATAATTGGACAAAAAGCTCATTAAGCAATGTGTAATTTCGTTATTTTTGCAATGTAAAACTGCGAGATCGAAAAGAGGTTTGGATTTAAGGTGGCACCCTCAGTCACAGTCATTTGTCTGCGACATGCTGCATTGTGTGCGTTATTGTTGTTTTTATTCTAAAAGTACTGCCTTCACCTCTCCATTCAAGTTGGAGTCGTCCTGTGTCGTGAGAGCAGTACAGTACAGGAAGCTGGCTGTTGCTTTCTCTCTTGTCGTATTTAAAGATGAGGGTTCCCACAAAGTCAACGAAGGGTATTCTCCTGAACCAGGAAATATGCTCGTTTCACCATCAACTCTGAGCAGCGACTCTTAACAAAACAAAAACACATAGCACGTAAGCTGAATGGATTACCCCACGAGGATTTTAAAACATGCAGCAGTAAAAAAACAAAGTTATCTCATTGATGTATGACCACTGAATAATTTCTAAATACAATAACTACTACGCTGTGAGAAAATGTGTGTTTAATATGGGTGCTTAATCTCAATCACGTGGCAAGGTGGCTTGGTGGTTAGCGCACTGCGCTATGGAACCTGTCGATCCGAGTATGGTTTCTTCCCACGGCTAACATCAGTAGCGACTGATATCTGAACCAGCCCTCCACCCAACTGCCCTGACCAGCGTGGTTCAGTGCGGTCAAGCAACTCACATGGTTGAAACAGCGTGGCTAATCGCTTCATTGATATACTGCAAGGCTTCCAAATCTCAATACTAGAATGTGATCTTGGCGTTTCAGAAGTTTGGTTCACCAAGCTAAACATATAGGTTGTCATGCCAAGACTGGCAGGTGTTTTTCTTTCCTCGCTTGAATAGAACTCATGCTCTTATGCGAGCCACATTTATTCCCCGAGCCTCGCTCCATCGCTCTCTCTCTCGGCATCCCACGGTGTGCTTTTCTGATCCCTGCTACAAATCGGACGTCATCATCTCACCCCCCACCAAACCCTCCCACCTTCCCTGGCCGTTCCCAGGCAGACCCCCTGGCCTTTCCTTCCCACTTGCCTCTCGCTCCCATTCCCTCCCTCGAGCGCCATCCTGCAAAGAACTTCGGCTCAGTCCATCTCTTCATCTGCTTCATCTCCTCCTCCACGCTGCCGGGAATCCGCGTAGGAGGAGAAAAGTTTTGGCTTCATTCTTGGAGAAGAAGGAAAAACAATAGTCCAGTCGGCGCCGGGGATTCGTCGGGGGTGGGGTGGGGGGGAATTCAACAACGTGATGAAGTTTTGCGAGCTGACGTCTCTCAGAGGACAATGCATCGTCTGCAGTAATTGCCTACCGCCCGTCTTCTTTGTTGCAATGCGTCCTGCTCAATGAAGGTAATTCACTCTTCTGTCGCGTCTGGAGTTGATTCAATGCGGGTGCTTAGAACGGTCCGGTTTTTTTCTCTCTCTCTCTCTCAGTCGTGCAGGGATGGAATTGCGAATCAATGATCATTATAAACTTGGAGACGGACTTTTCTTGTAAACAGCGATAAATAAAAACTTACATAACTCGAGGCAACAAACCAGTGGCCACAAAACATGCAGCCGATGTGACGCGTGCTCTCCCGCTCAAGATCAAAGTCGCTGATAAAAATATTAAATTATATATATTATTGGAAACTGGGAATAACACACATTTTTTGGGACATTTCAAACGATCATAGGAAATGCGAAGCAACGGATCTACCGAGGAAGACCAGTGCTGTCAAAAAACAAATATCAGTTATTGTGAAAGGAAATTAACATGTAAAGGAATTGCGAGCTCCTATACGTTCAGCGAGTGAGAAGATTTCAGAGGCGCGCTTTGTCCTGCCAAATCCAATTAACAGATACATTAACCAGCAGTGACTTTATTTCTAAATAAAGTAAAACTAAAGTTTTCAAGTAAATTATATTTAAGATTACAGGAATAATAGATGCCGCTTCACCGTGTCTTTACATGAAGAATAATACCAAGCCGACACAGTTCAAAAATACCAACACAACCACGTCTTGTATTTACACGCTGAAGAAGTCATCTGCGTCCGGTTCGCATGCATATACCTGAAGGAGTCACAAGTTATTTGATGCTTGACTCCTAGTACGACGTCTATATCCGTATTATTAAAAAAAAACTTCACGTCTGTCATCGTCACTGCCTACTACCGAGCTACACATTCGTTTGGACAAGTGACCTTCCGCCCAGTTGCAGGTATGGATCTCATAAGCACCAACTCTCGCACGCGTTGCTACCCTGTGTGGGAGTGAACACGAAGCCGCATCAATACACTAACCGTGCAGTACAAGTGCTGGATATCAGGGCGTCCCCTACCACGCGCTCACGTGGCCGTGAAGGAGTATTCGACCATCCTTCACGCTGGGCAGTGCGCCTCCGAGTGAAGTTGTGGATGGGTGGAATGCAAAAAAAACAATGGGATTGGTTTCGCTGTTGTCGCTGCGTTGCCCTCTACTTCCCGAGGCGCCTACTGCAACTGTTGTGTTCGCACTGCCGCGGTCACGCATCCACCCTCGCACTATCCAACCTCAACGCCTGCTGACCTTCCGAGATCCGGCGCATTCCAAGTGGTTTCACTTATCTCACGGTAGCGCTTACACTGAAAAAAAACTCTTGTGGATAATATGGTCGCGAAAGCCTACGTGTTCAAGTAACAAAATGTGCCAATTATAGCTCGCAATTCATATCCTCCGGGTTTTCCTCCCCAATAACCACACAGAGATATATTTGTATATATGTGTTTGTTTCTCTTGTCAAGGACCCCGTGTGCAGCATGCAGGCGAGCCCTGTGTGCGTGGAATCCCCATCGGGTAGAGGATGAGCTCGCCTTCCCGGCCAAGATGAAGAACTCCTCCTGGGGTGTCACCAACGCCCCGCTGTCGATTTCAGCAGTGACTCCGGCCCCAGACGCAAATGGGACCTCTCAATCTCCTCAGCAGCAGCAGCTGCTGCTGCTGTTGCAGGACCAAGCCCGCGTCGTGGGTCTCGTGTTGACGCTCGGCTCCTTCATCGTCTTCGCCATCGCGGGCAACGTTCTGGTCATCCTCTCGGTGTTCTGCAACAGGCACCTGCGCACGGTCACCAACTACTTCATTGCCAACCTGGCCCTGGCAGACCTCCTGCTGAGCACAACCGTGTTACCCTTCTCCGCTGCCCTCGAGGTGATGGGGTACTGGGCTTTCGGGCGGCCCTTTTGCGACGTGTGGGCTGCGGTGGACGTGCTCTGCTGCTCGGCGTCCATCATGAGCCTGTGCGTCATTTCCGTGGACCGCTACGTGGGCGTCGGGTATCCCCTGCGTTACCCGGCCATCATGACCGAGCGGCGGGCCTTGTTCGTACTGGTCAGCGTGTGGGTGCTGTCCATCGTCATCTCCGTGGGGCCTCTGCTCGGCTGGAAGGAGCCTCCGCCGGATGACGAGACTATCTGCAGCATCACTGAGGAGCCAGGCTATGCGCTCTTCTCGTCCATGCTGTCCTTCTACATACCCATGTGCGTCATCCTGGGCATGTACTGCAAGGTCTACACCGCGGCCAAGAGGCAAACCGAGAGCCTCAAGGCCGGGGTCAAGAGGGCCAGGGCCAACATGAGAGAAGTCACCCTGCGCATCCACCGTGGCCGGGATGACGGCTCGGCCAAGGAGCCCCATCACCTGCGGGGGTCCCTCTCTGTCAGGATCCTCAAGTTCTCCCGAGAGAAGAAAGCGGCCAAGACCGTGGGCATTGTCGTGGGGGTCTTTGTCCTCTGCTGGTTTCCATTCTTCTTGGTCCTGCCGCTGGGTAAGTTACTGAACTGTCATAATCATAATCCCCTTTCTCTTAGGGTAAACATTGAACGCCGCGCGTCTGCTGTGCCGCATCAGTGGGGTAGGGCAGAATGCGTTGGGGAGGTATAGTGGCATCAATGGTTTAGGCAATGATGATATTTCGATCTTTGTAAACTCAACAAGTTCGTAAGAATTATTTTTCAAGGGGGTCCTGCATTGCATGTTTAGCATGTGGGAGGAAGACTGGGGTTCTTGGGGGAAACCCGCACATTACAAGGGGATTATTCTCAAAGTTCCGCACAGATGGATTCAATCTTATGTTGCACTGCCATCTCCTGGCCACCATGCAGGGCTCATTGCCAGATCTGTGCAAGTAATGTCACATGGCAAGCGAGTATTGAGTTGGTTCCATTACCTTGATGTGGTTATATTGTTAAATACCTTTGGCTGCCATTCCGTTGTTAGTCTCGACCATTGGCCAATCATCGCATCTAGCAATGCAGTCTACCTAAGCCCACTTGTTTTTACTAACAGTCAAAATAATAGCTCTCACTTGTGTTTGTCTTCTGATCAATGTTACTCTTTCTGTCTGCCAGTGGTATTCCCAGCAATGCATCGCTCCGTGCTTTGCACACTTTTCTACTTTTGTTTCATATTCCTTGTCAGTGTCCATGTTTATGATTCATGTCACATCAGGTGATACGTACTTTTCTTTTCATTTACATTGGTTTGCTGCTTTACATTCTCAACTTCAGATTTTTTTTTTAAAAGCACTCCAACCCATTCTCGTCTGCCGCTTAATTAATCATTTTCATTCTAATCCACCTTGAACAACTGCATAGGTATGCATTCTCTTGGTATGTCCCTCTTACAGATATCTTTATCCGTGATACAAACTTGTAATATAAGTACATTGCTCTTGCTCATGTTTATCTTGAGCCCGACTTTAGAGCATTATTCATGAAGTTATTCACAATCAATTCCTGTTCGTTCAATTCCATTGCTTGTTGTCATCCGCAAATCTGCGATGGTTGAAATCTTCCTAATTTATATTTATGCCTTTATTTTTCCAATCTATGATTGTAAAATATCTTCAAATTGGCTGTTGATTACATGGTTGAAATTCTGACTCCCCTTCTGAAATGAACGATGTTGCTTACTTCATAAAATCTCAGTGTAGTCGTTCCATTCTTGCACATTTTTTTTCATTATTTCCAAATGTTGTTTTTCGTACAAGAGGTTTGTGAGCACTTGGATTATTGCATCAATTTCCACCTAGTGTCAAATGTATTTCCAAAGCCTGAAAAGGCTAGGCATAACGGACTTTAATATTAATTCGTCTACCAAAATGTGATGAGGAAAAAAAACTGGACCTAAATTTATCTTTGCTCACGTTGCTGCGTGGCCTATAGATTGTTTATTCTTATATTTCCAATGGTAGCCATAAACAATTTATGAACATGCAATAATAGGCTCCTGGGTTATGTAATCCTTCAAGCCAGTTTTGGCTACCCTTTTGAATCGAGAAATGTTTAGCCATCATTTCTTCTTTGAATTATTTCATTTCTGTGTAAACATTTAGTAAATTGGTCACACTCATTTTGTTCTAACATCTGGTCCTGTTTGTTTGATGATGTCCACAGAAATTTAATCTGGTACAGGAGATGCATCTTTATTCATACTGCGAGGGGAAATGTTTACTTATTTAACGGTGGCACAACCTGGGTTCATCTCCTGGAGTTTTATGCACGGCGTTGTAATCTCCCCCTGCCTTACATGGGTTTCCTTTGGGTTCTCCGGTTTCCTACCATAACTAACAATATACAATTGAAATGGAATTGGCCAAACGCTCTCCTGCTGTAAAATTCTAAACAAATTACTTAATTGCGATCGCACGTAGCAACATTGTCACCTACTACAAAACCAGAATCAGAATATTTATTTATACTGGAGGCATCCGATGAGCTATAAAGTTTTTTTTCCACAGATTTCCAATAGGGGCAGGTCAGAAAAACTTGGCAGAACCCTCCATTAAAAGAGTCTTGAGACTCAGTGAGGCTTTCCTGGGTAAGCAAGCGCAGAAAATAATACCGTGCGATGTATGGAATTTCCTTTTCTTCATCTGAAAAATGGTTAGAATCCTGGGATATATTACTTTTTCTGTAGTGATTTTCATAGCATTCCGGCACACATTTTAGATCCTATCTCCATCACGTGCTATGGTTCCATCTGTCTTTTCAAGGGCTAACCAGTTTCGACTGGAAAATCGTCAACCTACAATCTATACCAAAAACTCAACACACTCGTCAACTAACTCTACTCTAAAAGAGAAAAATATATAATCGGCGACGTTTCGGGTAATGGCCCTTCTTCATAGCACATAAACCAATGGCCCTTCTATGAAGAAAAAAGGATTATTCCCCAGAACGTCGCCGATTATATATATTTTTTTCTTTTGAGGCAGTGTTGTTGATGAGTATGTCGCGCGTTATGTTAACTGCGCTTGGCACCGCTGCCGATGCAGCATCACCAAACAATTTGTTTAATGTCGACCCACACAGAACTCTGTGAAACGATTAAAAAATATTTTTACAAATATTTTAGGTAACACAACAGAAGATTGAGTGAAGAGGTCGAATCATGAAAGCATGGCAGAAGAAAGGAGGCTGAGTACATTACGTAAAATAAATGAAAATATATCCAAAGCACAACCAAAATATAATAAAGTAAAGGGACAAAATGTGCTCCTTTTACCAATCTGCACGGCATAGTGAAGAAGTAACCAGCATAGTGAAGTATATTCACACAACTCCCCTTACACACAAGCCTGTGAGCTAACATACCCTAAATAAAAGATATGAGCCATACTGATATACATCTATAACAAGTGAGTGATGATGCCTTCTGTCAATAGTGTGGGATGGCGCCCTCTTGGCGAGTTAGGCTTCATCAATGTAGGGCAGAATACCATCTCCCGCCGTGTCCGTTTGGCGCACACGTCAAGACATACCCACACATGTTCCATGTGCGGCATGCGACATTAACCAAATGCGTTTTTGTGTAATGTAACTCATGGCCTATCTTGCCCAGAAACTACGCCGATCTTGGCTTTGGTATTGAAAGGGTGGTGACATTGCCGCTTTTTGCAGTGCTTCGCGGTTCAAGCCCACGGTCACCCTAGTTAATTCTGCGGGAATATTAATGACAACAACAACAACAAAATAAGCGCCGCCTGCCTCTGAGTTGCGGCCGTTACGTCCGCAAATTTGCACGCGTTATAAATTGCATCATTATTACTATTAAAATCCCTTAACGTTATTCTAAAAAGAGTAGGACGTGTGTGCTGGCATCAGGGCTTAATTTTTTTTTAAATATATATTGACATATACTTGGAAATGACTTAATTGGGAAACACAAAGCAATTGTCACACACTCCTACTGTGAAAAATCAGCAGGACCCTCTTGAAAAAAGGTCTTGCCACGCGGTGAGATATTTCTTGGTAAACAAATCTAAGAATACGTTTCCTTCATTTAACGAGAATATAAAAATGTTGTGAGATGTTTGTGAGTTTCCAAGCAATTTGGTTTAAGAGTTTCTGTAGTTTACGAGAAGGGAACAGCTTCTGTAAATACAGATGTGAAACCAAGACTTGCGCAACTACTGTCACGACAGTTTTCTTTTTTTTTTATCGAATTTTAAACCATATTTTCATCCAATCACAGACATTCCTTGGCATTTTATTTCAGGAAAGCCGCTGCTTCAGAACTCGTGTTGCGTGTTGGTCTTTTGTAAAAACGTGTGGAATGTCATTGAACGCATGGACATATATCGCAAGCATAGCAATAAAAGCTCATACACTGACTTGAAAAAATAATAAATTGTTGCTATGAGAGACGGTTCGGCACACAAAAGGCACATTATGGAGAGGCAATGCATGCATGCGCAAAGTGTCAACATTCTCTGTTCAAGGATTTGAATCAAAGAGCTCCCGTTAAAAAAACATAGACAGGTTAAATGCAATGTCATGGCAGTGGTGTGTGTAATTTAAACCCAATTGTCATTTTTTAAAGTAATAGTGACATTTTACTCTTTGGTTCTTTCGGTAAAATGAAATATTTTATTTAATTTTTCTACCTACGTGACTTTACCGAAAGAACCAAAGAGTATGGATTCCTGTAAATTAATCGACAGCAGCACGTTGAAGATACAGTGTAAATAATGAAACACGAAAGCAAATGGAGAATACGAATGCGAGTTGCAGTGTTGCAATAAACAGCTCTGTATCACTCCACTGCTGGATGAAGACCTCCCCACGTCATGTCGGTAATTGGGCTTATTTGACCTTACTTCACAATGCTGCTCAGTTGGGGGGGTTCATGAATAGGAAGGCCAAGAACCGATTCAAATATAACACACCACTGATTCCATTCATCACCGGGAATATAACTCGGGTCGCAACTATAGTACCTCTACAATTGTGGCCTGCAAGCAATTATTGTAGTGTATTGCCATTTTTGATAACACGCTTAAAGATGTCACGACTTTTGTTATCACTCGGCATACTTTGAACATTGCAGGCATAGAGCATGTGCAGTTACAAAATTGCATATACCGTGTAATAAAATAAAACACAATGCTCTGCTGTATAGCGTGCTGATTACAATGTTGACAGCATCTTGAGATAATTGCTGTAACCTTGACCACATAGCATATTTTTTACTCTCCAAAGTTTGTGAAAAACAATCCACACATATTGTACACAGCTAACGCAAGTTTCAATGAGCCCATTGGCTAAACTCTCTTCCAGAATCTCATCGGCACCTCCCTGCTGCTTCTCTCCGTGAGCAAAAAAAACTAATCATTGGTTGTAGACTTGAGAGACAATGGAAGAAAACAAATCAAGCCTTGGAATATATGACCAGATCTGGAAGCCTCACATCAAATCCCCTCAGTCAGCTCTGGCAAGGTCCAATTCATATTTCTACTCTGCCCTCACTGCAACTGGTGCTGGAAACCCTAAATCCCTCGTCAGGTCAATAAATTCCTTCCTGCAACCCCAGAACCTGGCTTCCTCCACTACTCGGTTGGCAAGTATAAATAAAACGCTTCCTATTCCATTCAAAAGGTTAAAAAAAATACAGGAATGACATGTTTTGTTGCCAGAGAAAAGGGGAAAAACCTATTCTCATATTTTGGTACTGGCACCCCGAGCTCTCATTACTCTGATAATGCATTGTCTTTGAGCTGTACGCCTTTTGGCGTCCTCTGGTCTAACACCGTTTGAGATGAGGCTCAAAAGAAAGCTGTTTCTGGTGTGGACCAATCAGTTGCAAAGACAATGCATATATTATCAGAGTATGTTTTTGTTAGCATTCTGACCACAAGTATTGTGGTTAATGCAAACATGATTCCTTGTAAAAGGTTTCAGTTTGGTGTTTTAAAACTTAACACCTGTTTTGTTGCCAGAAGAAAGGGGAAAAAAACCTATTCTCCAGAATGACATTATAGTGCCTGGATCTTCCTCCTATTGCTTATCCCTTTGATCCCTGTCCACTTCCCACAGCGGCATTTGTCATCATAAATACCACCAAATATCTAACCTATAAACATCTTCTGTCCAATATAAATTCCAGTGTTATATAAATGTGGTAGTATTAAGATGCTATATATGGTAAGGTGGAATACGAGGCATACGTGGGGTAAAATAACTGTTTTTCCTGGTTCTCACAGATATGATGGCATCAGCCATAATCAGGTTGAGATGTATATCGATGTCCCCCTACAGAAGCACCATGCTGCTCGTTTTTCCAGCTCAACAACCACACGTGAGGACTAGGACAAAAAGGCTTTTACTCCGCGTAGGCTTCTATAATCCTGAGGGTTGGTTCTTCCAGGAGTGCCCCCCACCCTTAAAGGTCTGAACTTCGGGGCCATAGGAACCAGGGACTGGATCAGGCAGGGCGCTGCAAAATCTGAAATATTTAGTAATTTATTATTGTACTAACCACAATCTGTGTAGAGTCAATACATAAAGTTGCAGTGGGAGACGTTTTCATAATTTAAGTTATTGATATAACCTCTTTTCAACAAAATTATGAAAACATTACATTTGCTTCACTAACTAAACAAATGAGCTCCATAGACGATTACAAGAAAAACACATCGAAAAGTGGTGAAAGCATTTCAGTATTTGAAACTGGAAATGATGATATCATCTATTCATGTGGGGCCAACACAGGAAGCCTCTTTGGGAGCTTGCTTAGTCGTAGTGGAAGTAGTTTAAACTCCATTTGCACATTTCCTTGTTTGCTATCAAACCTTTCATATCACCATATCCTAGATGTGAGCATTTTAACGGGTATACAAAGGACGTTTTGAAATACAAATCACATTGAATGGTAATTTACAATTGCCAATGTGTTGCTTCAAAAACACAAGTTACATTTATCGGACCACTTGTTATTGCAGTTTTGATACAGTTGTTAGTCCTGCTGCTCCTGCTGCAACTGCTGCTGCAGTGCTTGCAGTAGCTGAGCCCTTCCAACCCATGGGCTCCTGGTGCAGTTGCACAGCCTGCACACTCGATTGCTACGCACACTGCCCTGGGATCAACGATGGTGGAGATTTTGACAAATCACCTAGCGAATCAATCGCTCGAATACATTTTTCATTTACGCCGAGTTGTGAGTCGATATATCGAGGCAGCGCTTTCTCTTCCGCGCGGGAGGTGTTGGGCAGGAGGGAAAACAGACCACATAATGTAATTGTGATTTACATAGCAATGAAAATATTGACACGAAGAGCTAGCGCACAACGGAGATGTCCGGGCTGGCCTCTGCTCGCTGTCCAATCAGCCCAACCGAACCTCAGAAGCCTCGTGGTGGAGCTAAGCGGGGGAGCTTCTTCAAGAGCAAGCTGCAGGAGCTACATCAACCAACGCAATAACTGCAGCAGCAGCAGGAATTATATCTGCAGCAGCAACAGCAGCTGCAACAGCTTCAGTAGCAGCAACAGTTGTATGCTGCACTCATAGCTGCAGAAATACCACGTTAGCACTACGCACCTGAGTTGGGCATGTGACGCAGCACATTGCCAATTTAACAATGTTACGTGTATTTTAAGTTATTTGTCTACGAGCAAATCTCCTCGATTGCGCCCGATATCGTTGGATCTCGGAAGTTGAGGAGGGTCAAAGAGCTTGGTGAGTGCTCGTATGCATGCACGGATGTATGCACGTTGAACTTCTTTAGCACCGTACGTAGCCAACCGCACTCATCGAAGGCGCGAGCAACTTTCGTAGAGGTGTCCTCGTCGGTGGTTGTGAACAACTCTCGACGAATCAAGCAGCCCTTGGAAGAAACCCCAAAACTCGTTTTGTAGCGGCTTTATTGGGGGTTCATTGACAGTTAACGAGAGCAAAAATAAAGTGAGCAACACAGCTTGAAGGCGGAAACTTGTACAGAAACACACTGATTGCTATCTACCTCAACTTTGGCACAATCACTGCCAACACCAACACTACCAAGTGCTGTACTGCACACGCTTTCACACTCTGGTCGTGTAAAACCAGATCTTTCTCTGCAGCCAAGCTTGGCTCTCTCTTGACGTCCAACTACGATCACGAACACACCATCAATTTTATGGCCCCCCTTTTATTTCCAGCACGTGCAGAGAGCATAAATTCTAAGCTAATTGAAGTCCATCACAACTTTGAAAATGGTTGGACATCTGTGAAAATGAGCTTTATAGCTCATCGGATTCCTCCAGGATAAATACATATTCTGATGATGATGTATGTTGAACTTATTTCGCACCGTACGTAGTCAACCGTGCTAGCCGGAGGTGCTAATTAGCTGGTGGCGATCTCCAGGCAACCTTTTGGGACTCGGGTTGAGCCGCCACTCACCACGTGCGGTGTTCAGTCTGAGCTGGTGAGCTCTGTCTGGTTCACTTGCGTTGGCAATTTCTTAATGTAGGAACACTACCACTTGGATGGGCGACCACCGGTGTTTGCCAAGTGTTGTAGGCGTGGGACTCCGAGAGCTTGTAACATCATGGCAAGTGCAGCAATGGGTGCCGTCGTTCGATTGATTTGGCCCACTCAATTGATTGAGTCTTTGGATCGATTCCATCTGCCGAGCTCCGACCGTGTCGCCCTTGTATGTGTTAATCGTGGCCAAAAAACGGCAATGCGAGTCCCGCCTGATCAAGAAACTTCAGACTTTCAATAAAAAACGAAATTTGGAAGACAAACGTTTCCCTCGGTAGACCCACGCTCGGAGTAAATTCAATATTTCTTTCATCGAGTGACTGATTCGCTCATTGACTTGTACCATCTCCATCACCGTTGACTTCAGGGCAATGGCGTTAGCTATCAAGTGTGCGGGCAGTGCAACTGCACCAGAGACAATGGGCCGAAAGGGCCCAGGTTGCCGGGCTACGAAGAGGGGAATTGTGTAGTGGTGGTGGGACCCCATTTAATTCCCGTGCCAGGGCCTATAGAAATCACGATATGCCACTGGCCCAGGAGATTGATTGGTATGTACCATCTCTGCTGTTCGCGAGCTGAGGAGAGTGGTGTAACTTAATGTGTGCAGATGGTGCAATTGCAGCAGGACCCACAGAGCAGGGGGGGGGCACTGGGCTACAAAGATGGGTGGGAATTTGTGTGTGTGTTGTGGTGATTTGAGCACGGTCCGGTGAAACAGTGTCGTGGGTTCGACCCCAACCCTGACGCCTGCTGTATATTTGGAGTTTGCGTGTTCTCCCCGTGGTCGTGTGGATTTTCGTCCGGGTCCTCTGGGTCCTTCAGTATTTTCCTCCACATTTAGAAACATGAGTTTAGGGTATTTGGCTGCTATAAATTTCCACGTGATAAGCCACTTCGTTGAGTGATCATTTGTGGCCAGGTCGCTTCTATAAAAGAGCTATATGGCTCAGTGAGCCTTACCTGGTAAAATAGTTTAGTTTTTAGTCTACCAGACTGACTGCAGAAATCAATGAGTGAAGTTCACGGGAACAGTAACCATGGTTCTGTGCGTAAAAAATATGTGTAGGAAAGAAATGAAATGCTTAGTACATAGCTGTATATCGAAGCAAGAGAATGTTTGCATTGTGTATGTAACAGTAGGGAGAATGGGTTATCATACATTATCTACACCGATACAGTATTTGATAGCCTCTCAGGAATAGCCTTAGAGTCATGAATATAAATTACAGTAATGCCCGTAATATCAGACTTCCCTCATTTGTTTATTCATGGGCTGTTGTTGGGTCACAAATCATGCCCCATACTGTGCTGTCACGAAGCGAACCCAGCTGGAGGATAAAATAAAATTGCCACCATGGGCTGGCACTCATCCACTTTAGAAAATAATTTAATGGAAGAAGTGCAGAATTGATAGATGTTAATGTTTATTGTGTGTTTTCCCGTGTCCTCATAACATGGGTAAAAGCGTCGGCTGTGTTTAACCTTTATGGATCCTTGATCTTCACATGATGCTTTGCTATAACCTGCCAAATTTGACTATGGTGTAATTAATATCACTCTCTTATCGCTGGGAAATGAGTGATACAGTACTGTACATGCAATGTAAATATTGCTTTTGACTAAAAAATATATTTAGGGGTTTTTCAGCTCCTGATTTTAGTTTGCTGAGTCAAATTGCATCAGACCGTTTCACTGTTTCACTGTTCTGACCATTTCACTGTTATGAAATGTGTGGACCAATCAGTTTCAAGGTCAATGCATATATTATCAGTGTGTTTTTGTTTGCATTTTGACCAAGTATTGTGGTTAATGCATACGTGATTACTTGTAAAAAGGTTTCAGTTTTGTTGCCAGAAAAAAGGGGGAAACCCCTATTATTATTATTTTAAACAATACTATTTGGTTTAAAAATAACACGGCAATGCTAGCCCCTCCTGACCAAGAATCTTGAGACTCATTTAAACACAATATTTGTATCACGATCCCTCGTGTAAGAGAAACGATATTCATATGATGCTTTGCTATAACCTGCCAAACTTAACAATGGTGTAATTAATATCACTCACGTAATGCTAGAAATTTAGTTATATATTACATGACATTTAAATAATGCTTTATATAATAGCATTTGGTGTAAAAATAACAGTACGCTACGCTCAAAATCCCAAACAGACAAGAGGCATATCATTCCTGTGTTGGGTAATTGAGGAAAACACAAACATACATTTTCACTTGACATCTTTATTCTTTGCGCTTGTGAAACACTGCACCCTGGACAGTTTAGAACAACATTCGTCAGGATTTTGTTCAAATATGCAGAAAGCTACGGCTTCAAAGCAAAGCTCTATCTAATCAAATGCAAACTGTTAATGGCAATATTGTGATATATTTCAGTTCTCACTCTTATGAAGATACATACTTTAAGAGCATGAAAACACATTAATCTATGGAAAATTTAAATATAAAAGTGAATTTTCCTAATCTTTTAAACCCCCCCCCCACCACCCCCCCGTGAGTATGCCAAGTGGTGAGGCTTGGCAGTTCGTAGGGAAACTGTTTTCATTGTGATCAATAATTCATTGTGATCACTCATTCATTGTGATCACTCACTCATTGTGATCACTCATTTAGCGTGAGACGTTACGGAGAAGTCCTGCAACGCAAACTAAAATCAACAGAAATGTGGTATTTTATAAGGATGGAATTTTTTATTAATTATATATATATAATTATATAAAAGGCAAATCAGAATTCTTAGACATGTAATGAGTAAACAAGAGAACAAATATGTTTTGAGTGGGACACTTAGAGGTACATAAAGCTTGGAAAGACAGCTAATTAAGCACAACAGCTATTTTAACGACTGGATGCAATTGGGAGTATCTCATACAAAGTTCTTGAGTGAATATCACGGACAACACTAAATGGAAAGCTGCGATTGGTGATGTCTTTGAGAAAGGACTCGGCACAGAGAGATTATGGAATGAATTCTTCACCGAGAGATATTTTACTAAAGTGACACATTGGCACGTACTTTTACATCCCACAATTTTAGCTAATGATGTTTTTTATGCACTTGCATTGATGGTATATAAACAATGTAAGCACGGTTAGCTTCTGGACCATTAGTCACATTGATTTTAGTGTACAGTTGCTCATTCACAGAATGCCCACAGGAACATTGTGTTAAATCTCAAGCAGAAATTTAAAAAAAATATGCTCCAGCCAAAACTGAAGAAATCCTTGTAAGGGCCACTCCCAGCTGTGCTGTTTGTTTATTTATTAATAAAATTACATGTGAAGTAGTCTCTTAGAGTTATATTTACTCTCTGTTAACACACTGGTATGTTATGTAATATAGTAAATATCCAAATATAATAGGTGGTTTTGTTCATAATCAGCTGATTTAATCTAGCAAGCTTCAAAATGTAATAAAGCAATTTTGTTAATGAAGTTCATGTTTTACTTACACGGTAAAGTTAATGAAAAATGTTTTCTTTGGCTCTGCGTTCTAGAGACCTTATACTTGCTTAAATCAATGTTTCTGTTGACAGATTTAATTTAACTAAAGTACTGTTTCTCGTCACGTTAAATAGCATAATATAGTCCAGTGTGCATAGCACCGTAAACAACATTTGTATCTGAATACTGCGTTGTTAATACATTATGAGCAACGACAAAAAAATACGCTTAAATCTGATACAACCAAATGCTCTCCATGTGCTCAGGTTCGTATTTCCCAGAGTGCAAGCCGGATGACACTGTTTTCAAGATAATCTTTTGGCTTGGCTACTTGAACAGTGGCGTCAACCCGCTCATTTATCCATGCTCCAGCCAGGAGTTCAAGCGCGCCTTCCTCAACGTCCTGCGCTGTCGGTGCCGTCAGAAGCACCACCGTCCCGCCTGGCGGGGCCACCGCTCCGTCTGTGGCAGGTCGGCCGCCACCTCTGCCCGCCCGCCCCACCACTGCAGCCGGACCACGATCGGCCCCACCGACGCCGAGAGGCCGGCGGGCAGCTTTTACTCGCGGCGGAAGTCAAACTCCGACGACCTCGTCGCAGACTTCTGCTCGACGGAACGGAAGAGGAGCTCCCACAGCTATCAATCGCGCAGTAGCTCCCACAACATTTCGGCAGCTTTTTACTTGGAGCCAGAGAAGAGTTCCATCAGCCTCGTGGATGATTTTTACCCGGCACGAGAGCGCAGTTCCCGTGACCTTTCCGATTGCTATCGGGATTCGGGCCCCCCTGTTACTCCAGGGTCAAAGCTGCGAAGTTTTCTGCAGTGGGTGACTCGGGGCCGCCGCTTCAAGAGAGATGCCCGACTCAGCCAAGACCGTGGAATGGCCATCAGCATGGGTTCACAAACGAATTATGACACAGAAAGGGGAGATGTTAATGTGCATGCTGAAAGACCTACTACTGGTGAACTTGCGATTACAGAAATATAAATATTGTAGCCCCTGTTTGTAAAAAAGAAGTATAAAACAGGGGCAAAAAAATACATAACTGGGGTGCCAACAGTGTAGTTGTCACCGTATAAGTTAATGACTGCTGCATAGAATGTCTAATACTTTGTGAATGTATGGAAACGACAGTGTATTTCAGCATGGCAGTTACACTGCCAAAAGCTAAGTAGACTTTTGCTCATCTGTACATAATGTTGTAAACCATTCGTTCAAGCCTATTCAGAACTGATTTGTCATGTACATGTTTACCACTAATTTAATGTGTAATACATTTTTTCATTAATAACTGTACCGTGTAATTTACAGTGTGTTGTGAAATTAAATATATTGCGGTATTTTATGCTGCACTTTTGGTTTTTTGGTGAAGTAAAATGTGCATACCCTGTATGGTTTTGGAGCACACACTGGTGATACAAGTAAATAAAAGCTGCACGAACAGAAACAACATCGCATTCCTGTATAATAAAATAGTTGTAATGTGTACAATAAAATAATGTACAGAATAGTAGAGTAACATTAAAAATGTTTTAAGTACCCTCAAACTAGAATTTTCTGTCAAAAAAAGAAAGTGTTATTGTCTTATGCTCATATTCTTATCGGGCTCTTTGGTGTAAAATAGTGTCCAACTCTAATGATCCACTCTAGCTGGCCTTTCTGCTTGCTATGAAGAAGGGGTATTTGTTCAAAACATTACCATTATATATTTTCTTTATTTTAAGGTCACAGTGTTATTGACGAGTGTGTGCTGGAGTTGTTGTTATGTGCTTGTGTACCACTGCCAATGGAGCACCACCAAATAATGTCATATACTCATCATCACAATAATATAATCTTGATTTGAAGTTTTCGTGACTGCAGGAATCCATAACTCTTTGGCTCTTTTGGTAAAGTCACGTAGGTAGAAAAATAAATAATAAATCACGACGTTTCGATCGCAACACAAGCAATCGTCTTCAGGTAGAAAGATACAGCAGTATAACTGATGAACAAGAAAGGGTTGCTGCAACAAGAGGCTATATGTAGGTTTGAGGTGGGTGTCACCCAAGAGCAAGTAGGCATTGTCAGAGATGGAAAGGAGTCCCTTCGCCGTATGCACGCACAACAGCTGCGCCAAAGGAGGATTGGCATGCTAATGAAAACGAACATAATGGGGAATTAGCCCCGTCATCGCACACGAGCAACGTCGCCGCAGCTGGCTTGCGGGGCTCAGGTGGAACCAGGTGGTTCCTACCAGTATTACCTCTTGTTGCAGCAGCCCTTTCTTGTTCAGCAGTTCTACTGCTGTATATTTCTACCCGATGACGATTGCTTGTGTTGCGCCTGAAACGTCGTTATTTAATTTATTTTTCTACCTACGTGACTTTACCGAAAGAACCAAAGAGTACACAATCATATAGTTTAATCACAAACGTACCCATTGAATGAACCGATCAGTAACAAATAACAATTACAATTTAAACTCAAACTTTGAGACACTGTGTGAAGGAAGCGACAGTAAATCAGACAGTCACACAATCATTAGAACATTGTGCATTAGGTATATGTCGTAGCAGGTAATATCCAGTGATGAAACTTTTCCATGTTCCGGCGTATTGGTATGTCTTTTCATTAAAGCAAATGTTTTATAAAAACGATCTCACTTGCTTTCGTCTGCCTCTTTAATTTCATCATTTTTATTCCATTCCTTCTTCAAAAGTTGTCCCATGTAATCATGTGACGTGTTCTTCCAACGGACATTTAAATTGCTTAGCAACTTGTCATATGTGCCTTTTCATATGCAATCAGTACAATCAATAGTATTGATTATGATATATAGATTTAAGAAGCATGGAGGGGGGTGGGTGGGATGCTTGGAAGCAGAGAGACAAAGAGGAACAAATGGAACAGAGAACACGCAAGTTTGAGACATCCTATTGACTTGAGGGATGGGAAGTTGAAGTTTGGGCTGTATACACTGCTCAGAAGGGACCATGTTTGGTTGCTGAAACCCCCGCCAGTGGCAGCCACATGAGAGAACACCTCAAAGTTGTGACCATCGTGGAGATGGAGCAATGAGATCGGTTCGTGTGCAAGGAGCTGGATGCTCATTTGGATGGCGAAAAATGAGATGGCAACAGCTTCGGAGGCCTTCATCCAACAGGGTATAGATCATAGTTGCTGATAATGATGATGCATCTTTAAATGTTAAACTTCATTTTTGTTGAAGCCACGTTGGCAGCAGTGCACAAGCACAAATAAGAAAACTCAACTTCGTCAATCTAAGTATGGCCTTAAAAGGAAAAGTATGTAATTGGTGACGTTTCGGGCAATAGCCCTTCTTCATAGCACATATGATTCATAGCACATCAATGATTTATGGGCTATGATTTATATGCTATGATGGAGACGGACCATGACCCGACATGTCACGTGGTATATAGTTTTCCTTTTAAGGCAATACCTTTCAAAATAAAGCATTCTTAAATGATGGCATTTACATTAATTTAGCTCAATGTATTGGGCTCGAGTATATGTAACAGGTGCAGGAATAAAGGAGAAGTAAAAAGTACTTAACGTTTCAGTAGATATCTCTGAATGTGCTGTAATCACATTCACTGTTTCTATAGTTAACAAGCCGTCCAGATGGCTGGGGTAGGAGAAAACACACACTTGTGGATGTTATCTCCAGAGAATGGCTTTAAATGTTTGTTAAATACATGCCAACTTGATGCATAAACCTTTCAGCGAGTTCCCATAAACCCTGGGGGGAGATGCTGGCAACTCCAGTTGAAGCAAGACAAATGAGAGAACCACTGCCGAGAATTGTGAATTTTACAGATTTTGTTTTGTATTCATAGTTCAACTTACGAGCTAGTTTTGTATGAGAATGCAGTTAATTAAATTGTAATTGAACTCCATTACAAATATGAAGCAATATTATGATAATTTGTGGGAAATGTCAAATTTACAACAGCACTCAAATGCTTCGACAGTAACGAGGTGCATGCGTGAAGGAAGGCGTTTAATACTCGTATTCATAATACAGGCTGTTTTGGGTTAGATCGCGTAAATAGAAATGTGTCGTTAACCCCGCCACCACCCGACACAGCCAATTAGTAAGGTTTGTCACATAAACAGAACATGCCAATGCGTTACAAGTACAGCACACCGGTGTGTTGGAAAGCAAATCCGCAACATTTACAATCTAAGTATGACGTTTTGCCAGTAATTACAACTAGCATCATCGCGCGGACAGCAATATTTGTCGAGAAACCCTGTTGTGTCCCTTAAATAGAGGGGGGTAGATGTGATGGCTTCACTTGTGAGCCCTTCACGTGCGAAGGGGGGGGGGGTTGTCAGATGGATCATGTAAACATTTATTTGAATACTTTGCAGACACTTTTAATCTGCATTCTGCAAACGTGGATCTTCAAAACATTACGGTATATGTACAATTTACAACAACAAAATAATTATAACATTGTTATACTTTAACATGTTTAAACCACTCCTGCATAAAATATACTGTATATTACAAGTGAATGTTTTCCATAATATAAGAATGTTTCATTCGAAGAGTACATTTTTTTTGCCAATCTTCACACCAACAAAGCACATTCCAAGCCACACTGTTAACCACTCTGCGAGCAATAAATCACGCAGGCACATCTTCACAGATGTCTAACACACTGTTACAATTAAAGCCTAACTTGAGTGTGATACTGCCCACAAAGTGCGTACATTTACTCAAGAGATTTCTCCTTAAATATTAATATGTACAATGCAGGGCGTCGAACGGTGGCAATGAGGTTCGGACACTGCTATATGAAGCCAGTGATCTCGAGTTTGATTCCTAGCCATAGCCAACAACACCAGTGGTGATAGCTAAACTGGTCCTGCTACCACCATCCTCACTAACCCGCACTGAACAAAGTGAAGTATGGTCAAAAAAACCTCCCAACCCCCATGAATGAAAAGCATGGGGATGCCTTTATCCAGCAGTGGATTGCTAAAAGGGCCCAGTAAACTAAATACAACACTGTGCTAAGAATTTAGGGATGGACAGTGTGTACTTTGTGCGTGGACAATGTGGTAATTAATTACATGCATAGGAAACTGATGTGAAAGGACATTGACATGCCTTTCTGTTTCGAGAGAAGCCAGCAGATTCCAGCGAAATGTCCTGTTTGGATGCAAATGATGCATGACAATTCATGCCGAGTTGACTCTTTGCTCGGTATAACAATTCAACATTTGAACAGCTTGTTTTATGTGTGGGCACCGAATAAAAAAAAAATTGGATAGTGGGGTATAAAATGCAATAGCAAGCTAACATTATTTGGTCAGCAAGTATTTTGGAATGTTTACCAATGGCGCATTATCTGTAACATTCCTCCATGCAGGATTTTAAACCAACTTCGTCCCAGTAGACGGCAGGCCACGTACGCACCACCTTTGATTTTGAACATTGAGATTTAGGAGCAAACCTGACTTGCGACTCATGCGTTAGAGCAGGTTTTGTTAGCCACATTACAAATGTGACCTCCTGTAACCTTTTTCGGTGTCGGTAAATACACTCTTTTGGCTTTCGATACGAAGCCAGTGGATTGTGAAATCATACACGCATTCGCACACAGAACATCATTCCCTTGCAAGTGGCATAAATTTGAGAAACAGACTTGCATAATCAATTACAATAGAATTGTCTGCCACAATCATCATTACTCATTTGACACACCCCACAATACCTCTATTCATCCAGCTCCTGCCGTCATTACCAAATATCTGCAAGACTGGTACCAGTTACACAATCTCTGTCGCAGCACTTACTATAAATCAGATTTCAGCCTCTAGCCGCAGCATTAAATTTGTGCCCACATAAAATGAGCCACACGCATTTGTGCGCCTGGGTACTATAAATTCTCAATCCATTTCATGTTTTTATGAAATGCATCAGCAACATCGTTTGGCTGTTTTTCTTTCACTCTGCTTTTGATGGGAATTGTTGCACTTATGTGTACTGAAATCAAAGCTTAAATTGATTTTTTTACACTCAATAATTAAGTCCTGGATTAACATATTAACATGAGAATTCTGCCTGATATACGATACTGTACTTCATCACATCACTTAAAATTAGACATCAGAAAAAGAGTAAAGTATAGAGACAAATGTTACAAGTGTACATTTTCCACTGAATTTTAAGCAAAGGGTGGGGGGGGGGTCTTCAAATAAATGTTACCAATGTCGTCTTATTTGTATCTGGAATTGTTAAATTCAACGTCACACACACGCGCATGGTATATCAGTAATCAAACAGCGAAAGGCTACTGGAATGGGTTTTTTGTATAAGGAAAACACGCAAGAAAGTTATGTATTTATGTTTTTAATATATAAATTTCTCCACATATAACAAAATTGATGGGCCACCTTACTGTAAATTTTCAATGTTTCCATAAATGACACATTATAAATTGATACAGAAAATACCTCACATCGAGATTTTACAAAATATTTGTATTGTATGAGGCATCGGTCTCTTCATGTATTTTTGTATTTATATCGGTAAATAAAATAAATACACCTTTTTGTATCACTACTATTGATAATGGCAACACTAAACCACAACAGAGTAATGTACAATATAAACAGTATTCAAGATAGTTACAAACATTATACAGCATAAATGCTTTCCATGAAAAGGTTTTCCACTATATTATATGCTATATTACAAACGTGTAGCTTATGTATAAAGCAATGATTTCTGGGTTCTGTAATGATAGATTTAACTATGGTATATATACTGTATATGTACACTTGAAATCACTGCTTAATTGCAAACTGAAAGGTATGCATAAAATAATAGAATACAACCAATTATGTACTCATTGTTGATCTTTCTTGATAAATGCATGCTCATTAACATCATAGTATAAAATATGAGACAATGCAAACAAATAACTATTTGCCGCTGCATGTTAAAAACGTAACAGGCACGAGCAATACATGACAAATGCACAGGTGCAAGCCTTAGACCTGAGCAGTTTCGTTTTTGTACAATTAAGCCCTTGGTCTAACTCAATATTTAATATTTACAATTTACACTAGACTTTATTACAAGAAATGTCCTGGAATTTTTATACCACGTGGATAAAATGGTAAATCAAATTGTACAACTGTCACTGAGTTTTGATAACATGGTACCCCCCCCTGATTAGCACTGAAAAAAACACGTTCCTTTTGAAGATGAAAATGTCAAGTGTAATAGTTTTTTCCGTGGATTTAAACAGACTCGCAATAATTGTGCTCAAGAATATCACACATTTGTACATAACAGCTAAAAAACAAAGCGGCACGGTTCGTCAAAATTAGCATTTTTTCCTTCCGACACGAAGTACCTAATTGCACATGGTATCATAACCATACGAAGTGCTTCTAGGTGTGAACTGAAGGATCATCTTATTCCATTTTTTGTTCAGCCCGTATCAGAAAGTCTGAGCCAATATCTGAGCCGCGGCTTGAAAAAAGTTGCTGGCATACACCATGACACAAGTGCAAGTAAAAAGTTTAGCAAGTCCTACATATATATACATTTTTCACATGAACCGTCGCATACAAAAACAACTAGTCAATATACTGTAGTGTGGTACACGCACAAACCCAGGGTTCAAAGTTCCACCTTTCAAGGATTGCACTGGAAATATCTGCGGTGCACTCCAATGTCAGTTGCCCAGACTGACCCTACTTTCACTTGAAGCGGCTGAAAGAACATTCAGTTCCAGTTTACCTTTTAGGCAAGCATGTCCTGCAAAAATATAGTGCATATCGGGGTCACCCTAGGCTCTCTTCGTCCACTATGGATGAATTTTAGATAGTGCACTTTTTGTCTTGTTCTATTTTATCTTACAATGGCTGCAAGGATGGCTTATTTTTTTTATATCAAACCTGTTATGGAGCACAGATAGTGCATTCATCATCCATGTGGGGTTATTTTCTCTAGACTAGTCCGCATTAAAGCTAAGATAGTGCACTTGTGGTTATGCAATTTTGGGTGTTATTTTCTTCAGCAGGCAGTTGGTTGAGAGTCATTTTTCAGTTCGCGTGCACTTAAAATTCCAACCATGTTCTTCACCACATGGTAAATTATGTTCTTCACCTGCAAAACAACATTTCAGCGTTAACATTGCGGATTTTTTTTGTAATATCCATTGCTGCTGTCGTGTATTCGAAGCAGTTAAGTTAAGTTACGGAAACTCCACGGTGGTTTTGCATCTGATAAAACAAGATATATACATACAGGCATAATTTGTGTCCAAACTGTGTGTATTTATACGAAGTATATTACCTGCAGCTTGTCTTCATGACTACCATCAGGCCACTGCCTGAGCTCATGTGTCAAGCGAAGGCAGTGCTGAACATTTTCCGGGGACACAAAGTCGTCAGACACCGCAATGCAGTTGTACAGATTTTGCACCTGATGGATAAGGAAGAAGCCGCATTATGAATATGAACCACTGCTGTATTACTAACGTGCATATCAATGCATCTCCACAGCCTCTCATGTGATTTACGCAAAGTACACTGATGCATGTAAATGAAGTGTGATTGTATAATCACTCAAAATGTGCCCAATCTCAACAGATCTCAGAAGCTAATCAGGGTTGAGCAAGGACAATGCTTGGGTAGGTGACCACCACACATAGGCTGTTGCAGGACTACATTATCAGCAGAGGTAAATGTGGAAAATTACATTCTTGTACTGCACAACAATCCAACACTTACTACGAATATTTATTTTCCGAGAAAAGGTCCACTGAGCTATAAAGGTCTTTTTCAAAAGAAACGTAGCCACAAATCACGTGGAAAGGTATTACAGCCAAACACTCTGAATGCATGTTTCTAAATGTGAAGCGAAAAACCACAGGACCCGGGAGAAAAATCCATGCGACCATGGAGAGAACATGCAAACTCCAAATATACAGGTGTCAGGGTCGTGATTGAACCCGCGACGTCCTGTATATCAGGCGAGGTAGTTAACATCTCGCCGCTGTGGCGCCGTTAAAAGTCTTATCGAACCCGCAACAGAGATCAGTATGGTGAAGCAAGGTCAAATAACCCTCATAACCCCACACAACATAGGGAAGCCTTCACAAAGCAGTGGATTGACGAAAGTGCTGTCTGTAAACGTGAATTTAGGATAATAGTGGTCAAGGTGTTGTAGTTACCTGGTAGAGGCTCCCTGCTGGTATGAGGAGTGCATCGCCAAGGCACTGTACCAGTGCGACGGGCCTGACTCCCTGCTCCTGTTGTAACCTGCGCCGAAGCTCTGCGTCCAAATAGATGCTCGGTGTCGGTGCCACATCTCCCTCTACTGGTTCCTCTTCTTCCTCTTTCTCGGCTGCCACCTGCAGCATCAAATGCAAAGTTGTTGTTCGTGTGTTTAAAAGTAGAGCGAATATAAACGATTGATGTATATGATACAGCCTCTCTCAGCTTAAGGCAACACTAGAAACTGAAATGATTTAATCATCTTGCTTTGTCTGGCTTGTGCATATTAATACTGGATAAATTATAAAGCTTTTGACATGCATTTTATATTACATAAAAACAAGGGTATGTATGTTTAACACGTAGGTTTTTCACGACCAATATTACCCATCGGTTTTTTGGGGGTTATTTACACGATCTAACCCAAAAAAGAACCCTCTATTATTTAGCGGACGTATATTGAACTTCTTACGCACCAGTACGTAGCCAACCGAATATGACAGTCACGGTTAACAGGCTTCTCAGATATACGTGTTTTTTCTGCATGAAAACATTAAATAAATATGACCTTGCTCAAGAACTCGCGGACTTTGCTTGCATCACCAGCCGAGAAGATGTGCCACAGCGCTCCGGCTTTTTGGCCCGCTTCAGAGAAGCGCAGCTTCATTGTTTCATCGGCTTCCCCAACCTCCAGTGCCTTTTGAAGCACTGAAAATGTTGAGATGAAATAAGAATGATATATAGAGCCAGGTAACAATGGATTTAATAAAGCGTGGAAAATTATATGACTTTTCAAATAGTTATCGAAACTTAGAATATTGATAACCTTTTTACTGAATATATTTACATCAATATTCTATTGAAACAGTACAACTAAATATGGATAGTAAAAAATCTGGAATTTCAAGGCAACAGATGAAAAACAGCCAAGCCCAAGCAACTTTGCGGATTAAAGTAAGCAATGATAAAGTTAAACTTTGGCTGTAGGGCATGTATGAATATAGTTTATTCAGGAGTTAAGTGTAATTTAAATACACAGCTATATCAATGAAGTGCCATTCGATAACTCCATCACGCATTGGATTTGAAAAACATCTTAGAACTAGTGCCTGCTGATGAGAAAATATTAGGATATCCAGTAATTCCTTGGACTAATATTAACAACAACAATAACACTGCTAAAAAAGCAATAAAAAATGTAACTCATATTTCAGGTTTATTGGTTGGAGGTTGTTGAAAAAAACACGAATTCGCCCACCACATTCCACATAATTCAGTAGATTACTTCACGGAGTTGAATCCTCAACAGTCTACATATTACAATATATTATGGCTCAAATACAAAGGAATATGGTGACATTTGAAATACAAATTTATACTTTATGTAACCCTTATAAGAGTTAATCATTTTTGTCATTTATTGCTTCATTTATATTACCTTCTCTGGAATTAGTTGTCCCTGCTGCCTCTTCAACATGAACCAGGATATTTATTGTGTCTGCCAAATCTGAATGGATACCTCTTGTTCCGAAAGCAATATCGCCCTCCTTTAAAAGACCTGCACATAAAACAAAATGATTACATTATTATAGAAGCCATTTTCCACCTACCAATCATAAACATGAAATAAACACCAAATGAAAATAAGATAAGGATCAAGGTTTTACCATAAGCAACGTGAAGCTTTGGTCCCAGCTCTGGCCGAACAAAGAAGTCTGGTGGATGGGACGCCAAATTCAACCTCCCTTCACGCGTGGTGTACTCCGCAAGGGGTACATTCCGCGTCAGATCTTCAAACCTGTTCCACAATGAAGAAAAGGCTCTCTGGATTAACGGAAATAAGAAATGTTTCCATATATAACCAGACACATGAAATGTTTGCAATTAATTTACCAATATTCAAAGACAATGCATATATGATCAGAGTATGTTTTTTGTTTGCATGCTGACCACAAGTATTGTGGTTAATGCAGACATTATTCCTTGTAAAAGGTTTCAGTTTGGTGTTTTAACATCTTAACACCTATTTTGTTGCCAGAAAAAAGGGGAAAACCTATTCTCATATTTTGGTACTGGCAAAGGAGGTCCCATAATTTACCAATATATTCATCTAGCCAAGAGAAATGGAACATGTCCACCGAAGGAGATGGCACGATGAAATCAGTTCATGTGTGGATGCTCGGTTGATTAGTGCATCGCAGGATTGTGAGAGGGGGGGCGTTCATCCAGAAGTGGATTGACCATGGCTGAATGATGATTCTGCTTAACAAACCTGTCAGGTAGGAGATCCCTAAAATCATCTCCTGTCGGCCACTCCTTCAGCTTGAGAACCATGGGTTCTCCAGACTCATTCTTCGGCCGTACTGCAATGCATTACAAAAAAATTTATATTTTAAAATCATAAACTTATTTGGTAATTTCTAATACTTTAAATACTACAGGCATTTTGAATAAAGAAATAATTAATATTATTGCCAAAGAGCAAAACTGTTTACCAGAGTTGTCTTGGAAGCCTTCCCAGAAGTCCTTGAGAATGGTATTGGATGGAGCAGCCAAAGTGTTGCAATCCACCAAGTGAGTTTCCTGCTTACAGATGTCTCTTGCGAGACTCTCTGGATTCCAGATCTCTTGGCGCAGGTATTCATGGACTCGTGACACGACCACAGGCTGAAGGATAGAACACACAGAATACAATGTCTTAAAATCAACGTGCCAGCATTTGTTAACCCTTTCTCAGCATCACAATCATCTGTCATTGTCAATCCTCTGTTGAAATGAAGGCATTTCCCACGTTGTTGATACTCCAGCAGTCCCACAATGCCACAATTCCACCTGTTACTTGCAAATGAACCAATCTCATCACTCCATCTCCGTGGTCAACCATCCTCTCTGTCATGTGTTCTCCTTTGGCTGTCGTTCTGTCACCAGCCTCGGACATCAGTCATAATCTGTACTTGTGATGTGTCCATGTGTCCTGCCCAAGTACACTTAACTCTGCTTAATAGTCAATATGGTGGTCTCATTTGCCTTTGTTCATTGATTCGTGCATACTTCTTCAGTCAGTTTTAATTAGAAGCATGAAAGTCTCGATATTTTGCGTGTTTTCCAATATTTGCTCACGATGCTGATCTATGTGTTATGGTAGGTGATATACACTAACTTGACTTTTGCAAACAAATTGGTATTTTGCTTTTTATGATCAAAATTAGTTTTTCAAAAGCACTGCCACCCTGCGCTTATTTCCCTCCATTTCATTGTTTTGATCCCAATTTACCTTCAAATAAACGCTGTCATATACATATTCTACTGTGTTTTTCCAGTCGTGTCCTTCAAACAATCACTTTCCTTTACTAAGAAAATGTTACACATTAACTTTTGTAGTGTTTACACTTACACAAATGTCCTATCTACATTATACAAAAAAAATCTTTCAAATGTATACAAAACATTTTTCAGCGAATGACTGAAACAAAAAAGGTATAGATAACGACATTGAATTTAGAATGCGCAATTCCAAAAATGGAGCTCACCTGGCCCCAAGTCCAGCACTCTCTGAAGGCCCTCCAGTTGTTTGGCTCTGTGGGGTTGTATAGGTGCAGAATACATCCTCCACACAGCCAGCCATGGGGCACTTTCCACGTTGCCACTCCATCAACCTTCATTGGCGCATGCCCCAGAGCCTCGTCCAGCTGCTCACACTTCACCTGAGACCTGGAACTTTCTCCGCTCGTCACGTTTGGCTGACCCGCATCTGTTTTCAGCTGCTTGTCAGCTACATACGATCAATATAGAAAAAATGCATGTCAAGCAATGCAAGCAACCGTTTTCTTTACATTATGAGGCCTCCTTTGCCAGTAGCAAGATATAAAGGTCAGTTTTGTTGCCAGATAAAAGGGTAAAAACCTATTACAACAACTGCTTTCTTTTATAATTTCATCAAGACAAGTAAATGCACATTTATTCCACTAAAAAGCAGATGTAAAAATAATTTAATATTTTTATGGAAAAAATTTCAGCCTCCTGTGAATATTTTTACTGTTTATAAAAGCAAAAGGTTATTTGATTCCTTTCCATTCAGTTTAAGTAAAACAACATTGTTAAATTCACATTTCAAAAATGTCGAGTAACAGCAGTTTTATTTTCCTAACACAAATGTCTGGATTATTTAAAAAAACAATAACTTTCGTGTTACCTTTGGGATCTGTCTTCAGATGTCTCTGCAGCTCTCCAAGAGGTTCATTCTTGACTGACTGCGCCATGTCGGCTATTGTCGCAGGGTGAGAAAAGCCTTCGGACTTCACGGTGCCATGCAGCTCCTCCCTCTTGGGTAGCTTCCCATCGCCGGGTTCTTGCATCTCGTGCCTTGCCAGCGCTTCAGATACCCGCGACGCAGCCGGCATTGTCTTGGGCCACCCAGAAGGGATCTTATTCTCCACTACGGAGGCGATGATGTCATCCAGCAAGTTGGGCATGCTCCGCGAGCTTCTGTCCGTCTGAAGACGTAAGCAAATGCGGTAATTAAAACACTGGCCCTTCCAAGCTTATAGGACACCTCTCACTTCTAATCAGTTGTTACATGTCAATGCCAATGGAAACAAAAATAATTTTCAATGACAAAAACATATTTTGACACTTACAATTTAGGTTAATGTCACTTAATAATATGGCTTAAAGACGTTTGAGTCGAGTATTTTTGGCTGAGCAGCAGCTCGTATAAAAAGAAAAACAGCTACGGTGCATAAACAATGGTGCAGATGTGGCCATATGCCTGTACAAAAAACAGCTACGGTGCATGAAAAATCTAAATGCCGTGAATGTGCCAGGGTGTTTTTACAGCGTACATGAGACATGAGAGGCATGACGGGGGCAAAGGCCATGCCGCCATCGGTGGAGATGATGCGAAGCTTTCCGGCCGTGGTAGTGAGCAGGTCACGGAGGGTGGAGGAGCTCGATCCATGCTCCAGCATTCCTCCCGATCCACCAGATCCTCTGAGGGAGCTAGAGCTGGCTCCAGAAGCAGAGCTGATTACCGGCGGCACGGAGGTACTGCTAAAAGTCTCCAGGAGCACCACCGGCGACCGCTGCTCCCCCTTGATGCCTTTCCGCGGGGCCAGACTCGAAGCAGGGCTCAGGATGGACTCCAGGACGACAACAGGGTTCTGGTCAGCTTTCATCGGCATGACATCTGGTGACGAATACGATAGCAATCGTTTTATTAGTCGGTATATTTGCATCCGCAAAACTTTCCGGATGGCTAAAAATAAACGTGGTTTAAAGGAAACTTGACAAAAGAGGCACATAATGCACTTGCCATATGAGTGATACACAGTACTGGAATTTTGAAAACAGTCACCTGCCAACAACTGTTGGAAAGGAAAAGTACCTTTCTTCTCTTCTTTTGCCTTCTGTGTTGCCAAGTCAGCTAGCCAGTGCAGTGCTGTCTGAGATTCAGACTGAGATTTGCCTGCGTCAGAAGGCGAGTGCTTCTGCGTTTCAGTGCATTTGTTATCATTTCCATTATTATTGTGGAATTCCTTTAGATCTTGAACTTCACCTTTTGTATCTTTAGCAGGGCTGTTTACAGACACTTCTTGCTTCGGCTCCACTATGTTAATGCCATTCTTCAGAGTCGATGCAATAAGGTCATGCAGCACCTAAACAGGAAGTTACATTTCGATCAAATCCACGTGCTTTTGCAACAGATAAAGAGTCTGTAATTTGTATACATTTCAAGGCGTATTTATGTAAAACACACACTTGCCTGGGAAACTCCGTTGGTGTTGAGGAGCTTATGGAATGGTTTACTTTGCACATCTCCAAAACACGGGCAGTTTGACGCCATCCCCAGCCTCTCATGTGTAGCGTGCATCAATTCACCAAGGTCATACAACGCTGCAAGAACAACAAAAAGTAATCGCTCAGATATAAAGGAAACCCATATATATAAAAAAAAACATGTCAATCATTTTTTTTACATGCTTTAACTTTCCAATTCATGATAGCTTAAACCTCCAAAATGTACAAACCTGTTCCAGGGATGATCTGTGTTGGGATAAGGTTTTTGGGATCATGTACTTGGCCCTTGACGCACTTTATCCAGGAGAACGTTTCTTTTTTCCCTTCATTTTCTACAGAACAGAAAAGCCACAAACAAAATCACACAAAGGACTGTGTATGTACGTATATATGTATGTTGAACTTCTTTCGCACCGTGCATAGCCAACCATATCTAATCGGAGGTGCATGTTGTCCACCAATTACGTTTAATGAAAGATATGGAAACCAGAATTTTAAACATTTACAAGTCTATATTCCACATTGTTTTATTTATTTGACTTCTCAGTACAAATGTTAACAATCAATACCTGTGTCCCGCTTTTCCCGACGTGAAGTGTAACACTCAGGGCAGACCACAAAGCCACACTTTGGGCAAACCCAGTGGACATTGAAGAGCGTGGCTTCACAGGCGTCACACATCTCTCTAACTCCACGCACCGCACGTTTCCACGCCACTTTAGCTGTGAACAAGAAAGATGACAGGACGTCAACACACGTGAGATCACAAAGCAAGCACCTACCAGTGCCATTTTTACAATCATAAAGTTGGTGCAAATTCCAATGCGTGTTTCTCAGGTACGGCCATTTACTTACCATCTTGCGGTATGCGTGCCTTGGCATCCTTCTCGGCCTGGACCATCCGACAGAACTGAGGTCCCACGTGAGATAGGATGTACCTGGCGGATTCTATTCCTCCCTCTGCCCGTAACGCTGGAGCACCCGTGCCTCCAGGTACCCACAGGCTAAGGTCATCCGCTGTGCAGTCGTTTGGCGCAGAGAATCCATAAATTCGCAATGCCCCATTCTTATTGAAGGATAACCTGAATCATCATACAATGCAGAGAATAGAGGACGGAGAGAAAGGGAATTGTAAAACTTAAAGTTCAACATTGTCAGGGTACTAGCACCTTAAAATGACGGTTTAACAAAAGTGCTGATAACCGGCATAGGCAATATTTATACAATGTATCAATAAAGATATCCAAGTCAAAAGTTATGGAAGATGAAAAAATATTCCATGCACTTTAAATGTAACCGCATCGAAAAACAAAAAGTTGCGGGGATACCTTCGGAAGTGGTAGAAGCGGCAGAAGACCGCCGAGTGCACCTCCTGGCCCTTGCGGTAGCGCACCATGCGGCACTCGCGACACTTCTGCAGCGACGGCGTGATCTCCGTGCAGGCACCGTCCTGCAGGAAGGTCTCCCCGGTCTGCTTGAGCCGCTTCACCTTGCGCCAGTCTTTCAGCACACTCTCCGGCAACTCCTCTGTTAAATTGCAACACAGCAGGCAGAGGCAATGTATTAAAGTTCCTTTTGAAAGCCATTTAATTCCAATATCTCAGAACATAGGAATAATAATTAAAAATAATAGTAATTGGGAAATAACGAAAATGTAAAGAGGGTGAAATCCTACCATCATCAAGTTTTAATTTGGGCTTTTCCTCCAACTTCCCGGCATTGAAGACACCATTCTTCTTCTCATCCTCTTGTTTCTCAGGCTCCTCCTCTTTTTTGTCAGACTCCATGGGCAAGGGTTTCGTCACCTCTTTAACAGATTCTTTCTCTTGCCCAGCTGCTGTTTCTTTCTCGCTTTCAACTTCATCGGCACTGCCCAATTCTTTCCCTTCTTCCTTGGTCTCCTCTTTTTCTCGGTCAGCTTCATCGTCGTTCTGAGGTTTTTTCTTTTGCATGTCATTTTCCTTTTTCTTGTATGTTGGTTTAGGCAGACGTTTTGCTCTCCTTTCTGCCCGACTCTCCGGCCCTTCTGAATCATCACTTTCCGAGCCCTCAGACTCCAGTGCTCGCTTGGCTGCCCTCTTGGTTCGTCTCTCCTGCCGCAGATCTTTCCTCTCTGGCTTTGCTCTCCTGTTTTTACCCGAATCATCCTTTGCCTGTTTTCCACGTTTTTCTTCCTGATGCTCTTTCTTACCACGCTTTGACTTGTCATCATCTTTTGGATCTTCCTTTGTACGTTTTCCCCGTTTCTCCTCCTTGACATCTTCTCGAGATGCCGCGGCTTGCTTGCTTTCTTTCTTTTCTTCCTTTCCACTGCTTGCCCGCCTTTCATCGGTTTTCCCACGTTTTACTCTTCCTTGTTCTTCCAGATCTTTCTTTTGACGTTTCACGCGCCTGTTTTCAGCAGCATCCTCTTTACTTTTCTTTAATTTCCTCTCTACTTTAACCATTTCTTGCCTTTGATCCTCATCAACTTCCTTTATAGATGCCACTTGAATGGGTTGCAAGGAAGGAGATTCAGATGCTGGAAGTTTATCCGTAGGCCTTGCAGATGGGTCCACTTTGTCGCTGCTTACCATATGGTCCTCTTTTGAGTGGCGAGTTAGCCAGGCTTTCTTCAGCTTGGTGTGAAGACCACTGCCACCACCATTGGGATTGCCAGAGCTCACTGGATTGGCTGAAACTTCCATACTCCCCTTGGAAGACGATGAACTCACATCGCTTTTCACGCTGGCTGTGTCGCTGTCATTACCATTACTAGCTGGATTGGACGGTTGAGCGTGGGTTGATGATTGTAACGCCTTTTGTTTTTTAGATTGGTATGGAGCAGCCTTGGGAGCCACAGATGCGACGACAGATTGTGAAATGGTGATGGTCTGAGTTGTGCAACTTGATACTAAATTTGCTGCAGGTTTTCCAGGAAGAATCTGGGCTGTACTGTAAGCAGGACTTTTACTGGATGGTGGGCATACTGAGCTGCTCCAGCTTGTGTTTAGGGACGTGGTCATATTTACAACTGTGCTTTCTTTTGATACAGCAGAGTTTGATACTGTTGTTACCGTCCTCAGATCAGAACATGACAGATTCAAAGAAGTGTCTGGTGCATGACTGCTCACGGCTTTCTCTGAGTATTTGTCGGGAATTGAGATCACTGATGGAGTCAACAAGGGCACATTTGGCGGCGAAAGGGACTGTATGAACATATTGTGGCTTGTGCCGTGCACAATGCTGCCATGCTGCTTGGGGTTGCTTGGCTCTACACGTGCAGCCAGCAGAGTGGAGGATGCTGATTTTGAATGTACGATGACAGATGCCGGCGCAGCAACAATCCGACTGGTATTTTTCGAATCGTACATCTGTGCATCATGCACCTTCTTCATGTCCCCAATGGCTCGAAGTTCATCCAAGTAAGAACCGCCTGTCGAGTCTCTAAACCCACCTTCAGGATTCCCTTTCAGCCCGTTGGACAATTGATGTGAAGGTGGTCCGTTTTCTCCCGGAATCCCACGAGACCTCTGAAGCTCTAAAGGTTGCATCATGGCAGCCTGCAGCTGCTGTGGCGAAGCCACTTTCAGAGGGGACGGTGCCCGCAGTCCAGGCGCTTCAAAACGTTCGCTGTTGGCCTGAACGTGCGACAGGCAAGCTGGCGCCTCCCCGCGATCCATCATGCGGCAGCTTTGCTGCTGAGCCAGTGGTGGCGGAGGCACTGGTTTCAGCAATGGCGGAGGCAGCGGTGAGGCAGACATTGAAGACAGAGCATCGAGAGGTTGCTTCCTGCTTCCCGTGATTACAGAATGACCACTAGAGGGCATCAGGCGATCAGACATTTTATCCCTATTCACTTCTTGCAGTTCTGGTTGGTGCTTTATGAGTGGCGGCGGTCGAGACAGAGCTTTGCTGTTATTACCGCTGTTGCTATTTCCGGCTAGAGACTGCACTGACGGTGCCATCACAACTCCACCCTTTGTTCTATCAACACCCGTCTCACGTAGTGGTGGAGACATTACACTGGCGGTGTGGGCCCTGCTGCCTTTAACTCCATTGTGCCTGATGGGCTCATTAACCACACTCTGTGACAGAGATGTAAAGTAGCCACTCGGGAGCACTCTGTGATGCATCAGTGGATGAAACATTGCCAACCCCAGAGGTGACTTCTCACTTGGCCCATCTGTTTTATGCTTCTGATCCATGTCCCGCTTTGTGGACTTCCTGTACTCCAGCTCAGACTCCTTCGCCCTGTACGCCTGTGCGTACATTGCCATTTCCTTTTCTCTCCGCGCTAGCTCGCTGTCCTGCTTGCCGGAAGACGAGTGATGCTGCTTTCCCTCGTTCTCCGCGTGTCCTCTGTGAGCCAAGCTGTGAGGATCGTGAGAGTGAGGCAGCCAGAGCCCCTGCATAGGCAGGGCCTCCGACTTGGGAGGGGTCATGGCTGCCATGTGCTTTCGGTCGGATTCTCTGCACACAACAGATAATTGTAAAAAAAAATATTTCTATAATAATACACACGTGTATTCACACATGACCCCATTTCACTGCCTGTATAATGTCATTTAGACAGTATACAATAAAAAACAATTTTAAACAGCATTTCAGTAATGCACAATTAAGTTTTTTTTTATCTTAAGATGCATTCCATTCTCAAAATGTGGAAGGTTAAACAAATGTGCAGGAAATTACTTTAAAACTTCCACGTGTATACAGTTTGTGAAACTGCAGACCACTCACATCCTGTGGTTGTCAGACATCCCGGAGCGAGGGGAGGCATTGACCGGCAGTGGTTTGTGCAGTTTCCCCGTGTCTGCGCCAGCTGTGGGTTTCTGATCTGGCAGCGTAGTCGCATGGTGCAATGGCCAAGGGCTGTGCGTGCTCTGGTAGTCAACAAAGGGAACATGAAAACAAAGTGTTTATAAATGCCATTGTTTTCAAATCTTTGCATATTTCTTTTGTAAACAAACAACAAAAACATTTATTCTCGTGTTGTTTTTTTTGTGTTAATATAAGTTTGTGAAAAAATTAAAGGAAAAAAGGTTTGAAAAAAACACACAATTTGTTTCTTAATTAAATGTATTTGGAACATCAGTTTATTTAATGGGCAATGTGTTTAATAATTTATACTTTCTTTCCTGAACATTCCTTACTTCATTAAAACACCGAGTTATAATATTTAATAAAACGGATTACAATTAACACCCAATGTATTCAAACGGATATTTAAAAAAAACTCTAGGCTGAATATTCCCGCTTTTCATTATGGGCAGCATTACCCTCTTTGAGGTGTTCTCTGCAACAGTGCCAGCTGACTCGAGGTGTGACCACGCTGCCATGCTTGGATGGCACGATGCTGCAGGATGCATGGGTAGCCTCATGCTGGGCTGCTGATGCCACAGGATAGGGTAGAGCCCCATCTGGCTCACGTAAGCAGTGGCTGAGGGCATCAGATGTGCAGATGCCTGCAGTAAGTGCTGTTGCTGTTGTTGCTGCTGCTGGTGATGCTGCTGGTGTTGCTGATGCTGCTGATGCTGTTGATGTTGTTGCTGTTGGTGATGCTGGTGCTGCTGGTGGGCCAGCGCCAGCGCGGTCAGGCTGCTGGCGTGCATGCTGGGAGCCAGCATGGCGGTGGAGGCCGCGGAACGAGAATCCAGCCCCGCAGAGAGCAGAGCGGCTGAGCTTGTCCGGTAGTCCAGTCCCGAAGGCAGCATGGTGGGCTGGGAGTTGAGGTGCGGAGGAAGCATGGGAGAAGAGGCCGCATGAACGGCCGAGGCCATTCCCGATGGATACAGGTGGTGAGAAGGTGCCAGGTGAGACGAAGAGAACGCGCGCGCGGCCTGACTGGGGGACGACGAGAGAAGATGGGCATGGGTAGGCAGTCCCAGGGCGTGATGAACAGCTGAAGAAGAAGACGAACTAGGAACGAAGGGATGAGAGTAGAAAGGCAGGTGTTTGGCTTCAGCATCTAAGTCTCTGCTGTATGCAGACATAAACTGCTCTTTCTTGTCAACAATGGGCATCCCCTTCACATTCTCAGCCAGCAACGACCTGGGAGGAACTGGCTGAAAGCTCGATTTCAAGGTTTCCGAGTCAGACCTCGATGTCTTGGGGCTGACTCTGTTCTGCTGCGGTGAGGAACGAGGTTTTCCAACGTTCAGATAATCCATTCTTGCAGCCGAGTAGTCAATCCCTTTCCCTAAATGGTGCACATCTTCCTGTGAGAATCCCCCAGATCTCTTACTATGAGGTTGTACTGACGACATACTTTTTGATGTGTGTTCAGATTTCAGCACACCACTGTTGCCTTGCTCAATGTGTCCTTTAGCAGGCAAAATCGATGAATTTCTATTCATGGTTGAATAGTCCTTGGCATAATCTCTGCACTTCTCAGTGCGTTTCAGCTCCGATATTACTGGAGATTGACTGTGGCGCTTTGCCTGCCTGATGTCCAACGTTGCTGGGCTTGCTACTTCACCAGTCCTGGAGGTGATGTGTCTTGAAGAGGAGGCAATGTTATCAGTCCGATTGCCCTCCTTAACATCCGCAGTTTTCACTGGAAGAGACTTCTCTTCGTGTAGACTCCCCGTTGCACTCTCCACTCTCTGATGTGTTCTGAATTTCACATCAAATTCACCCGCTTGCATGGTAGTGGCAGTGTTATCAGTCTTTGAGCTGTACACTCTAAAATTTGTAGCATCTGGTCTCTCTCTTTCTGAGCTCTTGCTTTGGTCATCCTCTTTTTCTTTGCTCACAGTGTTGCTGCTCCCCGTCTCTCTCTCCCGTAAGGAGGTTTCAAAAGCATCGCCATCCACTGAGACCTTATCAATTGATTTCTCACTCTCGCTACCTTCAGAGTCAGAGCTGTCAAATGGTTTTGACCGTTTGCCTGATGAACTGTCTTTCTCTGTTCCATCATGTGCCTTCCTTTTTCTGCTGGTTTCCTGTCTTGCCTTGCTCTTCCCCTTTTCTGAAATGGAAAAAACCGACACTTGGTGTCAGTGTCAAAAAACCACAGTGTAAGTACTTTTTCCATCAGTACTTCCCATTTCAAGTTGTACACGATTACCGTATGACAAGTGATTTATATTTAAATAACTGTATTGTACTTTTTGGTAACAATGACCTGCATTGTTTTATTTCACTATATTAGTTTTTATATGGAAGTTGATACCCCTAAAGTGAAACTCCTAAAATCTACCTGCCTATTATAATAATGAATAATAATTTACATTTGTAAGATGCATTTCATCCGTGGATCCCAATGCACCCATTTATGGACAGCAGGAAATAAACAGAAACAGGATACATTTCTAGAACTAGGGGTTAAAGGCTTAAATGTCTAATAATGTCTAATAAGTCTGTCTTATTAGCAAAGCATTCCAAAACCAGGGAGATGCAACAGCAAAAGCCCGATCACCCCAGGAAATGAGCCTTGACCTCGGAGTACGGAATCGATCAACATATCTTCCATGCATTTTCATGGATATGAGTAACACTGATTCTATTACCCGCATGTTTGTGTGTTTCTTGTCACGGATACAAGGATACTGCACGGTTAATATGATCCTTCAATAATAGTGATCCCCATATCAGCGTGGATAAAAGGAGTTACACTGCACACAAATCCATGGAGGTGGGAAGTTAAACGGAGAGTTTGACACCACCGAAAAATTACTTCCAGTGTTCTGTGACGAATTTATTGTGGTTTTAAAAATAATTATTTGTGCTCGTGCACCACTGCCAATGCAAAATAATTGGGCTGGATGCCATTTCTCAGTGTTCTAGAAAGCACCTCTCTCGGGGTCCCTTTCCTTGCGGTCCTCATCTGGAGTGCTGCTGTCCGAGCCTTTCCTTCGCCCGTTGCGTGCCGTGCCACGCAGCTGCAAAGACTTGGCACCTGGAGCAGGGGCTCCACTCTGTCCGCGTGTGAAGTGGCCCTGCAAGCATTAAACACGTGGCTTTCAGGAGACCGCGTCTGCAGCAAGACTGAAGGTTTATTTCTAAAAGGTACAACAAACAGATTTAAAGCTTTCGTGACTGCAGGGATTCATCTTCTTGGTTCTTTCGGTCATTCAGACTCTGTATTCTCGACAGACCTGTTCTCCACCTGAGGACGGCTGCTTGCGTTGTGGCCGAAACGTCGTGAGAATTATTTTATTATGTTTTATTTTTATTATTTTATTATTTCCATTCTACATGACTTTACCGAAAGAACCAAGACGATACAACAAACAGCATATACTCTGCAACACCACAATGCAAACGCCAACAAGGATGAGGAATGATTGGCAATAGAGAATATTTATATAAGAATGGACAAAAATTCAAAGATAGCGTTGAGAATGTATCATTAAACGTCAAACCATGCATATTACAATACAATGGAGTATATTGTGTGATATTACAAAATATATTACGATTGTGTTTGATACCATTCGTTAATTTATTCATGACTGTTAAATGAAATACATTTTTAAATCAGCAAAAAGTATACAGTATGTTTATATAGGATTCGCTGAGATATGTTCGATTAAGCCTAATATATATTGAACTTCCTCTTGGTTTTCTTGGTTATACAGTATAGTTATTTGCAATATATCACCATCATTAGTGTGCTACACCGACAATAACAAGCCACGTAACTTTTTTTATTCGAGCATTCTCTTTTTAAATAAAAAAAAACTTTTCTAGAATACAATATTTGACAAGGTATTTGGTTGGGTGGTTAATATCTGTGAATGCAGTACGACTGATTATGGACGAATACCCCCCCATTAAAAACACAGATCACCCATAGCCACCCGAATGCATTTAGCTGCTCCATTTAAGCTAAATGAATAAAATAAAGACCGTCTTCACAATGCATTGTGAACATTCTAATAATGTTCAAACCAGCATGTGTCCCCTGAAAACAATAACCCTTTTCATAATGACCGGTAAGGAGCAGACTTCAGGGGTAATAAGAGCACAGCATCTCACTCTCTTGCAGTTTATTATTAGCTGTGCTGACGATTGATGGCACATCAAAGCCTCCTCCAGCATTCACACGACTTCCATGTCGATTATCAGTGCCCCATAAAGCACAGTTTTTCTTACTCTACATAAAAGCCACTCCCCTGCATGTTTTCAAGATTAAAATTAGGATTTTTAAATGCATTGCAGGATGTGGAAAATGGCAGCACCAAATGAGACAACTTGTCTGAAAAATTTAGAACAAATTAACCGTAAAGTGAAAAAGTATTGGAAACGTCCTTATCCGACCTTCGCATCGGGCTACCAAAAATTCCAACCTCAAACCGCATGAGGGCAAGCCATGTTCTCAGAAGCTTTCTGATCCCACAAAGCCACCCAACCCTGTTGTTAAGGCATGCAGTCAATGTGTGTGTGTGTGCCCAGCCTCAGGGTAAAATGAGGTTTCAACTCTGTTCCAACAACATTTCAAGCAGGTGGGCAGGAATTGTTTCATGTTATTGTCCATTTTTAAATACATGTGGCCCTTTCTTAGTCTTACATGACATGCCTTTGTCAACTATTTATAATCAAACAACTAATTTCAGTTAGAAATTGATGTGAAGTAAATTATCATTAATTGAACATATCACAATCTCAATAATATTACATTCAAGAAGTTTTAAAAAATATACCATCATAATTGAACAATCTAACAATCCAAAATAATGAATGGCATGGCACAAAATGAATAAACGGACTTAAGGTGCCAAGGCTAACTTTCTGTGGAGTTAAATTCCAACACTTGCTGTAAATGATGAGAACATCCTTCACAACCAGAAAATGTGTACAAACAATAATACAGCTAAACATTTTGCTCTGCTGAGCTGGTGGTTTAGACAAGGCTGAGCATTGTGGAGAAAAAAAATAGCTAAATAGATAAGCAGACAATGTCTCCTTCATATATCTGTCTCTCCTGATAAAAAAACCGATCTTAACACAACCCATCAAACACACAACCTTCTGGGAGTAAATGATTTCAACAGTATTTATTCAGTATACGCAAACTCTGGACACTATATGTCGAAATCAGAAAAAGATTGAAAAATACATTGTCTGCTCATCTATACTGATGTTTGTCGGCACACCTTTGTACAGCTGTGGAGTGCAACAAGACTCACGTGCACATTTGTAACCGTGCCCCCGTTGCTTCCATTGCCGCTGGTGCTGCCGCTGCCACTGTTGCTCTGGCTGGCACATGAGCGACGGCGTGAAGTGATGCCCACATTCTCCCCCTTAAGCAACGAGTGCACTACGTCATCCAGAAAGGTCATCTGGACCAATGCAGGGTCCACGTTCTGAGGCTCCAGCACCTGGAATCCAACCAGCAGTACAGATGATGCCAAAACAAAGAAACTGCAGCAATTCCCAAGGTAAATTTGGGAAATTTTGGTGTTCAATAACAGGAAGCATTTTTTTTACCTTCATAATATTACCACATCATGACATTTTTTATGAAAGTAAACGATGGTTCTAAAGATATTTGTAGTTTAAAAAAATTTGACATTTCATAAATACAGCCACAACTAAATATTGTAGCTGGTGCAAAAAATTAAACTGTTTTTGGCAATAAAAGACACAAGGTATGAAAAAGGGTTCCCACCTGGTCAGTCATGACGATCATAGTGCGGCTAAAGAGGTCGTGGTGAGTAATGATGGCGGTAAACCACTGGGTGGCCGAGTCTTGACGATATACACGAACCCTGTAGCCGTTAAGCGAATAAGGACCTGGTAGAAAAAATACATTGCATGAGAATCCCATTATACAAGATTCCATGATGAGATTGAGCAACAATTCTAGAAATATTGATTCATGGCACAAGAAAACTAATTTAATAATGCTTCGTGGAAGTTATCAAACTGAAAACGCACGAGGTCACCAATAACAGTGGAATTATAAATGATGCACAAACAACATTTCACTCACATTTGTCAATAATACTGCCATAAAAAGAAAAGAAACTTCGTACAATAGGCGATGTTTTGGCCCACAGTCCTTCATAGCACATAGATCTGGTCTTGAAAAATAACTTTTAGGCCTCCTTTTCTATTTTTAAGGCAGCGTTATTGACGAATGTGTTGAGTTTTTGTTATTTGTGCTCGTGTACTACTGCCAACACAGTTAAACATTTTTTTATATAATGAACAAACTTTACAAAATTACTCTGACGCTTAGGCCCAATTTAATTATATTCTGATGAGACTTGCCAGTGAACAATAAAACTAAAATAAAACTGGAACATGAACACAAGGGAAAACTGCTTCTCCCTCCCAATGCTGAGAAATCTGGCAGGAAATGTTTTGTTAATGGGTGTCAAGCAAAGGAAAACACAGCAAGTTGAGTCAGCCCTGCCTTCCTGTCACGTCAGCAACAAACAGGATTGGGCGAGGACGTTAGCACATTTTATATGTTGCATTAAATGCTCTGCAATCACACAGTGTTTAGATTCACCGTGATGCTGGAGAACTGTACCATGCATAAATATCTCCTGGACCTTCTGCTCCTTGATCCAGTCCTTCACTTCGTCGAGGAGTTCAGGCTGCCCCTCTAGTAGAGAGGGAGGGCTATCACCCTCTTTCTGCTGTCGGGAACAATATAAGAATATACAAAGTTACTCACCAATTCCATCATCAGTAGTACAACAAACACAAGAGGATATTGCATTACACACAATATTATTTTCAAACCAAATAATGAAATGTACATAATTGATGAAAGAATGTATAATCGACTCAGTGCTGAAATTCACATTGTTAATATACAGTGAATACAATAAAAAAATGCATGGAATATACCAGGCTATTTCTGGTGTAGGACAATCAGTTTCAAAGACAATGCATCTAGTATCAGGGCATGTTTTGCCACAAGTCTGCATGGTTAATGGAGAATTGAGGCCTTGCGAAAGGTTTATATTTGGTGTTTGAACATCTTAACACCTGTTTCATAATTTTGGTTACTGGCAAAAATACCCCATAGATATTGTACCATATTATTCATTCATAGAGTTATAGTATGACAATTATATGAATTCATAATCAACGTTTTTGGGTTAGATCGCGTTGATTATGAATAATATTGGTCGCGAAAGCCTACGTGTTAAACTCGAATTATATGAATTACATAACATAATTTTTTTAATCAATTTTCTAATTCTCTGCAGTACTGGATGTACACTCAAATATGATTCCATCACAAAGCCCACGTGAAAATGTCCAACTGCATAGGTTTGGAAAATCAAAGGGATTGATCTCATCCCCACATCACCACAGCATGTTAAACATCGTTCTAAATATGTACTCTTGGGGGAATAAAGAGAGCATTCGTCGGTTACTTCATGAACAGTTGGCTAAATTTAAGTTTTACACGCGCACGCTTTTCATAGATACAAAATCCTTCTAACTTAAAATCACCTTTTGGATCAAATAAATATTTACACAAAACTCATCTTGTTAAAATTAACAGCACAAGGTGTGCATTTTGATTGCTTGTGTTGTGGTTATTGCAAACATGATGCCTTGTATAAAGTTGTCAGTTTTTGTACCAGTTGAAAGGGTAAAAACCTATTACTATATTTTGCCACTGGTAAAGGAGATGTCTCAGTGTAAATGCTTACCCCGAGCTCTCAATACTCTGATAGTGCACTGTTTTTGAGTTGTACGCCTTGTGGCGTCATCTGGTCCAACACTAATGGAGACTAGGCTCTAAGAAAAGCTGTCTCGGGTGTGGACCAATCAACTTCAAGGACAGTGCATATCATTATCATTATTAGAGTTGTTTATTTTTGTTTGCATTTTGACTGCTTGTGTTGTGGTTATTGCAAACGTGATGCCTTGTATAAAGGTGTCAGTTTTTGTACCAGTTGAAAGGGTAAAAAGCTATTACTACAAACCAGATATATTACGACAATATTGACTCTCAAAGAAAGTAGACCTAAGCAGGACATACTGCTGGAAGAAAAGGTTGCTTGGTGTAAGAGATGGTCACGGATTGGTAGCCAAAAAGGGAAAACACTGCCCAAGAGGGTGGCCACTGCCCAAGAGGCTTTTGTCCAGCAGCAAACAAGATAAAACAAGATAATGGTCAATGAAGAAGCTAACTTAGAGCATGATTTTAGATATAAGGTCAATTGATTGCTTATCAAACACAATAATGCACTGTTTATTCCAAAAATGTACACATGTACAATAACATCCAGACCTTTGTTGACATCAGTTTAGGAAATGCGATTGTTTACTTACAATACAGTACAGCAAAGGCTATGGACCTGTGGAATGAGCTTCTAACAATACATTTTAAAAAAATACGCTTAATGGGAAATATAAACAAATGTTAATCACAACTGGATGACTAAGGCTAACATTTTCCAGAGATGCCGTAGGCAGTCAGTAAGGTATGCAAACACAAGATAAGCAAACAAAAAGAAATGACTAAGCGATGTGGCTTTACTCAATAGGGCCACAGACTGCCAATATAACAGGTTCATAGATTCCCAAGCTGTAAAGTTTGTCGTTAAGCAAAGACACTCCATCAGTTATCACTGTGCAGATATACGTGCGTACGTGTCTGTCTATGTGTCTCCGCTTCTGTGTTTAATCTCTCTCTTAAATTTAGCAATCTTTGGAAGAACATCATCAACCAGGTAGGGTATTGACTGTGATGTTAGCCGACCATCTGTATTGTATTGCATTATATTTCTAAGTTTACTAGGTTTTGTTTTCTCTTTCATTTGTACCTGATTATGATTGATTGTGTTGCAATCGAAACATCGTATGCTATTATTTAATTTATTATTTTCTCTTTCTACGTGACTTTACCGAAAGAACCAAAGAGTAATTCCTGCAGTCACGAAAGCGGCAAATCAAGTTAGATATATGGGAGTTGTAAATTAATTATGTATCTAGGGGTGGTAACGTAGGTGTAGTTGATTGTGCAAAGCACTCTGGAACCAGGCAATTCGATTTTATTTCTAGCCACAGATAACATCATCAGTACGAAGTGATATTAACAGGTCATAGTCCCTCCCCTTTCACCAAGCCTCACTGACCCGCATGGTGAAGTATGGGTCAAAGAACTCCCGTGACTGACGCGGTGTGGGGGAGGCATTTATACAGCACTAGATTCACAAAGGATATAAATAACAGTATTGTACAACTTTATCATAGGGTTCATAACTTGTTTTGTGTGTAGGTTAGGCCAAAATCGTTATGTGGCCTTACCCAACATTTATGAATCATAACATTGGTTGTGAAAACCTACCGGGTTCCGTTTATTTGATTTAAGAGCGTTCCTTATTTCTTTTGTTACAATAAAAATGAACCAAAAAGACGAGGTGAAAATATATAAGCATACTTCCAGTGTAAATGAAAATGGCAATTATTTCAATGACTAGATATATTTTAAAAGAGAGGAAAAAAACACGTGAATGTGGGCTTTAAGAAGTGTGGTGACGATGCACACTGCTGGCAGGGCTAGACGGAAACATGCAATCAATGTGGCAACGGAGCAGCGGGGGATGGGTGGGTTACAGGGTCTTTAGAGTTCACCACAAAACCAACATGTGTTTTGTAAGAAATTGAATGGAACTTAAGCTAAGTACTGTAGTCACAAACCCTGCGTGTTAACGGCGAGGCAAAAGTACACGACATGAATGGTGGCCCAGAGTCAACCAAAAAATATTTGGCACCCCCAAAATACAGCAAGTCTCAGAGGTACTACTACTAGTAAACAGGTAGGATTAAAAAACAAATGTGTAACGTGTTGAAAAATCCATCAATAAGGTAAAATGTATCAGAATACAGTAGTTTCATTCGTGGAAATCTGGTCGACAAGGTTAATGCCTACCTAACAGTAACCTGTGACCAAATATTCCAGAATGTCCCGATTGTCAGATCTTGGAAGCAAGGTGGTGCCTTGTTAATTATTAAATGGGTGACAACCATGCACAAATAGGTTGCCAAAAAGCTGTACTGCACTTTATTTCCTCCGACATCTAAGCTTTCCCTACTGGCACTAAACCAGTGTTGTAACGCATGGTCAGACAATACACACGATTCGCAACGTCTGGGGGACCCTCATCCAGCAGTGGAATGGCCAAGGGCTGTATAATGTGCATGTACTTAACAGTATATGAATACATTTTGACTTAAAACCTCTTTTCTCTCCGCCTGATGAAGACCGCTTGTGTTGCGATCGAAACGTCGTGGGTTTATTGCTTTTCATATTTTCTATTTATTCCATTTTTTAATCTTTTATTTTCTATCTACGTGACTTGACCGAAAGAACCAATAATAGTATATGAATAAGGTGATTCTTTATTCCAATTTATTTTTGCTTCAGTGCTGTAATTTATTTTTTCTTGACTAAAAACATTTTTAAAGAAAGTTTTATTATAATTAGCTTTTCAACACTTCATTTAATATATCTTTCTCATTTGTCATGCATGGCACATTGAGACATTCTTAAAAGGTCCCCAAGTACAAATTATTTATTACGGTATTTTATTTACTTATTTTGCTGTTCTAATATTGATGACCCAGATCACTCTTGTACAATGGAACAATCCTGGGTCTCTTGAGTTTTCATTAGGTTAGAACAAAATACATTTGAAACTATGCACTGTACAGCATACAAACCACGCTACCAACAGTAATACAGTGGGCAAACACACGGTAAATTGTGTTGCGAGACAACTACACACGACTACACGAGGGCAGTCGTGCTTACCATGCTACGAGATGCCATATTGCGAGACATTGCAGTGTCTATTAAGACGTTAAATCTGATACGATTTGTTATCAAGGCAGTGAGCCGACACTTAATTAAGAGATGTGTTTCTCCTGGGAATGTGTATGGGAGCCCATCTCTTTTGATCACGAACAACCAATTTTCAAAAATGGCACACACATTGCCTTTCCAACAAAAAAAAACACACACGGCCTGCGTCATTATACTTCTAGGTATCTGCCTTCCGAGAAGTTGAAACATACGGGAAAATATTTCATTTGTTCTGCTTGCCATGCTGGCTATAATTTTATACCTCGTGCTCTGGAGATTTATTTTAAGAGAAGCCTTCCTGGAAGCACTTATCCTACAAAGCCAATTGCAGTACAGGTTCGGTCCATTTCCATCTCGACAACTAAAGAGTGCTTTGTTTTGCAGCGTGTATAACGAAACATGGAAAAAATAGAGGTGAACATACAACTGCAACACTGCACGGTATCGCACACAGGACGATATTTTAAAATTAAGTGTGCCAATGCTGCTTTTGCTGTGGAATTTCTACCGATGCTGCTGGCCGAGGGGTGAGTAATGCCCATTCCATGTTTGAGACCAGGCACAAAGGGACAATGATTTTTTGACTTACTATACAGTATTCGTGTACAGAACCAAATATTCCGCACAGTATCACGGTGTACACAGTACAGTAATAGACACAGTACCCTAACATTCCCCTTATGCCCCAACGTGGGAGGCCACTGTTTATATCGTACAATCTGCAAAAACAGCACATTTGACCGCAATTGCTATCCGTGGTGGAAGTAAAGATGGCATCACCACCGATGTTATCAAATATTAATCCCGCATCATCATCTTAACCATCCACGGTTTTGAGAACCAACGTTATTGAAACATAGTGATGATGCATCATATAACACTTGTAATGAATTAACATTTGCTTTGCAAAGTCATACTTGTCCTCGGAGGTATTTTTACTAATCCATCCCACGACGTGGGCAGAGTACAAAGTTCATCTCCCGTGTGGTTGCTGACCTCCTTTGGTGCAATACCACGTCCAGGCTGGCAGTCTCCGCAGTATAATGTGGAACTGGTGATGGAAATGCTTGACAACTAATATAAAAAATGTTTAGCTTTGTCATCTATGATCAGTCGCCGAGATGGTTGTGGCCGCGGCAGCAGTGAAAAGTGACGTCGGCAGCGATGACGACCGATCATTATATTCCGGCCATCGCCATCATCATCATCATCTTTTCCGTGAAATCATGGATAACTGAAAGGTCAATTTGCGGATAATGTAGAGATTCACAGATCAGCCAGACTCCACGGAAAGTTAGGAGTTTCAGATAATAGCCATTTCACTCTATTCTCTAATGCAGTTTGAAGCACCAAAGTAAATGGACTGCTCTATATGTATGCAGTAACGTAGTGAGAATTTAAGCACTATATAAATGCAAATATCTATCCATTATATAACCCTGTGTTGCATACGGAAAACAAACAGGGATACCCAACCCCTATTTGAGTGTTGCTGTATGACTCATCGTGTATTATAACATCTTTGGTGTTGCAGATGTACATTTACAAAATAACGTTGTCAGATTTCGAATATCTCGATTCAAACCTTCTTAATAACTACACAATGCCGTTCAGTACGTTATTGTACAACATGTCTCGAATACCTTACATGCCATTCAGCTGCAAAATCCAGGGTGATGACTTGCACACACCTCTGGCTATGTTCATGCAAATAAGTGCACTGTACTTTAATGCATTATCCCCCAGTTATGTTGGGTGGGTTTGTTTTGCTCAGCCACTGTATGTGAGTGATGGGCCCGAGGTCTTCTGATGACAACACACCGGCCAGTTCTCCCTCCCTAGTCCTCGAACCCCTGTGACCCAGCCACTCCATCATCCATATTTCAGGTCTGCAATAAAAGGAGGGCAGCCTGGAGGGATCTGCAGGCATTTGACCGTGAAGGTCAGAGACGTGGAAAGAATTACACCCAGGCTGTCATTTCTTTACACGTGACAGGCTAGACAGGGAGAATGAGTGCATTAATCACTAAGAATCTGTAGAGAGCCAAAGAAAGGAATTAGATTACTGCTTGCGGGAGTTAGGTGGGGTTGAAGCGTGGTGGGGGTGTTTGCAGACCTTTCTCTAAAGCCGTGACGTTACTTTTCATTGCAGGGCCACCTATGGCGGTTTGACTAATAAGAGACAGACATGAGGAAATTGGCTGTCATAGCATTACAGATTGCGAAACGAGAAAAAAGGGATGCAAAACAAAGGGCATAACGAATGGCTGAATTCACAGACAATGATGGTGCCAAGAGAAACGGCCCATATCTCTAACCATAGCCAATAGTGAGTGAACACTGTGAGCTCTATGTAGACTCTACAGCTCACAGAATTACACACATCTACAGTACAAACACATGGCGAGACGAGCAGGTCATATTGGCACGAACCTTCCGGGACATTGGATGTTTGCAAACGCGTTTCCATCTGAACTCACAGGACATCGTAAGAGCGATTTTCCCATTTGAGAGCAGGACATCTGTGAAAAATAGATTAATATCTCATCGGATCCTCCAGCCTAAATACAGATTCGGATTCTGCATTGGATGCAGTTAATACTGCTCTGAGCCAGTTGTGAAAATTCCACATTCCTTTGGCGGGGGGCGAGTCTATACGAATGACAACCACTGTTTGACTTACAAAGTGTTACTTATTGTGTCAGCCTCAGAGGGATGATGAGCCGAATCCACCACCAACCATTTGCGATTTGAATTCCAATTGTGAGACACTCAACGCCAGGACTGTATTAATCTGTATTGTTGAGTGTTTAACTGTTCATTGGCAAGACTGCAGATGCACAAGGGCATTAGCCAACAGTACAGTAGTCATTAAAAAGGATGTAAAACACACTTTAAGACATGCACCTTAAACATTATTTAGACCCTTTCATCATCAATCCACCGCTGGATGAAGGCCAAACAATGTAAATACAAAATATAGAACACATATTAAACACATCCAATAAAATATTATTTTAATCTTAAAGCTATTTATTTATGCAGTTTATTTATCGCACACTTACATTTACTGTCTCGTTTGGCCATCGAATAATAAAGATCAAAAAGTTCCGAACTGCCAGAACACATTCTTATTCCAGAAGCATATGAACAAAACGTATGGGAGAACGGATGTTATTCTGTTATTCTATTATGCTATGTCCTCCTATGCCACCCCCACCTTCACCAACCCTCACTGACCACCGTAATCAAAGTTGCACGTCGATTAACCCCCCACCTCGAAACGGAAGCCGTTATCCAGCAGTAGTAAAACGACAAAGGCGCTGCTGTACATGTACACATGCAAACAAGGGTTCAAGTGCGTGTATTCGTGGTGCAAAGAGGAGCAAACAGCACAGAATGTTCTCCAACTTCCAACACGGGGGACGACGACGACACACAACAAACGCAAGCCGTTGTGTGTGGGTTTGCAGCTGTGAACAGCAGCGGTAACAATGTCCCCGACTGTTTGTGAAGTCGCCAGCGGTCTCGTGACCACGAGTCACACGGACCTCTCTACCCCGTGCCGGGCAACGAGAGGGGATTTAACGTTGTTTTTTTTGTAACGCGGTTAAAGTGTGTAACTATATGACTATAGTACATACAATAACACTATCGGGGGGGGGGCAGCGTGAATGTGTCCTTGCCTATGCTTTAAATCGCCTTTAATGTTTAATGAAACGAAAACGACGTCATGAAACATTTGAAAAAAAGCAGTAGTTTTTGGCTCTCCCATCGCCACAACTCGTCACATAAATGTGGCTGCATAACCGAGAAAGAAAATCAAAGTACGATAACACACATGCAACACGGCACACGATGGAACTCTTGTGTGGAAGATGATGGGGGGCTTTAAATAGACATGGTATTTCCCCGACACCACTTTCCCGAACAGCTGTCATATTTGGCAACAACACAAACAGGAACACACGTCTCTGTTGCTGCTGCTGCTACCCATCCTGTTTGGCTTTGCAAATAATCTCACAAGACCACCACTTGTTATTACAGAAACCCACAACCGCAGTGCTAACACAAATGTGAATGTATTTTCAAAATACAAGCGAGTACTGCAGCGATAAAGTATTAAGGGATAAAGCGTGCATCTTACAAACGACAACACCATTCAGAGGACTCTTAGGATGGTCATCTTATGCCGCAGAAAAAAAATGCTTAAGGACTTTAAAACGTATGAACATCCCCAGATACAGTAAATAAGAATTACAGCTGCCAAGGCCTCATTAAAAACATCCCATCTGTCATTGATGACAATGAAGAGAGAATATGTGCTGTACGCTGTCGTACTGTCGATCGTACAAACAGAATGACACAGTGCTCCATTTTCTGAGAGTAATGAAACCTGTGTGTATTTAACATGTGCCTCTTAATAAAGTGACGATTCAATAATATGATGAGAAATTGTAGTTGTTCCAATGGCATCAATTCAAGATAATATGAGTCAGTGTGACCACTTTGGATAATCCTCATAAAACCAGTCAAATTCCTGTGCAATGTATCATTAACCGCAGTATACTAACAGACTGGCAGTATTTTCAATCTGCAAACATGTGTAGCATTTACTGATGACACTCACAAATGTCAACAATAGATTGTGGCAAAGCAGTTGATTTCCTTTTCAAAGTCACTCCATCACATCATACATTGGAACTGTAGTTCATCATAATCGCAGAGGTGTACAGAATGAACGCAATACACCAAATCGCTTACTGTAGTGGTGACAATTTCAATCAGTTTTTTTTATTTTTGCCTTCCGTTTTCATAAAGTACTTTACAAGGTTTAAACAAAAACGAGGTATTTTAAACACAGCTAAACAAACTATAAATATGAAAATGGCAGGCCATCCAATTGTCGTTATGTGGTAATGTATGCAAATTGTCTTGCGTGGGCCATGGCTACACTTATTTTCTTAGATAACTGCCAAGGCATTGTTATCTGGCATTAAATTTGTTCCAGCTTCCACATGTGGGTCAGATCGACTTTGCAATACATGCAATGCCTAGATACAAGCATGCCCTGCCCAACAAGTTAAACTAACTCCAGTATATTTAAATACATTATTTGTTGATTCTGCATTGGCGCAGTGGTGCACAGGCACGATTAACAATCAAAAACACTCACATTCGTCAATAACACTACCAAATGTTAGGTGACATTTCAGGCAATGAACCCCCCTCCTTCATAGCACATTTACTACAATGAGCCAAGAATATCTGTGTGTCCCGCACGTGACATCACTCCACGTCGACCAGCCCCCCTCAATCATGAACAGGTTATGTCCTCCACATGGACCCCCCCCCCCATTAATAATCATGAGTGGGTGACGTCACTCCGCATGGAGAACCCCCCCCCCTCATTAATAATCATGAGCAGGTGACGTCTTCCAAATAGACACCTCCCCCCATTAATAATAATTAGCGCGTGACGTCACTCCACATGGGGGGGCGAGGCGCCTCCTCCCCTCACGTCACGCGATCTCCATAACGCTATTGAGACATAGAAGTAAAAAGGATGTCATGATGAACAAGGGATTATAACCTTTAAATTAAATAAGTCTGTGTCACCACGGCCTTACAAATTCCACACAAATTGATGCAATGAATATCACGTCGCGGTCTGCTTTTCACTTGCAAGTTTCAGATTCACTGCAATACACCCATCCTTGGACGGGCAAAAGGCTAGTAAAAGAAGCAGCGCCAATGCGGTTTTATGTGCAATGAAGGGTCATTGCCCAAAACGTCACCCAGTACAATAACATTCTTCACGTACAACATTCCGACAGCAAAGTTTGTCGAGCTACAATGAAACAAATATAGCACATTTGTTTCAGCTTGACGATACTTTTTGTATTCATAAACAGTTTTTTTAAGTTGTTGCAGCTCAGTTAGAGAAAGTTTAATCTTGTAATTTAAAAAGGTTACAATCTTCAAGTGCTCTACTTTAAATAAGATACAATCTGTAAGCACATAACCAAAATTGTGTAAATATTACAATGCAGATACATGCATTGGATGCTTTCTGGGCTGTCTGACAAAGTGACATAAGGACATTCATGTATAACTTGGTATTCGTTTTACATATTCTGTAGCACTACACTATATTAACCTTTCAAATATAAGTGTAAAAAAAACACTGCAGTCGTGTTCTTAGATGACACTTTGACATCATTGTATTTGATGGATAAATGAAAATAATTTATCATATTACTGCAGTGTATTTATGTTTTTGTTCACAGCTTAATCATTTATAGGTTTTTGGAAATCTGCCCTTCGTTTCGAGTACAACGCCAGTGTCCCAGCACCCGTACAAACTATAGTCACACTACATGACGTGCCAAGCCCCTTAGCTAGTCCATTTGCTTTGCTGGCCTCCCCCCATGGACATACTAAATACCAGTTGTTATGGCAGAGCTCTGGGTGGAATCTGGCCTACATCCAGCCTACTCTGGTTCAAAGTTTCACTGAAATACGACCCATCCACATGTCTCACAGGATGTTCACATCAGCACTGTCCTTTAAAAAAAAGAGACGGCAGAGAATTTTCACCACTCGCTAAACCATTAAGTGCTTTTTGACATCCTTTCTGCAGCCAGCATTAAATATTTCATACGGTAGATACTGTCCAATAATGAAAACGCTAAATAAAAAAATAAAAACTGTACATTACAGTGATAAATTACAGTAGTCATTCATAGTATACATTTCAAACAACGAGACCATGCAATTTAAGTAGCTTTACCTTGGATAAATTTTTAAACAATGTTCGGTGCACGCACAATAGTGATCTTTTGTATCGAATTACCAAACTATAATTGAAAGCAAAAAACATACTTGAACTGGAATCAAACGTTTCACAAACACCCAAGAAGATATTGTCAACGTCCCACAAGTACTTGTAAATAAATCAACACCAAGAAGAAACATTTACACTCCTAGTATATTTAGCATTCTCAAATGACTCGAATGAGGCCTGACACTAAATTCGTCCTTGTACCAGCATCCTATGATAAACATGACCTGTCAGGCAGCAAATCTTTGTTATCAGCTACACTCTAAACACTTTGTTTAAAATAGGACTCGTGCTATGCATGGCTGATTAAACACAAGAAATTATGACTCCATCAGAAAAACATTCCAACAAAGTCGCATGTCTGGATGTGTTGCACAATGTAATAACTTTAGAGTGTACGTGCACCATTATATACACGTGCGCACATTCATGGAAAAGCTCAAAAGCGTCATAAAATTCAGCCTATTAAATGCACATGCATTGTTCATTGGGTTCCAAACCGAACGGCATGAAAAATGCCAAAGCGATGTGATTTAGCCATGAGTTAATTTAGACTAAAATTGTAATCTACTACTTGTCTTTTTGTCGATTAATCAGGCCCCTTTAAACATGGCGGCCACCCTTACACCCTTACTATCTGAAGGCAGGAAACCCCATACAAGCCCAGCGTGATGTAGCTAAAGATATTTTTTGGGTCTTTCGGTAAAGTCATGTAGATAACGATGTTAATGCCGTTTCCAAGCCCCACCAATCAGATGATACCCCCCCACAACTATTGATATGCAATTTAATTAGTTGAACAATTGAACCAATAATCGGGTAGCATGATGAATTACTTAAATAATTGATATCCCAGCTTTAAACATTCAATACAGTTTTGCAGATCTGTGTGATTATTACACATCAATGATAATATAGAGAAAGAGTACAATATATTTCATCAAGAAGAGGTTCACAATGTGCTGCAAATTAATATTAGATGATTTCTGGTGACATCGTCAAATTATGGATTTTTGTAAAAGCTGTTGTGATCTTGTACTTTTTACTGCAGGAATTTATATTCAGTTTATTTCGGGAAAGTCACGTAGATAGAAAAATATAAATTATTAACATGAGCTGCCCCGCCCATGCTGCTGACACACTTGGGCTACGCCCATCTCTAAACCTTTAAAAACAGTTTGCCTTTAGAGGCTAACCCCCCCTTTTTCCTGATGACGACCGCGTGTGTTGCGATCGAAACGTCGTGGTTTTTATTTTCATTTCAATTGTATTATTTTAATGTTATTTTATTCAGGTTAGAATCAGGCTACAGTCTACATTATAGACTGCCAGTACGGCCACTCAGTTTAACAACCATTGCTACAGTCTACATCATACACTGCCTATACGCTCACCAGCTTAAAAACCAGGCTACAGTATACATTATAGACTGCCAGTACACTCAGCGAGGTTAAGAACCAGGCTACAGTCTACATTATAGACTGCCAGTACACTCATCAAACTTAATAACCAGGCTACAGTCTACAGCATAGACTGCCAGTACACTCAGCAAGGTTAAGAACCAGGCTACAGTCTACATTATAGACTGCCAGTACACTCATCAAACTTAATAACCAGGCTACAGTCTACATTCGTGTTTTATTATTATTATTACATTTTTATTATTTGTATTCACTTTATTTGTATTAAAAAATTATATCTACGTGACTTGACTGAAAAAAACCAAGAATATCTTGTACTTTACCACGGTGCAACAGAGTACTGCACCACAGGAGAAGATATTCAACATTATTGGACTTGTAAAGTAAAAACCATTGTAATATAACTGTAGTATTCCATCACATCCCCACATTCACCATGGAGATATGAAATATTTGAATTTTAGCTTTATTCTTGGTAAGTAATAATTGGACAGGAATGCATTTCCCAAGCATTGCCAGTGTGAGATGGCCTGGCAGCAATCATGCAGTTGTGGCAAGTAAATGTCACAGCTCATATTTAGCTTGTCACAAAAAAAACACCCTATTCACAGCCAAAAAGCCTTTAAATACAGTGTAGTAATATGTCAGTTCCATAGAGACAAGGCTTTTCAAGAATCCAACATAGCTCGCTCGCATTTTCAAACAAAAAACGCATTCTGACATTGTATGACGCTTTAATATACCGTATATATTTTATCATTGTGCAAGTTAGTAACATTTTGGCGACGTACTTGATGAATGAAATAACGTTTAAAACGTAATTACTGTAGAATGATACGTCAAGAAAAACAACCTCAGGTTTAGATTGTGACAGTGACACGGGCATAACCAACAAAGCCATTCCACATGTCAAAATTTCTATCACTTGGCTGAATAATCCTTGTAATCTAGCAGTCAACTAAAAAGGCTGAGCACAAAGTTTCGTCGTTGCATTCTACAGCAATGAAATAAAAAGGCAAAAATTTGACATTTTAAAAACACATTTGACAAGATATATTTACCGAAAATGGCCTGATTGACTCCTCGTTTTCAATGAAGGCTCGGGTGTGATCGCTGAAAAACTCCAACGGGATCACGCCTTTCAGCCCAACCTTATCCACAAGTGGTTTGAAAGTCTGCAAATAAAAAGACAAGCATTTCATTATTTTCGGTGGCAAAATTCCATGGGGTTGTGAAAAGATGCAGCATTTGACCTTAAACGACTCGGATCACATTCGCTAATGTTAATGATAATGTTTTTATTGATTTGCATGAGATTAGATATGCACGAACACGTGAGAATTGTATGACCCACATTCCACACAGGCTCAGCATACGACAAAAGGGTAAACACCTCCGGTGGATCACATTTCTCAAGGCTGATTGTAATGTAGTCGCTACGTGACAATGTTATTGCAGTGTTTTTTTACTACAATAGTGTACTGTACAGTATATATCCACAATTAATTTACGTAATCTGAAACAATGAAATATTGCATGAGTGCAGCATCGACAGAACATTTGCAATACAGTCCTAAAACACAACACTATCAACCAAAACCCATATAAAGGGCCTTGATGTCAGATTATGAATAACAAAGGAAGTCCTCCTTTACCACGTGTTCACACAACACGTTTTCGCTACAACCAGTCCCTCCAGAAAAACGCGATTATACGATCGCAAGATTTCACGCAAAATCAGCCAAAGTCCGCATATTTATGCGGGGGCCGCGTTTTTTCAAATACGCCGCACTTTCGCCGCATAAATTGCAGATTTCCGCGCGCAAAATATGCGGGCTTGCATGATTTCATAATCCCCGCATTTTCGTTGCAAAAAGTCACATATATCTTAGCAGAAAGTTGAAAAATGTTGCGTTTACTTCACACAAGCGCAGCCATTTCCCCTGTTGCCATGGGAACGTTATGAAGTGACGTCACTCATTACGCGACATCATTGAAAAGCTGCAAACCCGCGATGCCAATGAAACTATGATGAAGCCCGCAAATCTTTCTCATTTGCCAACAAACATAAGCGCAAAAGACCGCGCAAAGCAGTTCCCCAGTGTGTTACATGACAGTGGGGGCAAATTATTTTGCATAGCTACCTCTGTAAAACAGGAAGCACACATTTTATTTTTTAATATTTTATTTATTCATTTTTACAGAAGTTGTAGCATATTCATTTTGTAAAGCTACAGAACTTGTTCGACTCAATGTTTTGTAAGTTTGAGCCATCTGTTTGTTAAGGTCTGAAATAAAACAAGATGAGAACTTAAATATTCCCAGCACTTTCTGTGATGTAGTATGCTTGCTTATCATAGGAAGTAATAAGAAATGACTCTTTACATTAAAGTAGTAGCCTAGTGAATAGGGTGTTGGGGGAATCACTTTTTTTTCTCTTTTTCATCAAACCGCAGTTTTTGCAAGTTCCCGCAATTTTTGCAAGTTCCCGCAATTTAATCGCATAAAATTGCATAAATATCCCGCATATTCCATCGCATTTTTTAAGAAAACGTGCCGCATAATCAACGATTTTTGCCCGCAACAATCACCAAAAAACTCCGCGTTTTTCTGGAGGGACTGTACAACGTGGTTGTTCCATGAGGGTACAGTTGTTGCGCAACGCGGAACGTGCACCGTTATAACGCGGTTTCTGAGTGGTCGGTGACGTACTTTCTTGACCTGTACGGCGAAGTGGTATGCTACAGTACGCGTAATGATACAGTCACGCGGTCACGTACCCTCGGTTTTTTGTCCCGCCACCTTACTGTGTGTGCGTACATCGTATATCGCCTAACTTTATTGTTACATTATTTCCAAGGGAATTGTTTTCACTTAACGTGCCACTTTTCAGGAACACATCTATCGTGTTAAACGAGGATTCACTTTTTTAACATTCGTTTTCTTGTAAACACGAGAATCATACTGGTTTCGTAAAGCAGGTGCTATGAAGCAACAACTGAAAAAACAAATCCTTCACAATATCCTTCCTGCAGTCAGAAAAGCATGTGTGGCGTTCGTGGTTGCATCATTCACAAGCGCTCCTTTTTGCACTATTACGAAGCCAATATGGTTAGATAATGCACCCAAAGATGGAGTAGCAGTGAAAATGTTTCCGGCGTTCTGTGGGAACGGCACAGTGGCAGACATCCATCTTTCAGAAACCAGTTTTCTCTTTTCAGAGTATAGAAAAACTACTTAGTGCTCAGCACTCCCAACCACCAACAGCCACATTTACCAAATTGTGCTAAAACAAAACATGTATTGTCTAAAAAGAGATATGGTTATCTTCCTCAAGAAATAATTCATGCATTTGCATTATAAATGACCATGAGTCAAGCTCTACTTGTTCACAATTGCCACTACATAGCCACTGATATATCCTGAGTCATCACTGCAGGGTTGCATTAAGTGAATATGCCTAATGGATTTTGCTGGTTCTTTAAACAAATCGAAATGCAGCATTGCACTCTAATACAAGTACGTAAAAACCAGCTCCTTCACTGTGATATTTATGAGTGGTGGCTCTGCGGTGAGTGAACTCTACTATGAATTCGGCAACCTGAGTTCAATTATTGGACATGGCCAACATCAGTGGAAAGTTATACCCCTTCACCAACCCACACCGACAAGTCTGGTGACGTATGGTCAAAACAACCACATGAGACTAACATGGTGTGGAGAGTCCTTCATACCTCTTTGATATAATAAAGAGCTGTAATTTATATCGCAATATGGTTATACGTATACTGTAGTACAGTGATTTCATTTACACAACACTACCAAGTATTGTGCAATATAAAAAACACGATGTTTAGTGTGTAGAAGTTTGACACAATTACTATATTATTGCTAACACAAAATAGTTTTAAATTGTCAAGCAAGGCAACATTATCCGGCAGCTCACTGACGCTACAGTATAAAACCACCACGGTATAAATACACTGTGTTTATGGTTTCCGGAATATCCATCCTAAAGAAGAAAAAGACAAAATCAAAGGTTAGCTCCATTATTTTATCAAGATTGTACTATACTGTATGTGGACCACATGTATTCTGCCATAATGTGCCATTTCCTTTCCTCCAAAAGTCAGAAACCAGAAGCAAAGCCTCGGTGGCTGGCTACACATACGTGATGAGAATCATACATCGTTCCCTTCCTCCACCACAAAACTGCCCTTTACTCACTTACATTTTGTGTCACTGTCTCGCAAAACCTTGGCTTTAAACTTCCCCAATGGTTTACCTAATCTCTTACAGTTGTACGGTTCCACAAATAATACACATCCCGTGTATTGTTTAAGTGTACTCCCCATGACATATATCCTGTGTGCAGAAATGTTAACGTTATCTGGCTTCATATTTTCTTGGTTCTTTCGGTAAAGTCACATGACTTTACCGAAAGAACCAAGAATATGAATCCCTACAGTCACGAAAGCCTTAAATCAAAAATTATCTGGCTTATTTTATGGAATAAGAATCATTTGATACACAAAACTATAAATGCACCATTAACCATCCCAGTGCGTCCGACACCGTGATACTGAATGAGCATTTCCCCCCCTTATCAAGACCGACGAGTCATTTCCATCCGAATGAGTGTCCTAATCTGGCCGACACATAACGATCCCCAAGTAACAAACCAAAAAAAAGAGCCATTTCGTGATTTAACGCATGATTATCTACATCTCTGGTTAATGCACTGTTAATGTCCAATATCGCACAACACCCTTAGCAACTGTGTTATGCACACTGACGAGACAACGCCTACACCACTTAAAATCCTGTACACACTGTGTATCACATACCCCAGATGCATCACCGTTCATAATAAGCACCATCCTCGCTCAAACATCATTTGACGGTAACCCTGGAACAGATTTTGATGACATACCCAGTCAACGAATGATGGGCGATTTACAAAAATCATCATAAGATGTGAATCGCTATTTAAACTCAAAGTTACAGATGCGCATCAAACGTCTGTGCTGTAACAACAATGTGGCCACTATATTAAGATTCGCCTCCTTTATCTCCATTTTCCTACCCCTCTTTTCTCTTCTCTCTCTCGCTCTCTCACTCACCCCCCCTCTCTCTGGCACATGTGCACGCAATTATAGACCTCCATTTCATGGACACAATCTTTCCTCTGACCTCTTCCCCCAACCCCCGTGGAGTTTCCCAGAACTGTTTATCAGACACGTTTTTTTCGGCCAGCCACTGCCACATCAAACTCGAAAGAGACCCGAGCAGCAGAGAGATGGCGAGAGAGCAGCCAGAGAGGAGAGAGCCGTGACAATTTCATTGGCTTTGGACCAAAACCCCACCAACAACACGATTTCCGAGGAGGAAAAACGAAGAGCGGTCACTGAACGATACACTATTTGGGGCATCTGACATGCGTCGTTACCATGCGGGTAAAACATGGCAACAGAATGTGTTGTGGGAGTGACTGAATAAGCGTTCATGGGGATTATCTTGACCGCAGTTTCTTCATCCCGGTAAAGCCTTTGCTGTCCAGCATTTGAAGCGCTGTGTTCAGCTTAAGAGAGCAACCTACACGTGTACAGTAATATAGCTCGCGTAATTTAAAACACATAAACAAAGGAGAGATATTAGAGGAAACGCAGTGAATACAAATCAACATTTGAATGCCCTTGGCACGCGTACTGTAAAAAGGAACTAACATCCCTCGAGGGGGTTTTTCCACATCCCCATTCAAATACTGCATACAAGCAAACTATTACCGTGCCCCGGATTTTAATAATTAGCTACACGGGTAGCAAGTGAATATGAAACAGCTATGGCAAATGCAACAGCGATTTGGTCAAACTGAAGCCCTGCATGATTGTGCATTCAGTGCGTGTAACAAAGCAACCATGTCAACACCTGCTAAGGGTGGGGGGATGGCGTCAGGACCACTGACTGCATCAAGCTCCCTGGGAGATAAACAGGGCCCCTATTACAATTCATTCTCAGCGGGTAAACAAGACGCAATTAGGTTAAATGTTTCCCACTGTACAACAGTTCTAACGAAGAACAATGCACCAACGTAAACCAACGAAGGGTACGGTTTGCAATTAACACCATGTAGTGTTGTATTAACGGTACATTTGTGTACTGCACATGAGTGCCATAACATTTGATGTATTTCATGTTTATTTACTGGAGACCATCTAAAAGTACAGTCTGTCTGGACAAACATCAGTCGAACACAACAGCACAGTAGTCAATTTTTAAAACGTAAACCCATTTCTGACTTCCGATGCTGTAATCACTGATGTGTGTTTTTGTTTATCTGATAATTTTTCCATGCCACACTTGCGGTCACACGATGTGGATGTTGAATTACGACTCACTGTCGCAGAAAACATCGTTTAACAAAGAACCAAATCCTGCGTGGCAACATCCTAAGACCGATTGTTACGAACTCAACGGTGGGTTTTTTCTCTTAACTTCAGGGAATTCTACTCATTTACTTAAATCTAAATCGCTTAAAGGAAGACCGTGCAAAAGTGCCCTACTCCCCATGCCTTTCACACACACACACCACACAAGTCACCCCTACACCACCCTCCCCTATGAGGCTGGAGGGCTTCATTTGCTTGGAAAGTTGAGTCACACACGGGGAATGTGAACATGTTTTGGCAAAATGTCTGTCTTCTGTACGAGACAAGCCATTCATTGTATGCGAATTCACAGACGCTGGCATGAGAGATCACGTGATACTACTAATGCAGTGTGTTTTGCGTAAAAACAAAATAAAACTCGGAATTCTATTGCGCTTTCACTTAAATACTTGCAACACTCTTGGCCAAGTACAGGGCCCGTTGCTGCACTGCGTTGATATAACGAATATCGATACAGTACTGTGTTTGTATACATCCAGTAATGCGTGAAAATACCGTAGACAGGCTTGTGAGCACTATACAGAACACAGCAATACTTGCTCTCAAAAACTGGTGGGGGGGGGGTCAGCATCTTCCTAAACATCAAAAAGAGAACAGAATGTTAACGCTGAGAGGGGATGTATCTGTTTAGATTTAGTCACACACAAAACCACAAATTCTCTTGGCCCCCCCATGCTTGTGCACAAGCATGTACGGTAGTTTTCGGAGACGAAATGTTGCTGAACACGTGGCGTTAGTAAAGCGAGCCCCCCCCCAGCCCTGCATGGCGCAATATTTTTTTTTTAACGCCGCAGATCACAGCGCCACGATAACAGTGCCATTTCTTGAGTTTGTAGATCGAAAGATTGCATTCAGAGGGGTCACAACACAGCTGCACTGCGTCACAGCACGTTGGGATACTTCCACCCTGTAAAGATATTTACCTGAAAGCACTGGATAAGGTTTTTGTTTTTATATAACCAGTGGGAAATAAGTACTTTGAAGTTATTCGCTGACAATTTTACGACAAACTCTCCTAGACGTGTGCAGTGCGTACATGTACTTTATGTAGTTTCTATCAGAATAACATGTGCACATTGTGCCACGTTTGTTAAAGTCCTTTGTCACAATCCACCATTTGGATGAGGTGCCTCGAAAAGTTAAACACCCATAAACATTGCACAAGAATCAGAGATTCCTAACAAGCAAACTAGCAATCAGCAAGACTCATCCCGTGGGTTACATTGTACACAATCAAACAAGAGCTACAGATTTACTCACATGCTACCCTGTGACTCGCATTAAAGATTAACCATGCCAAGGACACAAAACAGCCCCTTTAAACATTATAAAAACAGATAACATCCTGCTTTGAGGACACACCCCAAGGCAAGTCTGGCTGGCCGACTCTAAACCATATATGAATACAATCACAACAAAGAATGTATTACTGGAGAGTATTAAACTGTTTCAGAATACACATTTACAGTAATATCCTAATTAGCAAGAGTATCCAGTTTACTACATTAACTACGGTAATGTAAGCTGTATATGCTGCATATAAAAATACTTGAGTAAAGAGTGAATCATTTAGCCATGGTCATTCCACTGCTCCATTAAGGCCATTCAAGGGTTATTGTGTATGCCCCAACAAGGGATGATAAATTAGACCAAATGTATGAGGATATTACCCAACTACAAGCACTATAGCGCACTCATTTGAGCAAAGAGTAGTAACAATGAGACTCCTGTGAAACATTTGATCAATAATATAATACCGGACTGCATTACGCTTATACAATTCCAGCACAGGACTCTATATACATTGAGAAGATCCTCGCCTATCACGTCTATCAGTTCACCAAAATTGATTCAAGGCAAAGCCTGACTGCTGATGAGACACGCTGTGTCGAAACCCATCCGGAGTTTGCTTGTCCTAGAATCAATACTGCTGAAATGATGCACTCCCAGAAAGGCCGGTAAGCCGATGGGTCATCTAACTTAAGAAATGCAGTACTTTTACGTGGAGAGATGGACATACGAATTAGATACATTGTCCGATTATCTAGTTTGTCATTTATATTCTCCACAACGAGTCTGATAATTATCATTGAGTTCTATCATACAGCACAGTAGTAGTTTCTTGTAATTTCCAAACCGTGCCCCGGCCAAGAACTATTATGGCTTTGTGGCTTTGTGTTTTTCTGGGTGGCACCGGAGTGCCACGCATGCAATTTCTCCAACTAAAAGTCACAAATGTTTACTTATTCAATATGAGCCGTGTCAAGCGAGACATTTTCTCGCAAAAAATACCACCAGGGTCCAATGACGCACTCCAATGGAGGGAGGTTAGGCAATGGGTGTTTCCAGTACTGTATCATAAATAAAATGTTATACATTTCAGCCATTTGTGAATCAACTGCTCCGATGGAGGTTTTCCCCCGCTCTGTATCGTCGATTGTTCGACCATACTTCACCACGCTGGTTGGGTGTGGGCTAGGGGTGAGGTCTGGGGGCTGATCGAGATGAACACTGCAATTCGGGTCACCGGGTTCACATGGCGCAATGCGCTAACCACTACACCCACCACTCCACCAATGTGGTTACAGGACTGTACATAGAATGCTAGACGATTTTACTACAAACCCCTCCTTGTTTACCCATCATCTTGCGTTAAAACTCTATGTATCTCACGATTGTATTCTCCCGAAAGAAATAGATGTACGGTACCAATCAATGTCTTGTTTCCCACAACCAACACATCCGATCAATTCGGGCATACGTGACCCTCTACCGAGTCGCTGGTACATAAACATTTTGCTCAATAATGGACAATCTAAAATTGTAAAAGTGACAATTAAATTGTGTTACCGACGCAGCCTTTGTCAGAACAACACCATTCAAAGGGCGCATTTTAGGAAGCAGTCAATACAGATAAAAACGTTGAATTTAATGTTGCTAATGATGCAGTGGTGTTGCTGCATTGCCCCAGACATCGTTCGATTTGTCAAACATTTACAGTCGTCAACGCAACTATTCTCAGTCGTTGCCTCTGGTTTTCAATCATCCTTGCGATACACTGCAGCATTCTGTATGTCTGTTCAGTCAATCTTAGCATAGATTGTACAATGACTTAGGCGATGCGGTATACACTATTGTATTATAAACATAACAGTTAAGAGTATTGTGTGTTACACAAAGCACAACTTGTGCTGCAGAGTATATGACATACGTGGCGTGGCATGCTTCGGTACACCCTCGTGTTCCAATGATTCAGCACGCAACCACATCAGATCTACTTGGCAGTACACGTTCTTCATACACAACACTATAACCTTACAAGGTAGTGTAGACTGTGCAGTATTCTATAAGATGTTCCTACACATGCTTATAGTATATAGAATCTAAACACACACACACACGAGTATGGATAACCAGCACACCCCACAACGTGTTAGAGACGTGTCTGCTATTCGCTGTATCCGGCACCACACTAAAAACGCAAAGTTGAAGTATATTATTATACACACCGAGCATCGTGTTGTGTGTGTAAATACAAAAAAATGACAACGCAGTTGACACCACAAGTATGGTTAGAACAAAAGTGTCCACTTACCAAATGACAGCAGTAGCCCAGAGATGAGTAAAGATGAATAAAAAGGGTGTCCTTGTGGAGCAATGATTCAGCCTTTTTATCACAACACACAATACACGAGCCCCCTTTATGATTGTCCTACTAAAGCCAGGGATACAAATGCCCTATTTATTGCTGGCTGGAATTCCCCACCACCACCACGCAGTTGTTCTTATACATTACCCTGCCCGTGGCAGTTGTTAACAGCCAAGAAAGAGCGACGAAGCCACATCTCCATTATCTATCTTGCCATCAACAAACGCGACCATGGGTTTGTAACGAAACGACCCACACTTTCACGTAACCTATCTCCGACGATAGAATACAATAGACGTAGGAGTTAAGCGAGATCCGGTGGTGCAACGTGGTTTGTGTGTGGACACTGCGTTCTATCCTCGGCTTGTGATGCCTGCGACTTTGCGGGGAGAGAGGAGGAGGAGGAGACCTCTGGGTCCTGCCCTAAAAATAGCTTCCATCTCGCTCGGGGTCTCTGGGCAGACTGCTTACGGCTCTTGGCAAGCAACTCGCTCTGGGTGGGCGGGTTCTCTGTGGCTTGTAACTCACGCACAGACAGACAGACACACGCCTAAATGCACTTGGCAATGTGGGTTTTGGTGGTGGTGACTGCTGCTGTTCACTGAAACCCACGCACACACACACACCCAGCACACACACACCCAGCACACACGTCCAGGCATGACTAAAATGCAGGTCATGTCGTAAACGTTGTTACTGGGTTACTTCGTGAGACTCATGGTCTGGCCATGTGTTGTTTGAATGTTGTTCAGGGTCCGTACTGATGTGGTGGGGGTGGGGGGCGGTTTGCAGTGATGAAAACAAAAGTGGAACATTTAATCTTTGAACTTGATGTCATCACGCTTGTGCTGAAATTATTAATTGGCAATATTGTATTAAAATAAAACTAGAGTCGTGTACAGTGTTTATTACTTCAATGCTAAAAATATAATAAATGTATTTCTACTCTACAGTACACCATACAACATTTTCGTTTAGCTGATACAGTACTTATGACTTATTGAGAAATAACGAACCATGAGCCAGAAGTGATACATAATAATAACACTGAAATCAGATACATGTACCCAGGAAACCCCTACTTCAGTGAATTACTGTTCTGTATTTTTCTGGAGAGTCTTGCAGTGGGTTCTTTGATAAGCAACAATTACGACACATATAAGCGTACACGTGGGAAGACACCTTGGTAGCCAGAACAACCCATGCAGCACACGAGGGCCTGGCACTCAGCAACAACCATCTCCTGGCCATCACGTAGCCCCACGCCTACAACACCGAGCAGAACATGGTGGTCTAAACTAAAAACATTTTTTACTCTTTGGTTCACGCAGGTATAAAATAAATTAAATCACGACGTTTCAGGCGCAACACAAGCGTCCGTCATCAGAAACAATTGCTGAAGTGGGCAAAAGGGCTGCTGTGACAAGAGGTTATAAAGGTAAGAGACTTTACCGAAAGAACCAAAGAGTATGGATCCCTGCAGTCATGAAAACTTCAAATCTAGAGTAAACATTTTTTTATTTTAACAGGTAAGGCCCACTGAGCTAAATAGCTCTTTTTCAGAAGCGACCTGGACAGAAATGATATCTTAACGAAGCGGCTTATCAAGTGGATTTTTTTTAGCAGCCAAATACTCTGAAATGCATGTTACTAAACATGAAGAGATAAACCGGAGGACCCGGAGAAAACTCCACAGGGAGAAGATGAAAACTCCACATATACAGGCATCAGGGTCAGAATCAAACCCACGACCTCCTGCATACCACGCGAGGTAGTTAACATCTCGCCAACATGGTAAACCTAGACAAACAGGGTAGCAGAGTAAGAGTTTTTTGGGTTAGATCGCATAAATAAAAATGTGTCGTTAAAACCCGCCACCACCCGACAATCGTAAATGTTGTGGCTTGGCTCTCCAATACACCGGTGTGCTGTACTGGTGACGAATTGGCCACGTTCTGTTTAAGTGACAACCCTTACTAGTTTGATGTGTCGGGTGGTGGCGGGTTTTAACGACACATTTATATATTTACGCGATCTAACCCAAAAACCTCTATTATGGATGATATTGGTCGCGAAAGCCTACGTGTTAAACAGGGTAGCAGAGTATTAACCAGGTTCCGTCCCCTTAAATTGCGAGATTTAATTATATCGGGCTTTGTTTGTTGATTCAGATCCCAGGTAAAAAAAAAATGTCTTTGAATGTACTTTAGATATTATACGGTGACGTTCTGTATATCTATCATCTATCATGTGACATCAAATATGACATTGTATTTGAGATGCTTTTCAAAGAAGCTCTGTTGCCCTTTCAGTCAAAGTGAGTCACCACATGCAGCAACCGTCATTGCTGGAGTTTTTACAAAATTGGTATTGAACGATGTTACTAAGAAAACCTGTACAGTGGAAATCAAATGTTAAATATGCTGTACTGCAGTGTAATCCGCATAAAACAGTAACGTTTTTCTATAATCAATAAAACAGCTGTCTGGCCATGAAATCCGGTTCTATGGCAGATGGCATAGACTAAGTTGCATAAACATCATAACATTTTCTCCTTCACTTAACAGTGGCAAGTGGGGTGAAACTGATCAATTATTCACTGAGCCCGCACATTTAATCCAGATGCTTACGGTGCTGGATATGACATTCAACAGCCAGTACCCAAAGGAGATTACAATGTTAAACTATGTACAACACTCGCGGTTATATTGACATTAACAATACTGTGCATGAATTTTGCATGAATGATACAAGAAGAAGAAAAAAACTCACTCCAGCTCGAGTCACAATGCCACTCGACCTCGAGTGACACTCTACCTCGTGACACAATATCTCTGACCTCTCTATGTTTCTGTGAAGAGGGCCCATTTCCCGAAACGTCACCCATTATCTACATTTTATTTTTAAGGCAGTTATTGACGAATGTGTCGAGTGTTCTTTTATTGGTGCTTGTGCACTACTGCCAACACAGTATGAACAAATAACTAGTTTAATAAGGAAGTACTGTACTAAAATACTATACACTAAAGTTAAAACTGTATACATTCATTGCAACAATGTACTGCATATGTACCATATACAGTGCTGTAAAATATATTACAGTACTGCAATACATTTTCTTTTCACCAGCACCAGTCTGCTTACATTGTTTTTAAGTGACGAAATACATACGTTCTTTTCAACATATGTGGGAACATTTTTGCTGCACTACAGAGTCGATTGCAATCTTTAGACCTCTATCAATAACTTCTTATTTTGGAACCATGCAGAAAAGCACTACCGTACAGCATGCTAACAAAGGTCAGTTCCTCCGACCCTGCACTTAACGATAAATGTTCCTGACAACCCATGGCTATTCACAGGTAGCTCATGACAAAAAAACAATCTGACATTTTGCAAATACTTTACAGAATGAAATCAGACGTAAGCATGCACGAACGACAAATTGGTAGTTAAACAGAACCAAAAAAACTGCGATTGAAGAACACCATGACAATATTCGTTAAATACAAGCTCATTGATTTTACTGTATTGATAGGCCCAAGATCCCAACAAAAATGTAATACTCTTTAACTGGCTGTGAGTACATGCCCTTCCGTTTTGTTCTTTCTTAAGTAAAGTATAGTATCAATTTCTTTAGATGATAAAATTACTCTGTCATAATACAGTATAACACTGCCTCATGTCTGTCACCTGATAAAGGGGGAAAGAATTCAGGAGTCTGAACACAGACATTTGACAGAGAAAATGGCAATTGAATTAAAATGAAGGATTAATTTGTAAAATAGCATTAGATTGTTTCCAGTTGCCTTGGTGAAAAATATGGTATTATTATAATCCAATCATCCTGCATTATTAACAAATAGGGGAGAAACAGGTGCCTTGCGTTCTTCTATAAACAAATGAGGCACATTTTACTCGGTTGGGGTATTCTTACTGGACATGTAGTTGCCCAAATAACACATCTGTAAGTTACGTGCCTTAACACTAACAGCCCCAGTTCTCAAATGACATGTAATGTATGCTGCTTATTCTCTCAGCATGACATATTTTTTTCTCTCCCTTGTGTACTCCAGGCTGGGAAACCTGATCACAGACCAGCAGCCCAAACCATCAAACTGAGATCTTCTGTTCCTGTGGAAGAATCTCACCACTATCTCACCCAACCCCCAGGCCAAAACACTCAAGCCCCAGCTAGCCCACAGCTGTTTTCTCTTGAATGTTCTACCCATTTGGTTGTGAAGGAGAGGGTTGTAGGGGACTAAGGAGTGTTCGAGTGCTCCAGTTCAAAGGTCATATGGGAAATGGTGGGGGAAGGCTTCTCGAGAATGGGGTGGAGTGTTGGGGCTGAGGGATGGTTTTACACCCTGCATGGCTGCGTAAATAAGAGTTGTGCCCTCCCATGTCCCATTCACAAGAGGAAATGCTTTTCACGCTGACTGTTAGGTCAATAGGGTCACGCTGCACAGTTTCCTGCACAGTCCAATGTGTCGTTTGTGATACCGTATAGACCATTGTGCAACAACTTCAATGATGAATGGTCGCATGGCACGTTAGAAATGTGTTACAAAATAACGCATACAAACCACTATCTCAATTTCATAATAATGTGACATTAATAAAACATACATACTGTATTTCCACAACTATTGTAGTTAATACAAATGACGTTGTACTTAATCTGTTATTACAGGATGGTATATTACATCATTTATTATTTGTAATAGAAGTCCATTAATAAATGTCTGCATTTGATATATGTGAGTTTTGTACTGCTTTAATGGAAGCTCTATTATGAAATGTAAGTAATATTTGCTTTCAATCATGTCTTTAGATGACTCAGTGATAACACTTGTTAGGACAGATGCTGCTTGTGTATTTTTGACTTATAAAGAGAAAAAAAACCCCACCACAGGTGGCAAGTGACTTAGGGGGTCAGAGCACTAAGTCATCACAGCTGAAAGCCTCGGTTAAACTCCGGGTAGCCACCAGTGATTAAACCAGACCCTTGAGTTTGTACGGTATTGAGTTTATCGTGTCAGTCTGGTCACCAATGCTCACGTAAAAAAAAACCCCCGTCACATTAAAATTGGGTTTTCAATTTAATTGGCCTAAATTTCCAGCTATGAGAATTACAAAAACACATGAATTTGACTGCCACATGACAAACATGTTGTGCCCTTTATGTGTGTGGGTAAAAGGGTCACACTTTGAAGGGATCTTAAAAGTAAAGTAGATAAGTGATATCTGCTTCCACAGGCCACCCTCGAACGAACGAGTTGATACACAAATCTGTGAGAGTTCCAAAAGGACACTTAATCACGTGACAACTTAAACCACTGCCATAACTGGAACTCCCGTAATGTATTGTATAGTGAATGCATACATTAAAAAAATACCCTCACATTTTTTAAGTTATATGATAAATTATTTGGTGATTTATTGAACAACGACAAGCTAGGGCAATGATTGAGACACTGAAAAAATACAGATGGAGAGCATAATCTGCGGAATTTGTGCAGCAATTCTATTAGATGGCTGTAGAGTGAGTACGTGTCTAATCTTGCCCATAAATGTGACAAGTAAAGCAAGCTTTGCTATACTGTACCACACCCAATAATCAAAACATGATTACATAAATCTACTGAATAAGGGGGTCTTATCTCAATTCTATTGATTTAACAATCTTTATAAGGAAACATAGACTTATTGTGTTTACATTAGTGCAGACAGAAACACAATACACAAGAGTGCTGTACACAGTTTATGTTTGTTTTACGTTTGAATCTGGATAACTGAAGATATAGATTGCATGGCCGTTTAAATGACATTGAACATGGGTTAGACAGAATCCCACATGGATTTATGTTGTGGATAAGTTGAGTGGGGAGTGTTTGACATGCCAGGTACCTGGCAAAGACCAAATTCATCAAGTCTCAAGAAGCAGGCATGCCAGGCCTTGCATGCCTGAGGGAGCAGAGTTAACAAGGCAACAGCTGACGTTGCAGGAAAACCATCCTCTCCCCTGATGTTTGGTCAGAATGGATTCACCAAAGCCCACTGAACAATAAAGTGCCCTAATGTTTTCCCACACTCATGCCAAGCTGCTGAGACAACAGCTCTTCCAGGGTTTTAGAGTGCTCGGGGCCTATACAGCATATTGCTTTATGTTCTGTAGGTAGTATAAAAAAAGGATGCAGTTCTATTACTGTACTGTATATTGTACGCTACCATTTTATTATCATTCAATGTGCACTGTGTTGATATAAATATAAACAGATGCAATCCTCATTACGGTATGACGTGAACGGGCCATTTTTTCAACTCCAGCATTGTACCGCACTTTAGAACGTTGTACCGCGTTACACAACGCTGTTAATAATCTCAGTAAAATACCTCCGACACAAGTCAACAAATGTGATTAGGTAGAAGCCTAAACTAGATTGGAATTGAACTAGGAAGGCAATCATTAACCTTGGCCGTGTAAAAGTCACGTGGGCCAAAGGTCGTCGAACACACAGGGCACAAACTTCAACCTGTCCATTGAGGCTGCTTCGGAAAAGCAAAACTGTCTGTCTGCTGTTGGGCAATAATCAACCAAAGGCGACTTTAAAAGCTGCTCCAGAGGAAAATGGGGCTTCTTTGTTGAAGACCTGGTAAACAGCTGGCGATATCATATTGACGGCAACGTGTGGCGTTACGGGCACTTATTTACGATGTGCACATGCGGTTAAGGCTGGGGAATAATTAGCACAGATGGCTGCCAATTTTGTCAAGTTTCCGTTTGGCTTTTCCGAACCAACTCGATTTTGGGCATGAGCTTGCCGCTTGGCCTTCCAACCCCAATGCAGGTTCAGTAAACCCTGGTTTGAGAAGCTGACCAAGTTGATCTAAAACAAACTAGACAGTGCAGGCTGCGTGTGTGTTTATATGCATTTAATGAGGTCAAGCGGTGTAGAAAATTCAATATTTTGGGCATGACACCTCAAAGTTGTAATTTGTGTTTATCATCCTTTTTTAATATAAGGAGTATGTGCAACAGACATATGTTTCTCAATAACTGTATCTCTTGACAAATACTGTACTCCACAACGATGTTGTACACTGCGTGTATTTGTTCATAAATTCTGAAAATGCACTGCACATCAGTGTGTAATACACTATACTGTACATTGATATTGTACAGTACTAAGAATTGTAAACCAAATCACACAATAAAACCTGCACACAGATTGTTCCCCATAAATAACAGTCTTGGTTTCACAAATACCTTTTTGTATTGTACTCTGCAAGCTTTACAATGATAAATGTACATTTATGCAATGTATAGGGCGCGTTCCAGATAAACTATAATCTACACTTTTTATTTTACCAGGTAAGGTTCACTTGACCTATATAGCTCTTTTTCAGAAGCGAACTGGCCACACGTGAAAGCTAAACGACGTGGCTTGTCACGTGGAAATGTACATCAGCCAAATACTCTAAAAAGCATGTTTCTAAATGTGGGAGTGAAAAACTGGAGGACCTGGTGAAAAATCCACACGTCCACGGGGAGAACATGCAAACTCGAAATATACAGCAGCAGGCGTCAGGGTCTTGATCTAACCCACAACCTCCTGTATACCAGGCGAGGTAGCTAACATCTTGCCACCGTGGCACCCAAGATGTCTTGTGACCCCCATTTAATTCTCGAAAACTTAATAATTGTGTATACCAATACGTGTGAAAACAGAAATTAATAAGCAAAGGAACAATACGAGGGGTCAATTAATTGGGGGTAAACAAGACATCTGGACCAGCCTGAACAGTGCAGAATGTTCTTAGACTGAGTTCATCAGTAAAAGCTGTGAAATTATATTTCTTAAACTTAAAGAGTTCCCGAACAGATTTGCTCACCACTGCTTCCATTGCAACCCTCCGAAAAATAAGGAAATTTCATAATGGGTAGATTATCGAAATCTTTCTCATAACGTGAAGGTCTAATTAGATTGAGGAATCTATTTAGAACGGGAACGAGAATCATGTTCTGCCACCTCCGTTTCTTTTTGTAAGCCAATATGAATTAAAATCAATAATTAAAAAATAAACGTGTGCCCTGATTACAGTCTTGGTGAGGCGTAACAACAATAAGATTAGTCTTTTGACACTAAGCTGGATTAGTCTGGTGGTTGCTTGATGTTTCTTTGTTGATGGGATGAAGGAACTTCTTGTTCTGTACTGTACAGCCTGAAAACTTACATTTAGGAGGAGCACTCAGATGTGAAACATAATTACTATCACATACTGATGACTAGCTGTATGACTAATACACAGCGGTTACACTTAACAAAACATTACTTTCTGAAAGACGTACCATTCATTTAAAAGAACTGGCACATGAATCAAAGAAAGACGTTTTGCATATGGCATTGAAACACGTGGCGTTACAGTACTGTACAAAGTAATGTTTAGAACGATCAACTTTTGCTCTTGGGGTTGCCTTATCTTGTTCCTAAATACGGCACTACTGCAGTATTGCACTGTACAGTAGTTAAAATATTGAACGTTTACCATGGATTATCATGCAGCCATGATACGTACAGCATTCATTTATATCATAAGTGATCATGTAAAGGGGATGTTTATCTGAATTTGGTAGAATTAAATGTAACCGATGTTTACAAGCCCCCTTGGGAAACACACCACATTCTAACCAAACTCCAAATAATAATCGTCATCGTTAACAAGTAAACCACCAATTGGGATGGACCTAATGCTTGGGAATCGTCATCCATTCACCGACTCACGCCCACAGGACAGGATGATGACTTCAAACACAGCCACAGGAAGCAGTCCCAGCTTGATTAATCACTTTAGTAGAAGCCTGCTTTTCTGCTAAAATAGTTGTTTCCAACCCCCTCTGCCCTCCCTTACCCAACTCCATATGACAAATCCCACTCCCATTGTGCACAGGCGACTACATAATAAAGAGCACGTGGATGTTCTCACATGGCCCCGTACCCCCCAAGAAAAGCACCCAACATTTATCATTTTAAGCAAAAAAACCAAGCACACCGCCAAGTTCATATATGTCAAGATTTTATAATGAATATCTCTGGAGATAAACAATGTTTCGCAAGAAAATGTCATGACCGTAATTAGGGAATACGACTGTGCTGTAATCAAGTTTGCGTGTCTCTCTCCCCGTGGTCGCGTGGATTTTTCACTGAGTCCTCCAGTTTTCCCCCACCACATTTATAAACATGCGTTTAGAGTAATTGGCAGCGATACATTTCCACATAAGCCACTTCGTTGAGCTATAATTTGTGGCCAGATTGCTTCTGATAAAGAGCTATAGAGCCCAGTGGGCCTTACCTGGGAAAATACAAAAATTGTTTATAGTTTATGTACCGTATAGGCACTGGAGATCACGGGTTCGATCTCCCGGTGTGGCAGTTGAAACAATTGGCAAGTCTCTAAAATCCCAACCCCTGTTCATCCAGCAATATAAATGAGTACATCACAGTTCATTAATTGGCAGATGTCGTGAGGTGGGGTAAAGTATGGGTACTCCCACTTCTTCAAAAACATCTACCCATCGTGGAAGAGTAGGCTAAACACCCTCGAGAGGGGCTCTAAAGCTCTCTCAAGTGGTGGCCCTTCCCCCAGCAGTGACGTGTGCAAGCATTGTATGGCTGTGGCTTTACCTTTTATAACCGGAACACTAACAAGCATGGTTTTGGCCCTATATTTTTACGAGTCTGGCTTTCTGCTTGGACGTACCCCAGACGGATTACAGCACCACAACATACGCACAAGCTCAAAGGCTTTTTCGCATTTACTGTCCAAAGATGCCAGCCTTATCAGTTCCTTGCCATTGCTTTGCTAACAAAATGCAAGCCTGTAATAAACCATCTCAATGCTAAAGCGGGTTGGGACAACAGAATGTGCCATGTCAGCTGAAGTGAATCTGCAACACATTTTTTTCAATGTCACAAACAAGAACCCACGTGTTATGGGCCTCTGGCCGCTGTTTATGTGCACCAGTGTCGCCGGCTATTATCGTAAGCGTTTGGCCATGTGTGACGCACAAACATGCCTGCATCCTCACCGTACCGTGGGGTGTGTGGTGTCTGTTGAAATGGAGTATGCACACAACCGCTATACACACACCTCGCACAAAGAATGGCTCTCCTCACCGCTGTTTAAATACCACCTAACATCCAAAAGCACACGCACACCTTACACAGCATTAACATGGTCTCTCCTGAATCCAACAACACAGCCTACCACAGAGGTGCATTCCAAAATGGACTGTGAAAGAGTCAAGTGATTTAACATTGCTGAAACATGGAGCCACTCGTACAACCTTGCTGATGAGATAAACAGATCGCATGCTATGATTAATACCGATGGTCTTTATCACAAAAGGAATGTCTAAAGACGATATTTTTTTGCTAGCCAACCAGTTCCAGGTGGTGTCTTTTTTTACCAAACACAAACTTCCGACTCTCCTGCTTTGCTTAAATATCAACCCCCGTCATGCATTACATATCCAAAACATGCCAGCGGCAGAGTTCAGTCACATTCCCGTGGCTGTTAAAAGCGGTTAGAGAAAATTGTTCCTCCCGATGACGATCGCTTGTGTTGTGATCGAAACGTCGTAGTTTTGTTCATGTTATATTTATTATTTTTTTATAAATTTGTACCCATCTACGTGACTTCACCGAAAAACCCAAAGAATATTAATTCCTGCAGTCACGAAAGCTTTAAGTCAAGATTTGGCTTCGGCTCTCCGATTTCACATTAACAGGTTTCTCGCGCCAATGTGGCCACCTCCGGACGCCGACCTCTACGTCACGGCGGCTCTGCGATCTTACTTTAACACGCTAATCTCTCACATTAACATAGCCACCCGCGCACTCGTAGCGGAGGCCGCTCTCCAATCTTACATTAACATGCTAATTTCTCACATTAACATCATTAGCCCCGCCCACTTCGTTTATGACCCTAGGACTACACCCTATAACACGTTCCTTCGGAGTGGGCAGGTAGGAACTTGGTTGGACAGCACATTCGTGCACGACAGAAAGCTCGCGGTCACGTGACGCACTTCAACCAATCCAGGAGCATACATGTTTGGGAGGGGCTATGCACGACAGACAAATAATCCCTGGTGGGCAGTGTGGAACTGTTGTTCCTACCTATAAAACAGTCTGCATTCAGCAGCTTTCCCCCTCTTCCCTCCTGATGACGATCGCTTGTGTTGTGATCGAAACGTCGTAGATTTGTGTTTATTTTATATTTATCATTTTTATTAATTTGTCACTATCTACTTTGACTTTACCGAAAGACCCAAAGAACATCTGTTCAGAGATGAAAAACCAAAGCACGCACCACAACCTTTTCCGTCAGTGATAGTTGCCCGTAGTCGTTTTTGCCGACTCACCTCCTCCAACTTAAAAACATGCAAGGTTTGGGACGTGGAGAATCACGGCACAATTAGAGGCCTGTCATGGTAATACCTGCACAATATGAGGCTAATTTGTAAGCATGTTTGTTATGAGTGTGTATGCTTGGGGAGCGGTGGTGCAGTGGTCAGCGTGCTGCGCTATGAATCCGGAGACTCGAGTTTTATTCCCGCTCACGACCAACACCATTAACAATTGTCTGAACCAGTCCTGGGCCTTCTCTAGGTCGACTCAGCCTCAAAGGAGTACCTGGTGTAGTGTGTAAACATCGTCAGTAGGGAGTCAAAGGTGGCCGGGTGTGGTGTTGGCCATCCACCCCCTCATGTTGCCGTGTAGACCTTCATAGGTGCTCGCTACAACAATCTGTTAGGGCTATACCGGGGATCTTTGTACATGCTAGTTTGGAGAACCGCTTCTAGAAAACACCACCGGTTTGGAGGAATGAGGTTTCACTTGAAAGTTTAAGCGAACGAGGTCGATGCAACCTTTGACCCGATCATTTGACTAATATGGCTTATCAGCCTCAGCAGTGCATATCCATTCGACTACAATATCCTGGCACATGGCGCAATTCCCGTTTTAAAATCATAGATAGGAGGTGGCGTAACCCGACTATCGCCTCCCCCGCCAAAACACGCGGTGACATCATTGCGCTAAATATTATTGTTATTATTCCATTACTGTCATAGCAAACGTTATTGTGTTATTGTGCAATTTTACTTAATGAAATTCATTAATTTTAAGTCGTCAAACGACTGTGGGGTAATTCAACTTCATAGAAGTGAATGTATTACGGCTGAATCTCAAATGGCATTCACATTAGAGTAGTGTCCGAAATAGCCCCGTGGCTGCCAACCCAACCGTGAGCGGCTGCCAACCCAGTCGAAGTAACAGCGTCATGTAGCGGGGAATGCGATGTCAATAGGATCAACTGCATTTTGTTTGTTTAACCAGGTGAGAACTCCGAGAATAGGGCAGAATATCATTTGCAAGAGTGACCAGTAACATCACGATGGCCTCAATTAAACATATCTTAACTATTTTATTTGAAATTCTCGACTGTGGTGTTGCCTACCAATCTCAATACAGTACTCTCCACTTATTACACCTTTTAACACAAAGCCACTGCTTTCACAATATAACTTCACTTATTGAAAGGGAAGAGGAAAATTTAGGAATCGGTGGGGTATATATATAAATACATCACCCTGTGTTATATATGTACAATAATACAGGGCTAGAGGGGTCAAGCTGCGGTGGTTAGCACACTGTACTATGAACCTGCCTAGGTGACGTCAGTGGAAAATTGTATCTGAACCGATCCTGGGCTCCCCCCCACCCCAAGCCACGCACTGACCAGTGTGGTGAAGTATGGTGAAGCAACTTCCATGAAGAACATGGCATTAGCAGGCCTTTACCCATCAGTGAATTGGCATTATTGAATTCACATTACAAGCAAGTGGAAACATATGCAAATTATGCAAAACAATGTCAGATGTTGCCATGTGCGCTCATCCAGTTAATCAGTCGGCTCCAACTGTTACCGATAGTTTTTCTGGTACAGGTTTGGGGGTAAACCGTGGGAAAATAGTGTCATTTTTGCCTAACATAATACATTCACACTGTGAATTCAAAACCTTTTTTGAACATTAAGAAATTGTACAATGAGCCACTACTACACTGTGCAGGAGCTGTTCATCGTTTTAAAATGTAAACAATTAATTGAAATTTGATTACGGCGATAAAACACATTTCACGTACCTCCTGTCAATATCACAGTGCGTAATGCATTCATTGCGAGATAATGGTATTGTGCACGTAATAATAATACATAGCAAATCTAAACGTTGAAAAAAGTATGGACTCATTCTTTGGGTTCTTTGGGTAAAGCCACGTAGATAGAGTATGGACTGTATTATGCTTTGACTTCTGAACAAACAATCTAACACATAAAACACAAGACAGAGGAAATCAATCTATCTGGACTGATGTGATGGTGCAAGGGCAGGTCCCATCAAGCAGGCTTATCAGCACACGTTACTCCTTTATCCATGGCAAGAAACGTGGATAAAAGTGGATAACAGGATGACGTTTCCACCGGTTCCAAGTCCCTGCTTTTTTCAATGAAAACCCCATACAATTCCCTGCAGTTTTGAGGTTACTACTCTTATATGTAGAAAAGCACAAATAACAGGAAGAATTATATTATTCAAGGATAGATGTAAGGGTACAAAAGCGTTTCACTTTTACAGCTCTGACACTATCAGCACCTCAAATATCTTAAGCATAATTATTTATGTTTCAAACCAACCTATGGACCATGCCATGTCAGTTGTGGAGGTCGTTTGTTGATACTTCACCACGCGAGTTGGCGAAGGGGTGACGCAGGATCAGTTCAGATATCACTTATCACTAATGTGAACCCTGGCCAGGAATCAGACTCAGGCCCCCATGGGTACACACCATCATGCCACCGCTTCCTTGTGCTCAAACCACCATGCCAATCTCGTCCACCCTTATCTCAGACGCTATCGTTATACCACCCAGCAATTTAATTGCGATAGAAACGTATTAATAAACATAGCTACTGTCCTTGAAAGTGTAAATATCCATATCTTATTTCTTTGCCACTGGAAGCAACACTGCTTCAGTTACAGGCTGTCCTGCCTCAGTGACATGCGGCTCAAATGTAGTACATAAGGCCCTGTGTCACCGCAGCTAACAATGTGAGTTACTGTTTAAACTACAGCTAGTCCAAAGGTTACAAAGCGTGGATGCATTGGCATAAGTGCTCTAAACTCCAAATTGCGAACTGTGAAAAATGTGGGCTAGGAACTTCCAATATGTTTTCAAAAGTGCTAAAGAATAATATTTTTCGATGTGATTGCAAATACCACACAGTACTGTAAAATACTATAAGTTCAGCCTTCCATTTGCTTGCTAATGCCACATCACTCTCAACCAAACGCAGAGTTCAGGGACAGCATTACCGTTAACAATAATGTATTGTAAACACTGTATCATAACATTAATTACACAGGAACCAGCACATCAGGTATGTGTTGAAGGAAACGTATAAACTTTACGAATTAATTAAAATACTTTTTTGTTTACCGACAGTCAGCAGAAACGTTTGCAAGATCCTTTCATCTCGGTGTAGGTGACAAATCGTTACGTTTAATATACTGCCGTTTCATGTATACATAGGCTCACTGAAGCAGCAACTCTATACTTGTTTAAAAGGAACTGAGGATACAACACGTTAAAGATACTCTGTACCGTCAATTCTAAAATACTGAAATAGTCAAGGTAAAAACAAAACACGGCTCAGTACCTGGAGTTGCTTGGTTCCATTGCAGATCACCCTTGCCCTCTTTCCATCTCGGTCATTATAATTATCCCAGGATTATGTTTTTTTTACAAAAAAGCCCGTGAATAGTTGCTTGGCCAAACTGCGAGCTGTCGCAGGAACAAATGACAAAAGTCCCACCCTGTACCATGTGGTAATGGCAATAGAGGGTGGGTGCTTTTTTTCTTATTTTTTTTTCCAAATCCACTGACGTGTGTCCGGCTTACCCGTGTCTTGGCCGTCCCACCCGGCTAGCACACAGTGAACACGTCAACGTGCCGAGGCTGGGTTCATTTGTTGTTGTCTCTTCTGTTTTATGATACCGATAAAATCAAACAAGAAGTGGCAATGGACCGTGTCCTTTAGAGCTGCTCAAACATTTTTGTCGAGAAACTAAAACGATACAGTGCCGAAAAGTTTATGCTATGGAATGGATTAATCCCAATGCAAGTGTAATGTGCACTACAATAATGTACATGCGTCTGATATCATCGTCGGTTGTGAGCTATCCACTGCTGAATGAAGCTACATACCCTGAAGATAACAATTCCCAAGGCGTAGCTGTCCCACACAGTCACGCGATGTAGCAACCTACCTCGCACCTGCGCCAAAGCTTATCTCATTGCTCTATCTCTCTGGTGGTCGTTGTCGTCTCGATTGTTCTCTCCTTTGGATGTCACTGCCATCATTATTTTCAACAAGCGGCCATCATCCCGTCTAGCAACGCATTCCTACCCAAGCCAACTTTACATTTCTGAACAGTTAACAAGATGAGCGAATTGGAGAATATTCCTTGCTCATACAATGCAGTGTATATGGTGATATCTCCATTGACAAAACTAGGGCAAATCTCCACATTTAAGTGTTTCGACTGTGAAATCCTATTTGTTTCATACCATATTGCACCTGTTATGTAATAAAATAACTTGGAGTGAATCAAATCACATAATTTCACTCATATTTTTACAATAATAGTAAAACATAACATGCACGTGGTCAGTTGTCAATAAAATAGATAACGCTTTGTGAGCAAGTCAAAAGCAGTTGTCCTATGGAAACTCACCCCCCACCATAGGAATGTGGAATTTCCACCGCTGGCTCACGGCTGTCAACAGGAGATGAGCAACCGCTCCAATGCTAATTTACACAAGAAATCGCTTCGACTCTAGACTTGTCAGCGATAGGAATGAAGAGAACTTAGGAGTGAACACAGACAAAGGAACACGTGACTCAACACAGCGCGTCACAAACCCTTAGTCCTGGCTTAACCTTTCCACCACGGGGGCGTTGAAGTTCGTTAGAAAAAAACAAGTGAGCGCACACGAGGTACGGGGGGGGGTGGAACACCAACCACTCTCCTCTGAACTTCCTGCTGACTCACTGCTGACTACCATCACTACAGCCGCCACGTTACTACACGGTCTGCTCAGCACATGGTTTGGTTATGTGTTGGAAGCTTGTGAAGACGTCTGGCTTCACACGAAAGGCACCAATAAATACACAGTTAACACGTGCCAAAAAATGCACGTGAAACATTGCGAATTAAAGGAAACGGATGAAAGTAGGATGACACAAAGTCTATTTCACATGCAATGTATAGTACTCAACAATGCTGTATTTCACAGGGGCAGTATCAGTCAAACGATTTAGGGACATTGTAACATTTAAGAACAATCCTAAATTAAGAAGCGTTTGAATTGTATTACCTATGAAAAACAAACTTGTGTTACTTGCGGAAAGCATTATGAATATGCTGCATGACTCCTCTTATCCGTGTAAAAATAAGTGTAATAGGAATGTTTTCCTTCTGTGTGGTGGGCTACACCATGGTTAGCATACACAATGCTGGAAAAACACATACAGCACACTTGCTCAGCACCCTGTGGTTAGTGTGTGTGGAGATAATTCATGGCATCAGCTGCAAGGATGCCAGCGAAGGGCAATGTCCTTCCTCACTATCATTGTCATTCATCAACTATCACAGTCTTCATGGTCAATCTCTATCATCCAACACCATAATCATTAACACCATTTAATCATCGATCTGTCACCCATTTGCTTTGTTTTCATGATCATCATCATGATCATCATCATCAACCACACCTCCGATTAGCGCGGTTGGCTGCGTACGGTGCAAAAAAGGGTCAACATATATCATATTCATAATCTAACCATCATCTAACATGATCATTAACACCATCATCATCATCCACCTTTGCCATCCAGTATCATTATTATATCATCATTGCATGCTTTTCACCCCAAACCATCTTCATCTGTGATCATTATGCATCAATGTCGTCTTTATCACCATCCGTCTCGACAATTCTTATTCCCTTCCCCATCATTATCATCTTCTTGATTCCATAAACTGTTATGCAATTGAGACCACAGACCCTCCAAACTTTATTACAATACTGTATCCCATCACACAGATACTGCACATCACACCAACCTCTGGGAGCCCAGTGAAAAGCCAAGTCAGAGGGCAGCAACTACTGACAGTGGCTTTAATGAATTATGACCCTCACCACCATAACCACGTTTTCACCAAATATAAAACTATAAAAACACTACGAACAATTTTTTTTATTTTAGCAGGTAAGACCCTCTGAGCTAGGTAGCTCTTTTTCAGAAGCGACCTCGCCATCACAAATTATAGCTCAACGAAATGGCTTCTTATCATCACGTGGAAATGTTTCGCAGCCAAATACTCAGAACGCATGGCGATTCTAAATGTGGAGGGAAAAATCAAAGGACCCGGAGAAAAATCCACGCGACCAAGGGGAGAACATGCAAACTCCAAATATACAGCAGGGGTCAGGGTTGGGATCGAACCCATGACCTCCTCTATACCAGGCGAGGTCATTAACGTCTCGCCACCGTGGCACCTCTATATGCCGGCGTTGCAAACATATGTGAGCAAGATGAAAGTGAGGTACCCCACTACTCCCCTGCAAGTCTGTGCGAATCACTTTCCTGTTATCCACAGACACTGAAAACACATTCCTGCGGAGGAAGCTAGTAGGAACGTTGGGTTGCTCGGTCAATGGCCAGGGTCAACGGCGGCGTGGTGTATTCCGCAAATATGCCCGACTGTGAGGGCGGGCACAAGCCGGCGTGAGTAGGTTAAACGTTGAGTTTTATAAGGGCACCACGGGGTGAGCAGCCCCTCCCCACCCAGCCCCACCCTCCCCACCCAGCCCCTCCCTGCACGACGGACGGACACAATAATCCCCTGTGGGCTGATGTAACCAGGAGGTTCCTACCAGTAATATTCAGAAGGCTTTACATCTCCTCATGGCTTCTACAACTCTCTCTCTCTTGACTATAAAATTTTGATAATATTAAGGGCTGTTCTGAGGATAACAGGAAGATTACTGGATTGACCTGCCATTGCAAATAATAGGAGTTGTGGATAAGAGAGCCCATGCATTATAGGAGCTGAAGTATATTCATTTACCTTTGTAAAATTTTTTTTACATAGAATGGTACAGAATATTACTTATTTAAGACATGCCAGCTTTATCAAAGGACATTTTGGCCAGTATAAAAGTATGGAGAATAAGAATAGGTTTCACCCTTTCTCGCAATAAAACGAGTATTAAGATGTTTAAACACCAAATAGATACCTTTTACAAGGGGTCAAGTGCATATACGTGCATAGAAAATTATCAGAGCATGTTTGTTTGCATGTTCACCACAAGTACGTGTGGTTAATGCAGACTTGATTCCATGCAAAAGGTTTCTGTTAGGTGTTTGAACATCTTAACACCTGTTTTATTGCCAGAAAGGGTAAAACCTATTGTTATTTTTCATGCCAGCTTTGTTGCTCAGAGGATTTTTCAAGCTATAATACATATTATTTCAGCAAGTTAAACAGCTAGATTGACTTTGAGCATGTGAATACCATATTGCTCCGGGCCAAACCATCATTTCACTTCACACGCAGCTGGAGAGAGAGAAGCACGCTGGGTTGTTGTCATTTCATGGAAATCATAGGGAACATTGGAAAATTATATATATATGTGACTTTACAGCAACAAAAAATAGACGACCACGTACTCAAGTGAAATACAGTACCCATATACTTTCACTTATTCTGAAATCTAGCCCGAATGTATTAAAATCAATAAATACTCGAGGCTAATTTGATTACGCGTTTTAAAGCTTTGTACGTCCCACTTTGTGCAACCAGTGTAGCTGTACAGTGATTAATAGACAGTAAAATTTAGGATGGTATGTGATAATCATCATAATCACTCCTTGTTTATCTACTGCTGGATAAAGACATCCCCATGAAGTTTTCCATCCCTCACACCCTATGATATCTACAATCTTTCACACCGCTCACACCCCCTACGCACTAACACATGATGCACACAGGAAAAATAGCAATTCAATAGACTACCTGTGGTAAACATAACAACAATACAAGAGCAGTACATTACCAAACACACAAGACTCCACAGTAAACGTGTCATCATGTTCCCCTCCAGAGATCGGAGGAAATATCATGACTTGGGATCACTCTTCGATTAAAACATCTATTCTTTTTTTTACTCGATATTAACATCTCTCTTGTATTTTTTGTATTCTTTTTACCCATATCCGTTTGAAAAGTTTTGTTTGCTCTGGTATAACGCGAGCATATAGCTTAAATAGAAAAGGTGCAGGCTATACAATTTATTTTACTGGTAGGAACCACCTGGTTACACCAGGCCACAGGGGATTATTGTGTCCGTCCGTCCTGCATCAAAAAATGGGAGGGGTGGGGCCGGGTGGAGAGGGAAGGGTGGGGAGGGGCTGGGTGGGGAGGGTGGGGAGGGGCTGGGTGGGGAGGGGCTGGTCACCCCGTGGTGCCCTTATAAAGCTCAACTTTTAACCTACTCACGCCGGCTTGTGCCCGCCCTCACAGTCGGCCATATTTGCGGAATTCACCACGCCGCCGTTGACCCTGCCCATTGACCAAGCAACCCAACGTTCCTACCAGCTCCCTCTGGAGGAATGTGTTTTAATGCCACTGCTGGTGGAAGAATTAATTATAATTGGTAAATCAATGGCTATTGTCGAGTAATACAGCACTTCAGCACGGACTTCCACATATAATATTCCTGTACTCCAATATGGCTTTCCTTTGTCATCTACCAATCAAGCATCCATATCGCAAAAACAATGGAACGTCCACACACAAATACCAAATTAATTCAATGCAGTAAAAATGGCCAAAAGCTCTTATATAGAGAAGGTTCATGAAAAGTTTGAAGAACAGTAAGTGAATTAGGCCACAAACAATATTTATTTTTAATGGAAACCTCGCTTGGCTGTAAAAGTTGAGTCAAGAAGGATGTCAAAGCTAAATGCCAATCAAAACAAATATGATACTGACATGTAAAAACTACATTTCCACATGTCTATCCATCAAACCAGTTAATTGATAATCATAATAAACAAAGGTATTTACCGCTCTCTGTTGCCAACATGTTATTGTGCAAGTGGTTTAAATGTTAAGATGTCCTGCTTCATCCAGGCAGTGGACAGCATATTGTAATCACAACTAAGAGCATGTTGGCTGGTGGACTGTGGGTGAAGGATTAAAAGTGAATTAAACGTACTCTTCGGGATATGTTTAACGAAGAGTCGAGGGCAGTGTTGGTGCCCCAACAGCAACATCTGGTTATCTAACCATTGCAGCCAACCTGTGTAAGCCATCACCACCACCACCACGCATGCACATGGGTTCTGTGCCCTCCAGCAGTTAGTGGCTTTGAAAAGTGGGCTCATGCTTACATCTCAACCAGCCCAGGGGAGACAGGACATAATAGAAGGAAAAGTATAGGAAGCACACACAAAAATCCTCTGGGTATGCAATGCAGCTTCAAGGTCAGTTTTGCTAAAAAAAAACTGTTTCGCAAAAAAATGGCGGTACGAACTTGAATAATTCAAGCAGCAACATCCATAAGTTTTTCCATGAATAAGAACCATGGCATTTAGTAGTGATCTATGAGTAGAGTACAGCTTTTATGTGAGGTTTCTGAATAAAGCAAGCATCTTTGTTGCATCGTACACAAAATTTTACAGTGGTGTATGTACAGACCATAGCATTATTTACTGCATAAATGTACTTGCATTAACTGGATTCTAACATTGAAAATGTCTTGCCCATTTTATGGTTGAATAAACAAACACAAATCCATTAAATCTGTCCTTAATAATCTGAAAACGAGGCTACAAGAATGTGGACTACTACTAGAATTGGCCTCCATTGCACAATTATTGCTTTTGCCTCCCTACTGAGCACCAACTGGGACTGTGGTGTCAGGGGTTTGTGATGGAATAATTATAGGTGGTTGGTCCATCATTTAGTGCATCATATATTTGGCACGTTCCACACAATGGAGCTGTGGATGCAAGATTCCCAGACAAATGTTGATGCAATTTTCAGTACAGTATTATACCCCATTGATTTTTTTTTATTTTGCTTAAACACAGTGCACACAACAGGTCTTAATCTCTCATGGAATATTTTATATGGACCCCCCTCCCCAAACCCCAACTGCCCGGATTCTGTCCCTCCTCTGCACAACAGCAGGAATGGGGGGGGGGGCTTGAAAGTATTTTCCAGAGCTATGGCTGAAATTCAGCTCCGAATGCGCGTATATTCACAAAATAATATTTTTAGTTTAATGCAGTACATTAGTAATGTTTATCATTTTAAAGTCTGTTATATACCGTTTTTATCGCACTGTACTCATTTTGAAATGAGTGGAGTGGTGCCACAGTGCTTAGCGCACTGTGCTATGAGCCCAGCGACTTAAGTTCAACGACCACTATAATTTTATTGACCATGTAAAACCCACTGAGCTATTAGCTCTTTTAGCAGAGGCGACCGGGACACACATGATAGCTCATCAAAGTGGCTTATATCATGTGGCAATTCATAGCAGCCAAATAATCCAAACGCATGTTTATGAATGTGGAGGGCATCGTAGGACCCGGAGAAAAATCCACGTGACCACAGGGAGAGCGAGGACACACAAACTTCAAATATCAAGGCATCATCAGGGTCGGGATGGAACTCACGACCTCCTGTATTCCAGGTGAGTAAGATAGCATCTCGCTATTGCCTGTGACTAATGTCAGTGGTCAGTGACATCTGAACCAGATTCTGGGTCTTCCCTTCACCAACCCTCATTAACACCAGCATGACGTATGGTCACACAACATCCATCTAGTTTTGTTTTCAACTGACATACCTCGCCTACTTGAAAGTTCTGCGATATCAAATCAAGAAAAAAAATCAGTTATGTTACATAGCAGACCAAAACAATTGTTACTTATTAACATATATGTTGTTTTACATACCACCTTGTGTATGGTAACTGCTACAATGACCTAGTTAAGTGTTTCTGAGCACAATTACGGCACTCTTTAAAGCTAAGAGATGCAAATGATGTTGCCTTTGTTCTGTTGTGCTAGTTTTTTTTAGCCGGAGGGGGAATTTGAGCAGCTGCTAAACTATTCCCGGTGGGGACATCGGCGCAGACTGACACGCAGCCTGCGGATGGGGGAGGGTGCACAATGAGAGATCCAATTGGTGCCCACGACAAGTACAGCACTCGTGCACTTGCAGAGAGTGCTTTTGCACCAAGTCTCATCAAGATCATGCTGACAGCATGGTGAAGAACAGAACACAGCACTGTACATGGGTGGTTCAGATGTATTGTGACCCACATTTAATTCTCTGAAACTTATTTTTAAAATGTCAGTAAGATAGGAATAGGCTTTCCCCTTTTTTTCTGGCAACAAAACAGGTGTTAAGATGTTAAAACACCAAACTGAAACCTTTTGCAAGCAATCATGTCTGCAGTAACCACAGATACTTGTTGTGAAAATATAAACAACCAAAAAACATGCTCTGACAGGATATGCATTGTGTGGACCAATCAGTTTCAAAGACACTGCATATACTGCCAGAGCATGTTTTGTTGTTGTTTGTATTTTCACCACAAGTATCTGTGGTTAATGCAGACATGATTTCTTGCAAAAGATTTCAGTTTGGTGTTTTAACATCTTAACACCTGTTTTGTTGCCAGAAAAAAAAGGGGAAAACCTATTCTCATATTTTGACACTGGCAAAGGAGGTCCCATGATGAAATGTCAGAAAGGTTTATTAAAACAGAAATGAATGTGCAAAGGAGAAAACATGTTAGAGGCAAATTAATTGTGGGGGTCACAAGACATCTGGACCACTACACTGTACAATGTAATGGTGGTAATGATACAGCCCTGCAATTTGCTCACTCGGGCAACCACTGGCGAAAGGGCCTCCTCCACTCGAGGGAGCTCGAGAAAGCTCCTCTGGGCAGTATCTGACTTTGCTCGTCGATGCTGGCAAGACGTCCCGGAGTAGCCGGGAGTAGCCATACTGTGGTGTGGTGGACACGTTCATATCGCGCTCACAGTGGACCAGAGGGCCCAGCCATGAAGAAACGTGCCACCACCTTGGGTTCTCACAACTGGCACGCCGGGAGAATGAGCCGGCGATGATGACTGCATTACAAAGTCCCGCGTGCTAACCGCAGCAGCAGCAGCACACAGTGGCATCCCTGCAATATAATACTACATTATGAAGCAACTATCATTTAAAAACCCTTTATTAAGCCTCCTGCCGTGTCTATTCATGAACGTGTGTAGAGGAATGCACCAACACGCTGTGCGTTGCCGTGTTGGTCAAGGGAGTTGGGAAGGGGGCAGTTATAGCAATTACTCGCAAATTATGGGAGCGTTTGATCCCCAGGCACAAATTGAACTCGTGTCACTTGGGTTCGTTGTGCATTTGCCCTATCCATCGCAACAGTGCGGTTACACCACGGTTATTGTCTCTCAGCCTCAAACATTTGTCTATTACAAGCCCCCTCTTGTATTATTTTGCACAGTAATAAAATTAAATATGGCCAAACATTCCAATGTAGGAACCCCTCCTGAAAGAGTCGTGTGACTCGGAGAAGCTTTCTTTCTTGCACATTATCAATCATCACCATCGGCAAGAGCAATATCAGCAGTAGCAAATATAATACACAAAGAGTAGCCGCACATGGGGCAACTGCAGCCAGCAGGGTCACATGGCGTACTCAAGAAGGGAAAAGCTTGGAAGGTATCCAAAAACACAGCCGTTATCAGACACAAAGAGAGCACTGTGTGTAGCATGTTACATACACGTGGCCCTTAACGGGCGAGCGAGCTATCTTGCCAACCCAAAAGCAATGCTGTCCAGTATCCATTGCAGCACTTTTTCTTCTTCTACTGGTATAGCAATCGTTTTAGAGCATTTTGAGATTCTCCATATTCTTAAACAACGATACTGAGTGTGGATGTCCTCTCATGATTAAATATGAATGTATAATATGCAGTAATGTATACCGTCTCTCCTTTTGCACGTTTCATATATACAATGCACAGTAAACGCCATTCAAAAGGACTTGAATAAAAGGAATGCACCCCATTTTAAACCATTACGGTACTGTACTCTGTTTAAGTTTTTATTTCATTCAATAGTGGAGGTAATTCCAACCAAAACAAACCCTCGCCGGTGAGTCATCTTAAGAACCAAGATGGGGATATGAAAATATTCAAAAAGGTGCCTGTGATGGACAAAGCTAGTTATGAGTACATGCCATGGTGTTTGCGCTTCAGGAAATGAACCAACCTATCGCTTTATTGCATCACTTCTCCTTATCACGCATGTAGTTTAAAATCTAAAGATCTATAATCAGCTCAAGCCGCCCGTAAATGTGACTTCTGTGTAGCCACCGCCACTCTGAATCCCTCCCGGCACCCCCTGTGAAAACAGATGCTGCTCCATCGATGCAACTCACGACGTCTGCTTGCACTTTCCTTCTCTGTCTCTCTCTTCCCACCTCTCTCATCATCACGCTCTCTTCACCCAACATCTTGGGCACTGTCGTTGCTTCTCCTCCCCCTCCTCCCCTCCATGCCTGGCGCTCCTTCTTTCGAACCCGCTGCTCATCTTGAGCCGTGCCCTCTTTGTCCGTGTTGGGGACTTCCATCCTGGCATCCCTTCCCATCCCTTGTTCATTTGTCATACATTATAATATTCCTCTTCACCGAGGTGTACCAGGGGTGAAAAAATATTTATAGAAACTAAACAATCAAGATTCAACAAAAACATGATTTAGAAGTAACGCGGAAACATTGAGAACAGGTTGGGTTTAGCATACAGCTTTGGCTACTAAAGTAGACAATTATTAACGTGCAAAAATGTCACTTGAAAACGAATACAAAATACACTTAAAATAATAATAATGCCTTTTTTAATTTCCTGCGAAAAAAGTTTCAAAATGATAACTATAAAATAAGAAATAAACCGTACATTATTTGGCGGAAGAGATCATGCAAGTGCTGCCATGCCAAACATTTATCATGGCATGAGTTTGTGAGTGCCAGAAAAAGTAGCTTCCAGGAAAAAAGTCCCGCACACTGCTAAATGGCACAAACATCTTCCTTGAGCAAACCTTATAAGTGCACACTACACTGTGCAAAGGTCCACATTTATTCAACTACGATGTATTCTACTCTTCTTTTACTTTGCTGCCATCATGCAATGGGTATCATTATGGATATTTAAACCAGAGGTTACCGGTTATATTCTTTCTCCCGGCACGGCATTTAACCCCCGCACCCCCGCATGTCTCGCCAGCAGTATAATCGAGTACATCACTGTTGGTCGCTCAGCACGTCGAGTGTGGTGGGGTATAGTGTGGGTAATCTCAACCCTTGTCAGACATATGGCCAGCATGGAAGGAGAGTGTGCCAAATACCCTCTAGACTAGAGGGAGATTTCTAGAGCTCTCTTTGGTGCAGGCCCTTCCTCCAGCAGTGACGTGAGCAAATAATAACAGAGCTGCGTCTTTACCAACTTATAGTATACTCGTGGGAAGTACCGAAAAAGAGATTTTAAAACTCCTGTTAAAAACATAACATATACATACACAGATACAGAAAAGTGTAATGTATGTGAAAAGTAGTTGTGTATGAATTTTACGTGTTTAGGAGAATGCAATTATGTGTAACAAAATGGAGAAAAAAATTGTTAGTCCCCGCTGTCGATGTTTACTAAACATCGCAGCAGGGTCTCAGTTGAAGCTGATTCGACGTCAAGGAGGCTCAGGACCGGTTACGTGGCTGGTTATGCCTCAAGAGTACAGAAAAAGGCTATTCTTCCCCTCAAACCTGTTTTTTGTGAGCAGGACAGTGATATTTAGAAATTTACCTATGTTCAAAGAGAAAACGTGTGCATAAATGTTATGTCTTCACATAAAGATATGGTCGCTAAAGCAAAGTTAGTGGGGAATAATATACATTTTGTATATAACAATTTCAAAGTAGCACTAAGTAATCAGGGATAAAATCGTGTTACTTAGGGTAACGATCATCAAACATTGGTGAATCCCTGTGATTAAATATTTCATAAAAGGAATAGTAATGAGTAAACAGTCATGGTAATCAATGTTTTAAGGGAGCTGTAAATCTGTGCGTGTGTTACCTTGCACAGTGTCCACACGAAAAAGAATTCCCCCCCTCACCCCCACCAAACGCGTATGACTTGGTAGAGGCGCGACGTAATAAATAAATAACCAAAATCAGCACTAAATCGCTAATTAAACTACTTTAAAGGCGACGGACGTGAAATCGGAATAGCGCTGGCTCACCACGGGTTTCATGGCGTGATACCTGAGTAGTTTTTTTAAACATAAACCCCAAGGTTCGCGAGCCAAATCCTGAGCAAGTGTCGGCCACACAGACAGATAGACAGACAAAAAATGACGTTTATAGATTTAGCTTAAATTTTCCTTCAATATTTAGGCTTTCGAATACATTTTAAAAGTAATGAGTCCAAAAAACATTTTTTTTTACGTATCATTTAGAAATACAACCACTGCGTTTACAATCTTAAGGCTGGGTTACTAAGGCGACATCTAAACATTTAAGACAAAAAACCACGTGTCCGGTGACTGGGTGTCTAGGTGGAGATGGGGGTTTACTCACTAGGGCAGGCCAGGGCCTCTGGCAAGCATCGGCCTCTGCAGCAGGCGTCTGGGCACTTGGCGTGGCTGTTGGCGACGTCTCGGAGGGCTCGTGGAACTGTGTCCGAGGCGCCCACACCAGCGCGTGCTCCACCAGGAAGGCTGAGCACTCATCGTCGTACACGCGCAACCACTCCCTGCGGTCCCAGTCCAGCCCGTCAAACTCCACGCAGACCTGAGCGAGACAACCGCAATGCACGTCCGTCAGAGGCATCGTCGCTGTCGTTTGGTTTTTAACGCTCATCGACGAAGGTTGAAAGAATGTATGCATTAGCTCTCGGTCTGTCACTCTGTAACATGTGTTCGAGATAACTCTTGTACATGTATATTGAAAAGGATGACAGAATCCATGCATATGCATGATTTACCTTCCTTGATCAGTAATACAACTTTAAATGTTGTGTGTGCATGTTTTTATTTTGAACTCCATGGTAATATCCAGTGCTTTATTTCAACATAAATACTGTACTTGCATTGATGTTTAGTTGCCAAAACAAACGCATTATCGGAAGCGGCCAGAATATTTTTTACTGATTTATCACTGCTTAATCTGACCCGAGAGACATGGGTTCCTGCACATATCTTAAACAAAACAATGACTTGCACTTGAACACAATACATGCAAATGAATGCAATCTGTTGAACCTTGTAATAAGTATTTAAAGTGCTGATGTCAAGCAATGCTTAACATACTGATTAATGCTTCCGAAGTTAATGATAAATGCGAGACGGCACATTACAATATTTCATGCTGAAATTGAGTCATTCATTATTGCCAGCGGTAACATGGAAACATTGAAATGTTTCACATACGGTAAAAACCAAAAGCCGAGATATTTTGATTACAATTTTACATTCAAACATCCTTCCAAATGATGTGCGTCATATAACGCAACAGCTGTAAAGCAACCGATTCACATTTAATGTGATGCTGCCTACCAATGCTCTACTCCACGTAAAATTTCCTTCCCCTTTTTACCCAGGAGACCCACCGCGCTTTCCGTATTCCTGTTATCCTACGATTTTTATGACCGCCACCCAGGCAGACACAATCCAAAGCTAACAATATTCCGCACGAACCAATAACACGGTGGCGGCAACCCTTTCCCTCATCGTGGGCCCAGCACTATGCGCCCTGGCCAAGCACAACAAGCAGCAATCCGAGCCCCACTCTTGAGGTTTCCTGTGAAATACATCTCAGGGGAGGATCGATCCACAACACAAAGCTCCACTTCAAAAGCGAGCAGACACACAACCCTGAGCGCGCACCATCAAATGCTAATGGAACCACAATACTTCATCTGATGGGGTTTATTCATTATTTTTTTCTTCATTATTCTGCCTTCACTGCAAACAGTGCCGGGAAATGCTGTAGAGATAATTGACAGAGTGGTGTTTCTCATCAATCGTCTGCTGCAAAGACGTATGTGCATGGACGTAACCCAAAGAGCAACGGTAAGCCACTTGATCCTTTAATGTGAGCTATTCACGGAGGCACCAAGGGGTATATGGCAAACCGCATCGATCACAAAACGCGGTGACGTCGTCAACCTCATCCAACCTTTGTGGCCGATTTATGACTTCACTCCTAATGTCCGGAGAACACATTATTAGCTGACGTAACGCAACCTCGCACAGGAGCACAGGTAGAAAGGCAGCAAATGGCTCGTTCCAATCGATCATAAAAATGTTTTTTGGTGAAACGGTGAGGTCATTTCATGACTCAATCAGAGACAGCATATGGTACTGTATTCAATTTAGGCTTCGATGTGTTACCATGATTAAGCAACATATTAAAGTTTAATGTCATACCTGAAATGCATTGTTAAAAAAAAACGTGTCAAGTTACATGTAAGAAGTTGATACACTGAAGTTCTTCACTCAATAATGTATTTGCAATCATACCAATTGTCGAATCTCCCAGTCAACCTTCGCTCAGTGGCAGGTCATTTGTGTTCCCACTGACGACCACATAGTCTGGAACTCCCTTTCCCACTCTCCATTCCAGTCCAGACTCAATTCTTTATAATTGTTTTGTTTACTCTCCATATATGACCGACTGTGTCTCTTTCTGTCTATAAAATAAATAAACCCACTATTCTCTACAGCAGAATGAAATACGGTTACATTTATACACTACATCTCCAATATTGTACTGTACTATGCAGGATCCTGGAAATGGTTAAACAACTATTTTAAAATGCCCGCGTGTGTTTATCTCGTTACAGTGCAGGATCTTGACACGGTAATTATTCCTTCAATAACAATGGCTAAGTCACATCTGCAGAGACTTATATTTAAGCCTGTAAATCCCTTGTCATTACAGGTGTTCAATGCTTGGGCAGTTTCACGGGCCTGCATTGTTTGTGACTGTGTCATCACGTGGATTGCACACTTTAAATCATGCCTAGTGACAGCTTAGGTCACCTCTATCAACGTGTGTTCAAGTTTCCTATTCACCACAAACACTGTACACCACACCGACTACATGAACTTTTGTTTGCTTTTTTTATCCCCGCCTGTGTGTCCAATGCTCTGACATTACACAAAAGGGGATAAGTTACCCTAGTACAAAAACCTAAAGCCCACAGTCGTCCTTTCAAGTCTCACACTCAATATCTACTCTCAGCATTTCACAAGTGTGTGTATCTATATACAAGACGTTCACATATCCGAGGTGATATGGGGGAACAATATCGCAGATAGTATTACCCGTGGGGTTATCCACGATTTTACTCCAATTATCCACGGGGTAAAACAATCGCGGATAATAGGATGAAATTGTCACGTGACTCCCCTTATCCACAGAAAATGTGTGAGCATTTGAAAGCATCTTCAGTGTGGGTAAATCCTGGATATCTTTCAATAATCGGAATAAATAGCAATACAGATAATAGGAGTTTTCATGGACCTTACAGTTGCCTTGAATAATAGGATTTGTGGGTCATATGACCATAGATAAGAGGAGTTCTGTATTTTAACGCTGCCAGCTGATCCGATGCTTCTCCCCGTTCAGACTCAAATGCCTCACGCCACAACGAATTGATCTTACTCCACCTGCAGGGCCCGCTTTCACACGATATTCATCTTGGAACTTTGCAAGCTCTGAGTAAATAAAGTCCAGGAAACGGTGAAGGTGCAGCCCTGCAATTGACTTACTCGTTCCACTTCAGCACTCAATGAAGTTTCATTCACATTTTGTAACAAATCAGATATTAAATCAAAACACTGTAATGAACGACTACTATATACTGCATAGTGTAGTTGAAATCCAACGGATGATACCGTACTTAAGATGTATGTTGAACTTCTTTCGCACCGTACTTAGCCCAGCACGCTAAACGGATGTGTGAGCGGCGGGGCGGGGGCCAAAACAAACTAAAATCACACAAAAAAACTGTTCTTAAAGACATAAGTTATCAATCCAGATGTAAAAGCCACAACAGCTCACTTCCAATTCCTTTGCACACAAGACCATATCCACACCAACCTCTACCATGGTGGTGGGTGGGGGGGTCAGTGGGAAGAGACATCATGATGGAACAAGTATTCAAACAATCCCAGCTGCGGCCAATGATTTGCCTCTTCTCCCCCTGCTCCAATTTCCACAGGAAACAAGCTCTTCCCCCCAGTCGCTGCCGCACATCCTGCCCTCTTTTAACAAAACAAAGGGTCACAACCGGCACCGCGTGCGCGTACTGCGGTCTTTACACGTCAGCCAATTAAGGACACCCAGTGGCGGTGGCATATGCTGCTGTGACCAACCAGCTGAGCTTGAACTCGGGTGAAGGGATTCTTCTTTAAGCTGACCTGTGACCTCCTCCCCCCCAACCACGACTAAATCGTAATCGCGTGTGAATGTTGACAACGGTACAGGAGTTGTTATCAGCGAACCAACTAAATTCAGTGTTGTCAAACACTGAGAAATACGATGTGGTGTGGTAATCAACGTACAATATCTGCGTTTTAGGGAATAAGGGCAATCCAGTAGTGCGAATTAAGCGTTACTAAAAACGGAACTGAACTCTCAAACACTACTCGTAGTTACACATCCGCATTGCTCAGCATATTAAACTTAACATTAAATAATCTCCCCCCTCATGAGTAGGCCTTCATCCAAGCAGCATATTGACAGAGGGCTGTACATTATTAAAGAATTAGCAGCACTGCACTGTAGTCTCGCGGGAGTGTGTGGAATACCAGTACCACAGGAATTTTGGGCAATGTGCTTTGAGAAAGTGAGTGGCATGAGAGTCGTTGGTAACACATGTGGTCAGAAAAAAATGGATAATCCCCATCAGACACATTATTCACAATGTCTATTTTTACATGCGTCCACAATGATGAAATAAACAGAAAGCGTGTGGGGGGGCACTGCAACAAGAGTGAGGCCCCCCCAGTACAAAAGCATATCCACTTTTGTGGCTTAAATAACATTATAAAGCCACTCACTGGTGCTCAACAGGAGTGGACCAGATGTTACGTTGTTACCCATCTTTGGTACAGCATTTTATCATGACAAATGACATACTCGGCTTCAATAACCCCTTTGATCATCTCCGGACTTCCCACGCCACAAGCAACTTTCACAACTTTAATGAGGAAAACATACGTCTCCCGCTGCTGCTGCTGCTGCTACTGCAGCATCGGCCAAACGCGTCTTCGGAAACACTAGCAACAAATTAAAATCCATGTCCTTTTAATCGATACTGTACTCGTACAAGACGGTGAAACAATCACGTGCTGTAGCTGCTGCTGCTGCCTTATCCCAAGGAATTTCAAGACGCGTGGCCGATTGTACAACAATAAGTGGATTCCAAACAAACCCTGCAAACGCAAAACATTTCGCGTAAAGGGGGAACACAAATGTTCATGTCTTGCATCGTCAATCAGTCCACAAGAATTTAGTCCAATTGTGGGATTTTTTTTTTATCAAAGCCTTAAGTAACAAAGTTCCAAGTAAAATAATGTATCTCATCCTGCGGAGCTCACGATGTAATCTTTATAACGAGTGTCCCCAATAATAGTGTGCATCGCTTTGCCAACCACTGCTGGATGAATGCCTCATGTCGTGACTGGCATTGGGGTTGTTTGACCATACTTCACCACGCTGGTCAGTGCAGACTGGTGAACGGAGAAGAGAAGGGACCCTTGGACGAATTAAAATATTATTCACCACTGATTTGAGTTGTGGTTAGGAATTGTGACTCGGTTTTGCTGGTATAACGCTAACCGTTGCACCACCACTCTATCCCATCACTTTGAACTATATTACTGCATTGTATGTTTTAAACACAGCACCATAATGACAAATCTACGGCACTACAACGCTATGTGGTAATTAACAAGTTAGATCGAATACATTTTATCAAGGAGAACCCGTCATACGTATGACCCATTGGTAATATTGTACGCGGAATACCTTGCGAAACAAAAACCGAACACAAAGACGTCAGTAAAGAATGGCAAACCAATCCAAGGTTCACCTTCAAATTTAACACAATGATCAAGAGCATATGACTCGCTTGAAGACTGTTCTTGTCAGGCTCGGCTCTGCCTTGTGACAGAAATAAAACAGCTGTGGAAGGGGGTAAATCAACAACACACTGTTGTATAACCGCCCCCTTTAGTGTAGCCAATCCCATGCCGTGGCCACCAACAAGCCAAACGTCCCCATACAAAGTAAACAAGTGTGGTTTGGTTAGAGATAAATACACGGGGCCTCTACAGATTGTGTGTGTGTGGTGCCTTTTGCTCATGTCCAAGCGATGTTACGTCTGCGTGGAACAATTTTTTTTTTGCCGTGCCCTGATCCCAAGCTTGTGTCCAATATTTATAAAAATTAAACGCTCACCACAATTCTCTCTTCCACTTTTAATGTTGCCTCTATTTATATGATGATAATTATATATGGGGGAGAAATGTAGATTTGTGCCGATGGCTAGTTGTGTGAACCAGCCAGCCACAGGTTTGAGTGGCAATAACCACAACCAGTTGTATGATACATTTGTAATGATGTGAGCAGGTAACCATAGTTTGTTCCTCAAAGGGCGAAGACACAAGCTCTTCTTAGTTGGTTCAGTGGCTTTACAGTACTGTGCTTTATTTTGTGTGTATACACACATACGGAACATGGCAGCACGTTTATAAGGCTAAAATTACTTGTTAAACAAAAAGCGAGATGCCAATATTATTTTAAAGCCCCTTGTGAATCCGCTGGCCCTCCCCATGTCACGCCAGTCAAGGCGATTGATTCACGACCATGTTAAGGGATCGAACTCATGTCCGTCAGGTTCAAAGCGCAGCGTATTACCCAAACTCTTCTAACAACTCCAACCAAATGCGATTGGAAATGCACTATCAAAAGCGCTGGACAAATGTCTCAATGACACAACAACAAATACAGGACAGCCGCCACGAATTATTTGCCTTCACCTTCATGAGAGCATCTCCCTTTTTTATTCTAACGAGAGGAAAAGCAAACGAGTTGTATATATGAATATTTTCTCTCTTTCTTTCAGGGTCAGACTCCACACGAGAGTGCCACGGCTGAATGGTTTTCTAAAAGCGGCCTTGGCTAGAAGCTTATGCGATTGTGAGCGTAGAGGGAGGGATGGGGGTAGCAGCAGCAGCAGCCAAGACGACCGACACAAACAACAAAAGGCGGACAGGAAAGTGGGTCACACGACTCTCAACGACGGCGTGTGGAGGCGGGGAGAAAGGAGGGTGCCACGCATGGAACCATGGGGGTTGGGGGGGGAGTTGTGGCTGCCAATAGTTTTTTTTCTGAGCCTTTAAAACGTACTTTTTGCATATCTCATTTTAATGTGCAGCATATTTTTCTAGACCATGGCATGAAACGGATGTTTGTGAAGGCAACCCACACACTCACCAAAGGCTAAGAGAAGAGGAGGATGGGGGGTGGTGGTGAATGTGATCTTGCAATGATCTATCATCGACTACGCCACACAAGCACAGAGCATGGACGTGGTGCAGTTTGCATGGGCCACAACACACGTTTGCTGATAAATTTGCGTAACCACCAAAATATAGATGAAATATCAAGATGGATGAATAGGTACATGCTTCAAAAGTATTAAGTTTACTCGAATGTCGTAATTATGATCACAGCATTGGTTGTTAAGCTTTCTAGCACTCACATATTTCACATAATTCTATAGAAAATAGACAAAATTATGGCCTCCCCCCGGCCACCCCACATATCTTGCCTCCTGAAGGTGGGAAACCCCTTACAAAACATCAGTCAAATCACGCCCAGTGTGACGCAGCTGATAACCCTTTGTGATGTCACCAAGCCGCCGCCAATCGCCACCCAACCAGCAACAGACGTGGGAACAGAGGCGAGATTTAGTTTGCCTCCATATTTTATTGTCATACAATTACAGTGGAGTAATCCAAATGATAATTTGTTGGAGTAATAGACGACTTAAATAATCGCACAGCCCCGCTTTCCTCGACAGTATATCATTCTTGAAGTTAACATTCTCCTTAAAACTCATCTTGTGTACAACTCACATTTTAATAGGTGTGAAAGCCTGGTCCTTCATGGATTGGTGGCAATTTGTTTCTCTTGCCGGGGAAATTGCTTATTGGTTCCGGTCAGGGTTCAAAAGGCGAAGCAGCTATAAACCAGACACACTGCTTTATTAAGGACCATTGTGAAAAAAATAGGTGCAATCTTTCTAATCAGAGTTATGTTAAATTATCCGATGACACAGAACCAATGCTATTACAGAGGTAATAAAGATTTCGAGAGTTTAAAATGTATTCCACTCTTTCAGTCATTGAGTTACAAACTTCAAATTAGCTTTTGTGGGACAAATACCTGGCCATCGTGTGGCGGATCGCTAGGTAAACATTTACCCAATAGAGTACACATTGGTTACACAGCTGCATGATGCCCTAACACTATTCGGAAATGTTTGAGCATGAATGAAGGAAGCTTCAGTGACGAATTAAATAATGTACAGTAATGTAATATAGCATTCACATCCACAAAACCACTACAGTAGCCTGAAGACTGAGCATTTGCAGCTGTGTGTCAGCACAAAACATTTACTCGCTTGAAGATTCAAATTCACGTCATGCCTTTATTCGTCATTAAATCAAGGGTGAGCTTTCTTAACACATACAGAGAGTTGTAATGCATGTAGCTGTTATCGCACTGCGCTATTAACCCGGCTACCTGGGTTCAATTATCGGGCTTGTCTAAGTTAAGCGGTAAATATCTGAACCGGTCCCAAGCCTCCAACTTAGACCCCCTCCCTACTGGGGAGACAAATGGGGCCCTGCTTGTTTCTGGCCACACTTTGTGTGCCATGTGGGCCTTCATAGTCATTCGCTTACAGCACTTATTCCAGTCTGTGTATACAGGTAGTCCCCGACTTACGATATTTCGATCTTACGATGGCGATAGCGATATGACAAAATCGTAAAATATTTTACATTTCAGGCTGCAGGCAAACGCAGCAGCGTACGAGGTACAATACTATACACGTTGGGACGCTGCCGGGATGTACTGTACGCATATAGTTTATACAGTACGGTACTGTAAATTGCTCTGTTTTGCTAAATTGTCACCATTCTTTAAGACTCCTGGGTAGACGAGGCCATCTTAGACTTACGATATTTTCGACTTACGATGGGGTCGTCGTAACGTATCTCCATCGTAAGTCGGGGACTAACTGTACCGGGATCTTTTTTTGGAAATGGATACATTTTGCCATAATAGGTTATTAAAAAAACGGCTGAATCCCCTCCCCAACTTCAGCGCACAAAAATCAGCCAACCCCCCCCCCCCCCCCAAGGAACGTTTCTCTTGTCAAGCTGTGCGGCTCGATCATCTGAACCACTACTCCATCCCATTCCCACGGATGCAATGAGGCCCAACAGCAGGCAAATCATTATTGATCACGCTGACAAACGGACCACTTTCCTAAATTGTGAAAGCAATACACAAATTATAACAACTAGGAAAATAAATTGATTGGAGCATCGTGCAAAAATACTGTACGGTATTGCAAGTGGCCAGAAACGTTGCATTTGTGTGCAATGTACCGGCACAGCACAATACTTAGGCTGCTTTTTACACCACAGTAAAGTATTTTATCTTATCAGACATTGAGCCACAGTATCTCTAAATGTGAAAATTGCATGCAGTGATGTACAAGTATTGTATTTACAGCCCTTGGCCGGTCCACTGCTGGATAAAGTTATGTCAGTCAAGTGTGGTGGTGGAACAATTTTTCACCACGCGAATCAGTACGTGTTGGTGAAGGAGGGTGGTGCCGACGGCCCAGTTCCGATTAATTCTCATTCACCGCTGATGTTAACCGTAGCCGGGAATCGAACTCAGGTGGCCATCTTCATCCAGCGGCGGATTGACAAATGGTTGCAATTTTGACTTCTAGCCAATATGACGCAAGTTACAATATTTGACTCAGTACATTACACAAATACTGTACTGCACAGTTATGGTATATTGTACCTATATAAATACCTTAAAGAGTACTGTATAATGTACTTAACACTCATGTGAAATACGTTTTTTGGACTCTTTCAGCAACACATACAGAAATAATGAGAGTGTCGCAGCCAAGGAATGGAACGCGTCCAAGTTGGCATCCACTGAGGAGATGAAATGATAATCTTTCCAAAGAATATTAAATTATCAACTCATTTATTGTGCTTCCATGACCAGAAAAACTTGGGGTATTGTAATGTACGGTAATGGATTGTATACAAAGGATATTGCTAATTTTTGAAGGTCATTCTAGGGTTAACATAAATCTTAATTAAACAAAAATTTGATGTATTGCATGGATATCTTGCTGGCATATGTAATGCTTTCCTACCTAGCAATCCAAGTACATGTCTCAATTGAAGGTATTGAATATAATCCTCTCGTATGTACTGCATCAATTATTTTTACGATATCCAACTTCAGTACAACTGAAAGCGTTTACGCATTAGCTTTGTCTGTAACGGGGTTCACAATAAGTGTCGTAAAATAGATACAACCTTTGAGCATAAAAGTTGTGTTGCAATTGGGGGGACCTAGCCGAAAGGAACCCCGGCCAAATTGACCAAAGGTTTGTCTAACACGTGGCAATAAATAACCACAGTTAATGGTATTTCGCCTGTGTTGTCCAAGATGTTGACACAAAACGCATACCTCGCAAACACCTGGCGATGAGTCATTGTAGGGATTGCAATAGAGGACTATTATCGCGAATTTAAATACTTCAAAAGGCCACTCATGTTGCAATATGTTTACAGAAGCCATGCATATGCATAATGTCTTCCTTTACACTGCGGTGACTATGACCCTTCTCAAATGGCTGGAGAGGCCACACATAAGCCCATTACGTATATACAAACAGATACAAACAGATACAAACTGAAAATACGCAACAGTAATCGATTCTTTTACACACATCCAATTTGATTCACGTATTGGGAGCTTAAGAATCGATATTAAGGCTTGGCAATGAATATGAATTGATTAATCAATGCACTGTTACACGTCCCTCGTATCTTGATTGTCTAGCACAACTCCCAAAACTGAAAAAGAAACCTCATTAAAATGTACAACCGGTAGAACTGGTGGGGTCATGAACCCTCTGAGACCACCCATGGTTATTGTGCTTGTATGAGAGATCTCATTCAAGGATGCGTGGGGGAGAAGAGCAGTTTGCCACTACAGTTTTTCAACAAACGTCAATGTCCTGTATTGAAGAACTGCTATCACACTGTAAAAAAAAAATCTATTTTTGTTCCTGGGTAGTAGGTGTAATTTCCTAATTGCTTATGCCTCAAAAGTACAGAAAATGGCTATTATTCCCCACAAACTTTTCTTTTGTGACCAGGACAGTGATGTTTTAAAATTGACCTATTTTCAATGAGAAAACGTGGTGTGCATTTGTGTCATTCCGTCATGTAAAGTCCTGGTCACAAAAGCAATAATCAGCAGCCAAGGTCAATCCACTGCTATACGAAGGCTTCCCTGAGCCACGGCGATCCAGCGATGAAACAATCCATCCAGCACCTACCTACACACACACGCACGACCTGATTTTATCGCTCCATCTCCTCGGGTAAATGTGTAATTACGGACAAGTTCCATTCCTGGGGCTGCCAGTTTGTGACTATTCTCGTCCATCAGCCACCATGGCTTTTAGAGACATGTCTTGTCCAAGTCCTGTTTTTTTAAAATGCTGGTAATTTGATTTTGTTCTCCGATTCCATTTCTGTCTCTCAGTGTAAATTCCAAGCGTGCATTTCTCCATGCGTTTGTACACACTTATCCGTTTATTTTGTAAAAAAAAATTGGGTTGTTCATGACCATGTTTCGGAAATGATATTGTAACGTTCGGGTAGTACACAATGCTGATTGTAAAACAATAACTGTATTATTGTGGCACATCGATATAGTACTTTTCATGATCAAGTCCAGATTTACAAAATCACTCCGACCTGCTATTGTCTGCCTCTATTTAATCAATGCAATTCTGTTGAACATTCGAGAGATGTGTTAGATACGCACACATCCCTGTCAACCCATACGGTTTACCCGTATTCTTGTACTGGGAAATTGAGTTCAGCTCCATACGGCATACATCCGTTTCAATACAGGCAAAAACATGTGTCTATTTGTTTGTGTTTCTCCCTTGTGATGGGACTTTGCAGGATGAACGTTGATATTTATAAGGGCAAGGGAGTGACCAATGAGGTCTGAATTTGTCTCTAATAAGGTAGGCACTGATAAGGGGTTGACAGGTATGCGTACATTATACATTTTGCTATTCACACATTCCGTACGGTACCGCGCAGACGTATTGCTGTGAATGATCTTTTTTCAACACTAGATGGCGCATACAGATGTGATGCACACAAGACATTCAGACGGTTTAGCTCGTCTCGAGCAGTAGCTGCAAAAAAAGATTTTACCTGGGTTTTTTTCCACCACCGCTGTCAAAGGTTCTGCAATAATTTTCGTTCAAATCAGTGCTCGAAAAAGTGACTTCTGTGTTGTTGAAGCCGAGAGGGTACATGTGTTGCTCATTTGGATGCGAGCCATTTGCACGCGCTGTTTCTCGCGGCTGTATTGAATCCCGACTGCTTATTAAAGAATACAGACATCACTGACGTTACAACTCAATATCTTGTGGTGGTGGTGGTGGTGTCGCTTGGAAATGTTATCCTTGCATCTTCGTGGATGCTGTTATGGCACTGTGTTAGTGTAAATACCAAAGTATACAGAGAATAATCACACACCTGTCAACCCATACCGTTTACCCGTATTTTTGAACAGGGAAATTTAGTTCAAAAAATGTTTTGTCTATTTGTTAGTGTTTCTCCCTTGTGATGGGACTTTGCAGGATGAACGTTGAGATTTATAAGGGCACGGTGTGACCATTAAGGTCTGAATTGGTCTGTAATCAGGTAGGCATTGAAAAGCGGTTTACAGGTATGTCATCATCGTCAGCCATGATCAATACTCTGCTGGATCAAGGCCTCCCCACCAATCATCACCATCTCTCACGGTTCTGCGATGTAACAATCAATCTAGCTGATTAGACTGTCGAGACCAAATGCTATCAAAAATACTGTACAGTGCCACCTAAAATGTATCCATTACAATACAGTATAACTAACTTAACCATTTTAATTTTACCAGGTAAGGCCCACTGAGCTATACTGTGCAACACTTTTTAGAAGTGACCTGGCCACAATGATATCCCATTGAAGTGGATTTTCATGTGGAAATTTATAACATCCATATACTTTAAATGCATGTTTCTAAACGTTCAGCGAAAAACCGGAGGACCCAGAGAAAAATCCACGCGACCAAGGGGAGAGAGACACGCAAACTCCAAATATACAGCAGGCGTCAGGGTCAGGAGCGAACCCACGACCTCCTGTATACCAGGCGAGGTAGTTAACATCTCGCCACCGATGACACATTCACCGAGGAGGCAGAGCGATGCCATCAATTTGTGTGCAAGTGCTGGGTGGATTATTACATCGCAACATCATGGGAGGTGACGGCACCTTGGAGAGGCCATCATCCAGCAGTGGATTGACTACGGACGATTTATCACGATAGTGATAACATATTCTGATATGTTTTCAATAAATATTTTAAGAATGTGTGGCTTAGCAGCTCACCCACATGTTCTACAAGTATCGCTTCAGTGCTTTCAATTCCATACCAGAAGGCTCAATCAGGGGTGGGAATCGGGCGATCACGTAACATCCCAAGTCTGTCACATCACACACCACGACTGCAGGAATTGGGGGAGGGGTGCTAATAATCCCACAAAATCAAATACTGGGTCTAATCCCCTCTGGGTCGACCATGCAGCCCGCCCGTCTGTCACGCCATGCGGAGACCAATTTATATGATAAATACTGTACGGGCAAGGCTCACTCCTAAGTACACGTGAGCAGACATACAGATCAGGCTCGACACCACAAAGGCATGTGCCTGCCACCTGGCCCAGCAATCAATTACCCATAGCTTTTCTCGACAAAAATGCAACGGTCAGTGTACACCATTTATTTGTAGTAATTTATTGTATTATTAAAGTCTGGCATAATACCACGTACATTCCTCCTAAATTAATTATTCATTTAGAAAGCTGAATAATACAAGACAGTATCAGTGCGCAAGTGTTATTGCCATGTATCCGCTATACGAATCATATGGCATGTTGATGATGGATCGATGATGAGGATGATGATGATGATGATGATTATTTAAGACCAACGATGATATAATTGACGTGCTGGGCCATATCCCGGCTGAGTTTGAGTGTGATTGTGTAATAGCACAACGGTTTGGGCTAGCGAGGGAGAGAACAATACAGAGGACAGGCACCGTTGGAGACGTAGCGAGGAAATCGCTTCTTGTGCAGCACCGTGATGGATGGCGATGGTGCCAGAAGTGAATGCTGGGGAAAAATAGGGGGCCTGTCAAGACCTTTGAATTAACGTGGTTGATAGGATGAATTTGCCGATTCACTCAACTTATCCGTGAACAATGTTTGTAGATAATAGGTGGCTGCTCCACAATGAAATCAAGGTTAATGGTGGATAATGAGAATTGGACCGTTTTTATCCCACGGATAATAGGAGTTGAAACTAAAATGGCCATGAATAACTTGAGTCATTCTCTAATAAAACACATTTAAAACAGCTACAAAGAACACAACATGTAAGTAAGGGCATCTCTACAAGAGACGCAAATTTGCTTTCACAGAACAAGACTATTTGTTTGTAGCAACGTGAAAACTATGTATACAGAGCAAACCCGTCTAAAATTATGTGTATAGTACTCGTTTCAGTGGCCCACCCAAGTTTGCTGAAACACAAGAAATGCGATTGGTCCCCAAGTCACGAGTGCACCAATGCTTTCACACTCGTCACTATTGAACCACCGTCCACAGAGAGCTTCTATCAGAAGTCCGCACAGATGGAAGTTCTAAACGGCTAATTTAACAGTCCTTTTTTCCCCACTGCCAGACGAATACTTACCCCAGAATTTGGTTCATGGGGGATGTTTGACTGCACCTCACCCAGGCACCCGTGTGCAATTTTGTTTTCTCCAGATGTTGCTTCGTTACATCAGACGAATCATGTAATCCAATATGCTAGTGCCTTTGCACAACTGCATATTACAAGTGCAATAAGCTGCTATTATTTTGCTGTGGGTGTAAAGGCAAGTGAAATATGTTGAATAATGCAGCTGCAATAAAGTAATGCCTATGAATTGTGGTAACATTCATAAATGGGTGGAATAGCTGGAACAAAGAAGTTGTGAGCATGTTTGTGATAATGACTGAAGAAGTATGCCAGTTGGTGCCTCAACTCCAGCCAATGTCACTTGTGTTGAAAAGTTGATTGCGGATGGCATGTGAATAGCAATTAAGCACACATCAGCGGGCATTAGGATAAATGTGAGCACAGTTCATGTAATAATCCATGACAAGTTGAATTTCTGAATAGCTGCGCCAATTGGCTGCTACAAATGTTATCAGAAGACCATAAAGGGAACAGCGGGATTCACATTTGCCACACATTGTCTGCCAGAATCCTACATAGGGCCAATGCATTTTGGTCACGCATCACCATTGCCAAATACATTTAGAGAGTAAACACCAGTGCAGTGAATAGAAACACCCAGATTCTTCAGTACTACCAAATTTCTGATGGAAAAGTAATGATTTCCATGTTTGGTTCATGCAGGGTCCGATAACAGTTTCCTTCCATAATATTCAACAGACATTCACCAGTGCCTAGTGTTGCGACTTGTTCAAGAACAAATTAAAGACCGACATTGGTCGAAAATGTCGCGGACTGTTGAGAAAGGGAGTGGTGAGCATTCATCACATGAGGGCCAATGAGAAGTCTTCTTTGTTGCTGGAATTAAGAAGCTTGCGAGCTGTTGAAATGAGTGCAACAACTGTTTTTGTTGGGAAAGCTTAGGTGGAATGTTCTGCAACATCCATCAGACAACCAGAACTTATTCATTTACACTAATTACAAAGAACATCACAAGCTAAATCTATCAATCCATGGAAAGGTAATGATTACAATTTTTTGGTTATAATGTAGTGAGATTCTTTACTGTTGCTAAGAAACCACTCGATTGCATAGTAAAGAAAATCTATAAATAATAAACCACACAATTCCAGAGACCTTTGTTGAATCTCTGCTATTCAAGCTAAATGCTCTGGTATAACAAGTTTGGCCAGTACCGCACCAGGTGAGCACACAGTGCCACTAATTTTGACGTTTTCCCCATTGGTGAATGAATCCACGACACGGTTCACTTCGTATTCAGGACTGGAATGACATTATTAATCAATATATATTTTAAGAATTAACACGGTGCATAATAGCATTTTTAAGATGAAGAATTATGTAAGAGGCTGGAGCTACAGCTTTCGGGTATTATTTAACTACGGAAATAAACAAGTCATAAATTAGGTAAGAATTTACAATAATAAGTGACAAACATGGAACCGAACACACAATACATATACTGTACTAACGTATTCTGTACGAGATGACAATATATTTGATCATGTTATGTATCATTGTTTGACCGTACTTCATCATGCTGGACTGGTAAAAAAAAGGTATGGGGGTGGGAGGACCTCGGAGTGGTTCAGATATCACTCATAGACACTTATGTTCACCACTTATACTGAACTCGGTTCTACGGGTTGTACTGCCACTATAACAACAACACGGCCGCTCACTAAAAAGTGGAGGTGACATCACCACGGCGCTTGTGCCATGCTAGGTGCACTTTGAGGCCACGTGAAGTGTCGAAGGCCCGCTGGAAGGTCATGGAACAGACCCAAGTGCCATGGGTAGACTGAGATGATTGACAGATGCACCAACTGTGCTCCCCACTTTGCCAACTATCTGTGTTTTAGCCACCCAGCACTCCACTCTTTGTTACTGCAGGGTGACTGCCTCCAAATCCCCAGCAGTGTCCTTCACAAACAACCTCCATAGAGGCCGATCTTGACATTGCTGGTACCAGTCATCAGCAAGTCCATTCAACTCCACATCCTTTTATACCACATCAGTCCATCTATTTTCTCGCCTGTGCCATACCCGTTTTGCCCCATCTATCCAGCCGAACAGAAGCTGCTTGGGGGCATGCATTAGCTGGGCATGCAGGCTACATGACCCAACCAACGCAGTCTCGCTTGCAGCAGAGGCTCACTGTTGGGGCTGTTTCAAGATCTCTCAAGGATCTGTGAACTCTTCACACAATCCAGTCTGGCGAAATCCAGGATGGATCAAAGGCAGGCTAGCCTGAATGTTTCAAACAGGCATAGATCTTACTTCAGAGGGCTTCACATTTTGCAAGAATAGAGAATGGATGGAAGACTTGTGGCCAAGAAGACCCAGAGCTTTGTATGGGACAACAGGCTAGGTAGTTTCCACGCAGTATTATGCAGCTGATGAAAATATAATGCCGCTCGACTGATTCGGAGTGAGACCTTGGTTTCCAAACCATAGCTGCTCATAATCACACTGCCCAAGTATAGAAATTTCTCCATTCTCTACAACTGCCCCAGCACTGATGGAAAGTTTAGGGAGGGGAGCGTTTTATAAGATTAAATACCCAGGTAAGTGCTTTGTTTTTGTGGGGCTGATGGTAAAGCCCCACCTTTTAGTAGCCATGCTCCAGGTTTAGCAGTAGCATCTCCAACTACTTCTCAGTGGGCTTTAATCATCACCAAATCATCCATATACATATGGTTGACCAATGGGGAGCCATCCCTTGACCACACCCAAGCATCATCAGCCTCCTATTGTATCTATACCAGATGAAAATGTCACTGGTACATCCACAGTAAACTTCTCGAACGACATAGTCAAAGACGACGTTAAAGTGTTGGGGCCAGAGGATATCCCGAACGGAAAATGGCTCTGACACCTGACCATGCAACTTTACCTGGGCCTGCCCACCATCATGAAGGCCCTTAATGAGCGTGACCAGATGGTCTGGGACTCTAAAGTACGAAAAATAACCCTGAGCCCTGGCGTATTGATGGTAGGCCTTGACCAGATCAACAATGCAGATATGTAGATCGTGTTGAAATTCTCTACACCTCTAGTGTAGCATACGGACAGAAAAATGGCGTCCATGCAGGACCACCCCAGTCTAGAACCACATTGGGGCTCCGGAAGCTTCTCCTCAGCGTGTCTGGCAAGGCGATGTTGAATACATCTTGCCGGGACTTTTCCCAGAACACTGAGAAAGGAGATACCCCGGTAGTTGATGCAATCGTAACTATGTAGTCCAGCAGATGTTCTTGCTTGGACCCGACGTGCATCCATGATGTTGTGTGAATGTTTCATGTCAGAACAGCGTGTTGGTGATTACAAGCCCATGAGGCAGCCTCCTACCGTTGTTCTTGAGCTGATCTACCCCCATGGCCTTCAAATTACTCCAGACCAGAAGTCAACATCATGACCCAACTTGGGCATTAAGGTCACCCAAGAGGATGGGGATAACACAGTATGTACTCGACATCTAAGCCTGTCGAAACATGGATCTGTTTCTTTGATTTAAAAAGAAATATTTACCAAGAGAGATAATTGTAAAAAAAGGTGTTTTGTGATGTAAGGCTTTGCAAGCACTGGCTTAAATGACCCATTTACAAAACACGCCACAAGAGACAACAACATTATCTATTAACAGTGGTCCTCAGATCCACACAAAATTGTGCCTTCACACTTACATACGTACACCCCCCTCCCACCCAGCCCGTTCCAGCAGTATCTAATCAGCCCTGGCACAAAGGGAAGGCAATGATTAACAGGCCACATGATCCCATAAGCTGGGCTGACCTCATCCTCTGGGTCAGCCTCGTGTTGGCATGCTAAAAATCCTTTCTCTCTCTCTCTCCAGCAATTACACTGCCAAGCTGCACACCACCTCATCAAAATTATAAACGGCTCCCCTTGTAGTAAACAGCAAAAAAAATCTCTCCCCAGGTCATATCACAAGTGCGCAATGCAATGCAGCAAGGGTTATTGATTACAAATTCGTGGCTCTTAATTCGCAAACGCGTCTCCTGCTTGAACTGTCATATTAAAAATAATAATTAGATATTAAATGCAGAGACAACTGAAATTAGAAGAAAAAAAATGCGTAGACCACTGTTTGTGTGGTCATGTGGAAAGAAGATCCAACAACCATTTTGGCAATGGTTCTAGTTTTACCAGTAAAGCCATTGGCAGACACGGATAGCACGAGATTTAAACAACAGTACAGTACTGTAATCTATTGCAGGCCAGACAGCCATACTCTTTTATGACGGTGTGAGCGAGGTTGGAATGTTATATTTGTGTGCACACGCTGTACACGATTCATCATTTTTAAAGGTTTTGTTCAAACACTATTGAATTGTAAATCTGTCCACAAAGTAACACACTCTACTATATTAACTCACAACAACAATTGTGCACTGAATGATAATCGAACAACATATACAGCACAGTACAATACAACGTTCAGAACAACGATGATGAAAATGACAACGGTTTATTAATGGCATTGATGATGGCAATGGATGATGACACAATAACGGAGAATGATAAATTATAAATAGTTATAATGGATAATGAAGACATCGATGGAGATGATAAAAAGTATGATAATGGTTTCTAATGGCTGACAATGTTGCTATTTTTTCCACCACTGCTATCTTGTCTGGGCTGCCAAAGCTGCCCAACTATGGCACATACACTGTGCCCCCTCATGCTTAATTTACCCTGTTACAGAATCTGAGGTTAACACAGATAAGTCACAGTACACTGTACCACACAACTACATTCATGCTGCTTTGTGGTCATAATTAGAAGTCGTGGGAGTTTGTAAATTAACGATCGGATGAAAACCCCTCTTAACGCATTAATTTGCTTATCTGTGACGGGTAACCCACAGTGCCGCTGCCTTTCTACAGCGTTTTAGATAATAGCTGTCATAACAGTACTGTAATTCCAATAAAGAAATGTCTTCCCTCTATGAATTACGCTGTAGTACTGTACATAATATACATTTTAATCAACGCAAAGATGATGATGATAATGACGGACGATGTCATTTTCCACAGCTGATAAGACCCACTCCTTAACGCTGTTTGAAGCAAAACATTCCTAGTGATACATTTTCGTTAATTCCATCTGGTTTTCCTTGGTTGGAGTAGACAAAATATAATTCACAAGTACAATATTAGAACTCAACATTTGAATCTTGACACATGTGTTAAAAAATCTCCCCTAATATGTAGCTGGAAACAAATTCCTTTCCGCGTAAAAAAATAACCTCGCATTACTCAAAATTTGAAATTGTGTATGCAAAGAAAAGCTTAAAAATTACTCAAGAAATTAATTTTAAATCCCTTTGAGAATTTTTTTCAAAGACTAGTATAAACCGCAGAATCCGTCTGACACCAATCTTAACATAAATTCCCACATGCATACCCCTGCCTCTTTCCCCATGCCCAAAAATGTAAAGAAAAAACAACGTGAAACTTGGCCACCAAAACCATGCTCCCCCCCCTCTGCCCTCCTTTCCCTGCAGGAAATGTGCAGTCATGGGAACCAGTCGCCTGGAAATGTACGATCGACAGTAAATATTCCCAGACGTGAATGTCTGGACTGTGTGCCTTATGAGGGTCCCAGCTGGTGAACAATCCCATTATTCTTAAAATGAATGGGCCCGTGTGAAGATTTCGAATTATCTCACGGTGTTCGGTGCACCAGACTAGCAACAAAATTACAAAAACCCCAATTCTCAAACCGTGCTTGGGCACTTCCAGGTAAAATAATGGCAGCACCACTGCGAGACGACCTATCACAACAACCACACTGCAATTGCGACAAACAAGAGGGACATGGCATCAACATAGTTTAAGTGTAGTGAATGAAATCCAACAAAATTATATTGCTGTCAACTCTTTAAAGACCACAATACACTCAGGCTCATGTGAGAGCTGGATGTCATGGAAAGGGGAAGGAAAAGGGGACGGGGCCCAGCTGTTTCCCTTGAAAATATGTTGAACTTCTTTCGCACCATACGTTGCCAACCGTGGTAATCGGAGGTGTAGGGGAAGGACAACAACCTAAACACAAAAAGCGCGATGCTTTGACAGTCTTTGTTCGATCGCTAGCTAAAAGCCACTGCTGCGAGGATGACTGGAGTTTGCGTGATGGCTTATGCTCCTTGACGAGATTAGCAAGGTATTGTCGTTCCATTTATGGCAAGCACTTGTGTGTAACGAATGTGACCTGATAATGAATCAGTTCGACAATATTGCTTCATGTTTCATTGTATTGAAAATATTATTTGGGTCTTTCGGTAAAGTCACGTAGAAATGTTCAAAGAAAATAACAAATAAAACTACGACGTTTCGATCACAATACAAGCGTTCGTCATCAGGAAGAAAAAAGAGGGGGAAAGCTGCTGAGGCAGACTGTTTTAAAGGTTTAAAATGGGTGTAGCCCAAGGGTCATAAACTAAGTGGGCGGGGCTAGTGATGTTAATGAGGATAAATTTGCATATTAATGTAAGATCGGAGGGCGACATCCACAACTAGGAGACCGAAGTGGCTATGTTAATGTGAGAGATTTGCATGTTCATGGGAGATCACAGAGCAGCAACGCCGAGCTCGGCGAGTGAGGTGGCTGTGTGAGTGTGGGAAATTTAACCTGTTAATGTAAAATCAGAGAGCCCGAAAATAACAACTAACATCGGAAGGTGGTAGGATGGGAACATCACAGCAGGTTATGACCTAAACTGGTTGATAACGACCTTCCAATGATTACTCAGTTTACACCCATCTTCTCGATTGAAGTTGTGTCTGTGTCTATATATGTAGATGGCTTCATGAACGAAAATTTGTTTATAGCCAGTGGGTTTGCAAAGTACCGTCGTCATCTTAGAGAAATCTATTTCGTGTGAGCCCATCGTATTAAAGCCATGATCAGCCACGGCCGAGGTATTGGTCTTACCGTGTTTCAGATCTGCCTTATGTTCACGAACACGGTCCAAGACATGTCGCTTAGTTTCCCCAATGTAACTACTGCCGCAGAAACAGCTTAGTTTGTAGACGCCAGGGTATTGCATGTGAGGGATCACATCCTTCATAGATGGGATCAGATCACGAATTTTATGTACCGTGTTAAATCGAACCTGGATCTTGTGTTTGCTCATGATTTTGGAGATCTTTTTGGTGACCCCTGCAATGTATGGCAAGGTGATGGTTTTTACTGGGTCCTCAGATGGTTCTTTCCCAACAGTTGAGGTGATAGCTTTACGGATTGTGTAGTCTGAATATCCATTCATCTTGAGAGCTTGGTGTACATGGTTCAGTTCACTGGCTAGGTGATGGTCGAAAATACATTGAGCTCTATGGTGTAGAGTTTTGATGAGGGAATTCTTCTGGGAAGAATGGTGGTGGGAGTCAGGTTTTAGATATGCATCCGTATGGGTGGCTTTCCTGTAGACAGAATGTTAAGTGTGGTATCAACAACATTATTGTACAGGGATTATAGCCACTGGTGGAGCCAGTGGGGGGAGTGGGGTGGCACGTGCCCCCTCAATGATCCGATCGAAATCCCTAATTTCGATCGGATCATTGGGGTTTATTAGTAATAAATCGGCATTTTGCGACCCCCACTCCCATTATTACGTGCCAGGGACTCTATGAGATGATAGGACAATAGTCTGAGTCCATAATTGGCAATAAGTAACGGCAAAGCAGTTATAAGTGACTCAGAATTGTGCGCAGTTGCGTATACAGTACACGACTTCCCTGAAGGCATTCACCTTCAGCGAGCGCGATGCCGATCACACAACGCGGTTCGAATTCGACCCTCGATCGATGGCTGTGCCATCGCCGCACACGCGTCGAATAAAAAGCAAGGGACAAGTCCTTACTTACTAACAACTACTATCATTTTTCATTGCTGGAGGGGTTGCCCTCCCTACCTGAAAATCCTGGCTCCACCATTGATTGATTATAGCCATCCTAAAACTGGATCCTCCTTCATAGCTGCTATTTGTATTCCCCCAACTCCCAAACCCCACTTAAAAAAATAATGTCTGGGCAATCCACTAACTACCAATAGCTTAACTTTACCATTATACTGTGTAGTGCCTTATTTTATGCTGTATTCACGTAATCAAAACAAGGAAAATACCACAAGGGCTTGTAGGTGACGTGACATTAAATGAGTGGCATATTGGTACCTTGTGTCTAATGAGCTAGAACTTTAAGCCTCCTCTCCAAAAGTTTATGTTCCAAATGACTAATGGTAGATTTGAGCATTGGACCAGGCTCAATTGAATAATATCACATGGGTGTAAGCCAGAGGTTAACCAGAGTTGTTGCACAACGTTTAGTAATTTATGTTTATGGTTTCTAAACATTACATGGTACCATATACTGTGTACACTCCAGTAGTTAGCGACAGCAACACTATTTTTCTTCTTACATTTGGAGTAACGAAATCCGTTCAATGACAACCCAACCTCTACTGTCCATGGAAATGTAATAAAGGACTCTCTCTCAGATGTCGATCTCCGTTGTCCTTTATTGGGTTCGTAGAATCTCGTTACCACGGCGTCCTCGCTCAGGCCCGTGTCCCTCCCGACGATCTCTCCACAGCCACTCGTCTGCTCCGATATGCAGTCTCCCTGCTGCTCCGATAGGCAGTCTCCCTGCTGCTCCACCTTGCAGCCACACCGCTGCTCCGCTCTCTAGCTTCACTGCTGCCCCGTATACAGATAGCCTCCCACAGCCGCTAGCTCTCTGCGTCTGACACCGATGGCTGACGGTGTCGACGTCTCCCACCGCGTGGCGACCGCGCCACTCTCTCCGTCCTGCCCAGTGTGGCCTCCTCCTGTTTCACTCCGTCTCCCCTTTCCCTTTCCGGTTCTCCCCCTAAATCCTCTCTCCCACGTGACCCTAACTCCACCCACTCCCCACGTGACCCAGACTCCGCCCCCCCTCAATCCTTGCTCGCATTACAGAAAGATTAAAATACAGAAAAACTGTACATTTTAAAGAAGATCATTCATTTGGCAAATTCATTATATTTTCTGGATAATACGATTCCTTCTTGCAAATCTGTACGTATTTTTTCTCTCTCCAAGTTTAACATTTTCTGCACGCATATCTCGTGATGACAACGGCGAAAGACGATTGCTCCCCGAGTCGTGGGTCGGGGTTTGGTGAGACGGGCAGGGCCTATGAACAGGCGGCTGGACCAACATCAGAAAGAGCAAAGAGCAGTTGTGTGGGCAGTGCTGGTGATTGAGTGGGCATGGCTATGTAACAGTAGGTGGGGCTAATTGAAGGGAGGGGGGATGCCATCTCCAATTGGCACAGTTGGATCCGTACGGTGCGAAAGAATTTCAATGCACGTACATCTCACTTGTCCGAATTGAACCTCCGAGATATGTGTCAGCCTTGTGTGGTTGAGGAACGTACTATAGTTTCCCCCACCAGCATACAAAACAATCCTTCAAAATGCATCTCACCAAACGATGAAAAACAGGAGCCTCTTGAAAATGTCTCCTGTCTAAGTTAAGATTTCCTTAATAACTTACATTACAGTTCTGCACTGTAGTATATGTATTACGGTACAGTATTGCTATTAATCAAGGATATACCTGGCTTTTCAGGCATTAGTTGGATGTCAAGGGAAGTATACAAAAACACGCAGGGGCATTGTTTGGAGTAGTTTGACTTTGGGAATAATTTATTGAAACACTTCCTTTTTTTTTGCTTTCCGAGCCATGTAAACATTTCTGGGAAACGGCAGCAGGTCTTGCTATTGTGCGCACACGCCTGTGTGGCCTGTATTCTGTTTGCGATGGATTGACATTTTACGCAACCGACTGAAACATCCCGATAATCTGCACCGCCACTTTTAATCCACGCAGACTTGCCGAGCTGTGTTTTAAGCACTGCCGTGTTTCACACAAACACAGGACTCTTTGAAATTCAATTTGCAGCTGCGTGAACTGTTGCACAACGTTGCTCGATCAGATTTATAGCTACATAATTTACATTGCTTAACAGGTCTGAATTTCGGTCTTACCAAGTCACAGCATGCCTGATTTAATGATTACATTTGCATCTAACTGGTGCTTTACCAATACTGAATATGGAATGTATTTCCTTATTTTACTTCACAATGTTCTCAATGCAAATTGATATCACATACATGTTTAAAAGTGTATTGAACATTGCTATTTGTATTTATTGTTTGCACTTTCCACACAAAAAAATACATGATATACAATTACATTTCTATGGTTGAATATCTAAGAGCCAGACCAATTAAATGAATAATGGTAAAAAAAAACACAAAACAGTACTATAGTTAATAATACACGGAAGATTGCTTATTTGCTACCCTATTATCCATGACTCCTATTATCCGCAACTTTACGTGACACAGCATCCAATTACCCGAAATATTTTCACAGATAAGTGGAGTCACGCAGCAAATACCAGTACATCCTATTTATCTGCATTTTCTTTCCCCACGGATATCTGGAGTCAATTTGCAGGTAACCCTCGGGATATAATAGGATCCGCAAATATGGGTCCCACAAATAAAAGTTTAATCTAATTATTATTGCTACTACGACACAAAATGACTACTACTATACAAATTAATACTACCACACAAAATGCTCCACAACAAGCACACTAGTTTATTGTACATGGTTCAGTCGTATAGCGTGGAACGGTTACCGTATGTACATTACGTAATGCATTCTGAATATGCGATGGCTATTTTGAACGAATATATATACCCTTGGTCTCATGAGCCATATCGTTTCCATCAATCACATTACGGGAGAGTATTTATGTGCTTTTCACAAACAGGTATTTGTTTATTTGCTATTTAGAAATGCCACAGGCAGCTGGCTGGGAAGACACTAGCTCCCATGATGAAACAACACAAGCCAATGCTGCTTCATGTGTAAGCCATCCGCGTTGCAAGGTTACAGGATTCGCCCATCATTGCAATGCTCACTGAGAAAGTCGACAATGCACACATCATTAGTGGCCAACTGCTGCTTTCTGCTTCCCTGCCGACACAACAACACAGGCTTCCACAAACGGAAATTCTGCATGCAGTTTCTTCCAACTTTGATGAAAATATAAAGCAGTACTGGACTGACTGTTATTAAATAACTAAAACACAACCTTCTCTACCATGTCCCTATTATTAAAAATTAAGTGGCTTTTACTCATGCATAGGTTTTTGGAGTTGTGCTGCATAGCTCTCTGATGTATTTTTGGGTACAGTCAACACTTTAGACAGCTCCATTGGGGTTTTTTACATCTCGAATTTTTTTCAACAAAATACCGGACAATATTGTACATGTACGGCCATTTATTCAATCCACTTGAGGATGAGAGCCTCTCGAATTGTGGAGATTTGACCATACTTCATCATATGAGTCCGTGTGGGTTGTTGAAGGTGGGCAGCATAGTCATTGGACATATATTACAGTGGTACACAGTGGTTCTGACAGTCGAGTATAATAACTTGTGGTTGTAATTGAGCATTGATTCAACCATTTGTTTTTACCACTGATAACTCTCGTGAAACATGTTTAATACTGTGCACGTAATAACTGATTCATATACACTGTGTGCAATGGTTCATATGATCCTTGCTATCAGAGGTTTGCTACATTTATAGTGAGTCCAACTGAGTCGCAGACGTTGTCTTGGGAGCAACACTTTTATTAATGGCAACACAACAATGTAACCTACACGCGGGTGTTGAACGCCCATCTAACTACGCTACGGCAGAACAAGACATGGTCCCGCTATCCCGGTCCGGACCACAAGCTGGGTCCCGGACCGCGTGGCTAGAGGCTTCTTCAACCCGACGTGGATCTTCTCTCACCAACAGACAAGAACCCCGAGCCCCACACGGGGCCCCGTTATATCGGCCCGGGCTGGGGCTGGCTCCGCCTCTCGCCCCGCCCACCTTCTAGATCTCTTGAGCTCTTTCCCGAAGGCTCCCGAGAGCTCTTCTATACCATGTGACCACCCCGCGGCCTCCTTCCACCGGTGGCCCCCCTCAAATATCATCCGGACACGTCGGCAGGTCAACCAGCGTATCATGCCCCTGGCTGGCTGACACCCTCTCTCGCTCCCTCCCTCACAAGGAGCCCGCACCGCACACTGTACGTGGTGCTTCCGCGCTAACCAGCGCTCACCCAAGCCCCGCTAGGGCTGGTACTACGCCCAGTAACCGGGCTGCACATGACAACATAATATCCGCTGTGGCCTCGCAGGCCTGGCACCACACAGTGACATTCCCAGTCACTACAACTATGTTTTCATTGAGACCCCCAGATCGTGACAATACATCCCGTCGCGAGGGGGGGGCAAACCATCACAGGCCTAATTATTATAATTACATCCTTAACTTTGCAGTATATTAGCAACAAGTTACCAACCATCTGTCGCCAGTGTTTACACATGCAATCAAGGTAGGATGATAATAGGTTTTCCCCTTTTTTCTGGCAACAAAACAGGTGTTATGATGTTAAAACACCAAACTAAAACCTTCTACAAGGAATCATGCCTGCATTAACCACAATGCTTGTGGTCAGAATGCAAACAAAAAACACTCTGATAATATATGCATTGTCTTTGAAACTGATTGGTCCACACCAGAGACAGCTTTCTTTTGAGCCTGGTCTCAAACGGTTTTAGACCAGAGGACGCCAAAAGGCGTACTCAAGGAGACAAGACTCAAAAGAAAGCTATCTCTGGTGTGGACCAATCAGTTTCAAAGACAATGCATATATTGTTACTCTTTGGTTCTTTCGGTAAAGTCATGTAGGTATAAAATGAAATAAATTAAATCATGACGTTTCGGGTGCAACACAAGCGTCCGTCATCAGGTGGGACAACCACAGCAAGAAATCCATACTCTTTGGCTATTCCGGTAAAATCACGCAGGTAAAAAAAAATAATAGATCACGACGTTTCGATCGCCACACAAGTAATCGTCGCATCTTCAGGTGAAGATGATTGCTTGTGTAGCGATCGAAACGTCGTGATCTATTATTTTTTTCTACCTACGTGACTTTACCGAAGGAACCAAAGGAAATGCATATATTATCAGAGTATGTTTTTTGTTTGCATTCTGACCACAAGTATTGTGGTTAATGCAGACATGATTCCTTGTAAAAGGTTTCAATTTGATGTTTTAACATCTTAACACCTGTTTTGTTGCCAGAAAAAAGTGGAAAAACCTATTATCATATTTTGGTACTGGCAAAGGAGGTCCCATGATCAAGGTAGGATGTTTAGGTTATTTTTTTTAAACTTACAGCCGCAAGCACTGAAGTCAAAAACTCTTTTGAGATCATTTACTCAACAATGTTCAAAGGTCCCTTATAGGATACACGGCCCAACTGGCCCCATCAGCCTGATAAACGTTGGCAGGAGAGTGAAACCTGAACCCTAGTCACTCAACAGATGCTTGGCGCAATCAGACAGCACTGCCAATCAACCAGGGCAACCGCTCTTTATAGTGCAGTATTAGGTGTGATGAGTCACGTGTGTGATGGGTCATGCTAGTGATCCAGAACTTTATAGATGGAATAGGAGATTCATGATGAGATTATGCAAGAGAAAAACACCCGCGGGTAATTCCAGGGTCAGTGGAGGGGCAGAGGAAGGCCAAACAGCAAATTTGGTATAATACGAGAGTGCAGTTCCACAATTTAATACATACATAAGACACTGCAAAGATGTGGGTAACCATTAGCATAAGCAATAAGAGGCTGTTTAAATGGGCATAGTATGTCGACCAGTGAGGCAGCCATAAATTAGGAAATTTGTCCATCTCTCTTGATGAGTGAGAAATGCAGGAACAGTCACGGCAGATTCAGTTGTGTGTATGTTTTAAACCATGTAGTTAATCTATAAGGCATTTTTATATATATGTAGCTACAATAATTACTGCACCTTCACAATAACACCCCACGTTATTTGGATGACTTTGAAATTTTGACTTTGCAGTTGTCTAATTTATGGAACTGCCCTGCATCTAAAAGGTCTTGGAACTTACTTAAGGCTTTTCAATACAAGTAACACTACAATATTAAACTGCGGTATAGTTTTATAAAAGTAATCTGCCACGACTTCTTCCGCAGATAAGTCTCTTCTTTATTGCCCGGTGGTGAGGTTTGTCACCCAGTTAACAAGCACACAGTTGCCTCCACATTGTGTCTGTCTTTCATCCAGGTTAGGAAAAATAATATGAAGGTTCAGCCCTGAAATTATTCTACTCGTGCCACTGCTGGCAGAAGAGCAGAAAGCCTTAGATGGGCCCCCTCTAGAAGAAATTCGCTCTCCTTTTCAGTGCTGGCCAGAAATGTTGGAAGAGGATGGAATACCCCACAATTTACCCCACCACACGCGACCTGCCGATTGGCTTTGGTGTAGTCAATTATACTGACGGGTGAGCAGAGGCAGGAGGTCGAACCGGTGACCTCTGGGTGGCAAGTCCAGAGTGCTTACCATTACACCATGGTAGCATCTTCATTATCATCATCATCCAGGTTAGTTATGTCTAATTGACTCCACATAACAAGGGCATATATTGTATCATATTTATCTTCCAGGCTAAGGCTCCTCATCTTTGGAAATTAAAAGCCTGACACAACCAGCAACAAGGTTTCTCATTAGATGCATTTGCATGACAGACACAATGTTGCCCCACCTTCATCAGCAGGCTCAACATGGATTTGATCAATGCAGTATGATGCACACAGACACAAGACTTAATATCAACCAACTGTATTGCATACATCAAACATTTATATGCCACCTTTGCACGAGCTGGACTATAAAAAGGCAATTTACTGCTGCGCAGAGCATCTTAATATATGGTTCTCATTATATCAGGTGGGGAAAAAAAACCACTACATCTTCATGTAGGTATCAGCGGAACAAGATGTTCAATACATCTTGATTTAAAGCTTTCGTGACTACAGGAATTCATAATCATTGGGTCTTTCGGTAAAGTCACGTAGATAGATTCAAATAAAACAACAAAAAAACACGATGTTTCAATCATAACGCAAGCGGTCGTAGTTTTTTTGTTATTTTCTTTGAACCTATCTACATGACTTTACCGAAAGACCAAAATAATATGTTCAATACACTTTGTACCCTCTTAAAATTGCTGGTGATGTGCATTGTCAAGATGCATTTCAATAAGCAGATCATCCAAATACATCTCTTCTGGCAAAATACATTTTGTTCTTGCAAAAATATACCAAAAGATGAAGTGATGATTTTGTTTCATAAAATGTACGCAGTCCACTACATTTTATCAAAATTTTACTTGCTCTTGGAAAATAGACGATAAAGTATAGCACAGAGTTTACAGCAAAGTGCCATCCATGGTAAAGTACATAAATACATATTAGGATCCAAATGTGGCTCAATTCAGCTCAACCTTTCGAAGCCATTCCATCACCCAAACAAACTGCCATTAAACTCCCTAATCTTCATATCGATTCTCTTCTCATTCGTAGAGCATGATCCGTCACTGCTTGAGAAGTAGCTCAACCCTACCTACCCCGGGGAACACTGCACATCCATTTCATGGATGCCAACACCTGCAGTTTCCCTTGCCAAAGCATTATATAAGAAAAATATGCATCTAGGGAGCTGAATCACTATACAATACAGACCTTGAAAATAAATATATAGCACCGTTGTGTTTTTCCTTCACTTAATCCAAAACCTGATGTGTGGAGTTTCATTATTCGCTTAACATACAATTACAAATTTCCATTTGTATACAGCGTTCTGAGCAGTGACACTGCTGGTGAACTGTGCAAAGATTGTCTAAGCAAATTGTGCATACTTGCTCACTTGAGCAAACATCCACGGGGACACTTCATCAATGAGCTCAGACTAAGCAACCCATTCAAATGTTTGCTTCCTCAAGCGTTAGGGCCTACAGAAGTGCACCACCATGAGACACACCGTCCATCACCCGTGACATTTTTTTTTTCAAAGGTTCACATGTGTGAGAGCTACCGGAAGAAAAAACAGCCTCGGCAGAAGAGAAAGAAATGCATGTTTGTATACCTTTCCAATATTTGTGCTTAAACCCATTCATGCACTCGCTGTGGAGCAGAGTATCGTGCGGAACGGTAAATATACTCTGCACTCCTCCATTCTGGCCCACCGTATTACCAAGAACCTCCTGTTTAGCCGAATAGAGGGGGGCTACATCGGCACGACACGGGCGGACTGATGTGGTACATACAGAAGGATATGGAGTTGAGTGGTCTTGCAGATGATTGGTAACAGTAGAGAAAGCTCGTGAACGACCCTACTAGGCAGCTGGAGCCAGTCACCCTCCAAGAGCAGTGGAGGGAAGAGAAACAAAGCTCTCAACAAAGAGCGGAGCGTCGGACAGATAAAACGCAACGAGGTGGGCATAGGTGGTGCATCTGCCAGTCATCTCAGTTTGTCAACCCATGTCATTCTGGCAGTCCCGTGACCCCCTGTCAGTAAGCCTTCGACACTTGTGGTCTCAAGTACACCTATCCTGGCACACCGCTGTAGTGATATTAACACCACTTCGTGGCGAACAACGGCTGTTATTGTTGTTGAGAATTAATTATTCATGGTTTATACAAAGTGTATGCTGTTATATGTATACCAATGCAACAAAAAATACACAAGACAGGAAATTAAAAGCAACACAAATGAGATGATAATAACGAGACGAGAAAATACAATCTTGGATTAAATCGCAACCCCAAATCATGATGATTCATTAGTCACTGGGGTGTGGGTGGATCGTTCTATGCCAAACTGGAACCAAACCAAATGCAGCCTAACAAATACCGCACTATACCACACGTACATAATGCATGTTACAGTTTCCAACACAACAACATAAACTACAGTGTACCACACCCTGCCTTGTGCTATATTGCATTTGCCTGTGGCTTAGAAAATGGATTGTGTTTCTACACATTCTTATGCAAGATGCGTGGCACTGAGTGATGGCCAAGCATTAGACTATTTAGTTTGTCATAAATCATTTACCCTTGCCACAAATTAAATATTCATACATTAACATACATCATTTCTTATTTTATACATTTTGGTCGAAGACATAATTACGTGTACTGTATTGTATATATCATCATCAGCATCTGCCATAGTCAATACACTGCTGGATGAAGGCCTCTCCAAACTGCCACCCACTTCTCATGAGCCTGTGATGTAATAGTATTGTATTATAATAACAGTAATATAAACACAATGTTCGACTTTTTTTGCTAAAAATATAACGCAGCATTTAACAGGCTTGTTGTATTACAGTATGTACAGAATGGTTCCATCTCATTAAGATAGTTAACAAACAAGTAAGTTTGCGTTTAAGGATAATGTTGAAGATTGATTCAGACCTCTTGTGGGAAATTGCAGCCGATGTTGAGTGTATCTGACAATTTTGGACAGAGAGCTCATTTCCCCTGGGTATTTCTGTGAACTAACAATCACTGGTTACAAATGAAGCACATTTGCCATGAAGGACCATGTCAGGCAAATCTGCCCATGTGAAATGCATCGGTAATCCTTACAAATACATTCCACAAACAATAAATCAGCATCATCCTCTCTCTGCCCTACTAGCACTGTAGAATATCTAAAATGACAATTAACATTTTGTCTAACAACAGGATAGGTGAGGTTAGTTATTGAGTTCGCCTGTCATTGTGAATTGTGATTTTGCTTAGCACGCCATTGTTAACGTATTTCTACTATGATTGAAAGCATCAATGCGTTAGCTCTGTCCATCTCTCTATCTGTCCGACTGAAACATGGGGTCACAATAACTATCGTAAAGATGACACCATTTCAATGAAACGTTGCCTTATCGACCAAATGCGTTGACGTCATCCTGTGTGCCATTAAATGTGACGTCGTGTTCACATCTTCACTCCTGATCACATCATCATACATTATGTCATTATTATCGATAATTATAGTAAATGCTCCACAGGATAAACGCAAGTTGCAAAACGTTACAGAATCCTCTGCATACGTATGATGTTTCATCCCTTGTTACATTTTACATAGTATTTCACATGATTCTAAGTGAAGGGCAATGTTATCATGGAGGTACTAATAGTAATAAAGCATTGGACGGAATTTTATTATCTAATGTTGCAGTGCTATAACAATATTTAAAGTTTTAATATTAATGAATCTATAAATAAAGTGCTTTTAATTGCAATAACCTAATCAATTAAATATGTTCGTAATTTGATTAAACTCTTTTTTTATTCCAACAAAAGTTATGGCTTTTATGCATTTAAATCTAATGTCATGGCCACTAACACGACCTACCAATAGTAAATCAAAGATAAACTTTTCTAAAACATACTGCACAGTACGCATGCTCATGCATAAAAATATTGCACGACAATGCCTTAATGCTCACATTTTGTTTTAGAGAACCATGAGAAGTTCACCCACATCTACTTTATACATCTATATCACACGAGCCTTTTGCCCGTCCAAGGATGGGTGTATTTAAGTAAATCTGAAACTTGCAAGCGAAAAGCAGACCACGACGTGATACTCACTGCATCAATTCGTGTGCAATTTGTAAGGCTGCGGTGACACCGACCTATTTCATTTAAAGGTTATAATCCCCTGTTCATCATGACGTCCTTTTTACTTCGATGTCTCAACAGCGTTACGGAGATCACGTGACGTGAGGGTTCCGCCTTTGTAGTGAGGGTTGTGAGTTCACGCCGAGGAGGGGGGAGGAGGCGCCTCGCCCCCCCCATGTGGAGTGACGTCAGCCGCTAATTATTATTAATGGCGGGGGGGGGTCCATTTGGTAGACGTCACCTCTTCATGATTATTAATATGGGGAAAGGTCCATGTGGAGGACGTCACCTGTTCATGAGTATTAATGAGGGGGGCGGGCCGACGTGCAGTGGCGTCATGCACGGGACAGACATTCTTGGCTCATTATAGGAGTAAATTTGCAATGGAAAGAGCATGACAATTATGATGATCATGCCGATACTGCTACTGCTGATGTTGGCATCTGGTTTATTTATCTAGAAATGCTTATTTAAGTCAAAATACTTTTTAGTCTTTCTCCGAATTGTTTGGCCAATTACATTCAATTAGTGATTTCCATTTGAAAGGAAACAGAGGACTTGAAGAAATGGCACTCAAATGTCCGGACATACTTTGTCACATACCCACTTGCTGAACCGCTATCTTCTTGCCATCTTGTATGCCAAGTGGGGTTTGTGAAATTCACAAATATCCATCATCTACCAACACTTGATTTCTCAGCAGCATACTTTAGTATGCTCAATTGCTCTGCAGCACACTCATGCGGATGGAACTATTGATGGAATGGCAGCCAAAGGACAGAATGCGACCAAGCAGATGATGACCACAGTGATGAGATCTCTTCATGTGTGCAGGTGTGAGATGGATTGTGATATGGGAGGACTGCAGTGGATGATGAACACGACACCATTGCTGCAGCCTTCGATTACCGGTACCTGTGATTTGTTTACAGATAACAGGAGTCATCTAGAAGCAGTCACGATGGGTGCTAAACTCATCTAACTACTCAGCATTATTACAGATAGGAGCAGCATGGCCAATAAATTTAATTCGCTGTACTAGTTGACCATTACTTTTTACACGAGTTATTTTGCGGATAACAGGATGTCTCCTCTTATCAATTAACTTTGCTTACCTACCCCCCCGCCCCCACCCCCAGTACTTCAATATGGATAACATACGGACCAACTTTTTATCATAACAATGAACACAATTTACGTAATAAGCATGTTGTAACAAGTTTGAAAGTGCCTATCTCCACTCTAAACATGGGCGTTTCACCCAAATTAAAGTAAAATTCCAACCCCATAAAACACAATAATTCACATGAGTATTACGCTTTTACACTGGCGCAGAATGTACTACCCCATAATTATGTTATTAGCCACAGATATATTGTTTAAGCTGTCAAAGAAAGGTCGTGGAATAATAATAATTCACCGTGACAATCTCTAATTTCACGTTTGTCATAATTTAATGTCAAGTGATGCACTTTCAACTCCACTTCACATAACAAATAAAACAGTCTTTGTGACTCGGGTTTAAAAAAAAACCAACTAAACAGAAACATATGAAACAAAAAGATGTTTCCAAGACACACTTTATAAAATAACAATCACCGATAGCACGGATGTGCCTTGCAAAATGGCCAGACAACTGGCTAAATTGGATCATCTATCCCACATAAAATAAACTCAAATATTTTTTTTAAAATATTGACAAAGCTTTCAATGTTTCAAGGTACGGTAGTGTTTTCTTTTATTTAGCATTCTTGCTTTAATTCCTCTTACTGTTAAACCAGATCCCTCGTCACTGATCCAGCAGAGCATTTAATATTTTCATAGACAGTTCTCTCGTGACAACGCCGACTGTTATTCTGTTTACACGTGCGGGAATGAATAATGTCGAGTCTGGAAGGGGAGAAAATAATGTTTCGTAGCATTACAAGTGGCAGCATGACTTTGACATAAAATGGTCACACAAAGCACTGCATGAGCAAAGAAAACACAACTGTACTTTAGACAGGACGGTATTGCACTGTGCTACGTACTCCTGCATTGGTACTTGATAAATTTCGATTTAAAGCTTTCGTGACTGCAGGGATTCATATTCTTGGTTCTTTCGGTAAAGTCACGCAGAAGGGAAATAATAAAATAATAAAAATTAAACATAATAAAAATTAAATTCTCACGACGTTTCGGCCACAACGCAAGCAGCCGTCCTCAGGTGAAGAAACAGAGCTGTCGGAAAGACAGCATCCGAATGAAACACTGCCAAGCTTGGCAGTGTCCATTAGGACCGGCTGCTTGCGTTGTGGCCGAAACGTCGTGAGAATTTTTTATTATGTTTTATTTTTATTTTATTATTTCCCTTCTACGTGACTTTACCGATAGAACCAAGAATATGGTACTTGATACTTATGTGTATGTATAAATTATGTAGGTAAAATACGTGTTTATCTCGATATGGCTGCATTTGGGTTCTCGCTGCAATAGAGTACAGAATAACAGACTTCACGTCGGGTTGCCAACTCTGAATAAATCTATTCCGAGGTTTTTTTTTACAAACTGATTTTCCAAAAATATCCTGTTATTAAAATCTCCAGGATTGCTTTCAAAAGTCACCGGGAGATGGACGCCAATTCCGATAGATCGATGTCAAATCCCGGGCCATGCCCAGAGGGTTGACAACTTTAACATGACGATAGCGTCAGATTCAGACGACAACAAAAACAATACAGAAGGACACAGCCCTTATACTAGACACTACTACAATACTACAGTAGTAGTAAACTACTGCATTTGGTTCTCACTACTACTGTAGTATACTACTTTAGGATAAGTACTAGTACTGTACCAAACTGTCATTTCACACTATCAAATATATTTTTAAAACATATAGTACTGTAATTATCGCTGGCCAATTCATTGAATTACTATCCTCCAATCGAGATTTTAATTCCTAACCAATCCGAACTCTAACCTCCACTTTACCTCTCTACGTGCTGTGAAAAATGGCCATTGCCCGAAACGTCGCCTTTATTCGTGTACCTTTTCTTTTAAGGCATCATTATTGACGAATTGTTCAGTTGGTTTTGCCGAGTGCTGTAGCATACAAAACGCAATTACAATTTAGATGTGCAGCACTGCGTACATATATAGCACCTGAATTCAACTGCATATCAAGCTGTTGGACAAAGGAGTGTGTGCATAACTGGGATGAAAAGCGTGGTACAATAGCGCTGCATTCGTATGATTGAGAGCACATTAATGTGCAGCTATATTTAACATTCTGATAGGATTACTCAATTGACATTTTTAATTAAGTTTAACAGCACAACATGCTGGCAGGACACACTTCCTATCATTCATTATGAAATTGCCCAGCATTAGAAGTGTCAGCAGAATCCGATGGATGGCCTTCGGCGGCTTGGTGGATAAATTCAAGCACGCAATACCCTTGCCTCGCTTCCACGGCAAGTGGAAACCGGACTAGATCCAGCGCTGGCTCGGTTCTAGCACCAGAGAGCCTTGTTCCTGCAGCAGCCAGAGCTGCGTGAACTGAGAGCCCAGAACCATCATTGTCACTTTATGTTCTTTATCCGCGTCACACGTCATCACATCTTCTTGGTTCTTTCGGTAAAGTCACGTAGAATGGAAATAATATTCTACGTGACTTTACCGAAAGAACAGGTCTGTCGGGAAGATAGAGTCTCTGTCTTCCCGACAGACCTGTTCTTCACCTGAGGACGGCTGCTTGCGTTGTGGCCGAAACGTCGTGAGAATTACTTTATTATGTTTCATTTTTATTATTTTATTTCCATTCTACGTGACTTTACCGAAAGAACCAAGAAGATGAATCCCTGCAGTCACGAAAGCTTTAAAAACGTCATCACATCTCACACCGGGGGGGCCCTGGGGCTCTCCTGCCTGACCCCCAAAACACATAGGGCACAAAATAAACGAAACTATATATTTTTTTTATTTTACCAGGTGGAGCCCAATGAGCTATACAGCTCTTTTTTAGAAGCGACCTGACCACAAATGATAGCTCAACGAAATGGCTTGTCACGCGGAAATATATAGCAGCCAAATACTCTTAAAAGCACGTTGACTTTAAATGTTGAGAGAAAAACCGGAGGACCCGGAGAAAAATCCACACGACCACGGGGAGAGCATGCAAACTTCAAATATACAGATGTTGGGGATCGAACCCATGACCTCCTGTATACCAGGCGAGGTAGTTAACATCTCGCCATCGTAGCGAGACGCACACACTGTGGCTTCACTCAGTTTATCTACCTAGCCATGAACCCTGTCTGGAACTTTTGTCAATTCACTGCTGGATGAGGGCCTTCCCACACTGTGCGGGATATGAGAGATATTTGTGTATATCATACTTCACGACGCTGGTCAGTACTGGTTGGGAAAGGACAAGGACATAGATGTTTGGCCTAAAATGGATTTTTCGGCACTGCCCTCTGCTGTACCCAACATAGCCCTCGAGAAACCTACAACGATGGTCACCCACCCAACCTTGCTTAGCTTGAGATCTGATGAGCTAGGCTGCATTCCAGGTTAATGGTAAATAAGCCCGAGCCGCGTACATTTTAAAAACCACATGGTGGAATATGACAAGTATAAAGAGTCTAATTCTATGTCAGGATCACTTGGGAAGATGCTGATTTGGACTGCGCCCCTACTGAGCCAACCTCACCACCCAATACTCCATCCCTTTCCACGAAGCACACAACTCGAGCACTCAAGTTGGCTTGCCCAAACCACATTTAATGTTTTTAGACAACCCGAGTTGGCTGCCCATTCATTTATCGCAGTTGGCCTGAATATCTACACATCAGAATCTGGGCCGAGCAGAAATATAAATACAGTACACCGTTCGTTCGAGATGGCCTAATTTCTCCCAGAACTCCAGTTGCTGGCCAACTCCAATAAAAAGTGTCGTTTGCCATGAGTTATCACATTAGTTGGGCAGATCTTTAACAATAATGCATATTGTTCCAAAGAATGGTTTGTTTTTAGATTGCTTCCAAAAACGTGACATGCCCTGGCAACAGCGGCTTGGGAGATAGGGGTGAAAGAAGCCAGATGTCAGTGATGCCCATAGAACCTCTCATGGCGCATGATATGAAGGGACGGAGATTCGGGCCGTGTTGCTAAATGAGCCCACTCGCCCGTCTGTGGCTGTGGAAACGGAGCCGTACAAACTTGGTAAACATATATAAAGATAGCTTCTTGACCCCCACCTCTTGGTCATAGAGGGTAAGTGGACAAGGGGAGGGGGAGGGGGTTAGGGAGTAGTAGGGGTCGGGCTCACGGAGGAGGCCCCGTGGCTAGGGGTAGTGGGGGGACAGCTCCAGACCCTCGTGCTAATCCTGGGCCAGTTCAGCTCGGTTCCCAGTGGTCATGGTAACGAGGCATCTGTGCGAGTAGGATGAACAAAAAGCACTGTTCTCTATCATCCTTCCTGGCCAACAGCAAAGCACAGCTGAAGAATGCTGCAACATAACGTTGTGTTTGTTTCAAAAACATGTTCTGTGACTGTAGAATATTCAAGGAATAATAAGCTTGCCTGTGTGTGGGTTGTGGCAGCGGTTAACGCTACGCTGCTCTACCAACCCGGCAACCCGAGTTAGATTCCCGCTCACGGCCAACACCAGTGATGATGATCTGAATCGGTCCTGGGCCTCCCCAAGGTCGACTCAGCCTCAAATAAGTAATTTGTGCGATGTGTAAATATCGGCACTGGGGAGACAAAGGCGGCCGGGCGTGGTGCTGGCCACCCACCCCCTCGTCGTGCCGTGCCGGCCTTCATAGGTGCTCGCGAACAGCACTTGCCCCAACAGTCTGTTAAGGCTACACGGGGGTTCTTTTTCTTTGTTTGTGGCAGTCTTGTAGCGTATTCCATTGCACAATAGCAGTCATGTTATACGTCGCTATTTTGAACTTCCTCACACTAGTATTTAAAAATAAATCACATCAGCTGCTGCTGCCTATTAAGTGGACTGATGCATTTCAGTACATACTTCACATATACAGTCTCAGCATAATAACAACAAGCAGAGTGTGTGTGTGTGCACGTATGTATAAGACCTTCTGTCCATCCACTGCTGGCTGGATCACGGCCTCCCCATGTCGTGCGGGTCGTGGGGGTTATTTGACCATACTTCACCACGCTGGTAGAGTGTGGTGTGAAGGCAGGGAGAACCGTACCTTACTATAACAATTAAAACTACTGCAGTAGACAAAACTAAAATAAGTAAGTGCTTTGGATGAAACCGTGACATTTCATCTCAAAAGTCGAACTTAAAATCACGGGCCATTACAAAATTCAATGATGCGTTAAAATACAATTCATATTTAAGACGTGAACGAGATAAGTACCAATTAACAAATTCGGAATTACCCAAATGCAGTATTTAGCTCATCTTTACCTTCCATGTTTTCCAGAGTGTAATGATGGTATGCAGGCAGCAGCGGTATTTAAGAGATGTCAGGCTTGGCCATCTCAAGTTACCTAATAAGCAGGGTAATGCAACGTAGCAGCTGGCAGGCGAGCCGAGAGAAGGGCCTGATAGGAGTTTCAGTTGCAGCAAGCTTAGCTCTACAGCCGGCACATGCTCAAGCACACACAGCCAACACACCAGAAGACATCATCAGCACTGCACTACCGCCTGGCAATGTCAAACCCTCACTCCCCTTGTGCGCCTTCAGCCCATGTGCGTTTTGAAGACGCCGCATTCGTGTTGCTATCTCACTCTCTCTCTTCGTTTTTTTTGTAACAGGCTAGGGAACACTCATGTATACTCGTGGATTACGTGACGCCTTTATATTTGTAATGTATTTACAGTCATTGGCAGTGTGGCAGAGGGCAGGTAGCTGTCAGGACAAAACGCATTTGAAGTTTTGCATGAACAGTACAGCCCTTTGCTCTGGTTTTTGTCTCCAAGTTTTGGGAAAACCCTTCGATCAATGTGTCCGGTTTTTAATAGGGCAAGTCCCTAATAGCAACACGATGTAATACTAAACATGTGTTTGTGTTGGATCATCTTTACGACCGATATAGTGCCTCCCTCCCTCCGTCCAGTTCTGACAGAGGGACGGACAGAGCTAATGCATTAACGCTTTTAAACTTAGTTGGAACGCGATAAAAACAGTGTTTTTCCAGGAACAGTGAAGTACAACACTTAAAGTAAAAAAAATCCCAAGACGGCATCAAGTATGTTGGCACAGCACAAATCGTACATTACAATAATACGCATTTTAATTAAGGAATAACATTTTAAAAACACACAAGATATTTACGCATGAGTCTCACAACACTACCACGGTTTTGTGCATTTACTATCCAGGAAAAGCTGGCGTCGAAGAGTCCTTGTTTTGGAATCCGCAAAATGATGGCACAATACTGCATGCAGTTCTTCTCCACCAAAATTAGACGGACGTGACACAATTGTGTTCGTCCTGCTAACAAAACCCGATGACACACCAATATCTCTTGCACTGCATGCGCAGTTACCATGCGACTCAAAAAGTTCACGTCCTGTGGCTAATTTTGCACATTTCTGAGCATAGCAATTGCGTTTTGAAAAGACAGAATATATCCCACTGGCAAAAACAGGTCCGGGCCACAGTGGCCAGAGAGCTGGAGCGCATGTGCGGATCGTTAAGATGAATACTTTCAGCATGCACAGTACAGTATTCCCAGCTGTTCTCAATAAACAAGGGCAGCTTTCCGAGCCAGCTCTCCCAGTGCTCTCCAAAGCCTTTCCTGGCACGCACCGGAGCCCCAGACAAAGAAGGTTTTCATGGCGCGTTAATGGGCCTTTAACACGCGCACCAAAAAAAACACAAAGACAAAGATCCCCCGTATAGCCTCGAACAGACTGTTGTGGCAAGTGCTGTTAGCGAGCACCTATGAAGGCCGGAACGGCACACGAGGAGGTGGGTGGCCAGCACCACTCCCGGCCGCCTTTGTCTTCCCGGTGGCGATGTTTACACACCGCACCAGGTACTCATTTGAGGCCGAGTCCACCTAGGCAGGACCGATTCAGATCATCGTGACTGGTGTTGGCCGTGGCCGGAAATCAATTTCGGGTCGCCAGGTTCGTAGCGCACTAACCGCTCCCCACACACACACATGGTCACATGTACACACACAGCCTTGTAGTGAAATACTCTCTAGGTGTTATTATTAAAATTTAATTACGTGGGTTATCATACACTTTTAGAAGAACCCAATCACTCAACGTTGAATGTCAACCTCGGCTCGTAATGCGTGCAAATATTTCCCTTGTGTTATTCAACACAGATTTGCACATATCTGACAAAATATACAGTACCGTATGTTTGGCTAAATCATTGAGGGACACAATGAAAAACTGAAGAAAGCCTGTATTCTATACCAGAGAGAAATTAATTATTGAAGGTGGACCGGAATCAAAATTATGAAAGAGGCAACCAAGAGCGTGATGGAGTGCTTTTGGAAAATTAAATTGTATAATGAAAAGCAACATACCAATGTGCCGAAGGAAGACTTCAATCAGTAAATATTGCCTCCCATAACATAAGGATTGGAAATGTGGACACTGACAAAGCAATGGTACAGAAAGAAGAAAAACACGGATTAGAGAAAAAATGCAAATTGGAGACATGCTGATTTTTAAGAAAAAGAAATGGATTTGGTCAGCAAACGTTCACTAGAAGGCATAATATGAGATGGGCGAGATTGGCGATGGGGCGAGATTGGCGATGGGACGAGTTAAAAAAGGGAACATGCCCGAAAGAACAACCGCCACGAAGGAGATGGAGCGATGAGGTTGGCTCATGCACAGGGGCGAGATGGATTGTGGAATCACAGGGACCGTGAAAGGATGGCAATGATACGAAGCCTCAATCCAGCAGTGGATAGAACATGGGATGCAGGTTTGTTTTGTCATGTCAAGTCCTGTAAATTCATAAAATTCATATCCATAGACATGCGCTTTGTTAAATGCTATAGATTACAATAACAGGCCATGATTTATTTCACACTATGTATACTTGCTGTGTTTTTTATTTACTAAAAAGTATTTACTGTATTTACGTGTCTTAATAGCTTCCATGTGGCAATGCTTATTGGCATAAGTGGTTGATTCATGGATATTCAATAGTACTTACTTCATTGCCCTACTCGTGTGCATAATGAATTGGATTTGGTACTCTTTATGTCCTCTCATTACACGCAGAGATGCTCTTAAAGTGTATGATATTAATTGCGCAAGTATTGTAGTGTCAAATCATATTAATGCATTTCGTGTTATGTCCTCGGATTTATTAAAAATAAATGTCCACATCGTTTTACCGAGTTCCGTATGTTCAAGCTTTTTCGTTGAGCATGTAGGCATAAAAAGGAGGCCGACGATTGGATATTCACAAACGGTGGCCTTTAAGGAAGAAAAATGGAACGATAACACTTGAGAGAGATGAAATCTTAAAATGAGTGGAGGATTTGTAGGCAGATCGCATAAAATATGTACAGTATCATATATGCCAAGGATGTAACCGTTTTTCAGATGAAGAGGAGGAAGTTCCAGATCTCACACCTCAAGTAAATACTGCCCTTCACGATATGAAATGGGCAAAAGCTCCTGGATCAGATGCTAAAACTGTGGCGATATCGAAAAAGTTGTGAGCAAAATCAGTGGACCTAAATATTTGCACGAAAATTAAATGAAGCAGCAAAAACCTCAGCAGGATTTCAATTCAAACAGCAGTCAATAAAAAGAGTCACGAGTGATTTCCCACTCATCTCCTGTTTACAACTCTGAGCCAGTGGTGGAGATTCCTCATTCCTATGGCGGTGTTTAACTGTGAAATAAAGTACAGCACTGCTTGTTCTGCTTTGGCAAAAAAGGCACTTAAAATGTAGTCTACTGATGAAGTACCGTAGCACTCAATTTCAAGTCGTAATTCAGTTTTGTCTGCAGCAAGTTTCGGTCTTGAGCAGGTCGTCCTTGTAAAAGACCTGTTTAGCTCAATGGGCCTGAATAGCTGAAATAAAGCCCGAGCCCGATGTAACGCTATGAAGAAGGGCCTATGCCCAAAACGTCCCCTATTATATACATTTCCTTTTAAGGTCACAGTGTTTTCTTTTACGATGTGTTGAGCTTGAGTTAGACACATACGCCTTTGAATTCTAAATCATGATGCAAAATCCCTCCAAATTAATCAAGCAAACCAGGGAGAGGAGGACTGACGTTGTCCTGCTGATGTAGCCATTGGAAGAGGGTGCTCTGCACTACAAGAGACAGCAAGGCAATGAGCCCGATACCAAGTAAACATTAATACATTACTGTACTGGTACCGTGAGAAAATTCCAAACTGTATTACAAGTACTACATTGCACAGTAGAACTATTCTTATCAACGGTGATGTGGGGGATGAACACCCTCTTATGTGCAAATTTACTCCACTAATAATCACAAGGATAGGATTCACGTATAAGTGGAGTAAAATGAGCGATAGCCCGCAAATAATAGGATCCGTGATATGCCCACCACATAAACACGGTTAATAGTTATCCTGCACAGTGTGTAATTAATACCGTGCAAGAATCGTTTCCAGCGATCGCTTGTCAATGCGAATTCTGTTCACGCAAATTCCTGTTGGTGGCAGCAGTGGAAGGTGCCCGCCCGTGTGTGCAGTCGAGGTCAATTTGTTCTTTCAGAAGATTAAAGTGCATCTGCTGGAAGCCTGTAAGCAATCAAAAATCATTGCGGTAACTCATGGAAACCACTTTGGTCACGCCTGGTAAAGTGGGTTATCAACGGGCGAGCGTTTCTTGCACATCACTCCCCTGGTTTGCAGGAGGCCCGTTATGGTTTCATTTCCCACGGCTGCTGTTGGATGCTGGCACAAAATTGCACAAAGTGGAAATGAAAGTCCGTGTGGCATGATTAGCGACAGTGGGCAACCGTTGTCATAGCCTGAATATGAAAACGAAGAGCCTTCCCTGTGGAGTTTTCAGACAAAACTATTTGACCTTCGTTGTGGCCAGTACCATGAGAGTCCAACCATGCCAATGGGCAGTTTATACTCTACAATATCCTGTTGTCTGTGGGGGAAAACATTTGGATAATCGCCCATAATAAGAAGCAATTGTCATTAATTATGGGGCACAAAACGCAGATAACTGGATGAAATGGCAACCGATATAAGGAGTATTCAATGGCGACTATGAATGATAAAGGATTATAGGAGTCGTGGGTAATAAGGTAATGTGGTTACAGATCAGAAGAATTCTGCTGTAATGTACAGCTCTTGTAAAGCCATTACTAGATGAGGACCTCACAATGCCGTGTTGGTCATGGGGGTGTTTCAAAATACTTCACCACGCTGGACAGTGCGGGTGGTGGTGGTGAAGGCACCATATAAACACCGTAATGCTAATGATTTTATGTTTCATGTGTGCTTTACAGCACGAAGAGCATGTGTATCTTACATTTGTAAGATAGTCATTTTAAAATATGCAGCGCTTTATTTTTCACTCAACATACTTTTGGAAATTTCTTGGAATAAAAAAACTGAAAGTTTATCTTGGCAAGGTATACACTTTATAACACTCAATCATTGAAAAAACCCAGAAAAACCTATACTGTCCACATGTGAAAAGGCAAAGGTGCAGCCTTGAAAGTTCTTGCTCGCACTACTTCTGGAAGAAGCACCTCCACTCGAAGGTGTTTTTCTCTATCTAGATTTGAAGTTTTCGTGACTGCAGGGATCCATACTCTTTGGTTCTTTCGGTAAAGTCACTTAGGTTTAAAATAAAACAAATTAAATCACGACATTTCGGGCGCAACTCAAGCGTCCATCATCAGGTAACAGATATGTGGAAACCCTCCCCGTAGAGGCGGTTCAATCTAGATTTTTTTCGTGACTGCCCACTTCAGCAATTGTTTCTTGCTGTGGTTGTCCCACCTGATAACGGACGCTTGTTGCGCCCGAAACGTCGTGATTTAATTTATTTATACCTACGTGACTTTACCGAAAGAGCCAAAGAGTATGCATTTTTCTCTATTCTTCCACGCGAGTCAGATGTCTTGCAAGAGGTCGGAATATCCACACTTGACCCCACCGCACGTGACCTGCCGAACGACGGCTAACCGTGGTCTACCCATTTATATACTGCCGGGTGGACAGAGCTGCCAATGTGTCAATGGTTAGCGCACTGGACTTGCCATCGAGATGTCGCGAGTTCAACCTCCCTATGCGGCAGCTTAAACAATGGGCACGTTTCTCATATCTCCCATCCATGTGTGTTGCCCCTCTATGGTACAGTATTACATTAAGCGTAATGTATTCTTGGTTGTGTATTATCATGCAGTTGTGTTATGTCACCACAATATAAATGCCTTCAAACCAAGATAATAAATAATAGAAGAGCCCTGGCTTTTGCACATGAAAGCATCGGATTCTCACTGGCTTTCGCCTGCACTTGTGGGTAAAATATACATCACACGGACGGGCATGTTTTCGCGATAGCTTCAGCAGCAAACATGCATCTTCAGGCGGCCAGACTCGGCCGAATGTTGGACTCGGTGAAACCAAAGCGAACAACACAAGCCAATGCGCTGACGTCTGAATCGCGGGTTCCACAGTTAGCAGCAGCAGCAGCAGCCGCAAGGGCTGGCGTGTGCCCAGTGAGCCGTGCGTGCTGCTGAATAAGGTTGGCGTACGCAGGGTGTTCTTTGTAAGAAAAGACTGAATGTTCTTTCAAAGGTCACCATCCTCCACAGCTACACTCCGGGCAACCTTACGATAATATTGTGGCTTGTCCCGCACAAATATTCGGCATGACAGACAGCGCGCACGAGCGGTCCATATGTAAGAAGGTACTGCGGGCGGACATAAAACGAGCTTTGAGAGTAGTGGGTTTCTCAAGACGTAATAACAACAACTCAAAGGGCTGTGAAACATAAATGGCTATGGTACAGTACGGCTCGGACATTTCACCAATGTCAAAATCAAACCGGCTGCTGCCACCATCAGCAAACCAGTTCACACTTGCAGTAAATTAGGAAATCAACTTATACAGGACAGCAAAAATCGCAGGACTCGTATTCAGGAGGGTCCTGCATTGGGTGTTAATTGTTTAATGAATGAGTGTTTACACAAGTAGGAGGAAACCGGAGCATGCGAGGAGGCAACACTTTATCCCCATACAGATGGAAACAGATGGCGATTAGTCCATTTCTCCTGGCGAGTCAGGGAAGGCACCTTAACGCCCACTGGAAGGGAGTTTCGTGACATTTGTGTGATCCACCAACCCGCCTCCACCGAGCTGGATTAGAGGCGTGCACCACATTCAAAGCAGATGGTCTGAGAAGGAAACTGTACGTGTAGTGTGTAGTGCTGATGCTAGTGGCTCTCGCATTGATTATATGCCTTTACGGCTGCTGTTGCAAGTGACCTCAGTGTCAGGGGTAAAAGGTTGAGCATACCCTCAATGGGTTCCTTGAGCAACATGCAGATGTTGTATTGATGCCTTTGTCTCTCAGCCTTAACAAATCCCCCCCGTCAAATTTCAACCTACGGTGGTGGTTTATATAGTACGGCATTGCCGTAGACATCCTCAACAACACAATTACTTCTGTACACAGTTAAATGTAGGCCGTTTTGGGAAAACTACGGTCACACATTCCACGATAAGATTAGGGGAAAACAGGTCAACAACAGCCCATAGTTTTGGAGGATTAGAAATACAGTGGAGTGCATTCCTGTGCAAGTGAAAAAAGAAATTAGTGGAACAATTGAAAATCACGCTAATGATTTCAACGACCGAAAATTGCAAGTCTCCAACATAAATCAGCAGTTTAACAATCACGTGCCCATATGCTGTAGTTTAGACGCTCATGTTTTAAGATCGCACACACACATAGCATGAACTGGTAGCATTTGACAGACTAACTGGGACTGCGCGGAATAATCCCAATCAAAACAATGTCCTATCTGCAACAGCTGACGCAGATCATCAAACTTAATCGTGTTTTAATAAACTACTTAAGATAAGTGGGCTGTGATGATGCCTGAAATAACTTTAAATTCGTAATAAAAAAAACCTTCTGATATGTTCAATGAACTGTACCATCCTGAAATAACAATGGACGCCCAGACAAAAATTACACCGTAAATTTTGTCAACATTAGCCGGAGGTTGGTGACTTAACTGATAACAGGCAGTGAATGTTGACATTGCCAAGAGAGGCACGTATCACAGACACTGCACTGCTCCGCTTGTTTACAGTCGGGTCTTGTGGTGTTCATGGTCTTGACCATCCAATTTCCAAAGCAATGACATTACGTGTTGGCACAAATAACAAAAATCACATTTGTCAAATAACACTGCCTTAAAATAATATTATTCGTTACTGTTGAAAAAACTGGTCATCAGAAAACATGTTAAAATATAACTAAAACATGTTACAATATAACTGAAACATGTTAAAAATATTACTTTCGTTAAGCCCCATGAGGTTAAGTGCAGTCTCCAACTCTTATTAACTCCTCTCTGGCATATCTGTGTATGTGCTATGAAGAAGGGACATTGTCCAAAACGTCACCGATTATATATTTTTTATTAAGTCAGTTATTGATGAATGTGATGAGCATTTTTTTTTACGTTTCAGCAATGCAATGATGAGTGCAGTAATTCCGAAATCACATGGAATACTGTAACGATGTGGAGCAATGGTGCAGTGATTAGCACGCTGTGTTATGAACCTGCCGACCCAAGTTAAATTCCTGGTCACTGCTAATATTGCTGGGGCAAGTGTTATCTGAACCGCTCCTGGCCCAACCTTTACCAAACTGCACAGAACAACAAACATCGGAGGGAACATGCCGAAGAGGACAAACCACCACGTAGATAAAGCGATGACAGCTAATTTGGAGGAGGGATTTGGTTGTGGCATCGCATGATAAATATATGCCTTCATCCAGCAGTGGATAGGCCACAAACAATGATACTAATCTTCTTGGTTCTTTCGGTAAAGTCACGTAGAATGGAAATAATAAAATAAAAAAAATAAAACATAATAAAATAATTCTCACGACGTTTCGGCCACAACGCAAGCAAGCCGTCCTCAGGTGGAGAGCAGGTCTGTCGAGTAGACAGAGTCTGAATGTGGACCAGCTGCTTGCGTTGTGGCCGAAACGTCGTGAGAATTATTTTATTATGTTTTATTTTTATTATTTTATTATTTCCATTCTACGTGACTTTACCGAAAGAACCAAGAAGATGAATCCCTGCAGTCACGAAAGCTTTAAATCGAAAATGATAATAATGATCATATTTGAGGGATAGTTATCACTCACCACTGCATACCCATTCCCTACCCAGGACCATCATCTGGTTGTTAAGAGCCATCAATACCCCAGTGTGTAAGAACGCAGTGTTTGCATCAACACTTAAATTTGACAGCCTGGTGTGAACGGGGCCTTAATGTGCAATTGCAAGGCTGACGCTGGATACTAAGGCAAGCATTCTCTTCCCATGAGCAGCCAGGCGTTTGCCTTTTAATCATTAGCTAGCCGAGGGAGGCTGGGCACAAAGACGGGGATTAGGATTTTTTAGAGAGTGGGAATGGTGGTATGTGGTTGCTCACCAACAGTTTCCCTGATCTCACCACTAACAAAACCGCCCCCTGTGGGCATCAGGCCCCCTACCAGCCCGGTCTGCCTCTTACCGTCGCCTTAACCGCATCAGTAATCAAGGCAAGCACATCAGCAAGATCCCACCAGATACAGGTTCTCACACTAACCGCCGTAAACACCAGCACGGTGGCTTACAACGTCTGAGTAAAAGGGACAAGGTACAGAATACATGGCTTGGTGATGTAAGAACAGTTTATTGCACGACTGTATGTAAATTGGAGTACTCCAATGTACACAACCTTGATGATAAACATGTGGTTGTTTGCATATGGGTTACGATTGAAAGATTGTGAGCTAATATGGAATAAACCTGTGATAAGTAAACATGTTTAACCACAAGAGTATAGTATAGTATTAATAATTATTAATGCAGTCAATCTCCAATTACCACGGTTGGCTACGTACGTTGCAAAAGAAGTTCAACATACATACACAATCGTGATTTTACCGAAGCATTTACCATAAAAAATACAGTGCCATGAAGAGTTGTAAAAGTATTGTGTATGATTATTCTTAAACATTTGGGTTGCAGCACTGTAATTGTGCAAGGTAGCATATACTATTCATCCCTCCAGCGATTCCATGAAATGTCAAATTTTAGGTCACAATTCAATTAGAGGGTTAGTTCAAATGTGGTTTTCCAATTGTGTTGTCTCGTTTTTACTAACACAGTTGTAACGTTTATTTGACTCGTGTACAGTTTTTGGTCCATTAAAAAAATCTTTTTTTTTAATATAGTGTACTGGAGTTGCACGAATTACAAATACTCAATGATTACGTGTTATAATTGTTGTATGTATTGTGGGCGTACAAATCGATGTTATACGATACGTGATTACAATCCAAGTCCGAACATCGTGGTAAGTGTTATAGCCCACTGCTTATGATTGTTTTTTCTTTAAATCTCCCATTTTTTCTGGCATCGTGCTAACATAAATGTACAACTGGCCCATTTACAACAGGGCCATTAAAGAAGCACAATGTTTCAATAAAAATATCATTAAATAGCTCACCTCATGTGTTTTATGGGCAACAATGCTGGCACTAGTCACGATGGAAAGGTTTAGATGAGGTCGCTAAACTATTGGCACAAATTTACTCGCTGAAATGTCATTGCGTTCACATTGTTCCACATCGCAAAAAATATTCCTCTATTGATTACGGCGACTTAATACAGAAAGCGCACTTGGCACTACGAACCATTTTGTTTGGAATTCCACATGGCAATGATGTTTGCACGTGAACTGTTGAAAAACTTCTGCAATGTGACAAATTTTGTAGCTCAGGACCAACAAAACCTTTGTACTTTGCGACAGGGCCGACCTTGATGTTTAAAGCACTGGCCCACACCCTCTGCCCACATTCATGGCAATTCAATCACCAAAAACGAGCTTTGGCGATGGTCGGCACGTCACCAAAAGAAAAATGCTGATCGAGTTTCCAGAGACACGTGCAAAAGGGCAGGCCAGGGCTTATCCTTCACCATTTACTTGTTCCCAAGTGCAGCTGAAGTAGAGCATATTTGCAGACCTAAGTAATGTAAATGAAACCATTGTACACTTTCTCCGGAATCCAATGTGCTTTACATGCCTTGTTTCTGACTTAAACACTATCTGAAATCCTTTGCATGTATACATGTCCATCCATCTATCCTGGCCCCTCCTTGTTGGCTCTGGAGCGTTTTTTGCATTGTGCAAACTAAACAGCGCACCAGTCTTTAAAAGCAGCAAGTTTGATTTATAATTGCAGAGAGAAATATAAACCCGAGCACAAAATAGCTCATTAAAGATGATTATCGCATGGTGTGCCATCGCGAATAGGTCAATTTATTCTCCATCGGGTTTTGACGCAAAGCAGCGTATCCTTTTGAACACATTTCATCAAAACTCCACTCTTAAAATTTACCCATAAACGCCAACACTTGTTAATGCATACCATATACTGTTTACCACGATGTTAGCTTTTGTTCACCAAAAAATTGTATGTGACAGAAGTATAATGCAGTAGGCATTCTCCCACTGCCTCCATAATGTAATTTAACACAATCTACGTAACTAGCCACATACTTCGGCGTAATCCAATCCGGTACAGGCATAATGAAACACTTATTCACACCTGTTGTCTATGATTCCAGCCTCCCATAGGGGCCTATCTAATAACCGGGGAGAAAGGCATTGGCGTAATTGAATAACATACACATTCTGTGGTCTGTGGGATCAAGTTTTTATATATTTTTGTTCCCTTAAGCACACTTTATATTTTGTCCTCTTCGAGACGAGGAAAGGAACAAAATCATGACCAAAACTGGGGCAGACAAGAACACTTAAGGAACCACAAAGTATACAATTTAGACAAAACATCACACTTAAGCCAGAGCCTGTATACATAACATTATGCCCTGGGTTGTGTTAAGGGAAACTTTCCATCTCGAGCTGTCCCCTTGCCCCTCCCTTCCCAACCATCCGGCCGGCCATCGCCCATCAGTAAGCAGCACAAAACGTCGTCTTTTTGCAGGATCTGTTAGCAGCACGAGAGCTGCCGCTCTGTCACAGACAGACACAAAGGGCCCATCGACGGGACAATGCTGGCCCAAGCAGGGCCCACGGCAGCCAGCGGGACACACAAAGGGGGCTTGTGGGTGGAGGGCGTGACGGGATAAGGGACAACAAGGCCAGCCTTGGTCAGAGGGGGCTGGTAAGTCATGCTTCTGATGGGTTTGGCACTGGGAAGTTGATGGTAGGAGGGCTGTCACTTTGTACTTTCGCGGACACTGCGAACGCATGGTTCTGCATTCCGCATTTCTGTGTTGAGAGTATTCTATTTGCCGAATTCAATATTTTAAATCGATACGTGTCCAATTACACGGGGACTTTATTGCACGCACAAGAGGACTGTGCACAGAATTGCGTGCGTTAACGTAACATTTGTTTACATCAAAATAAAATCACGCTCCAGAAAACGCTTCGAAGATCTTTCAACAGGTGCTGTTGCAGTGCCACTGCTCTGTAGATACATTTAAAAGTACAAATGTAAACAATTTAAAAGTACATCGTGTGGCACACGCGCGTACACAGTGAAAACATTCTTGTCAAATTGAAATCGAGCAATTGTCCGAGAATTACCTAATCGTTCAACTGTATAAGCTTCTAACATGGTTGTCAGAAGCAGCACCTTGTATAAAAGAAAAACAAACTCTCTGTGGAAGTCACACAGTTGCCTCATTTACACAGGTAAGTACAGTACAGTAATTCGAAGGTAGGGATGGTGAATCATGATCATGAATGTTGCCTAACAGTGCTAGTACTGTATTTACACTCTCAAATAACAGTGACATTCAAACATTCAAGAGGCTGCAAAAAAAAGTTAATTTATGGTTATTACATTACAGTTTTAGTTTTGCGTGACAGCAAAGGCGAGGTCAGGGTAAGTACATGGTTGATTGCGTGTCCTTTGAAGATCGACCACAGAGTTGAACTGTGTGCAGGGATGTTGCTTCGAGCGGTTTCACTTCAAACCCAAATTCCGTAAAGGGCCCGCACGCCACACCTGTGCAATGACTCAGGCCTATGGCTCACCTATATATTAAACAAAAGCGACTTTGTAACACGGACACGAACCGTCTCGAGTAGGCTACAATCGGCGTGCAGCAATATTACACATCCGACTTGCATAACCACGTGGTGAGGCTGAAAGTGGACGTCTGTCCCTCTCTTCATGTGGTGGGCAGAGCTAATCTGCTCGGCCCAAATGTGATCCGTTCCCCTGGGGCCCGATCTTAAATCTGCAGGAATGCAAACACCCAAGAGACTACCAAGCTGTCTTTAACGCGGTTGCCAGAATTCAGAGTTATGGGGCAGCCGAGGAGACTACGGGTGAGCTTTGCAGATATCCTAACAACAAGGTAAATGTTCTGTGGACATTATAAAAGACGTTATGAATACCTTTGCTCTAAAAACTGTTTTGACAATAAAATATTGGCACTGTGCAATGATTAACTGCTGGATTATGTAATTTAAAGGGTAGAAAAATATGATCACATTTTAAATGTTTCTGGTGTAGGGAATTTGCAATGTGGATAATTCATTCGCTCAACACAATCTATCACTTCGCATTTACAGTGTACAATGCGTGCATGTGCTATTGTATTTCAGTGTTCAGATATCTCTGGGTGCTACTGAATTTAAAGCCAAATTGCATTGTATACAGTTCAGTAATTGCATTACATGTGTCACTCAACTAAAGAAATGTGCATAACAATGCAACAAAATGAAAAGATAAATCCTGAATCATCTTTCTGCAGTACAGTAATATGTAAGATCTATAGGTCTTTAAAAATCGACCCTGCCCCCACCCTCGCAATTCAATGAATTGCCATGATTTGGGGTTTAGATTCAATCAAAGAATCAATGTTCTCTCTATTGTGGTGAACGAAGCTGTGTCTAGTGGGAGCGGAGGTCACCAAAACCCATTACGTACAAGGCATATGAATCGAAAGTACTGTAATTGAATCTTACATGCATAGCTAAATGCATGTATTGCGAGTGTAAGAATTGATTTTACTGATCAAATCGATGCATCGTTGCATCCTCAGTATCAAGGTACATTTTTTAAATTATATTCAAAGCACACAGATCTAATGTTAATTAGCAAATCATACTTAAGTTACTGCCTTAATGTGGAACTGGAGAAACATGTGACTTTACATTTGTTGGGAATTACATTGATAATGTGACAAACATTGAGCGGATTGCTGCTCATGGAAAACGACAGCTTTTCGTACAATACTTTAACCACATCCACAAAATTATTGACAGGCTTTGTTTTGCCAGGTGAGAAAGCATTGACATTTGCGGCCACTTTAAAAAGGAAGACCCGAGCCAACGAGTGACATCCAATTCAGTGCAATGCAGGGCTCAAGTATGACGGTAAAGAACGAAACAACAAAAAGAGCTGGAACGGCATCAAAGAAAAGTCTCTCGCGCAACAAAGTTCCAATGCTCATTAGAACGATTAACCTAAAATAAAATAAATACGGACAAAATACCATCGTAACACAGAAAATCTGTACAAAGTAACAATAGCAATGTGGTGGAAGCAACAATCTGAAAGAATACACGACGATCAGAAGCAAACGTATACGACAGGAGGCTTTTACCAATATGCTTTCTCGTTCTAAATGAAAAAGAAAAAATATTGAACAATTTTTACATGGACCACCTTTAAAAAAAATTAGAGTACAAGAACATACACTGGCATGCCTCTTTATAGAGATATACCGCACTTGACAAGGCACTAAGAGTACGCCAGTGCCTATGAAACTTACTACCGCACCGCAATCCTCTTTTTAAGTCGTCGAGTAGAAACACTCAAGAAAATATATCCGCAAAACAGAACAGCGAGTCCAGCTGGGTTGTGTACGCTCCAGAAAACAGGAAATTCCAGCCTGGGGTAAGCCATCCATCCCCGATCCTGTTACTGTGACTGCCATGGGGGGAGAGAGGCTTGGGCATATTAGTATTTTGAGAGCGAGGCACACAATCAGTGCCTCGGCATTGGGATGGAGGGGAAAAAAACGTTGCTCGTCATAAACGGGATGCGCATGGCGTTCATTCTGTTTTCAAACACGGCAGTGGTTCATCATGATAATGACTTTTCTTTTTGCAAAGCGGAGGCAGAGGCGTGTAAATAGTTTTTGCTCGTGCAGTAGTTTCTAAAATAACTGCGTTTGCATTGGCAAACATTCGTCTACCGTGCCAAACAGTTGGGGACCAGCTCACCATTTGACTGCCATCGTTTGAGAGCGTGAAATCAACATATGAGCACGGTGGAACAGAAAACTGTAAATTGGTCGCAGCATGTCACACATTATTTCAAAGATTAGTTTTCATTTAAAAACAGCTGGTATTTTATGTAAATGTAATGTATTACTAATGTCTTCTACGTGCAATGCACAACGTTATTTGAACAAAAGGATATCATTGCAGGTGATATGGATATTTAAGTTTGAGTATATAATGGCTGTGTGGAAATGTAATGTGCATTGTACAATCTATTGCGGTACATGTATTTTAATAAAGAAAATTCTTACATCAGAATTTTAATTACAGTGATTATTGTGCTACCCGAGCCCAAATGTCATTGTTCACCTTGGCACCAAATATTTACAGTAAATGTATTCCATAATTACTCCACGACATTCGGAGAAGAATACAATATATCCGGTTTCAATGCAATTATTCATACACATGCCATCATTGCTTCAGAAACCTGTCAACCAACTTACCATCAACCCTGTTCGCCCGCACAATCGATGTCCATCACTCCTGTATAACCACTCTCCAATTACAAAATAATATCATTACATAATATAGTTTATAAGAAAAGTCGTGCGTTTCATTCTAAAAACAAAAGTTACATTTATTTTAACAATCAGTCTTCTACTTGTTTTTTGTTGTTTTTCCAGTGGCAGAATAATTCCACGTTTTGAGATGTAACAATTACAATAATATTTCTTCCATTGTTTGCAACGGTGGTAATGGCCAACTCGGTCCCTCCATTCAATTCGGCAAAGATAGAGCTCCTGTGCGAGCAATTACCGAGCTTATCTGCAGTGTTAACCGACTCCTGGGGCTAGACACATATCCATCTCGGGCCCCGAGACACAAACGGGGCTTTGTGTGTGTGAGTGTGTGCAGGCATAAATGTGCCCATCCCCCAAAACAGGCAGCTGTGTCCAAGTGCCCTGAGCCCATAAACCATTCCCTATTTCTCCCACATTCATTTCTTCGCCGAGGTTCAATCTAAAGCACGATTACTCAACCCATTACTTCAACTCTGCGTTTTTATATTTACACGGCATGACTGGGCGCAGAGTACACACGCTGTCAGGGTGGGGCCAAGCATCACCATTAGCTTCTGCTTATTCTATTGTTGACGAAGTTGCCTCGGAGGCAATGCAGACGGTGGTAGATATACCGGTTTACATGCGCCGTGTTGATAAGGTACGTTTGTTGAGAAACACTTCACGGATGTAAATGTAAGATGAAATAGGCTCACCTGTGCAAGGGGCTAGGTTGTATTACTCGTCTAACACGTAGGCTTTCGCGACCAATATCCATAACAGGTTTTTTTTGGTTAGATCACGTAAATATATTGCATTGCTACACCGCAGGTTCCTTCGATGGTGGCAGCAGTGGATTGATCATGGCTGCTGATGATCGTACGACAAATTGCTAAACATTCTAAGACATTCGAGGGGCACAACCTAGAAAACACATCAGTATAGATATACAACTCTGGGGATTATAGGAGGCAGGCCAGGATCAAAATAAAGCGGTGAACGGAAGCACGTCTGAGTGCTTTTGGATAAACCGACCTTGATAATGAAGAGTAACATTCCAATATGTCAAAGGACGAATGTTTTCAATGAGCGTCTAATACCTGCCTTGACAAATGGATCAGAAACGTGGAATCTGACAAAAGGAAATGGAACAAAAGCTGAGAAGTGCGCAAAGACACGTGGAGAGAGCTGCACGCTTGGAATTGCACGCACGCAAAGGGGCACGTTGGTCGGAACTTGTGTAAACTGCAGCCATCAAATTGATTGTTATAAGTGGATGTTTACAGGACACATTCCTAGACGGAATTATAGCAAATGTATGTACTGTACGTTGAAACTTCTTCCGCACCGTACATAGTCGACTGTGCTAATCGAGACTGACAAAGGAACGGCAGCCAAAAACAGGATCACGTCTGAGAAGATCAGAGACGGAGCGATGAGATCAGCCCAAAAACGCAGGATCGAGATTAATTATTGTGTCCCGTGAGTAACAGCGACGACAGAAAGGAAGCGTTCATCCAGCAGTGGATAGGGTATTCCTGATTATGATGTTAATGAATTAATAATCCATGTAGTAAAGCATAGTATACAAAGAAACATTTGAAAAGAGATGTTGTATATCATTACAGTTGTATGTATAAAAATGAAAGTGCATTATGCATGTAAATGAGTATCATATTTTTTTAATATGTAAACTCAGCCACAGTGGTTAATGTAGGCTACCAAACAAAGCAGGGCTTCTGCCGGCACATAACGAACCAGTGTTATTCCTCTCGCAGTGTACGCTTTCAAGATTTGCAACGATACCCCCCTTCTCCCAGTGCACACATGCTGGCAGATGTCCGCTCAAATGCTTTTGTACTGTGCCACAAGAGCAGGAAATACCAGTGACCGTACGTCGACATTCTACAACATAACTGAACAGTTTGAACCACTGTATTATGTACACACAGCACAGTTGGTCCACATTACATGTTTAGAATGAAGTGCATTCCTGTTGGATTTGTTTTTATACAAGACGTAATTGTGCATAATCAGAGTTACCTGGCACACGTTTACTTAAATTAATCCAAGATAATGTTCCACATTTAAGAGAGAAATAGCCTATATATGTGCAATGCCATGCGGTATATTGTAGAATACACACGTTAAATAAAAACAAGTACCCTTAACTGATGCAGTTCAATAAAGCAGAATAATCAGTCATGACCAATCCACTGCTGGTGTGATAGAGGTCAAAACCGGGGTCAGGTCACTCACCACTGTAGCCATTGGCAAGAATCAAACTCGAGTCATCGGGTTTAACCAGTTGACGGAGGGGCGGAATTATTATTTTTAAAAAATGATTAATCAATTTATGCTGGGTGCTTAGCTCATTGTGAATGTTACAGGGGAATTGAATGAAATTACAAAAACATATCCCCAAAAAACAAATATGACACTGTATTTGGACCCCAGACAATGTTTGGCATGGGATGTTAGGTCAAAACAAAACGTTGTCTGGTGTCCAATGACAAATTCATTATAATTTGGATTTCTAACCACACCACTTAATGAAGTGCCTTCCTCTGCTCGTATGGAAATAGTGATTTCATTGCGGCGCAATTGGGAACATGCGTGACTCTGGGGGATCATGTGGCTTGTGGACTCGTAAGGAGTGAGTGGGTGGCAGGGTTTTGTCAGCGGCAGCATGTATCTGCGGACTTCCTGCCAAACGACTGTCCCTCCGTGATGTGATGCATTGAGTGAAACTACTAAATGTCACAAAGCCCCCCCCCCTCTCTCTTTCCACATACGTGCACACAAAACACACGTGGAATATTTTAGCATGTCTCATTCAAGTGTGTACTTGTGACATATTTGTTTCTTGGAAAATCTTCTGGGTTTATGTTTTTCGATTAGTGTGGCCAGCAACGCAATACAGTCATGCTAAATGAAACCAGTACACGAAAACGAAAGGTGAGACACAATAAGGCTCTAAGGAGAATCTAGTCACAGCACACAATAAGCACTAAAGCCACTGTTCCAGCTCTCAAATTCCTCCAGGTATGGTCTCGACCTTTTCATCTTACACAGCTCAGTGGGAAGGATTAACGCGCGAAATAAACATAACGTAATTGTGAAATTGTAAACTTTGATTCTAAAACAAGAGACATGATTGCATATTTTGCCAAATAGAGGTCTGGTGATATTTCTTTTTTACAGCCCTTTTGATAATCTACTGGTCGATGCTGGCCTTCTCAAGCTGTGCTATATTGATTAATACTGAATACGTTTATTCTTTAGAAAAAAACCCACCAAAATCATCTCCAGTCAATGCATATTCATGAATGGGGAATACACAACCATGACAAAACAAGGAATTACACATAACTAAACACAGTACAGTATTGTTTATATAAACAGACAAGCAGTGTACGGGATCTACTACGGATGCAATGGAAAAGCCTCAAACCCTCCGTGTGAATTGTGAACAGAAGAGTGAGACAAGGCGATTAGAAAGAGGAAAATCCGTTCTAGACTGGAGGATCCGCAGAAGAGAAGGAACAAGCTCCCATTACGAGGAGATTAATGTGCAGATCGGAGTAAAATGTGACCGAGAGAGGCAAGGCCATGTTTGCTGCAGCGGGGAGTGAGAGTAATGAGAGAAGAGATCAGAAAGGTGAGTAGGTGCGAGGTCATGAATGATTTGAGATATCCGATAGCTAGTCAGATGTAAACGTATACACAGAGGATGCTTGCTACCTGTATGTTAGAAAGACACTAACCGTGAACACATAACCCCCCCCCCCCCACATGTGTCTGGGCTAGAGTCGACAACTCATGTTGCATTAAATTCGTGATGGTTTGTCATGCCACTCACTGGTCAAGCAACTGATTGATCAAGCCACCCAATTCACGTGAAATTTGTTTATATTATATTATTCGAGTTTGTCCTAATGTGCTGTTTTATACAGTGTATACATGATTTGTCCTGTACACCGTATTGATATGCTTAGGAATTTGGACGCTACAAAATGTATCATTATTGTATCTCACCAATGCGGATTCCAATACTGTAGAGCTATTTTAATCCCTTCTGTGCTACGAGTCTAATTTTGAATGTCCTTTGCTTTACCGCTCAAATCCGAAGTGTCAACCCAGTAATTATCTCGTGTTATTTTTGCATCGCTACAAAAACACTCACGAATGACAGCTGCTGGATCGGGTTCACACTCTTTAAACACAAACTAGCAACACACTCGCAGTTTCACATCACATCACGGAAGATTTGTTTCATTTCCACCGGTCTTAAACACTGTGGTGTACAACAGCAAAATTAGACAGCATTTGTGTTCCCAAGTTTTTTTTTAAGACAAATCACGTTGACGATATCCAGATTTTGGCAATAACACACATGTTCCAAAACCAACCCCATCGAATACCACATGGAATGTCACTTTTATATACCTAAAATAAAATGTACCGTTATATTAATGCTGGTTGACGGGAGTGTGTATCAACAAATTGGCACACATGTTTGCATTGTCGGTGGCTGCTACATCACAACAGGAATCTCGCTGCACTGCTCAGCCACTGTGTATGGAGATAAGCTTAGTGTATACTAGGGGTCTCCTTTGTCTTACCATTCACGTACTGTTATTGTATTCTCCCCCCCTCCCTCCCGAGTGGAGGGAAACGTATTACGTTTAATTCTGAGAATTCCTCGATAATATACACACACACACGAAACCCTACAGGGCTGTAAATAATTGGCTACCCTTTCCTTATGGCCACAACAAAGCCCAGCCAAATCCTCCAGATAGAACAACCACATACCAACACACAGCCTAAAATGCGCACTACATAACATAACAACAACAAAAATGACAATTTACGCATCATCCAGTTATGGCCTTGTCTCAAGACTGTTTTTAAAAAAGGCACGCCACTAATAAGTGGGTTTTGGCTTCATGCGGGAGAAAGGACACGGATGAAAACCTCCACCTTGCCAACCGAGAATCACAATCTTTATTTAGACTGGAGGGAGGAATCCAATGAGCTATAAAGCGCTTTTTCACAGGAGAGATGTCCAAATCAGACGGTGACATTCAACACCATCTCATGGCCAGCTTTTCCAAAACCACAAGTCTACAACACCTGGCAAGCACCTAATCTATGATCACTAACCAGGCTAAGGACCAGCTTAGCTTTCCAGACATAAGGCACATTGAAGGCGATTTGGTCGAAGGTTCACAAGTTATTAAGTAAGCTCCTGATGAACCCCCCAAGAACAAGACAAAGATCCCCCGTACAGCCTTAACAGACTTTTGAGGCCAGCAAAGTGCTTTAAGCGTCCGCCTTTGTATCCCTGGTGGCGATGTTTACACACCGCATCAGGCACTAATTTGGGGCTGAGTCGACCTTGGCGAAGCCCAGGACCGGTTCAGATAATTGCCACTGATGTTGGCCGTGAGCACACACACAAAGACAAAGATCCCCCGTCTAGCCGTAACATACTTTTGGGGCAAGTGCTGTTTACGAGTACCTATGAAGACCGGCACGGCACACACGAGTGGGTGGATGGCCCGCCTTTGTCTCCCCAGTGGCGATGTTAACACACCGCACCAGGTACCCATTTGAGGCTGAGTCGACCTGGGGGAGACCTAAGACCGGTTTCAGATAATCGTCACCGGTTCGGGTCGCCGTGGTTCGTGGCGCAAACGCGTTAACAGCACCACAACCATTCACAACCAGCAAAACACAAACACATCACACGCAGACACACGGACACACGGCACATACCGAGAGGTCGAGGTGGGCCCTCTCCTTGTGGGACACGGCTCGGATGACCCCGCTTCTCCATTGCCACTCGTGTATCCGCTCCAAATCCGCACTGCCCTCGGCGGAGACGCGCATGAACCTCTTGCCTACCAGCTCCTGCCTCGGTTCGTTGGCCATGCCTGGCAACATCAGCGGGTCCACATCGCCGGGTGTATGAGCATCGGAGAGAGATGACTAAATAGACAGCATCAGCAGCGCCACGGTTCTTGAAGGAACACTAACAAAAGGAGACGATGGGCTGACTTACAAGAGGTATCCACCGCCTAAACTGGTCCTCCTCTTCCTCCTTCTCCTACCTTCGCCTACCTACCAACCCACCGTACACCACCCCGACCCGCACGCCGTGGTCTTCTCAACGCAGTGAACAAGGCTGGAGGAGGAGAATCAGCAGCGCGGGCACTGAACTCGCATCCCACGCGGGGCTTCTACGGCAGCTCGCTCCCTCCCTGTCTCCCTGTCTCGACACGCGGCCCAAGTGGCGCACAGACACACGCCACGTTCCCCTGCTGGCTGCTGACTGCCTGGGGGGAGGGGAAGGAGAGGGGGTTGGGGGAGGAGGGGGAAGGGGGGAGGGAGGTAGGTGGGGGAGGGAGGGAGGTTGGGGGGGTTCATTCTGCCGTGGGGAGGGGGGGGTCATGCTGCCTTTGGGTGGGAGGGGGCGAGGTGGGGGGATGGGGGGAGGGAGATGGGGGGGAGGGGGGGGCGAGATGGGGGGAGGGGGGGAGATGGGGGGTGGGAGGGAGGGGGCGAGATGGGGGGAGGGGAGATGGGGGAGGGGGGGGAGATGGGGGAGGGGGGGGAGATGGGGGAGGGAGGGGGCGAGATGGAGCAGCGGGGGGGATGCTGCGTTCCATCCAGCGCGCTGTTGTAAAAATATACACGTCCACATGTACACGGCCACATGTACACGTCCACATGTACACGCGAGATGAGCGAGAGAGAGAGAGAGACGCCAGCCAAGGCCGGCCAACCACGCCGGCTGGCTGCTTATGGCTGGGTTGTTACTATCCAGCCGCTTGGTATTTTGTCAACAGCAGCAGCAGCGGCAGTAGAAGCCATTGTCTATCCACTGCTGGATAGACAATGCCATCACTTGTGGGACACACAAAGCCTGGCCAATCAATGTAGGGTGCGCATACCCACACACTCACGCCACAATCGAACAATGGCAATTTCAATTGACAATTATTCACCCAGGAAGCATCACTGAATCTCAAGATGTGAATGTTTGGCAACAATACCATCAATGAGTGTTTGGTCCGCGTGGGAGGAAACCGGAGTGCCTGGAGAAACCCCACCACGAACACGAGGAGGAGGAGGTGATGATGGCTCACGCAATAGCCCATCGCTCACGAACCCAGTGCCCGCTACCATCATCCATCTCACTCCTGCAAATGAACTGATCTAATCGCTCAATATTTCGCGGTGGTCGTTCGCTCATTTTAACTGCAATTCTGTCACCGGTCTCGTCCATCGAACATCATCCCAGTGCACGTGTCGATGCAGACAATTGGAGTACAGCTACACGCGTGGCAATCTTCTAACGCTGCACACGCCACACGAGGTGTCAGATTATTTGTTTTAAAGTAAGGGGCCGTCCATAAATGACGTCACGCGATTTTGGACGATTTTTGACTCCCCCCCCCTTCGTTACACGGCGTCACAAAAAGTCAGACCCCCTGAAATATGACGTCACAAAGCTCTGCACCCCCTCCCCCCCCAATTTGTTTTAACATGTTTTAAATCGATTCAAACTATTGTCATTGTAGTGCGTATTTAATGTGCCGCTGCCCTCTGATGTTGTAGGAGAAAACATTAATTAAAAGTATATTTAATTAAGTAGAACGTGTTGTCTATATTTATTTAAAGTTGCGCATTTTGATGTGGCGTCACATTCCTCAACCCCCCTCCTCGTCACACATCGTCACAAATTTCTGACCCCCCCCCCCCCACCTAGGTGCGTGACGTCATTTATGGACGACCCCTAAAGTACCGTGCCTTCAACATCATCAACAGCAGCCAATGGCTATCCACTGTTGGATGAAGTCCCAACTTACAAAGTCGCGATCACTCACATCCGGTGCTGCATTCATCCATCCCACTCGGGCACACAAACTGACCCAATCGCCTTGTCTGCAAAGTGGTCAGTCGTCCTCGTGGACACATTCTTTCTCTCTCTCTTGGCTCGGCTTTTGCTGTTGAAAATTCAAGAACGTCTCACGTCTGTGTGTGAGACGCCAAGCAGACACTTTTTTTTATCCGCAATGTAATGTGTTTCTAGAAATGCTGTCAGTCGTGTGGGTGTGCAATTGTCTTTTTGAAAATGATGTTTTTTCCCACAAATAGTTTGGGTTGGAAAACATTATTTGTGTTTGTGTACTGTAGCGGTTAGCGCCCTGTGCTCTAAACCCAGTGACCCAAGTCCAATTCCCACTCACGGCCACCACCAGTGACGATTATTTGAACAGGTCTTGGGCGTCCTCTAGGTCGACTCAGCCTCAAATGAGTGCCTGGTGCAGTGTGTAAACATCGCCACTAGGGAGACAAAGGCGGTCAGGCATGGTGTTGGCCACCAACCACCCTGTGTACCGTGCCAGCCTTCATAGGTGCTTGCTAACAGCACTTGCCCGAAAAGTATGTTAAGGGTATAAGGGGGATTTTTGTCTTTATATATAAAACTCTGCCTCACAACTAAAATAAAAGTTGCATGCAGTTGTTTAAATCAAGGTTGCTTGAGCACTGGCCAAAAAATCCCAAAATTCCAAGCGACCAGCAACCGACAGCACTGTCGAGGGCACAATATAATAGATATGTTCTAAAAAGATACTTGGGCCAAGAGGCGATGGGAGAGAAGTCGAGCAGTGCGAGGAAAGATGCAGAGAAATAAGGGTTCGGACCTGCAGTGTGGTGGTTGAACACACTCCACTGTGGATGAGACAAAATTGTCTGGTAGATAGCCCAGTTTTCAACGTGGGTGGATGATAAAGCTCGCAGTTTACGTGCACATGAGCAAAGTGTCAAGGGCCATCACACTCACAATCCTATTTGTTGCCAATTTTTTTTTTTATAAACCGATGGAATTGGTCTTGGGAATTCACTCAAAAGTGCAATCATCCTCAAGCTTGGAGAAAAATTGTGGAAATCTGCATCGTTCCACAAAAGCTTACAGCAACACCCGAGGACATGGGATGGTGTTGTACAGTATTTTAAGAGGATAAATTTCACGGTTTGAGTCACTGCAAATAATCTATTTGTCCTGCACCAACTTCGTCGCACACACATGCTCACACATACATCTACTGCTATACACAAAGACAGAGGCAAATATCATACATGTAGCCTTAACAGACTGTTGGGGCAAGTCATGTTAGTGAGCACCTATCAAGGCCAGCACTGCACACGAAGGGGTGGGTGGCCAACACCACGCCTGGCTCCCTTTGTCTCCACAGTGCTAATGTTGACACACACTTCACCAGGTCATAATTTAAGGCTGAGTCGACCTATGCATAAACAAACATGTACATGCATATACTCTTGCACATGTACTCCTGTACATAATCATCATGAGCAATGATCTATACACTGCTGAATGAAGGCCGCTTCAAAAGCAGCCACCATATCTCAGGATCCTGCAATGTAATAAATCCACCAAGTAGCACCCGCACAACTGATTTCATCGCTCCATCTCCACGGCAGGCATATTCTAAGCCTACAATAAATGCATTGCTAGATGAACCACCACATTTACATTTAACCAGGCGACAGCTCAACGGAGACAGTCGTGTCTGGAAAATGCGACCAGGAAAATAGAAAAAAACTGGTTTTGCCTTGGGCAATGCGGTCTGTGTAAATGAGGCCAAGGTATGGATTGTATGCACCTACTGTGCACACTCACTGTTGCTAAGCGTTTGCACATGCAATAGAATATTCTGATGCTGCACAGACCACGCACGGTATCAGATGTTTAAAGTACGGTACTCAATTTCAACATCGCTACCATCAGCCATTGTCTATCTACTGCTTGATGAAGTCCTCTCTCGCCATCAACATCCCCCGTTGCCCACTGTTGCTACCGTGTTCACCTTCATTACGTGTACATGAACTGATATCTCATTCGCACCTTGCAAAATAGCCAAAGCAGAATATCCCTGGCTTCAATACTCCACGAAGCTTATGGGCCACAACCTTAAAGCACAACCGCACAAACCATGACAGATGATACACAAATGTAAACACGTTAAACTCTGCAGCAGTGTGCGAATTTGGTTACCCTGAACAAGGCCATGGACCATATAACGTGACGCAATGCCCGATACACAAAACGAAGGAGGTGGCATTATCACAACCATACACTCTGCTACTCCTGACGCAACTATCTGGCTCATCAACCACCACAATGTAAAATTACACTCGTTGCTCTACAAAGGAGTAGGAGGCGGTGGTTGTTGACCTGTCCTTTGGCTGCTATTGTCACCAGTCTCATCCGCAGACAATCGTCATCTCATACTGGTGTCGAAAAGCTGGTGTACGTTTATTGTGTGAAATGTGCACTGTGACTGATGGACACAAACCGAGCGTTGGTATTCACAAGGCAACGGTGGTGTGGTTTAAATCCTCCCTCAAGGCGCATAATGTATCTCCTCTTGCTTGCGGTTCTCTAAATTAGATTGTCTTCCTAGTTTTCCCTCCCCTTGCCCGATAATACGTTTATGTTAATTTATAGTGCTTTAAATACATGCCTGGTGGAAAGGGGGCTTTATAAATGCAATTGATTAATATTATTAAGACTTTACATAATTCTCATACTGCATGATATAATGTACAGTATATATTGCTGTCCACGATACAATAATATACAGCTCTGATAATTCAATGCTCTGTAAAGGCCCTTTACCACGTCGTGTCGGTCATGAGGCTTGGTGTTGTTTGACCATACTTAACCACACTTGTCAGTGCGGGACGGTGAAATGGGAACGCACGTGGCATGGCCACACACATCACTCGCCACAGATTTAGCCGTGACCGGGAATTGAACTCGTGTGGCCAGGTTAACAGCGCCACCTCTCCCTCCATAGTATATTTTCAGGTCTGTAACAGAAACAAGCACTGTCATTTGAAGGACATTAGAACTCTTGCTGTTGCGCTGAATGGGCCCTACGGTGTTAGACGGAGGACTCTCACCAATAATAAGACATGGCAACCGATACCAAATGTGTTTAATAGGCTGTGACTGCTGATTAAACTTTGAAAGCCAAAACCAGACGCGTGGCCCAGAGGTTGCTTGCTTAAACAGCTCCTGCAGGGAAATATTTGTCCAATAGACTAAAATATAATTATGCTTTTTTTCTGTGGCGAAACAGACTCCTATCGATATATTTTTCTTCTCGGTAGCCAAAACTCCCATTACTGCATTGGGTTGAATGCTAAGATTTATAAAACGCTCCATAATGAGACACCCCTCCCAAACCTGTACCTGGTGGGTCACACACACCTACTATACCGGATTAAAAGACGCACCCAGTTTGGCTTAAAATATAAGGACATTGTGCATCTTATAATCTGGAGAATACACTAATTCTTAACGTGTGCCTCTTCTCAAATACAATCAACTATCCTCAAACATGTACGTGTTTGTATTGAATACTGCCACGGTATTACGGTTAGCGTACTGGACTTTCAATCCAGAGGTGGCCGATTCACCAATGAACCTCCTTGCGTGGCAGATGAAACAATTGGATTGTTTCTCAAATTCCCCCCCCCAACCCCATCTCGGCCCACCCAACTTCATCTTTCGGCAACCCACTTGTGGTGAGGTAAAGCGTGGGTACTCCTAGGGGACATCTACGGGCTATCTGACCATGGATTGTGGTAATGATGATGACTCCCACTTCTAAAAAAAAACATTTTGTAAAATTCGTCTGCAGATAAAAAAGTACTACGGTTGGAGAAGCATCATCTTGATGAGATATTTCACTCCCCACAATTGTTTGGACATTAACTCCCACCTCTTCCAAGATGTTTTACGGATATGAACGACAGATAAAGTAGGTCAAATGCTCTCAAAAGCAGTTCTCTATAGTCCCTCGAGCGAAGACCCTTTCGCTGGCAGTGACACGAGCAAGTAATTTCAGAGGTGAAAATTAACTTTTAAAAAATATATATCTATGATGGAAAACATTATTGATCTTAGTCACTGCTGACGTGGCAACGCGTGGCAATGCATGGCAAGCCCGCTGCGTGACTGTGTGGGTTTGTTGTTTGAGCCCTGGATTGCGCCTCGGGATTGTCCCATCAATCACGTGGCTTGCTCTTCTGGATTGTCTTGCGTGTAGGAATGGGTCTGTATCTTGGTCGTATTGGCACCTCCCAGGCAAACTCGCGTTTAAAGCCCTTTGTCCAATCCACTGCTGGGTGAAGGCCAGGAATACAACTTGGGTCGTCGGGTTCCTAGAGCAGTGCGCTAACCACTGCAACACCACTGCAAACCCTAATACCGTGCAGTACTGAACTCAACTAGTATGCAATATACTGAATATACATATACAAAGGATACATATATATTAGCACAACAACATTCAGTACACCTCAACCTAATCCACATATTGATGGAAACAGATTTAACACAATGCACTTACTGGATTATTGAATCTCGTCTGCTGGTACAGACATGTTTTTCTTGTTTAGGTTTAGTTGTGCTTTATTTTTGCATGACCTTGTTTGAAATGGCTGGTTATATCTCTATCCTTTCCCCGAATCGCGCCTTGAGATTCCCTATTGTTATCTAGACGCTGTATAAGTTACACTTATTTTTAGTCGTTTCTTAATCCTATCGGCCAAGCGAATTGTTTGACCATACTTCCCCGCGCCGGTCAGTGCGGGTTGGTGGTGGGCTTCCAGGACCAGTGGAAGAGGCCATTATTCGCCACTTGTGTTATAGCCAAGGTCGGGAATCAAAGTCAGGTCACAGAAGTTCACAGCGCAGACCTGGGAAGCTCAGCAGGTTGTGCGCCTGGGTGAGTGACCACGATGCGCGAAAGGCAGTCGTCGTAGGCGTACGTGCAGTAGAGGGCAGTGCGGTTAAATCCATTGTTGTTTTGGACACTCAAACCGCACCTTCGTCATCACGGGGTGTGTCACGCGTACCAGAAGCTCGTCAACACATGCCTGCCTACCAAATGTCCCCATTCGCCGTTCCCAGGCCACAGGAATTTTCCCGAAAACAGGCACTGCTCCAGGGACTGTCCAGTGGGGGTTGGGGTGGACTTCTGGGGATGGGGAGAGATGGAGAGGGAGGAGCGAACCTTTATTTTAGCACGACCTTGTTTACAGGGAGGACATACAAAAAAAACCATAGGGGGTGTTGGCACATTTATTGTACCAACAAGTTTTGACTTGACTGTAAGAATTTTAAAAGCAGGGTATGAGCCTTCAGCAAGGGGCGAGGTGGGGGGGCGAGAAAGGGGGGCTCAGCCCCCCTATAGCCATTCCTCCCCGAAGTTACGGGACTGGCGAGAAGTGGCAATGTTGGTGCTGGTAGTCAGTTGGGGTATTAGGGATAGGGCACCAAGTAACTTAAGATACCCCTGATTCATAACAACAAAAATTAGGGGTTTTCAAATATAATCTTGAATTAAAATCCTACTAAATAAATCTAAAACACCGATTAATACAAATAGCTAATTCACCTCCCCCTTCTCTCGTTTCACTAGATAAATGTTGTCTTTACTGACTTGAAAAGTCCCCCAAAACAATATCTACATCTCTATTTTATGTCATTTAACTGAGATCGTATTAATTGACAGGGGGGGGGGGTCCCCAAAATTATTTCTGCTTCGGGCCCCCTAAATCTCTCGGCAACACCACTGTTGATGTCACCGGTTAATGTAGTTTGCTTGAGACATTCCGCTTGGAAGTGTTGGTCTGAAAAGCCAATAAAGTGGGCTGCTGGATTTACAAAACAATAACAACAATAGAAATGCACGGTGTTTATTTGTAGAGGCACCAGAGTTCTGCTTCTTGTTTGGTTTCATCCACTTGCAGCTCACAACTTGGTGGTGGTTGTTGTTGTTATTGTTGTTGGTTGCGGTGGTTGTTCTTGGTTTATTGCTATGGTCGGTTGTTGTTGTGGCTGGTTTGTTGGATTTGGTGGGTTGTTGTGGCTGATTGTTGTTGTGGCTGATTGTTGTTGTGGTCGGTTGTTGTTGTGGCTGGTTTGTTGGCTTTGGTGGGTTGTTGTTGTGGCTGATTGTTGTTGTGGCTGATTGTTGTTGTGGTCGGTTGTTGTTGTGGCTGGTTTGTTGGCTTTGGTGGGTTGTTGTTGTGGCTGATTGTTGTTGTGGTCGGTTGTTGTTGTGGCTGGTTTGTTGGCTTTGGTGGATTGTTGTTGTGGTGGGTTGTTGTTGTGGCTGATTGTTGTTGTGGTCGGTTGTTGTTGTGGCTGGTTTGTTGGCTTTGGTGGGTTGTTGGTGGTGGGTGTAAGAGTGGAGCGAGCAGAAGACGACGACACAGGCGGGGTGCGGGGTGGGCGGAGCGAATGTCGATGCCTCCTCGGGTCGCGCAGTTCTGACGCAACCATCACTACCACCACCACCGTAGTCGCCTCCGCTTCTTCTACTACTGCTGCTGCTGCTTTCTCGACTACTCACAGCTTGCTGCCTGTGAGGGAGGTGATCCACGTTCTTCTTTACAAGCGCCGAGAGACAAATCCCCGAAGATGGTGTCGTGGCTCATCTCGAGGCTGGTCGTGTAAGTCTGCCTGCAACAGCGGCACCAGCATCATCAGCAGCATTTATTACATTACAACATCACCAAAACCGGATCCCTCTGGGGTACTGCGGGACTAGCGGGATGTGGCCTAGGCTTGGTTCTTTTTCTTCTTCTTCTTAGCTGTGCGCGTTCCTGTGTGTTTGTTTGTTGTTTCTCCGAATGAGGATAAGAGACGTGGAATGAAACATCGGCGATGCGTAATTGGCGACACGGTGGTTACGGGATGCTCGCTGCATCGAGCGATGGGGACGTCGCGTTTGTTAAACCTCATCGCTTGTCGTTAGCCGGACTAAAAGTAAACATTTTGTGACTCGTTGTACACATCCACGTTACAAAAGCGTCGCTGGCAATTGCCAGTGGATATGCCGGGCGCGTAAGTTGTGAGGTGCCAAAACAGCTCGTTGTGACATCCGCGGCCGGGTGAGAAAGGGCCCATTTCTGGTGCCATTATTGGTCACGAGGGATGTTTGTTTTGTTTGTTTGACCCACACTTCGCCATGCTGGGTTAGTGCAGACTGGAGAAAGGAGGTGGATGGGATGGATGGGGAGGGAAGAAGAGGCCGAAGATCAGACGGGTTCACACAACGCTCGCCACAGATGTTTACACGTGGGCCTGGGAGTCGAACTCTGGTGGCTTTGGGTTCAAAAACAGGGCCCTCACCCCCAATCATACACGTGGCAGGTAGTTTATGAATATTGTACCTTCGATCGGAATAACATGAAACTGCAAACTTTGTACTACAGTACATACATATACTGTTGATATTGGTCATACACATGTTAAACACTCGAATCGAAGTCGTTTGAAAACAGAGTTTTGTCTTAGTACCAAGGGTACACATACACCCAAGTACTCTTATAATTAAACAATTTACGAGTACTTGAGTCGTAACTTAGCAAGTCATAGCTTGTGTGTTTTGTGTGCCCTTCGTGATGGATGTTAGGAATGCATGGAGAGTAATGTGCGTGTGAAGTACACATACAATGAGTGTTATAGGCTAACGTTTTGAATGCTATTAACCCAGCCTTTCTGACTTGAGTTCGATTCCTAGCAATGGATAACATTAGTGGCAAGCGATAACTGAACTTGTCTTTTTCACCAACCCACATTGGCAAAACGTGAATTATAGTCAAACGCCCCCCATGACCGCGACCCGGTTTTGGGAGGCTTTCGTCCAGTGGAGTGTGGTAACAATGAGTTGGTGAAGAAACTCACGTTATATATACACACACAATATACTGTACATCAGATTGCATTGCTGACATGACATGCACGTTTTGGGTTTGAACCTGACATCGTCAGGCATTGACAAAGGTGTTGTTTTGTCGTGAAAGTTAATCATCATTTTAAAAATAAACACTGAGAACAAATGACGTGTGGCTCTATAATGGCAATGCGTCAGCACGGCCATATGTTTGGTCGGATTTTGTGATGATTGTATTTGTTTCGATTGTTTTAGACAAATAGATTACAGTAAATAACGGTTGAACGTCAAAGTTATACAGAATTGTATTTCTCAATGTGGATCAAATACTTTTTTGGGTGGAGTAATTGATGGTGCAGTGGTTAGTAGACTATGCTGTTAACCTTGCAACAACCTGACTTGGTGGCCAGTGATATCTGCTTCAATCCTGCCCCCCCCCCACCTTTAACAATTGGCACGAACTAGCGTGGTGAAGTATGGTCAAACAATTCCATGACTTTCACATGGGAAGGCATAAATCCAGTGGTAAACTTACAAGTGGTTGTGTATTCACTACCATGTAATACTCGATTTGTAGTGAAAATCTAGTTTATTAGTTGAGCTAACATTCGTCCACAGTTTTGTTTGCCGAGTTAAATCCCTGGCCACGTTTTTGGTTTGTCAACAGGAGTAACATCGTCGTGATGAAGTTCTGTTCAACTCAAGCCATCTCGTTATGGTTTAGCCGGGCACTAAATCTCATTGCCCCATGTGCTGAATTTGCTTTGGATGGTGGAGTTGTTTTTGCAGCATTCATGGAAATTACACATTTCTTTGGCAGGAAATATATGAATAACTATACCTCCCAGTGGTCCTCACCAGGTGGCCCGTGTAGGCCATAATTTGTAAAATCCTTTAGTTTTATTCCACTCGCACATGGGACAATATCTCGAATATCTCGATCCCAGTCTTCAATATGCCTTGGTCAAATTGTACGTGTTTTTGGGATGTTTTCAAATGCCTGAATTTCTGGATCAATTTCCCTTTCACATTTACATTTCACATTTACATATTCATTTAAAATCCAATATAGTGCTGCATTTTGTAATGCTTTCTTTTGTTTCGTACTTTTCTTATTTTTTACTCATGTCTCCTCCTTGAAAGTCATACTTTTAGTTTCAGCAGGCGCATAGCTGATTATAAGTAAAATACTTGAATTACAGGTACAGTCATAATTTTACTGACCCTAGAAGTATGTACGCAGTCAGCCCAGGCTGGATTCTCAGATATATCAGTCGGGTAATTACAACCAAGAGTTACACATTTTGAGTGGCCACTCTAAAAATAAACAGTGTGTGGATAGATCAAAACTAAGCTGACAGTTGAATTGACAAAGGCATAGTTTTACTAGATTGACATGTGAATCTGTGTCAAAACACATTGACACCACGATATGCGTTACATTTAAAATCACAAACATATAATAACAAAACACTTGTGTTATGTTTATATGTGGAATATGGCTAAACACATGACAATAGTGTGCCACCCACCGTCTGGTGATTAAGTGCAAATATTAATGTTGATGTCGTTATACATCACGAAATTCAAGGGACTTCAGACATATTTGTAATTGTCCAGACATGTACATCAGTTGAGTACCATTTATTTTGATATTCGTCATAATTGCGTGTTTCTATGCGAATTGTGCTGTTTGCGTCGCCTATGGCTTTAGGCATTTTATGATTGACGTCACTCCAGTGGTGTTGCAGTTAACATCTATAAACTAAAATATTGTCATAATTTTTACACAGTTTTTGTCAACTTTATTTTAAAGACATTGATGGACCAAATTAAATTAACTCCACAAATAGGCAAATTAATGACATGCAAATCTACTTTTTGGTCGTTTCAAGGTGTCTCCTCTCCACTAAAATCAAATTCTCGTAGTCACCGCCCACAGCGCAGGAGGGTTATTTAGAATGTGTCTGCTCTTGGGATTTCGCTAGCCACAAAAAACGGTTGTTGAATTGGCACAATTCTATTGGGTTAGTTTGAAGCAGGCGCTTTTTTTCTCTGTGCGTACAGTTCAGTGCTAGGTAAATCTTCCTCCCCCTGTGTGTGAGAAGCATGGATGTGTGGAAGCAGTTTCTTTTTTACCCATAGAAAAGAAAACATTGCCGTACAGTGCCTCAACAGTGAACAAAGAGATTTGTTTTCAATTTCCCGTTGGAGTAAAAAAAAACTTTTCATGGTGCCTGGCATGTGGAGATGATGCTTTTTCAACCGCACTATTACAGACAAACTCACCCTATTACGCGCTACTCCTGTTATCTGCTGGAGATGTTGAGTCCGTGAAAACTATTATCAGCGGACATATTTTTCGTGTTCCCAATTATTTGTGAAATTTGTTTAGGCATGGTTGAGTGGACAAAAATCGTCGATAACATCGCTGATAATAATACCTGCGTTTAACACGTAGGCTTTCGCATGTCCATTAACCTTTGGTCTGCCCCATAATCACCAAGATTATGGAGAGTTGCGTACTCTTACTTCAGTCCCTTCTCTTTGCGAAGGTGCTTGCTCTGCATATACCTTGTGACTTGTTTTTACACTGCCAGAGTAACATTTTTTACAAGCGATTTTTTTTTCCTTTTATAGGCAAGCCCTGTAATTTTGTCCAGATGCCGATTGGAATTCATGACCTTTTACGGTTGATGTTAGCTGCTTAGCTCGAAAAGGCCAACAGGGTGGAGACCATTGTCAAGAAAATGATCTGAACAAGTGGCACACGAAACAATGGGACATTGTGTACTGTTGAGGGGGTTTAAGGTGGCACGACAATATTATTCCGTTCGGAATCGATGGCGAGCTTTAGCATGAAAATAACCTAGCCTGCACCTGTGAAAAATGTCATTTACAATACATTAGGAAGTGAAAAATAGGCAGTTACTATTGCTTTGTTATTTTTCAAAAGTTTGATCAATTTTAGGAAGTGAAATGTAATTTATTACAAGATCATGTGTTTTTTAGAACATTATTTAAAACACTGTGGCAGGGTTGGAGTTCCACTGAAATGTAGTTAATAAATATGTATTCATGTCGGGTAAAAAAAAACACGTTATATTTATCTTACTTTTTTAACAAGGGAGATTTGTGGTGCTCAAGTATAGCAGAAATAAAAACACAAGACAAAAACACCAATATTGCAGAGAATGAGAGCAAGATTACCTTGCGAGCTAACATACGAGGTATTTAACGGTATGGTCCAACAAAAAAAACTGTAATTGACACAGTATTGGATTAACAATGTTCAGAATTAATGGAATTATTTATCACCTGTTTTAAACAAATTAAACTGAGGCATGAAGGCTTGTGCCTGTCATCCAGAATTGCTGAAGATGCGTTGAGCTAGTGTGTAAAATTAGCCAACTTTAGGGTAATTAGACACATGTTCAAACAACTCACATGTGGTCAAACTCCCAAGCCCGACATAGTGTGCAGAAGGGAAGCCTTTATATAGTAGTGGGTTGACAAAGGTGTGTAAATTAGTACCAAAATTGGAGAATATTGCTGCTGGGTTTCAATTATACCAATTTGTCTCTATCTCCCTCGCAAAGAAAATACTTCTCTTCATTGTCAGCCATCACGGCATTGCCATTTCTCGCGGTCATGTGATGCCACCACCGTTCATCGCACGTGGGCTGCTCTCATTGCCCCCCATCTCTGCAGTGGCTATCCTCTTTGAGTGTGTACACGTCTGCTTTGGCTGCCAATCGGATATATCAGTCAAATCAACCCGTCTGCTGTATTGGCCGTCATCCCTTCAAACAATATCTCCTGCCCATGTGTGTTCACAGATACACTGCATAACAGTCGATATAATTTCTCTGGTTTGCGTTTGTTCCCTGATCATTGTACCTCTCCTCCTGTATCACGGGGGTTAAGGTTTCATACTCTTTGTTTTCTTCGGTAAAGTCACATAGGTAAAAGATTAAATAAATGTTACTTTACCGAAAAAAACAGAGTATGAATCCTTGCAGTCACGAAAACTTCAAATCTAGAATTGGGGGTTAAGGTTGTGCGTGAATGCTCCATTCCCCATTCTTCTTTGTACAATTTTTTTTACCTTTGTTCCATTTTCTTTGCCAGTCTTTGTATTTAAGATATTGCTGGCTTCTAAACAAAAGGTCATATGTCTATCTTTAAAGAGCTATTTGCCAACACTGGACTTAGCTTTGATCTTTTTAAACTGATCATGAAATCCATTCATCTTTTTAGATGCCATAGATAACGAGATAAAACAAGTTAAAGGTACAGCCCTCAAATTACTTGCTCAGGGCATAACTAGAGGAAGGGCTGCCACTACAGGGAGGTCTAGAGAACCCCTCTAGAGCACGTTTGACCCATTCTTCCATGCTGGGTAGACGTCTTGGAAGTAGTGACGAGTTTTGCCTACCGACTTAACTATGGTGCACCAATTTATACTGCAGGGGTCGACGGGAGGGGATTTAAAAAAAACCCTATTGTTTTAAATGTCATGCCGAAGGATAATCACTGTGATTAATTGACAACTTGGATGGTTTAATCAAAACCCAAAATCTCTTATTTTCCAATCAGATTGTGTGCTTGCCTAAATTGCCTTTACTGCCCAAGGGTGGACCGGTGGGTTTAATGGCTCTCCAATGGGACACAGATGGAGTGGAGTAGTCGTCGAGGTGGCCTTGTTTTGGGAGTAGAATGTGTCGCCCAAGGTGAGTGGTGGTGGTGGTGGGCCCAAAATACGCATTTTTATCAACTTAAGTATAGCGTCATTCCTGAAGTTATTGATTCGGTTTCAGCATATGTTACGCAACAAGCGTCTGTGTTTTTACATGATCAGACCTGTTCGTCTTTTCAAAATATTTTTAACACCGAAGTGTCTTTACGATGTACTGTGACGATGTGTCCTTCTAACCAACTGCAAGCAAGCACCTTTACCACACAGATTTGGGATTGGGTATTTATATTTAAAGCGTGGGCAAGATGTGATTGCGTGTCACGTCGCCAAGACATTAAAATCACCGATCATATGCGGTGTGATTTTCATAATTCTTGTTAAAATTGATAAGTAAAGTATGCTCCACCCTTTCTCAACATTGCTCCACTAAGCGTGCATAAGTCACACTTCAGTAGCCGGCAAGGTTAAAGAGCAGCGTTTCATCATTCTGTAATGGAAGTGTGTGAAGGCACGCTGGGAGACAAATGGGTGAAGGGTTTCGTATGACATGCACAGCCAGTGCTGCAATTCTTTTGCTCCTAAAACCAGTCGACAATTTCCTGTTGCTCTCTAAAGAACCATTGCCTATCAACCCCCCCCCCACAGACTTGCATTCACAGTACAGTAACCCCATTCCAGCAGCTGTAACGGAGATGACCATGTGAATGTGCAGGCTGTTCTTGTCCATTTGCCTGGTTCAGCCCGTCGATAAAGCTCAGCCACGCTTTGCAGTACAGGCATCCAGATAAAACATTAGGATAAAGAGCTTATATAAACCGCTTTGGGTAAACGGCAAACGTGGACACATTGGGATACTTTAGTGATATCCGCCGCTGCGCCGTGGTCTTGCGGCTTCAAGATACTAGTTCATCTTTACGTTCGTTTAGAAACTGTAATCGTCTTTGGTCAACATGACGATGTGTAATTTGATATTGGACAGGTATTTTTGATTGCTTGAAAAATGCTGCAGTTCTTGTTTTGAATTGATTGTTTAGCTCGATACAATAATATTGTTGAGGCATATTTTAAGTTATGGTATTTTCCTCTGAGCATTGTATACTAAGCTAGGTGTTACTGAAGTTCTTTTAAAGTAGAAAATACGAGAATAAGTTTGACACGCATGAGCGTTTGAGGCTTACTCTCGCCTATTCTGTGCATCAGCCGTAGCAGTCCTCTCATTTTGGCTTCTATCATCGTTATAATCAGCCATGGTCAATCCACTGCTGGATGAAGGCCTTCCCAAACTATCACCGCTTCTGACGATTCCGCAATGGTAACATTCCACTCGGCACCTGTACACAAAACAATTTCTTCACTCCATCAGACACGTTCCATTCCTTGGCTGCTACTCTGTTATCATTCTTGAGCTTCGTCTTTCATCTGTTGGTTTCTATAGATGCATTTGAAGCTGAAGATTGCGTAAAATGGTTGACCTTGGGATTTTTTTGTTTGAGGTAAAAAAACCCATTCCCTCTCAGTTTAATTCCCTCAAGCAGAACAGCGTACAATTCAAAGTGCTGCTCATTGGCCAACTGAGCTGTGCATTATGAGAGGTCAAAGGGTATTATAGGCTTGGTAATGGAGTTGTGTCCTTTGATGTGTGGATTAGTTGTGAAAGGCTAATCTTTCGCTTTCAGTGCAAATCGTTGACAGTTTTCGCTAAGCACGTGTAAAGTAAATACTGCTAGTTATGCAAAACTGACCCTTTTCTCTCACTTTTAAAACATTTCACAAACAATCGTGTGTTGAGCAAAGTAATAACTTCGTGTTATTTGCAGGAAAAAAAAATATTTTGTACAGAATTGCATGACATACGTTAAGGCAGTAACCGTAAGTGGGAGATGGCTTGAGCCGTGTCAGATTGGTTGACATTGTCAGTATAGTAACGAGTGGAATTCATCTACAGAAAATTATTGAAGAACTGAACAAAGAAGGCTGTAAAGTTTGGCCAAAGATAAACCTGAACAAAATGAAAGCCGTGTACAACAAATACGACTGAAGAAAACACAATTGTTGGAGAGACGAATGGAAAAGACGAGAGAGAGTAAGTAGAGTGTCTTGGGCAATTACTGACGGTGGATTGGGATCAACATGATGGATTAAAGAGGCAAGAGTGCATGTGGTTGGAGTATTTTTTAAAAATTTGAAAATGAAAACCAATATTTTGCAAAACTTCATTATACTTCATGACTAAGAAACTGAAGGGGCCTTATACTGGACATCAATTCAGGTGTGTATGGATCATACACACGACTAGCAATGGAGCAGCAGACATTTGACAGTTTTCCTTGTTTGTTTCCATTTAGTACTACAGTCACCGTATATTTGTTCAACTTCTTTCGCACCGTACGTAGCCAACTGTGATAATCGTAGGTGCTTCTGCAACTTGAGTTTTGTTTGATCTGGAGGTATCTGCCCGAGCCGATTTTGCGCTGCATGGAATTATGTTTTGCAATATTTTTTTCTTCCTCATGTGATACAGGTGTTTTTGTTCAACAGATGTAGTTTTATTTATTTAGCTTTTGTCGTTTTTGGTGACGCGGGTCGCTCTTGTCAATGGCACTATCCTGGTCTCTTGAGTTCTCACCTGGTTTAAACAAAACAAACTTGACCTTGAAACCTGAAATGGGAGATCACATCCGAAATGATTTCCACCGTGGTTATTGAGTAACGAAATCAGCCCATGTGCAGGAGCAAGACATTCTTTCGCAAGGGGTGGCAACAGTGCAGGGGGGAGGCCTCTTCGCCCAGCAGTGGATAGAACACAGCAGAATGATGACGACGGTTTCAACAAAGCAACAAGTCATTAATTCACTTTATATCCGATATGGATTGCGACACACGTCCTGGGGGTTTTGGCAACAAGCCACTGTAGGGAGGGAGGGTTTATAAGTAAAAAAAATTACATGAAAACACTGATTCACAGGGGTGGTTCCCTGGAGGCTGTAGCAAGGGGGAGCCAGGGTTATTGGAGGCAGTCATAGTGGGATTGTCCTGTGAGGTGCAGCCAAGCGTGAAGGCAGCCTCATCTCCAGCCGCCCTTTCCAATCATACCAGACAAGCATATTACCATTGACCTACCGCGCATGCCTGGGTCATGGAGATTGATTGAAGCGTCGTCCTCACTGCTCCCAAGTATTTTGCATTGGGGAAAAGTCCTGTTGTACTCGCACGCTTCCGAAACGTCTGCCGCGAATAAAACCGCGTACATTGTATTTATATATATATTTATTTTAAATATATGCTCCAGTCAACTCTCTAGACTCTCTCTCTCTGTGATGGCTTGTAAGCGATTTAGCCCATTCAGTTGTTTTGTCTGAGAGTTGGCGAAATGCAGATAACACTGTCTTGTATTGTATACGTTCGGCAGCTCAAGGGTTCGTGGAGTTGGCCTTGGTGTGGTGGTGGTGGAAGGGTGGCCTGAATAAAAAAAAGCAACACCGAAAATTACTAAAATGTTATAGTCGACTTTAAAAAAACACATTTTGTTTACTTGGCAAGAATAGTAGGTCAAGACTGAGAAATGTGTCAGCTGTTTTTATTGGGTTTAAAATTAAACGGTTTACTTACCGACAACACGTTTGTCACATGGCCACCGAGTCAATGGCACCAGACGGGTGAGGAGTAGCTAATGATTATTAAACCGGCACCTGCACAGTGATATAGGGGACCAATATCATGGATCCTATTCCCCACGGCTATCCGCGATTGCGTTCCTCTTATCACAAATAACCCCGTGGAAAATCTCGTAAATGTTCCGCGTGGCGACTCTTATCCATGAAAAATTGTGAATATTACGAAGCTGCTTCGCTTTGTATTTTGGGTTAAATCGTGGATAATAGGAAGAAATAGGGCCGCAGATATAATCGGAGTTTTCTTGGACCCTACAGCTGTCACAGATAACAGGAAGCACGGCTAATAGGGCCACGGATAAGAGCTGTTCGCCTGTACTGGATGTCATTTTCTTTTTGGCACGCACGGCTAATCCGCAACCCAGATAATCCACCCATGGATAATTATCATCTATAATGTAAATTGTTTGACATACAATAGGGGGATTAAGTCCTGGCACTATGGGATTTTGATTCCGGCCAAAGCTACTATCAGTGCCGAATAATATCTACAGCAGTCCTGAGCCCCCTGTCTTTCACCAACACATATTGACCAGGAGGGTGAGGTATGATCGAATAACCCCAATGACCAATACGGGGTGGGGGAGGCCTTCATCCAGCAATACATTGACAAAGGCCTGAGCATGAATTAAAATAAATTGGCATTGTAAGTTTAAACAAACCAAACCCTTTGGTGGCACGTGCCTATAATTTTTTACTTTGTACCCATAGTTTGAGCTGCACTGAATGGAAATTATATCCTTGCGGAGGCTGTGCAGATAATAGGTTGCTGAGCCTATCTCTGCAGTTATTGTCCTGTTGGCAGGGGAGATCTGAAACCACTCCGGTTTTCTCCCACATACAAAAAAATACTCGATGAACTGCTTAAAGATCCCTGAGGGAGACTCTCAGAAAAAAAAGTATTGGCCATCATCGAGGATGACCGAAAAACTCATATTTTAAACCGTATTATTAAAATTAAATGTATTAAAGTAATTGCCTTGCTCTCCACGGAAGCGGCGACAGAAATCGTCGTAACTCCTGCACATTTTATAATTGGTTTACGGTCTCCGCACCCTGACTCATGCCACGTTAAAGCGGGCGTTTTAATTTGGTGCTGCAGCATGGCACCACATACTTGTGTTTGCGTCTCCACAAATAGCTGTAGTTGTGAGGGTGCTGGCCACAGTGACATCTGAACCACGGTTTCTCATTGCTGAATGTGACAAAATTATCCAGACCAAAATAGTTTTGTCCTCTAGGGTGAAAACGGCCCGTAAGCTTATACCGCTTCACATTTCAATGCATGCCTATCACAGTAAACAAGTTTAATGCTTTCGTACTTGGCAATTGTGTGGTTTGAGGTGGTTTGTGAATACATATATTTAATTATGATAAAAACAGTCCTTTGTCATACTGCTGCTGGTTAAAAGCTCCCAACCCCATGTCATGTTAGTCGTTGGGGGTTGTTTGACCATACTTTACCACTCTGGTCAGTGCAGGTTGGTGAAAGAGTGCCCATGACCGGTTCAGATATTACTTCCTCCTGATGTTAGCTGTGGCCAGGAATCTGGTTGCCTAGTTCGTAGCGCAGTGGGCTAGCCACTGCATCACCACTCCACCCATAAATACGTGTACAGTGCAGTGTCTGTAAACAACTCTGCTGCAAATATAAATTCACATCATAATAAACTCAGAAGCGTTTTCAGAAAGAAGGCAGCTTTTAGCAAAAAAATAAAGATCAATATTTTCCATTGGTAATTGTGTGCCTTGGCAAATGCATACCTGGTGTAACCTGCAACATTATTTTGAGTGGTCTACAAGTCATTGTCTCGTGCACAAATGCCAAGTTTTGGCTGAATAGCCTCTTGCAATCCAGCTATATGGCCTGATGTCAAATGCTGATATTTTTTCTTCAGTCTCTTCTTCTAAGCCAAAAGTCCCATTACCGCATGAGGTCAGATTCTCAGATTTATTTTCTTCATGTTTGGCTATTCTGTGCTTCTCCTCTTGTCACATGCACTGTCCTCGTATCCCATTTTCCCACATCATTATATCTCACTCTAGGTCTTTCTCTGCTCTTCTCTACACTGGTGGCATAGCCACTTGATTTTTTTATTAACCTTTCCTTTAAGCTCAGTTGGCCAGCTCTGATGAGAGGAGATGTTTCTTCTGCCATATCCGCTGTTGGCATCCACTAACCACGATCATCCTCTGCCATCTATGCTATTGTCTTCCTCGCCCACCCCTTTGTTTGTTATCGAGGATGTTTTTTTTTTAGATCTGCCATGCTTTGTGTCGGCAGGATCACCTTGAACAAGGGGCATCGGACGGTCTTGGTTAGATCAGAAGTTTAAGGACGAGTGTTTGTGGGTTGCACTTGTTCTCACCCTGGGTTAGAGGGACCCAGTACTAGCGGAGAGGTTAAATGTTCCACAATCCCCGTGAAAAGTGCTATCCCTCCGGAGCCCTTGAACCCTCTATTTTCATTCTCTCACACTTCCACATTTATTCCCCGTGTGTCACTGCCATACCCTGAATCAGACGTTGAAACGTATTCTTTCGTACTGCGTTTTGCAGAGATAAGTGACTGATTTTGGAACAATAATGATAATTGACATGGTGCAATTAATCCATGGACTTCACCAACAGATGTTCGAAATTGATGTCTGGGTTCTTTTGCCAGTCGACGGCACTGACGCCACTGTGACGAGATGTTAACTACCTTGCCTGATATGCAGGAGGTCATGGGTTGGATCCCGACCCTGACGCCTGTATATTTGGAGTTTGTATGTTCTCCCCGTAGTCGTGTGGCCTTTTCTCCAGCTACTCCGGTTTTTCCCTCTACATTTAAAAACATGCGTTTAGAGCAGTGGTTCTTAACCTAGGGTGCACGCACGCTCTTGGGGTGCGAGATTCCCTTTTTTGGGGTTGCGAGACATGCCAGATTTTTTTTTAGAAGGTAAATCATCGAAACACATTAAGCACGAGACACATAAGTACAACTCCTTTGTTTCATCAAACCTATGTATTATAAAAAATATATACAAATTGAGAACCAAAGGGGTGCAATGCTGCAGTAAAGGTTAAGAACCACTGGTTTAGATTACTGTATTCGGCTGCTGTCAATTTGGGTATGATAAGCCACTCCGTTGAGCTATCATTTGTGACCAGATTGCTTCTGACAAAGAGATACATAGCTCAGTGGGCCTTACCTGGTAAAATAAAACATAGTTTAGTTTAGTTCGGCTGTAAACGGAGGAATTGCTTTGCCGCTGGTCAATGGTCCTGATGGGCAGATGGCCTGTAACTTCGTGCTGCAACTGTTTCTTCTGATCGGCAGTCACAGGTGGAGCAACGACAAACAATCCAAACTATTTAATTGATACTTAAACCTGCAAGTACATCCAAATGGACACCGTGCTCACATGTCCTGCCTGGCCTACTGCCCGGGCTTAAACAGTGCAGCATGGATCTAACCGAATCCAGCCAGACACATACTTAGGTGATCGAGATTCCGATGTGGTACCAAAATGAGTTGCAGTTTCTCTTAGCAGGCATAAAGCCTTTCACCCCCCCCCTTCTAACAATTCACTTATCTGTCACGATGCAGGTCCCGATTTTATTAAATAATCGATTATGTTAGATCTCAATCACGGTCTCGTTTGTATAGTTTCTCTGTTCATCTCGTTTTCACGGCTTCTGCCTTTGTAAGCCTTAATCTAACTAAAGCGTATACATTTAGAAACCAATTTAACAAATTAAATAACGTTCTCACAAAGCTCCAATTCCATACACGTATCTTGAGTGTAAGAATAGATGTTGAGCAATACATTGACAGTCACATGCTTAATAACGGATAACCATGCCGCTGTATTCGGCAGCGGACTCTGGCCTGTTCGACCGTGGTCACAGCCAATCAATGCGAGCCGGTTAAATTTATATTTGGTGTGCTGTGTGAAGCCCAAATATGAAATTAGTTGCCAAGCATGGTATAATCCCGTTGTTTAAAGACGGTGGTGTGTGTTGGTGCTTGTTCAGAAAAGGGTGGAATCGACCAGTCGTTTCCATCCTGTAAAACTGGTGAGACAGGAAAAGCCAGCGTTTGGGACTTGAAAAACCATTCTCCCATTGTGTTTTTTTTCCTCTTTGGCCTCGTTTCCTAGCAACTGATGGAGCGTGTAACGTTTACAAAACAGACCGGCAGTCCCCTCCAGCTATCACGTTTGGAACGCCTTTCCGTCAATGAATGATCAATGAAGGGCTGCAATTTTTTCACAATGAGTCAATTTTCTATGAAATAAAAGTCCCATTAATTGTTTCGTATGCTGGTGTTGTTGTTTTGCAGAAGAAAAAAACCCAATGTATTCATGTTGTAATCCTAAATATCCTGTTCTTATTTTCACGTGCAAAATGCATTGCTGCTTTGTCATCCTCTGTCCGCATGTTGTTGCAGGCTGATGTTCGGCATATTGTACCCAGCGTATTCATCCTACAAAGCTGTGAGGACGAAAAATGTCCGGGAATACGTGAGTATGCACAGAACGCTCAATAGTCATATGCTTTTGCTGTACATTTTAAGTTGTTAAGCATTTGGCAAATTTGACTCATTTTATTCCATAAAAACGTAAAAAACATGTATTTGTGCTATATTGGCAGTGGTTCACAGGCACGAATAACTCAAACTCAACACATTTTTGTCAACAACACTGCTGGGAAGGAAAACGTCATGGGTGACGTTTCAGGCATTGGCCTTTATTCTTTAAATATTACGGGTACTACAAAGAACTGTAATTTACATTGATTTCAGAAAAATACAGTACATTCATACACAGTCGTCTACCATCAACCTACACGTTCCGTTTAGAAAACACATTTAAATATTTTCTGCAACCTCATGTCATTTGTAAAGATAAGTGTTATTGTGCAGCAGCAGCAGCAGCGTCCAGCTGCTTTGTATGCTGTGCTGAGAAGATGCCCTATCCAGCAAACAATCTGTGTGAGCCCAAAAACAGAATCTCTTTTCCGACTTGAATTGCTTTTTCCCCCTCCGAGTGCTGTTTCATCCAGCATACAAACAGCAGGCCCCCATTTGTATATACATTTTGCTGTTTTCTCTCCCGTTTCGTATTTGTTTAGCTCTTCTGCCTGTGTTATTGTCCACAGACATGTTTCTGTTTCGCCCCATTATAAGCCATGCCTGCGCAATGCTTGCATAATTTATAGGCCGATAATTTACTGTCGGGATTTTAATTAATTTATTTTGTTAATATCGCTCTACAACCCACACAATACGATTCGGATATTGAGGTGGGTGGGGGGGACAAAAGGTGGAAATTAGCAAGCGATACGTGAATGCGAAGTCTGTCCTTCACTTCAAAATGCCAAGCTATTGATCAAAAAGCTCCCCCCCCCCCCACCGTATGCTTTGCTACCTTTTATCCCAGCGAAGCTTGTCCAAGACTGTCTGGCTTCTCTTTTTTCCTCCTTTGTAATGAAATTGCTTGCCAGGTGTAGTAAGCCCTATATTATGCTGTGTGAGGATGGTATATTATCCCCCGGTCATCTCATTATAACTGGGGAATAAAAGCAATGGGATTCACGGACATTATATATTTCCTTCCAATTCTACTCACTACAACACTACAATTACTTGGAAGAATAGGGGGGGGTCATTTAATTTTCTTCTTAGAATAAATTTGTTGCACTGACTGTTGTCATTGTTTTGGTATACAACAGCATACAGTACGGTACTTTTGTACGTGCCTCGTCTGTTGTCGTCTGTTGAATAAAATATATATAATTGTTATTGGCCGTGATCAGTCCACTGCTGGATGACGGCTTGCCCCAGCCAATGCCATCCCTCACCATCTCACAATGCAACAATCCATCCAGCAACATGTTGTATGGTCTGTTCTGGATGACCACAGTTTGCACATTCGAGTGTTTTTAATTTTCCATTTGTGCATCTGCCGTAATTAATGCAGATGTGGTTTAGGGTGGACTATGAGCTTCGTGGAAGATCAAAACCAGTGATCTTCTGCGTTGGGTCTTTTACAAGGTGTTTGTGTGCGAGTTCTTTGGAATTCCGTTCCGCTTTCCAAGCTTCATTGGGGTTGAATTCTCATTGTTTCAGGTTAAGAGCATGGGTCCAAAAGGACTTGCGTGACTTCCAGCGATGACTAGGGACGAAATTGAGGTCCTGATGAATGGGAAGGCCACTGTTTTCCTCTATTCGTAGAGAATGGGTGGGGGAGAGATGTGTGACAGCACGGGCAGCCCAGGGTGTTGGGGTTTACAGTGATGCACCCCGTTGCAGTGTTCAGTTGCACATCAACAAGTCGAGTTTGACTGTTTCTGGTCAATGCTGGTGCAAAGTACTCGGCAACACAAGGGCCATCGTTGATGTCGAAACCATGGGTGCTAATGCTCCCCAGCTTGTGCTTGCCAGATTCTGGACCAGGTTTACCCTTGTTTTGGTATTGGCGGCTACCTTTTTCAGGTGGAAGTTTAGGGTATGGGTCCAACTTCACTCCAAGATAGGTTGAAGTGGGGTCGTGTCGCACAGTGTTGCCGCAGAAGGTCACTTTCAGAGTGTACTTGGCACTCCTATTATCGGGATGAAATGCAGTGCCTGTTTTTTTGTGGGGATTTGGCTTGAGCGTTGGCAGTTGTGCACAAGGACAAATAACCAAAGCTCAACACATTTGTCATTGACACTGCCTTAAAAGCACATGTGCGCTGATGAAGGGTCATTGCCTGAAACATCGCCTATCATATTTTTTTAATTTTCAGCCTGCAGTGTTATTGATGAACGTGTTGTTCTTTTTCACGATCATGATCAGTTTTCCTAAAACTGTCCAACCTTTCTCTTGCTCACCTCTTTATTTACTAAGCTGGAGATATATTTTTGGAGGAACACAACAACAAGGACCGCATCAGAAGTGTTTATCTAGGGCAGCTATTGAGAGTAAACCGAGAACAAAACATGAAAAGTAAAATGTTGTAAAAAAATACTCACGAATACATAATTGAGAAAATGCTATTTTGTTAAATTCGTTTTGTGATATTTAATTTGCGTTCACATTTTACTGTCTTTAGTGAGATAAAAATGACAAAACAATACCTTGATTGAAAAAATACATTCTTAACATGTGTGCCCACCTTAATATTTCGTGACAAACATTTTTATTGAAGCAATTGTCCAGTTCGTGTTTAATTTCCCTCTCCTGGCAAATGGCACACGATTTTTTTTATCTTTCAAACCCATTGTGCTTCCTACCTTGACCTCATTTCCTAACTACGGTTTGTATAGACACTCGGCTAATTCGGTTCGGCTCGAAAAGTGGGGAAAATGAAAACACTAATGTTTCATTATGTAAGCCTGGTGCTGCAAACCGCCCCCCCCCCCGTCATCCATGGATGGATCACACCTACTAGTTTATTTCAATTTTGAAATGTAGTCTTGTAATATACATGAGCGGTGTGCATCCGTGTGTTGCATTCGGTAATGGTAAAAAACAAACAAATAAACGCCGTTTGCAGAGTCAGAAGTGCTATGGTCTGCCGGGCTCTCTCGCTCAAACGGTGAAAGCCTGCTCGAGCCTCGTTGTTGGTCGTAGCACTGGAGAATGTTTAAACAAGAGAGCCGTCCGTGTACATCAATTCGCAATATAGGTAACGTATTGCATGAGGGATGCTGCCGTGGTGTAAGGGGTTAACACTGGACCTGCAATCTAGAGGTCGCAGGTTGGATAAAATTTGATCTCCCGGTATGGCAGTTAAAACAGTAGCAAATTTCTTAAAACCCCCATGTCTCCCTCTACACCAGCAGTTATAAATGGTTATGCGACAGTAGATTGGGAGGTCACGTGTCACGGGGGGAGGGGGTAAATTGTGGGTAATGAGCACCTCTTCCATTGACGTCTGAGCAGCATGTAAATGTAGGCCAAATGCCCTCTAGCGGGCCTCTCTCGAGGAGGCCTCTCTGCCATCGTGGTATGAGGTAAGCCTTTCCCTTTTGCTGTATAGTTTTAGGCAAGAATTGCCACGAGGCAATGAGGTACTTTGAACCTTCCATTCTTTTCCATCTCTCAATTTAATATGCGATTGTTTTTAAAATTGAAAACAAGTTCATAAACCAATCACGCCATCGCTGCTGCAAGAGTGTATCCACCAGGTGTGACCGACACAATTTGATTCGTGCACAACTTGCCTTACTGTTGATTTACAGTAAAAAAAAAGCTCCGCAATATAAACAAGGGGTGGCACGGTGGCGAGATGTTAACTCTCTTTCCCGGTACGTAGGAGGTCGTGGGTTCGATCCCGACCCTGATGCCTGTTTATTTTGAGCTTGCATGTTTTCCCTGTGGTCGCGTGGATTTTTCTCCGGGTCCTCCAGTTTCTTCCTCCACATCTAGAAACATGTGTTTCGAATATTTTGCTTCTATACATTTGCACATGATAAGGCCACCTCATTGAGCTATCATTTGTGGCTAGGTTGCTTCTGAAAAAAAGCTCAGTGGGCCTTGCCTCGTAAAATAGAATTTGTTTTTTTTTATTTTAAGAGGCAAGTGACTAGAGGCCAGATGTAAAAATTGTTCTTTGAACACTAATTTAATTTAAAAAATTACGCTAATGATACAGAAAGTGGAAGGAACAGCGTGCGATGGCGTCCGCGTGGGATTTGGTGATGGGATCGTGGTGACATCAGTGTGGTAATGCTTTCATTCACCAGCAGAACAGTGTGCGTGCAGTTCATATTAATTAAAATGATAAAGCCGTTCACCCACGGGATCCCTACACATTGCCTCTGCAGCCCCTGCACTCACTGGATTGTCCGATATTACTAAGCGGCGTCACATTATCCTCATTAATTGCGTCTCGTCTACTTTTTGCCGTTTCACATTCCGCTTTCGGGGATCTTTCTCATCATCGCCATCTCTTATAATCGTGCGATGTAGTAATAATCCACATACACACGAGTTGATTTCATTGTTCCATCTCCGCAGCAGACGCCCTCTTGGACAGTGCCTGCCTTGGCTGCCATTCCATCATTATTCTTGACTGTCGGCCATCAATCCTTGCGACACATTATGCCCAAGCCAATTTGAGTTTCTTAATACTTTTAATTTGTCATTTAATCTCCGTTTCTTCCCCAGTCCTCGGTCCTCATTCTGTCTCTCAACGTAATTTCAACCAACGCATCTCCACGCTTTTTGGAAGTTAAATTTAGTTTATTGTACACAGTGCTGTACTGGTAAAGGGTACATCATGCACACATTGCCTATGAACCATAACCGTGTTTGATAACTGTAAAACCTAAATAGCTGATCATGATCTGTGTTGTCAGTGTAGCCGAGTGAGAGGCATCTGTGAGCCAACATGCCTGCATTGATCGCATATTGCTGTACATATTGCATTAGTACTGTTCGTGAATTTCACTTAACGGTGTTAATGTTATGATTGTAAACAAACAAGACGCTGATGCGTGTTTATTGAAACCATCTCTGCTAAATAGCGCATCTTGGGCTTTAAAATAATTGCAAACTGAAAAAATACCAAATGGGTAACAAAGCGCGGTGTGTAAATCTATGTGCCCCCGGCTGATTACAGTATTTACCGGCGTTGATGATCAATGCAAACCTAATTGGGGCTTTCCCAGCTCTGCTGGGCATTATAATTTGCATCATTATCAGGAGCAAGAGTGCCGCATTTTAATGAAACGTGTGCATTTATGACGCTGGTGAAATAACCTGCCTAGCTCGGTGTCAATGTGGTCCTAGTATTGTGTGGCGCTGAATACCACAATTCCAAATTGGGACTTTGCTAACTGGACACATTTTTGGGGAACTGCAAAACCAACTCGTGTCTTTAGAACTGCTGTTTGTATTTCGTTTGTTGTCCTTCCCGCACACCTCCGATTAGTACGGTTGGCTTTGTACGGTGCGAAAGAAGTTCAACATACAAACAGTGGCGGACTGCGCCGCATGTAATAACAGTACAGTATCCCCTCAGTCCTTTCGCCAAGATCCACGACGCCTCCATTATTTCGCAGAAATCCTTGAGGCAACGATCAAATGCCACGGTCACGGTGAGAGGAAAAGCTGCTCTAAATCATCTCGCGCCCGTTGCCAGGTGACGGTTTCAGAGGGCTTAGTGGCTCCAGCAGTCAGGAGCCCTGCTTTGCATGTTAATGAGCCCGGCAGGGTCGAGAAGGTCGTCACCGGAATAGGAAGCTCGCTTCTCGGTTCTGAATGGTTTGATTTATTTCCGTCTCAGTAACGAGACTTATTGTCCTTAATGCGCGCAAGTAATTTTGCCTTCCACAGCTTCTGACGTCAGGAATGCACAGGCCTGTAGTTGTTGTTTTTTTGGAATTATAAAAATCGGTCAATTACGGGCCCCTCATCGCCTTGAGATGACGGTGGTGTGTGCTCATACCGGAGAAGAAATTGTTTGCTATGTTTTCAGATGTTGTGTGTGTGTGTGTGCCTTGTGTCTAGACATAAACCATTAATGTTTAATGTGAATATTATGTAGCATCAGTACATGCTGTGGGAATTTGAAACGAAAGTTATTTTTTTATCCTGTTCTATATTTTATGGTAATGGTAGTTTTACTCGGATATGCTGCTATTTTAGGGAAAACAATACGTCGTGACATGTAAAAACAAAACAGCCAGGCCTGATATTATTGTGCGGAATTATGAACGTAAGAAACTGCAACGTATTTTTCTGCGTTTCTCCCAGCTGTTGTTCAGCTGTCGTTAAGTATTTCATATCGATTTGCTGTGTGTGGCTTTGCAGAGAGGGGAGGGCCACAGTGTGTCGTGTTATTACACGCAGCCACGTAGATCGTTGGGCGAGCACAAGCCACGTGTTTTCATACCGGAGGGCCAGGAGGCAATCCCACTCATTCATCTTCGCGGCTTGACGTGCCGGTTCCTGTGCGGAGCCATTATTAGTGTCTTTGTTCTGCTGGACCACGGGCATAAGTTAAACTAGAGTAGTGAGCGTTGTGTGAAACGAAATAAAAAAACACGCACGAAATCCAAAACAAATGTGGGTTTATGTGGTCATTTTCCTCGGTGATGGAAAGTGGCCTGTCGAAGCAATTTAGCCAACACGGGGATTCGATTTTAAGGATTTGGTCATTAACACTGGGCGGTTGGTTTTACGGGTTTATATTCAAAGCGTCTAGTATGGCTCATTGTATAGCATCATTCAAGTTGGTAAATATTGTTTACGGTATTCTTAGGTTTTTTCCGGTAAAGTCACGTAGGTAAAAAATTTAAATTAATAAAAGTAAAATAAAACTAAAATAAAAATCACGACGTTTCGGAGGCAACACAAGCTTCCGTCTTCAGGTGGAACCGTCACAGCACGATTGCTGTATCAAGTAACTTGATTTTGACGTCGTGATTTTTATTTTATTTTTATTTTACTTTTATTATTTTAATTTTTTACCTACGTGACTTTACCGAAAAAACCTAAGAATATGAATCCTTGCAGTCACGAAAGCTTCAAATCTAGAATTGTTTACGGTTACATACAAATGAAAACCTAGATTTGCAATTGGACCGCCGCAGTTGCTAAATTTTGTGGGGGTAGCAGGAGCCACGGAGCATCAATAAAGACAAAGGGACTGACTGGCAAACACCATGAACATGAAAGAGTATGCCCGCGGGATATAGAAGCTGATCCCACCAGCTGCATGCGGGCCTCTGTATATATATTTTTTAAGAACCAAGATCAGAGGTTACTATTGTATATGGGCTTTGGGGTGGGCTTGGCTCTCATTGCGGTTCCATTAGAATTGTGTGCTTAATCGAGGAAGTTCTTCGGCTTCCTTTGTGTGGCTGCTTTCTATTAACCCCCCCCCCCCACAAATTTACTTGGCCAGGACAGTGCAATTTTTTATATACAGTATAGGGATGCACAGTCGAGAGGAATATTCACAGTCTCCAGTTGAAGTGTTTTATACTGAATGTCGAGCAGAGGGGGACAGCAGGGAGCTGATCTACACTCCTATTTTTTTTTCTCTCGCAGGAAATAACTAGCGCTTACGTGTGGCAACGCGATTGGAATTGATTTGACAGAAGGTGGACGCTTTAGTCAAACCAATGGTTTTCCTCGCAGAATATCTGTGTTCTGCGATATTTCCCATATTGTTGTGAAGGTGGGAGGTGGAAACGCTGCATCATCCTGTGTGTAAGACATCGGTTGTGCCTTGAATCTTTCTTTTAAGAAAGGTATTGAACAGAAATGTGTCCTTGGTTGTGCGAGTTCCTTCATAATGTATTTGGGCTCAACCATTCCTCACCCACCTACATTATGGAATTCATTGATATGCTTCAGGGTCACAATTTGATTCAGAAATCAATTATTGTTATAAAACTCTGTGGTTGAAGGGTATAGCGCCTATAGTCACTGCAGGGATAAGGTGGATGCTTCGTGTACAGCGTATATAAATCGGACAACATCGGTTCTTACACACGAGACTCCGAGCGCATATCACGAACTTTAAGGTTCAATGATATCAGTCATTCATTCCACGCCAAAATATGTTCAATAAGTGGCGTAGACACAGGTAAAATATTTTACAAAACTGCGTTTTTTACATTGGTCGCTATGTTATTGTGAGAAGTTGTAAGAAGGATATTTTTCAGACCGATAACTTGTGACCACGTACAAGCGGAGCCACGTGTTGTACGCTTGGCCAGACGGTCTGTAGGCATCGAATTAACTCGCAGACCTTAAGTAATAGCTTTAAAAGTTACGCTGGCACTGACTTTAGTGGTGAAATGTGCGTGCATATTTCCCCGATATCTTGACAAAAGCACGTAACAGTTTTCTTAACAAATTAAACCTAAAGTTACATGAACCTAGCAGATTTTAACAAAGCCTCCTTTTGTATTTTTTGTTCCTTTAAACTCATTGTCTCCCATTATTTGCTACTATTCTCTGATGAACTGCAGCTTAGTCACAATAACTGGCAGAAATACATAGTTAAATATGCATGAAGAACGCGTTATATTTTTTGCGCTGTTTTGACCATTGATCCATTTGGGGTTCAGTTTGTTGAGAGTTACTGGTGTGCGGTGTCAAAATAAACACTGAGTGTCTGTCAGTGTTTTCAGCTTTGCATTATGTCTGCCTTCCTTTTGAAGTTGCTGGACAGAATAGCTTAAACAAGGCCGGGACCATCGTGGTTCACGACTGTTACAGTTTCCAGGTGACCCAGTGATGGAACACTCTTGTCTGTGATGAGGTAAAGTAGCCCCCCATTGAAAATGTCTTGGAAGTCCTTTAGCCCAGCCTTTGCAGTATTTAATGTGCTCAAAATGTAGGTCAAAGACATCTCTATGTATAGTGTGGAATTCGAGAAGGATGCGTTTTGTAAACAAATGCCCAGGACTGAGAACAAAAACAACAGTCGTGAGAGTAAAAGAAATTTGGAACATTCCCACAAAACTATGCCATCTGCAAGAGTAAAAAAGTGATTGTTTTCTTTACCGTATATAGTGTCTCATCTGAAAAGTCGAGCATGCATCATTTAAATTATTAAATCTTATACACTGCAGACTAGAAATTTGTGTCATATGTTGAGATAAAAACCGACGTGTTTGATTTTATTTGCAAAAGGTATATTTTTTCCTGAATGGAATACTTTGAAAATGTTTAACTTTTACGTCGATGTACTGAACATACAAAGAATGTAAATCTCAATTTGGTTGATATGTGCACGAGTAAAAGGTGCTTTAGAAGTGTAAATTATTATTTGAGATTATATTGTCAGCTACCTCTTATGGGAACACGGCTGCTATTGGGTTAGTCTTAGGTCGAATTTTTTTTAGCAAGTTCGAAAATGACCTGCAAATGACTGTTGGGATTTACAAAGAAACCATGCCGTCTCTCGCTATTGTAAAAACTTGGCAGGATCCTCCTGAAAAAAGAGTCCTGAGACTCAGCGAGGTTTTCCTGGGTAAACGAGGACAGAATGGAGAATAAAGTAAAATCGATTAAATGTGTAGAATTTTGCGTCTAATATGTGATTTACAATGAATGCTAATGAGATGCTAGTTCATATACATTCTCGATAGAAGGTGCAGGGGAAGGACAACAAACTAAATATACAAAGCAATTATAAAGAAATTAGTTTTCAATCTCGATTTAAAAGTGTACAGCTCCAGTGGCTTCCTAATATCGGAAGGAAGAGCGTTCCAGACGGTTGCAGAAATAAGAGACGGACGAAATAAAGGAGACGGTACATACAAGGTAACAAAAAATATCAGGTATTCGAATTATGGCCCTGAATAATGACAATACTCATTGCATCGCTGAGGGGTGGTGGGCAGAATTGCTACTTGCCTACTCCTGAGTGATAATCTCTCATCTGTAAACAATACAAGGTGTAACTAACTGCATCGCTGCCAAATCCGTCTACACACGGTGACGCATTAGGGAGCTTTGCTCAAGTTCAAAGGGCGAGCAAGTTACTCGTTGCTGGATGTAAGTGATTACTTTTTAAAAGCTTTCTAAAAGGGTTCGTTTATCTCCAGTAATAATTCAAGTTTAAGTAGAAAGAGACAGAAAATTAAACAATGTCCCCGTGGTAGCTTTTAGGAGTCTTTGAAATCTACCCTGTATTTAAAAAAACATGCTTTTGGGTTCCGTATATTATACATACAATACTGTTTATCACACTTTATACAGGAGTGATGGCACAGTAGTTATTGCACTGCAACTTTGAATCCGACAACCTGAGTTTGATTCCCAGTTGTGGCTAAGATCAGTGGCGAGTGCTACCCGAACCGGTCCTGGCCCCCACCCCCCTTCACCAACCCACACTGACTCGCCAGGTGAAGTATGTTCAAACAACTCACGTGACTGATACGGTCTGGGGAGGTTTGTAAATTATTGTTGTTATTACTGTTGCTCGCTGTGTGTTATGGGAAACTGTTTTGGCATCATCTGTACGGTCGTTTCTTGTTCTTTTGAGTCTGCAATACTTGAGGGGGGTATAGGCGACATGCCAGGATGGATCAGCAGGGTTAAGTATCTGTGTCTTCATCATCTTGTTCTTTAATGCCATGCCATCTGCTGGCAGAGAGGAGCGGACTAGGAACACTCTGTTCCTGCTGAAATAATGACAGTCTCCCACTCTGTCTATGATTTGATGTGTGTGCAACATTTATGTAAGGGGGGAAACAATTAATATAAATGTATTTCATGAAAAAACTATGCACATTTAACACTACCGTGTGTTACAGGCACTACCGTATTCTCAAGATTATAAGATGCTCCGGAAATTAAGATGCACTCCAAGCTTTTAGGTCTTAATAAAGTAAAGTTCTACATATCAGGTCTCTCTCACACAGCTGCCAGATTATAAGATGAGCCCCCAGCATTGAATTTTCAATCTAGGGAAAAAGTGTATTTTATAAACCAGAGAATATGGTAATAGTCTTTGAAAATGATACAAGATAACCACAACTCCCCTCAGATCACCGGCCAAACCAAATTGAGGAAAGGGAACATTACACTTTGATTGGGGTCTCATTTAAGCACACGAAATAGACCCATTGTCTGCCTGCAAGCAGTGGTTTTCCCTCAATAGCCAATGTGTCCAAACATTGGCTTTAGGACACTACTTAATCACATGTCCTCGCTGACCATCTTCTGGTTTTTAGATTTGCACAAGTGCACACAGCTATTTTTAGCATTTTGACAGTTCTGCTGATGCAGGTCCGGATGCCTGCTTCAGTTGCATGAGCATGAATCAATACCAGCATGCACATGATAATTATGTAGGCATGCTGACATTCACACAGAAAAGCAGCGTTAATTTATTTTTAGTGAAACATTTTTTAAGACTAATAGTTCTGACAAACATGAAAGGAATAGCCATGTGACCCAGTCGGTTGCCTAGAGTCAAGGATACATATCATAAAGCGTATTGTATTCTTCACAGCATCAGATGCTTGTGGGATTCTTCTGATTAAAATGATTATTTCCATAAATGGCTAAGAGCCTTTAAATTGTAGTCTTAACACATTCCTGCGGAGGGAGCTGGTAGGAACGTTGGGTTGCTCGGTCACTGGCCAGGGTCAACGGCGGCGTGGTGTATTCCGCAAATATGGACAACTGTGAGGGCGGGCACAAGCCGGCGTGAGTAGGTTAAACGTTGAGTTTTATGAGGGCACCACGGGGTGACCAGCCCCTCCCCACCCACCCCCACCACCCAGCCCCTCCCCACCCTTCCCTCTCTACCCAGCCCCACCCCTCCCATTTTTGGATGCACGACGGACGGACACAATAATCCCCTGTGGGTTGATGGAACCAGGTGGTTCCTACCAGTAATAGTGTGTGTATCCACATTTATTTTGATGCACATTCGATAATGGACTGGCGTGCAAGAGAGCACGTTTTTCAACGGTTTTACTTAACTTGATTCCTTTGTCGTGGTCAAATCTTGTAATAAAAATTTCATCCACTTCCCGTTGTCCAATCAATTCCAAATTTTGTACACGTACTCAGATCTGGTGACAATGCATGCCTGTATCAAAATCGGCATCAATTAAGAAATTAATTCGCTACTTTAAAGCAATTCACATTTTGTATGGATGCCTTATTATTTATATATATTGGTTGCAGGTCAAAAACGCCGCGGTCCCTAAACTGTGGAATCGGCTCGCATAAAAAGTTAGCGCCGCGTGTCTCAGGCGCCATTGACGAAGTTGTTAATAAAACCGTTGTTTTAAAAAACTTTTTTTAAAGGAGTTTATTTAATATAGTAACCATTTTTTTATTTAAAGCTTTCGTGACTGTAGGGATTAATATTCTTGGTTCTTTCGGTAAAGTCACGTAGAAGGGAAATAATAAAATAATACAAATATAAAACAATAAAATTCTCACGACATTTCGACTGCAACACAAGCAATCATCATCAGGTGTGAAAAACACAGCAAGAAAATTTGAATTTTTAAAAATGTATTTTCTTGCTGTGTTTTTCGCCCGGTAATGCACCCGATCTCATCAGATCCGATAAGCTAAGCAGCACTGAGCCTGGATAGCGCTTGGACATATGACCACCACCGTGTGCCAAAGTGCAGTGGGCGTTGTGGGCGGTGCAGAAAATATCCACTGTTGTACTGAACTAACGCCCCTCCCCTCCACCAGCCCACACTGACCAGCGTGGTGAAGTATGGTTACACATCCCTCGTGGCCCAAGATAATATATGCTGCCACATCTGTGAACTTTAGCCAAAAGCCTATACTGTGTTAATAAACATCCCCTCCCCCCTTGAGGACAACACAATAACCCTGTAATGAACCCGAGGCCGGCCACGCTGTTATATTTTGCCACGGCTTAATGGTTTTTGTCATTACAGAAATCCCACGCCAGAAGCATGGAGATGCGCGCAGGGTTATTAAAATTAATGGAGCTGTCTGGGCACAGACGGCCACCCGTCACATGCAGCGGTGGTTTACATAATCAGATACATCGGCGACAACAAAGACCGTATTCTTAGGTTTTTTCGGTAAAGTCACGTAGGTAAAACATTAAAATTAATGAAAGTAAAATAAAATAAAAAATCACGACGTTTCGGAGGCAACACAAGTCTCCGTCATCAGGTGGGACCGTCACAGCCAGATTTGCTGCATCAAGTGAGGCAGCAAATCTGGCTGTGACTGACGGTCCCACCTGATGACGGAGACTTGTGTTGCCTCCGAAACGTCGTGATTTTTATTTTATTTTACTTTCATTAATTTTAATGTTTTACCTTTTACCGAAAAAACCTAAGAATATGAATCCTTGCAGTCACGAAAGCTTCAAATCTAGAACAAAGACCGTGTCTATGGGATGGGTGGAGGAGGAAGCTGTATTGATTATGCACGTGCTTATAATAAATAAAGCTTAAAAATACGCAAGTCAATAAAAACATCTGTCGCAATAAAAAAAACAATTGGTTACAATCTTATGAAGCGCTTGATACTGGAAAGATGTCAACAATGGGAACGATTGCTCGCCCAGTGCACGAGGGTGGCTCAGGGTTAGCTTGCACGTTCATCTCCTAGGTAATGCATTTTTGCTCACAATGGTTCTAATCCTTGAAAACAAAATGCTTTATAAACTGAAAATTACTCTTATTGGGATTCGTCGTTGTGAATGGCAACTCGAAAATTGAGTTGTCGAGTTTGAGCGACTTGATGCGGTTGCCTATTATTGTGCAGTTAATCAAAATGTGCTTTTGGTGTGGCGTGATTAAATAAAGTAATTAGATAATGCTTCTACATTATTGTAACTAAAATATCTGCGCACATATCTTTGCATTACATTTACATTCATTGCTTGCCAGGCAGAAAGAAACAAGTGAATCCAAACGCAGGTTTAGTTAAAATGCACGTCATGCTTTTTTCCCACCGTTATATATACGGTACTGTGATAGTAAAGGTGGTAAAGGTGCAGCCATGCAATTGGTTTCCTCTGCACAATTGCTGGTGTTGCATCCTCTACTAGAGGAAGCTTTAGAGAGCCCTTCCAGAAAGTATTGTGAGATACTGGTGTATTTATACCATACTGCACAATTTTGTTGTTAATAATGATGTCATTAGTAGCCCGCTGTCAATCCCCTGCTGAAGGCTTCCACATTCTAGTGTCGGTCACTGTGTATGTTTCACCATACCTAACCCCATTGGTTAGTGTCAATTCCTGCAGTATAGTTCTTACTTGTCCACTGAATTTAAACATATTCCTGCGGAGGGAGCTGGTAGGAACGTTGGGTTGCTCGGTCAATGGCCAGGGTCAACGGTGACATGGTGTATTCCGCAAATATGCCCGACTGTGAGGGCGGGCACAAGCCGGCGTGAGTAGGTTAAACGTTGAGTTTTATAAGGGCACCACAAAGTGACCAGCCCCTCCCCACCCAGCCCCATCCCTCCCTCCCACCCCCCACCCAGCCCCACCCACCCCACCCAGCCCCTCCCCACCCTCCCCACCCAGCCCCTCCCTGCCCCTCCCTGCACGACGGACACAATAATCCCCTGTGGGCTGGTGTAACTAGGAGGTTCCTACCAGTACCATGCCCGATAACTGATCGATCATTATCGGTGTGCTAACCACTGAAATTTTTTCACCCACATGTATAATACGGTATTCCTCTTCTTGGTTCTTTCGGTAAAGTCACGTAGAAGGGAAGTAATAAAATAATAAAAATAAAAACATAATAAAATCCTTTATAGGAATTTCCAAACTAATTACATTAATACAACTGTATCTAGAGCTAAATTCTAACACCTATACATTTTTGAACTTACAATATGGAAACATAGTTACACACACAACCTTGTTATTATACATCCAACCAATAACCGATCATTTATGTAGAAAATGTTCAATTTACTCCAGCAAAATGTCTGCCCCATAATAAAATTATAGCAGCCTACAATTTGTACATTAATGGGAACCTGCTCATTAAGATGCACCCCGCTGTGCTGGCTGGCATGGTGCCACTTATGGTCCACAGAAATTAGTGTGCCATTTCATACAATGCCCTATTTGTCTCAGCGGTTGGCTTGGCATTTCTTGAATGGTACACAAAAACAAACATGATATCCTTCACATGTACCTTCCTTCACGTTGAAATAGGAATTAAATATAATTAACTTAATGCGGTGAAGTACTGCATTTCCTCTAGTTTTGTTTTAACTATAATTTCTACAAACATTTTTTAACAGGGCCACTCGAACCCAACTCTGCTTTGTGTGCAACGGCGCAGATGGTGTGTGCCCAATTTTTTCCAGTGCCATAATTGCACAGCTGGAATCGCTGTTCGCCCGAAGTTTACGGCAAGGACGTGAGCTCACGACATAATGAGTTGTGCTTGCGGTCCATGTACACTTGCCGATTCTCTGCCCGTCCTCTCACGCACGTCTCCCTGAGCCTTTCATCTGTGTATTCCCTTTCAAGTGTGTGTGGTTTTTTTTCTGGATCCCGTGAGCTGTGCGGAGGTGGGGGGATAAAGTGGCAGCAAGGCAGTTGGTGGTGCATGCACGGATCAGTGAATGTGAAGTAACCCGGTGAAGTGTGTGTGCACCTTTACGTTTTGTCAATACACGATTTCCGATAGCATTGGAAATGCTCGCGCTTGGAAATACGTTTCCAACCAAACGTGCGTGCAATGCTTTTTTTCCCATTTACCTTGACTAAAAACGGATAACTATATGCACACCCACATGCTCTATAGTACATACATACACTTTCATCCAGCAATGGATTGACCGAGGTTGTTGATGGTAGTATAGTATATGGGGAAGGAGCCGTGACATGGTGATTAATACACCCATGGCGCTATGACCCTGGAGACCCGAGTTCGATTACTGGCCACGGCGAACATAAGTGACGAGTGGTATCTAAATGCGTTCTGTAGCGCCCTCTTTTCCAACAACACAAATTGATTAGTTTGGTGAAATATGGTCAAACAAACCCCCATGACTAAAACAGCATGGGCAAGGCTTCATGCAGCGATAGATTGATCGTAATTCTAATTATTATATGCAAGCGTAGCTGTCAGTCGTGAATGTTTTATTTTTATTTTCAGAGATCAGAGCAGCTGTTGTAGAGATTAATGCGTCACTGCCATTTGCTTTTAATGAGCAGCGTGTCATTTTGTTTTTTTCTGAGCTACACAAAAAGATTAACAATGATGTCCCAGAAATTTTGTCTTGCATATCTTATGACAAGTTGAAATGCGATATACGAGTGGTGATTTGAATTGCATAATAACTTCCAGTTCGTTAATTACGCGTTCATTTAAATGTGATAGTTATGGGTGTCTACATTATACTAAATTGCCAACTTAGTTCCAGGTTCAGTGAGGCAAAATTGTAAAACCAAATCCGCTCGGCAAAAGTCGCCTAGTTTTACTTTCCGCTATTCATAATCGAAGGTTCCGTTGATTAACAGTTTCCGCAAACTTGCCCGAACTTAAATTCCTCTTATTTGCTGTTGGATTCCATTTCGCATGCAAACAAAGTTTGTCTTGTGGTCTACAGGTGCCTGGTAGAGATGAATGGATTTAAAAAAAATGTAATTCCACACAGTAGTGCAGTGTATATGAAAGGAGCAGTAACATATTCTTAGACCATTGCTTCTGGTCTTTTTGTACATATAAAGAGTTGTTCATGTGGTCGCTGTGATGTATGTATTATATTTCACATTGAGTGTGCTTAACCTTTTAATGTTATTACAATTTTTTTTTTATTTAGTTTTGAGTTGCATCCCGTGTACGCAATAATAACAATAATTCACAACCGCTTGCCACTCAACTGCTGGGTTTATAGTATCCCCAGACGCCGTGTCGGTCATTGGGATTGGTTGACCACACTTCACCATGCTGGTCAGAATCAAACTCGGGTTGCTCAGGTTCATGGCGTTAAGCACTGTGCCACCGCTCCCGTACATTTTGTGGGTGCCTATATTTGACCCTCACCTTCACAATTGTACAGTCCTTGTATTAGCACTGGCTATGTAAGATGAGAGCATGTTAACCCCCCCCCCGCCCGCTGCCTTGCTAGATACTGGATTGTATTTTGCACCCATTTGTTGACGCTGTCCCTTTGTGACCCTGCAGGCATGGTGCCTGATGGTGATGAGCCTGCAGGATATTGAGTGTTGCCACTGTTGACCCTTGGTTGACCCTCAGTGGCTTGGGGAGGATTGACTTCCCACCAAGCCTCTTGGTCTATCGAATACTGTACTACTGTAGATAGTAATTCATAGCAATATATGTGCAGATATTATATATACACTCTCCTGCATACACGTGGCATACCGTATCAGGAGTATAAGGTTTTTTACAGTATAACAAATACATCATTAACCTTTTTCCAAAGCACTAACTAGGCCATGGAAGCATAAAGGAGTGTGACGCTTGGCTGTGATGTACAATTCATTTTAAGGATAAGGAGGCAGAGCTGCTCATTGCAGAGCATCGCCCACATCTCGCATTTATAAAAGTAGTTATTTCTACGTCTGGTTCAGGGTAAATTACTTTACAATCTATCTTTTTAAAATATGATCATTATCGTTATGGGCCCTGTATATCTTTTGCTTAGCTCACGCAAAATAATTGTTCTCTGCCTCTCCAATTCTCTATGCCCAAATTATCCAGAATGCACCCAATTCCATCAGACCTCGGAAGCTGAGCAGGCTTGACAATGCCTGGTTGGGCAACAGCGTGCATAACAGATGTTATAGGCTGCTGCGGGGCAGTAGAGGGCAGTGGGGAATACTCCATTGTACTGCTCTTCCATGCTCCCACGTTTAGGCTCCCCACCTTCAACCCACACTTACCACCAGCGTGACAAAGCAGGGTCAATGAATCCCCATGTGTACGTATGTTGAACGTCTTTCGCACCGTACGTAGCCAACCGTGCTAATCGGAGTTTCTGTGGAAGGACAACAAACTAAACACACAAAGCAGTTCTAAAGAAATTAGTTTTCAATTTAGATTAAAATTGCATAACTCCAGTGGCTTCCTAATATCGGAACGAAGAGCATTCCAAATGGCTGCAGAAGCGCATCTGAAAGCGCACGATGCAGTGACAGTCTTTGTTCGATGGCTAGCCAAAAGCCGCTGTAGCAAGGATAGCCGTAGTTTGCATGATGGGTTATGCTCCTTGACGAGATTAGCAAGGTATTGTGGTTCATTTATGGCAAGCACTTTCTATGTAATGAGTGCGACGTTATAATGCATTCGTTCGGCAAGGGGAGCCAATGTAGCTCGGCGAGCACTGGACGGACACAGTCGCACAGTGCGGGGATGCCCCTCGTACAGCAGTGGATTGACAAACTTGTGCACTTGTTCACGTGTATAAACACATCTGGTCCAGCACACCAACGTTAGCAATCTTACATGTAGCATGCTGTAGAAGGTAAGGTGCTTTCCTTGTCATTTCCAGGCCATGAAGTTCTGTTACCCTTCCAGGTCGCTTCAACCGTGCGCCCCCCCCCACCTCAGTCTCGCTCTGGTCCTGATCCATGTGCTTCCTGGCTGTGCATGTGAATCCCTGTGTGGCAGCTCCCCGATGGAGCCTGCAGCGATCAACGCGACTGAATTGCAAAAGCAGTCGTTGCATAAAAGGGGATGAAGTGGAGGGATTTGGGGGGGGGGGTCACTCGCACCCAGCCTCGTTGTAATGCTGGCCCTGTTCCCAGTCCTTTACAGTGTGCACAGTGTTGCTGGAACATAGTGTTCTTTAATAGTGAGAATTTACCTTGAAGGGTGGAGAGAATGTACTCTAGAGTTTTGTGTGCTAAAAAGCCTGGCTAATTACAGAACTGTTGTTGAACAGACGACGAAGGAAAATGATTCATGCATTTCAATGTCATTTGTGATTTAATGTATTGAATTGTGTATTTTATTGCAAGATTATTCGATTTGACACGATTGAAATGTGTGTTATCTTCCTCCCTCCTAGGTGAGATGGATGATGTACTGGATTGTATTTGCACTCTTTACAACGTTCGAGACCTTCACGGATCTGCTGTTGTCATGGTAAGTCCCGTTTACATTTATTACCCATGGAAAACTGGCACAGAATTCAATTAAGCATTATTAGAAAAATTTAACAGACTGGGTTTGTTTCCCTGAGTGCTCATATCAGGTATAGCCAAGGCAGTCATCTCAATTATTAATGCAGTTCCATGCAGTCGCTGAATTAAAATCCATTGGCCACACCTGATTTGTTCAGAGCTTGAGTGGTCTTGTTTTGTGAAGCAAAGTAGCCTCTCATGTGGCTTAAGTTGGGGAGGAAATGCAAATTTACGTGCACATATTAAACCGTAAATTGAAATATTTAATTGGTATTTGAGTTACACTAATTAAAACTTCTCCGATTTCCAGAACACGTTGAGGTTAAATAATACATTAGTCAATTTCCCACATGTAATGCTCTTGCATTTTACATAACATACAGGATTTTGCCATGGTGTAATGGTTAGCACAGTGGACTTGCAATGCAGAGGTCAGCCGGTTAATCTCCCGATACGGCTGTTAAAACAATGGGCACATTTCTGATCTCGCCCCACTTCTGTTCACCGAGCAGTATAAATGTGTACAACACAGTTGATCGGCAGGTTGCATGTGGTGGCAGTAAAGTGTGGGTACTCTAACCTCTATCGAAATATATAGTCAGCTTGTAAGAGCAGACAAAATACCCTCTCTAAAGGGTGCCCTCTAGAGCTCCCTTTTGTGGAAAGCCCTTCCACTAACAGTTGCGTGAGTGAGCAAATGCAGGGCTGCACATTTGTCTTTTATGTTTTTTGTGATTTTGTTCCTTTGCCTCCGCAGGATCCCTTTTTACTACGAACTGAAGATAGCCCTTGTGGTTTGGCTCCTCTCTCCGTACACCAAAGGCTCCAGCGTTCTCTACAGGAAATTTGTGCACCCTATGCTTTCATCTCGAGAACAGGTCAGGAGGTTCTAGCAAATACAATGGAAATTATATTGAATTGTGTTTTGGACTCCTTAAGTATGCATTTCATCTGCTTTACACAATTTCCTTTCGTGTTGGAGGTCTTATTCTTCCTTTGATTCAATGCACAATCACCTCTGTATCTGTTTCAAACAATGTAATGAATTTGGAACGTTCATCGTCACGTAATGTGGAGGCCAAACAAAGATTTGACAATTGTGTACAATTCCTATTCAGAACTTGGGGGGGGGGAGCAGGGGGGAAACCATCCACAGTCAGTTTTTTTTTTCAGCTAGAAGATTAAGCAGGAATGGCCGTCAAGGTTTTCACCCACAGTTATTGGGTTCACAAGCATCTGGGTGCAATTGAGTGCTTTGTGTATAATTCAGTCTGTCAGATGAATCAAAGCGTGGTGTCTTTGTCACTTTCCAATGCGCACTGAATTGCCAAGTGGGGAAAAAACAAGATACTGGGAACAGCACATGACGCATGCAGTATAACAAGTAAAAAAAAAGGGAATTGATTTAGGATTTCTCATCTCAACAATGAAAACAGCAAATAAATATCCCGTGCATATTACTTGAAAAAACACACGTCCCCCTCGTAACAAATATTTTGGTCTTGGCAGCTGATGCCTTGGCAGTAAAATATTTGTTAATGGGGGCGACAAGGAGGTGAGCGTGTAAAAGGCCTCTTTGTTTAGTGTTGATTCTGTGTTTATTTCCAAATGAACAGGCACGAACTGCAGCAACCACCAGCAAGTGCTGCATAGAATAAATTATGAGGGAGCTGAGAAATTAGTTTGATACTGCTGCTCTATTTGGGAAACGCAGCCTGCTGGCACATCGGTGGAATGCGCGTAGCTTGCAATCAAGAAGGTTGTGGGGGGAAGTCACTAGTGGTTGTGCTTTGGAAATACTCTTCCCCTGCCATAGAAATGTGGACCTTCCACTACTGCCTCAGGACTGTAAACAGATGATGAGTACTGCCGAATTGAGTGGAAAACCACACATTATTGTTCTATATGTACATTCATCGCTTTTTAATGGATTGTCCATTCATGTTTCATAGGTGGCCAGACTATCGTACAGTGTTACTTTTTATATATACATTTTAAATTGTCTAAATGTGGTCGAAGCATGTTCATGCATTTACATGCTTCCGGTTTAACCCATACATGGTTTATTTAACAAATTGAGACGCGGCTGTTTGGAAGGCAGTACTATGAGTCTGGTGTGATGTGAACACGAGTGAAAAAATCTAGATCTTATTACATGCACCCAGAAATGGCTTTTGTGGGCACTGGACCATACATTTAATTTAAATTATGTAGCATGGTGTGTCTCACCGAATGAAATCTAACACCGTGATGGAAGCTTTCTGTATTGCTGCTAAGGATGTGTGTGTGTGTGCACGAGTACAATACAGCAATGTATATTATATTGCTATCGTAGGACAATTGCATTTTAACAGGGATAGGTAATATGGCACTGTCTTTTGGCTATCGGCGTTAGTTCTAAATTTTAATAGAGCTCAACACTTCCATTAAAATAACACTGTGGTAGATGAAGATGCTGTAAAGATGTAACATTTTTGTTAATGAAACCTTAGATTTGACAATGCAGAGCCTGAACTTGTTATCTACTTTTCGTAGTTGCATTATGCCTTGCTGTAACACTTTAATTACTATTGGTAGCGTTTGGCGTGTGACCTTCAGTATATTGAAGCATTTAGTACTCGCCCATTCTTGGCACTGAAGATTAAGTGCGTCATGTGGACTGAAGGCCATTCTAGTGGGCACTGTAAAACACATTTCCACCAAATGATTGTGTTAAAAATCTTTAAACTGTATCAGCTATTTTTTTATCTTGTCAGCTGGTATCTAATGTACGAGTCGTACAAAGAGTAACTTGCCTTAATAATGGCAATTTAAGTTTTATTTTTCACTCTGTTACCATTCCCCTCACAACCGTGTTGAGCTAATGCATTGATAATTTGTAAATTGCATCTCATCTTTGCGGTAAGGGTGCTTCATCATTACTGGCTGTAGTTTGAGGTATTTATAATATCTGATTAAATTCCCCAATGCCATGAATTAACTCTAGAGGTTTATAACCCTTTGTGCTGGATACCCCGAGACTGATTTATATGCAAATTGTATTACACCCACTTCTCGAATGAGGAGTACTGTGGGCATGTCGTATGTAGATCAGCCATGCAAACTTTTCAACGCTCTACAGGAACAGCTCATGAATTTTGCATACGTACCCCCTAGGAAAGCATATGTACACGTGAAATAAAGCAATACTGTGGTGACATCCTACCCACCCCTTCCCCCCCACGCAGTATATACCAATGTTGAGAATTTAATATAATCATTACCTGTGGGAAAAAATGTTTTTAGTGTTTAGTTTGTTGTCCTTCCTCCGCACCTCCGATTATCATGGTTGGCTACGCACGGTGCGAAATAACTTCAACATACATATAAATTGCTTTTACATACATATAGTGTTGCAGTGGTGAGCATACCCTGCTACGAATCTGGCCACCCGAGTTCGATTCCCGCCCACAGCGAACGTAAGTGGCGAGTCCTATCTGAATATGGTCAAACAACCCCCATGGACTGACAATTCTTGGGGGATGCCTTCCATCCAGCAGTCGATTCACAAAGGACTGCAAATAATTATGGAAACAAATTTATAGAAAACAAATCAATTTGAGTGGGTTTGCATGGTTGTGCTGTATAGGTCACGTGGAGCGAAACGTCGGGCATAATGCTGAACAACACACCTTATCACCCGAAAGCACATCAGAGACCTGATAGAAAATCTGTTTCCAAGGGGGGTTGTCTGATTCTATCGTATCTGATGCATTCCCTCTTTTCATCTCTTGTACAGTATCCGCATGGCACTCGATGGTAAGCTACGTATCGCTGCGAGATTGAGTCGGCATGCTCCCCCTCGTCTCATTCGTCCGCCTGCTTTGTGCCTCGTAGGAGATTGACGAGTACATCGTGCAGGCAAAGGAGAAGAGTTACGAGACCATGGTGCGTTTCGGCAGACGTGGGCTCAACCTGGCAGCAAATGCAGCCGTGACGGCAGCCGCCAAGGTAATGTAACGCTCCCCCAGAGGTCAAGCAGCAGCTTGCGTTACAGAGCACAATTTATGAGTCCATCATCATTACCGTATTATGATTGCCAATGTGTGAGTGCAGATGCATTGCGTCTGCATAATTGGCCCATGTTTTTGTTTTTCCTCTGTGAACAAATTTCCAGGCATTTGCCAATTGACGACAAAAAATTTTTTTGATAAAAGACTACGGTACTCGAGTGCTTCTAAGATTTCTAGCTGTGTTGTATTCATAAACACGTCTCATGGAGCCCATAGATTGAAATGCATCGGTGTGTAATTCTTTGAATAATGCATTTGGTTTCATATGGCACTATACGGGAAAGGTTTGTGTGTTAAAATTAATGGCATGGCCGTTCGTTGTTTAATAGTCCAGAGAGGATCGGTGGTCATAGTTACTATTCATATTGTAATGTTTTAAAATAAAATGACATCATCAGTTATGGCCTGTGCACATTTGCATGCAGTCCACATCTGTGGCAAGTGACAGTCCTCCTCTGACCATGCTGTATCAGCGCCCACTCGTGGCGCTTTAAAGTAGAGACTATATTGAACGCTGAGCTGCAGTACAGGAATCCCTCGCCAACAGATTTGCCAACCGCGGATTCATGTATGCACGGTTTATTATTTGTATTCCAATTTACCAACCGCGACCTGGAAATGTGAGTATCCATGGGTAAGCACAGTGTTAAGGAAGTCGCATGACGTAGGTAATACATCATTGTATTACAGCATTGTGACGGTATTTTCGCGGGGCCTTGGTTCTCCGTGCTCCAGCGCCACCATCCCTTCCCCCGTCATCTCATTGTCATCATCATCGTTAGTATTAAAAGTGTGTAAAGTTAATGCAATGTTTATTTATGTTTTATTATGTTGTTGTGTAATGTACTGTATTTTATTTGGCGTTTAGTTAATAAACCGGCAACTTATTTAAGCTATGACGAGTCTGACCGCGGCCGTGGTTCCCCTAACCCGCTATTACCCATAGGCCCCTGGTACTTTACTAACCGCGGATTTGCCTACCGGGGCATTTTCCAGGAACCTAACCCCCGCGGTTAGCAAGGGATTTCTGTATATTGTTGTTGCATTTGATCAATTCACCCAGGGTTGTGCCTAGATATTGCTTAGATAGGTGATCGCCACGCATAAAATAGGTGTTGTAGGCTGCTATAATGCTGTGTTGTCAGCAGAGAGCAGTAGAGTAAAATCCAAAATTGTAATGTCCTATGCTCCCTTCCTTCACTAATCCGCACTGACCAGCATAGTGTCATATGTTAAACTTACCCCAACAGCCTGCAAGGCATGCAGAGGCCTTCATCCAGCAGTCGATTGACACAAGGGCTGTACATGTATTTATTTTTTAAGCATTTTGGCAGAAACACAACCTTTATATATTCACGATACACAACGGTAATTTTGTTTAAATTAAAGCCAAATATATCAATATCCTTTAAGACCAAGCAAGAGCCACGTTATCATTCTTTAGGAAGATTTCGATTGCCAAGGCAATACAAAATGGTACGTATTGATAAGGAAAGGTTTAAAAGTAGCATCAATCTTGGTCAGAATAGTAACCATTGTTCTTCCGATCACACCATCATGTTTGTTTTGGAGCAACGGCAGCATTTTGATGACACGGCACACCTTAACTCGTGCACTGCAGGGCCAGGGAGCCTTAAGCCAGAGGCTCAGGAGCTTCAGTATGCAGGACCTGTCCTCCATTCCGGATGAGGAGCCCATGCACGGTGACATGGGTGAACACTCGCGTGCAGCGCGTGACACCAAGTTCCGCAACACCACGCGTTCTTTCGACCTTTCGGACTCCCATGGTAAGTCTCACCTAACATTACAGTATTAGCAGAACGTGTTTTGCCAACTGTTATGTAAAATTGTAGCTTCTATAAGAATATCACTGTGACTCATAATAGGTTTTCTCTTTTCTGGCAATAAAACAGGTGTTAAGATGTTAAAACACTAAACTGAAACCTTTGCAAGGAATCGTGTCTGCATTAACCACATATACTTGTGTTGAACATGCAAACAAAAAACATGCTCTGATAGTATGTGCATTGTCTTTGAAACTGATTGGTCCACACCAGAGACAGGTTTCTTGAGAGCCTAGTCTCAAACAGTGTGACTAATAAGGCTACTAGATGTCATTTGTCCTGTTACCATCATTATCATCAGCCATGCTGGATTGAGACCTTCCCAAGTTGTTGCCATCTCTCGCGTTTCTGCGGTTCAAAAATCCACCGAGCATCTGCACATGAGCTGTTCTTGTCGCTCCGTTCTAATCATTGACAAGTTATCACTGCCTATTTCATCTTACAGTTTTCCGTTGCAATAACAGCATCGCATTCTGAATTTGCTACTTGTACAATTTTTCCATAGTCTGTAATCTCCCCAGAGGCCTTCAGACGGCACTCTGTAATTAAGAGCGTGCCAATATTCCCCCCTGAGCTACTCAGGGTTAGCAATCCTGAATAAGTGGTGTCGTGTGGATTAATGTCAGTATAATCCAAGGCAAAGACACCCCCAACACATCTGCAGTACAGTACATTAGTGGGAGCAGAAATTAACTTTTGTACTCTGTCCCATTGAGTAAATTCACGTAACTTCCTTTTCATTCTTCATACAATGGAATCCTTTTTTGTTTCTCTCCCTGGTTTTGTTTGAAGAGCGATTGCAGGATGATCCAACCATGCGAGGTCACGTGTCAGATGGAGAGAGATCTGATGGATTTGATGATGACGATGAGGTCGAGGAAGGGTCACCAAAGCCAGCCGTGAGACGAGCTCAGAGTCTCCGTGCGCGTAAAGCTATCAGGCCACAGCCACGTTCAGATGTATGTAATCTGCCGGCTATGCTTTATATTGCTTTTAAACACTTTAATGCCTATTATTATCGTTATTATTTTTCTGGATGTTATTGGCACAAATCATTTACAAACAATATCTCCTTTTGTTGCAGGCTGTCAGGAAAAGCCCCAAGCTAAGAGTAAAGAAGAGTCTTCCAAGTAATTATTACGGCACTATGTAGGGGGCGTGTTTGTGTCTTACTTCGGAGCTTGAGATGGTTCCACCAAGAAGATTTATATTGAAATATTAAAACATTTCTACAATGGAGTCTTCATGCACCATGCACCAATACCTGCTGCCCAAAATTTGAGTAATTTCTTCTGTAATCACTTTCTCATCTGAAGAACTATGCCATTTTACAGATTTAGTTGGACATGAACAATTATTTTTCTGCAACAAAAATTATCAGTACAGTTGATGTTTTAAATAAACAACTATCAGCTGTAAACCATTTCAAAAGCAAATGTTTTGTTTCCAACGCAATCAATGCAACAGCTTAGTCTACCTTTCACATTAATAATAATTTTTGTTTTCACCTCCTTAAGTGGCTTTAGCATACGTAGTTTTCTGATGTACATATGCTCTCGTCAAATTGCATGTATTCATGATATTAAACTGCCTTAAAACAATGCAGATAACACTATGTAACACAATTTTTGTTCCTGGGTTGTAAGTGTTATTTCGTAATTGCTTATAATCCGAGTGCATGACGACCTTCTAATAGCTGCCGCCTTGGTGCTGGGTTGTGACTAGAAACTTCTAGCTGCAGAGGCCTGCCCCGCTCGCCACGTGCCAATCGCCCAAGGGCTTTGGGTGTGTAGTGTGGTGGTGCGATGGCACAGTTTCCCTGGAGGGTGCCAGTGCCTGAATTAATTTACGTGCAGTGTCTCTTGCACACCAGCTACCGCACGGGGCTTAACCAGGAACGAAGCCTGGGTCCAATGGCAAGGCAAGAAAATCAAGACGATTGGAAGGCTTGTCCTGAAGTGGCTCTTCCGCCGTATGCTGTTGGCCATCTGGACCGTAGCTCATCCGCCCTACCGCGGTGGGCCGAACTTCATGGCTCTTTTTTCCCCTCTACCATCCTATTAAAATACATTTATATCACCCATGACTAAAGGTTCTCGCAACATTTTTCATATATGATCTATTTTTTCAATAAAATTTAAAATTGTAAAACATTTTAAAATGTAAAACTTGTACAAATTTTTTTTTTACAATTTGAACAACATAAAATTACAAGCAACAATTTTCCATCTTACCTTCCAGAGTTTTTTTGCATTGCTTGCAGGTAAAATGAGGTGCTCAGGTTTTGTCCTGATCCCCGACAGGCATGCCGAAATATGCCTTGTAGGCCTCACACATCTTAGCAGATGCTTCTACAGAGTACTTTTTCGGTATTGTCTTGATAAATTGGCCGCAGACATAGCAAAATGCATCTGCCGGATGCTTGCAGCCACTTGATTCCATCTCAGAAATTAGATGGCATCAAGCCCGTGTATTTTCTTACTATTTATATTACTGGAAAGTTCTAGAATGTTCGAGTAGTTACTCCCAAGTTTACTCAGCACTGAATCTCTCTGGAATGTTCTGGAAAATAGGTACATTTAAAAATATCACTGTCCTGGTCACAAAAGCAAAGTTTGTGGGGAATAATAGCCATTTTCTGTACTTTTGAGGCATAAGCAATTAGGAAATAACACTTCCTACCCAGGAACAAAAAAAAAAACGTTACACTGTAATTGCATGACAGAACGTTTAAGAACTTTTAATTTAATGTTGATCCTAAAGCTTTGGCCATGCCGTTGAAAAGATGGCAACAGGCGTCTGAAACATTTTTCTCTCCACTGACAAGTGACTTGCAGGGACTACAAGTAATACTAGCATGAATCTAATACCCAAATATGCAATTATATACATTGAAGACATTACAGATTGATGGATTGACTTTATTTCATCAGGCGTCAACCCATTGCGACAAGATGTCTCTTGTGCACGGATGACCTGGGTATTGATCGCTTGACCGTTGACAATAAACTGGCCATGGTGATGGTTAAAAATGTTGCTTTATCAGTGTAATCTGCAGTGCTCTGCATCTCGCAAACAAGGCGACTTTCAAGAAAGTGCCTTTATGATTAAATATGCATATTGTGTTACTTGCGCTAGCCATAGCTTTAAATGCAGATCAGTCACGCAAACGGTCTACTTTATATTGTTTTTGTGGTAATAGCTTACCTTGGGTTTCGTTAAGTTGGGGGAGCTGTCCTCGTGCTAAGCCTTATTGGCTTTTAGTTTAGATAATTTAATAAAGGCATCATGGGTTCTGAGGCTTTTCATAATACAAACGTGCCTTTTTAATGCATATGCTGCGATCGCACTAGTCACTCGAACTACTGCAACTCCTTGTGATGCCAAGTAATTGGATCCTTGCATTTTTATTTGCCGAGTGCTGTAAATGCTCTGCGTATATTTGAAACGGTTAATGTGGCCTACATAAGGGTACGTATATTTGCTTTGGTGCAATAAAGTATAGGCGTTAACAATATATAACCTGACTTTTTGCAACTGTAAGTGGATGAAGGGGTTTTAGGATGTATGGTAGTGTCTAAACAATGCATTGGCACAAAACACTGTATATTTGTATTGTTGGAGCTGCTTGGTCATTTTATTTTCTCATTTTTCATAATGTTATGTTTTGCAGCATGTTTTACAAATAAATGCACACCTATGTATGAATACTGATGTGAGGATAATTATCATACACCTTCAGTAATGTGTTTGTGTGAACTTTTTTTTCCGCACTTACCGAATTCTCATCAGAAAATAATTTCGTGTAGTATGCACCCATGGCAGTGCAATGTCATCAGATAAGTGACCTTGGTTCATAACTACATTGCTTTAAGCTTACTCATCGTGTCAAGTGTCTTAAACCACACAGCTAAATTAAATGTTAAACAGCATCATATCTCTGAGTCCTTTGAGGGCTTTGTCCTCTATGTGCAAATGGATCTGAATGCTGCGTTTTTGACCCTTTTAAACATATCAAAATATTTGGTTTTTCACTGATATTGGTTTAGTATTTTGATGCTTGCCTTTGATATACTTTATTACATTTTAGTTTTAACAATCACCATGAAAAAACATGTTCTGTATATAGGCATAAATATTGCCATTGAACTTCAATTTTTTTTACTTTACATTATTTAACACCATACTGTTCACTCCAATTCATATATTGATCATTTTCATTATTTTTATTGTCTTCATCTCTAAATATGTTTACAGACACCCCAACCTTAATTTAACCCCATTTTTCCTCAAATATGGACTTTGGAAAGGTGGAGAAATTATCTTTCTGTGATGCGGAATACAGTTCTCGAAAGAATGTTGTTTATGAATCAGGCTTGGTTAGTCATTCAAGGATGCTACACTAAAGACATTTTGAATTGCACATCGAAGCGTATCTGGAATATCAAAGAATTCCAGCTTTTTACTTCACACATTTATACCAAATGCTTATGAATGCGATGCCAAGGCCATGGGTTGTGGCTTTTAAAATGTACCCAAGTACAGTGGAAACAAGAAATTGGTTACTGACTTCATTCTAAGATTGAAAATTATACAAATGTTGGCCCAGCTCATGTAGTGGACTGAAATATATTTCTTGTTGTGCTCATTTTATTTGATTTAAGTTTTAATGTTTATTTGCTGTGGACTTGTTAACATGACATTTATTACGTCTTCATTGCGCTGCATTATTCTGCTGTAAGCTGTATATTAATGCTGTATGCATTCGAGCATTTAAATGGAGAATGTCACTTCGTCTGCATGATTTTTGTTTATCACGTTTGACTTTTGAAATTACTGTATACTGCATTGAGCAGTAATCCAGTGTAGGATTCACTAACACTACTCAAAGTGTAATTTCAATTGTGAATAAAGTTATATTCATTGGCTATGTTAACCACTCATTAAACACTATGGCATTATATATGCTTCTTGTATGTTTCCTGTGATGCTGTCTTGTGTTATAAAAAAACAAGTTAACTATCATACATATCACATTCTATTTATTTAGTATACAAGGTATATTCATTGTGTGTTTTTACTTTGTTCTGATCAGTTACATGGAACACAATTTATTTTGAACCTTAACATTGGAAAAAGTAGGAATTTCCACCCACATTGACATGTCCTCTTTCTACCTCACTATAATATAGCTGTTGGCATTACAGGTTTATATTTTCTACTTTCTCATGACCTGATTTTGTTTTTGTGTATTTATTTAGCAATGTGAGTGCAGAAGTTGAGTACAGTACTTTATTTTTTTGTTAGAGGAAGAAACTCTCCACATGGGTGACAAATTGCCCATTTGTTAAGGGTGTTATTCCATGATCTATGAACACCTGAATGAAGTCCGGTTCCACAAAGGCAGATTCCATCTATTCCCTGCAGACGTGCGAATCTCATCACTCCAGGTTTGTGGTGGACATTGTCTCGGGCATGTTCTCTTTGGCTGGCATTACTTTCCTTAACAGTTAATATATATTTCTAATTTGTATTTGCTCCCTACGGTAATTCAAAATTCGCCCCTCTCCATGTGTATTTGCATAATTTTAAGCTTTTGTTTCATTTTATTTTATTTGTTAACACCCATGTTTTATCTTCATTGCATTGCACATAATATATACTGATTACAAGTAAAAAAAAATATGAATAGTTTTACTCATCGCAGCACGAGAAGGTGAATAGTGTCAGTTACTCAAAAGGGGCAGACAGCAAGTGAAAGATCGCACCTCTTGTTTAACACGGGTGGCTAGTACATACGGTGCGAAAAAAGTTCAACATATAACTAGGAAAGGGAAGGGATGCCAGGACAGACGTACCCAAAAATAGACAAAAGAGCGCAAGCTCAAGATGAGTAGCAAGAATAAAGGAGCGACGGGCCGGAAGGAGGAGGGGGGAGGGCATGACTGGGTCAAGATATCTCGGTTTGAGACGGTGATGAGAGAAGGAAGGAGAGGAAGTCAGCTGCATGGAGCCGCATCTATTTTCTCTGAGGGCGGGGAGAAGGAAGGAATTCGAAGTGTGGGTGGCCACACAAGTCTCGTGATTTACGGCAGGTTTGAGATAATTTAGATAGACCATGTAAATGTTAGAGGTGTTTATTGTATTCAGGTTTATACTGCACAGTATACAAATAGTGCTGAGGATTGGTTTTGAGATAGTGATTTGGTGGTGGAAAGACCAAATCACGTTCGGTACGCAAGTTGTGGCTAATGTCATGTGTGTTTACTGGTAAAACTGCTTACAATTAAAAAGAAATAGGCAAGGGTCTTAGCACAAAAATAAATAAATGTAGGTCCATCAGCTATATAGCAATTATTTTCCAATGTTTTCCAGAAGCATCACAATAAACCAGACAATGGACCATTGCTGATTTTACAAGTCAAATCAGGAGGTCCTGGCTTATGCTATTGGTTTTGTTGATATTTTGTATGAAGGCTTTTTAAGAGTTTAATTTACACCAAATTGTTACCTTTTGTATACATTTTTAAAAATCTATTTTTGACAACCATATTAAATACTTTTCCAGAATGTTTTTTTCAAAAAACTGCTGGTTGAAGGGTTCCCCAACATCGTCACCTTTTTACCATAAGCGCATTGGTCAGAGTGGATATTACAAATGATAAAATATATTCTCAATACAGTAGTGTCATTGTGAGTTTTGGTGGCCCTTATAATCCAATGCTGGATGAAAGAAATCTTGAAAATTAATTTAATAATTGGCACAAACTACAGTCGTGAAACTTAAAGGGACTAATGGTTCAGAATGTAAATTCACATGGATATTTTAGAAAAAAGTAGATTAGCAAATAATAGGGTTTAAAAACATGCCTTCAACTTCAGAATAAGAATATTTACTCTGGAGGAATCCGATGAGCTTTCAAGCTCTTTCACATGTCCAGGGGATAACTCAAGAGAGCAAGATAGTCTCAGCTGTAGGTGACCTGGTTCACCAATATGACAACAGTTATGAATATAATACTCAGTGCCCTAATAATAATATACTGAGACTTCATGCTGGAAAACAAATTAATCTGATTGGCTTGTGGAGTTGATTCTAGATTTGAAGCTTTCGTGATTGCAAGGATTCATACTTTTTTCGGTAAAGTCACGTAGGTAAAAAAATAGAAATAATAATTAATATTTCCATTTATTTATTTTTAATAAAAAATTCAATTTCTATTTTTAATAATTATTATTTCAATTATGTTTTATGTTTTGTTACCTTTGTGGTGTTGCCCACATTCCAATATACTGTAATATGTGGGAGCCCTGCATGGCCCTTTGAGTCTATTCACTCCTACAGACTTTTTTGTATTGTTCGTCGTAACTTTCTGACCCACCCCGGCCAGGATGTCTGTAAAAAAATAACTTAATGGATCATCGGCTTCTTTTCACTCTGCAAAGGTTCTAATTGTGTGGATGCGAAGTGGAGATTTTAACATTTTGAGTGGAACCTCGTCACCGCCCGTTGCCATGGCAGCGGCGGGAGGTGACGTCACGTCAACAGCGAATGACGTCACCGCGCAACGCGCCTCCTTAGCAACCGGCTCTAGCGACCAAGATGGTGAGTTGCGTTCGCAAGCTGCCGTCGATCGGCGCACAAATAACGACGCTTAATACGCCTTCGTTTAGACGAATATAACTGCGCCAAACACTCCAGTTTATGCCTTCGTAAAGGTACACATAGCTAGCCGCGTGCAGGGCATTAGCTGGGATTGAATGAAGGATGGGCCTGGACGTGCCTGCTGTTTCGTCTGGCCCGGGGTGGGGGTTCTGTAGCCGGGGCAAGGTAGCCAGGCAAGGCCGTAGACTTGGCCATGTTTGACTAGGCCCGCGGGACGCGTTTCGGAGTTTGTATCGAAGGACTGTGTTTTTTATTATTATCGCGCAATCATCGGCGATGATGCGTATGAACCTGAGTTCGGTGCCCGTTCGCGGCTAACATCAGTTGCACATAGTATCTGAAACGGTCCTGCTTATGCAGACCTCTGTTCACCAACCCGTTACTGACCGGCGTGCGTGAATTATGGACAAATAAACGCCATGACCGACGTGGTGTGAGGCCTTCATCCACTGGTGGATTTAGAATGACTGGAATTTTTTAAAAATCGGCCCGTTATATATTGCAGTTGTACCTTTGATATTTTCAAACTCACCTTTGCTATATAAATGCTCGTTGAATGGATAAGGTGGGGTGATTGTTGACCAAATACGGTACCCGTGTATCCTGGCAGTTGCTAAATATATCAACTTTGTCATTTGAGTATGCTAATCTCGTGGAATAAAGGTGGTATTTTTGTCTGATAGTGATACGTCTGATCGTGATACGTGCGTGTATTTAAATATCTCTTCCAAAAAATTACATATTTTCCCAGTCACTAGTGTATGTCTTTACGCAGTGTATAAGATACGAATTTCACCAACCCAAAATATATATGCGTTTAGGTTTGGTTATCACTTCATCATAAAAACGTAGAGGCCTTCATCCAGCAGTGAGTGCCATTGGTAACGGCTGATGACATGCTTTACTCTCATCAGGAGACATAAAAGTAGCAATCTATAATTGGGCTCGTATACATTACTTGTTTAAACGGATATTATATATTAAAAACGCACCTGCCTGGAAATGAGGAAACGTTACGCGATGAGGTATATGTATGTGTTCTGTGGAAACACTAATTGGCTTAACATTTTATATAGATGCCAGACCATTCATTAGCTTCGCTGGTGTGTTCATTATATTATCATCAAAACAAACTATCTTAATGCAATGGTATGGCAGCGACCTGCCGCTTACGTAAACACGGCAATCATAGAGAAACGCACTTGATCCTGTTGTGAAGGATTAAGCAGAGAACAGTAGCCACAGATGTAGTTAGCTTAGAGGAGTCAATCTCCTTCCCTTGATATTAATAGTCCCGGTGGCGACGTTGTGTTCTTTTGCTGGCATCTTTGCCCTTCCGTTCAGCGAGCAGCGTGACTTGAGAGTTTTGAAGGGGTTGGTGGTTAAGTGATGCGTGATAAATGGGAGAGGGACTGCTAGTAAGACTTCATTCTAATTCATTTTAACGCCTATCTACAATGTGACATGTGTGGGTGTATGATTGTGTTTCGTGCAAGTGAGCATTCTTGTGTATGTTTCTTCTGGATACTTTTTGTGCTCTTATTTTTTGCTCAATAGATTATGGTAATTGTTTTTTTCCCCGTTGTGTTGTAGGGTTTGCTGTCCATCCTACGTAAACTGAAAAGTGCTCCTGATCAGGAGGTTCGCATACTCCTCTTAGGACTTGACAATGCAGGAAAAACCACCCTACTCAAGACGCTTGCATCAGAAGACATAACGCACATTACCCCAACTCAGGTATGATTTTATACAAATATTATCTTCAACTTGCATCTGTAAAACTTGAAAATATAGTTACACAAACGTGCTCTAGATGGTGACATTTATTTTACAAGACAATCATTTGTAAGTATTTGTGGTGTTAAATATTGACTTAAACTTCACAAATAAAGTAATAACTGTTACGTGGCCTGATTGTGATGATTACTTTAAATTAATTTAAATTTTAATCCAGTACGTGATAATCTGTGGATTGCCCACAATAATTAAATTCAGTTAATTTATCACTCATTTCCGGCACACTTCCACTGGTTACAATGAAGATGCCAGTTAATCAGTGACTGTTAATAATCATACTATATGCATTTATTTGTTCTATATATTTTTGGGGAAAAATACAGTATTATCAGAGAATAGCCATGGTGAGATCATGCCTCCTTCCCTGACTTTTGATTTGGGTTGCGTTAATTCAAGCAATATCAGTGTAGCTGTTCCGTTTTGCAATTGGTTTTAACAAATCCTATTTATAATTTAATGCCTTGGTTTATGAGTTTGCATGAGTGTACACCAATCCATATAATATTCTTTTGTCCACAAAGGCTAAGCATAATGGTACGTGTTATACCTTAGTCTTTTCCAGAATGTGATTGATAGTATGTTCACAATATAAAAATGTTCTGAATCCAGTATACTCGAATGTTATTTGTTATTTCATGGTTGGTTGGCCTCTATATTGGCATCGACATGTTTGTATATCTATGGCAGTTGCTTAGACAGACTGGGATCATAATGATAGGATAATGAGGACCTTGGGAGCAGAGCACAGTGTTTTTAGAAAAAATATGTTAATAAAAAGTTACATGTTGTTGATCAATGTGTGTTTCCTGCTATAATATATGTGTAGTGACATCGGGGATGTCATTGTATAGGGCTGGCCCGGGAGGGTCGTGGCGTGCGATGTTCCTACGTCGTAGACAGTTCTGGGTGGGTTGCTGTGTGATGCCGGCTTTACGATAGCAGGGCGTGCAATGCACTGTCATCGTGTACACCCCGTCGATGGGTGTACTGGGTGTAGTACCAGCCCTAGTAGGGCTTGGTGAGCGCTGGGATAGCGCGGTCACCGCGCATAGCGTTTAATGCGGGCTCCCACAAGGGGGAGCGGGAGAGTGTCAGCCCAGGGACAGGGTTGCCCCGGGCCATGGCACTCTCGTTGACCCCGTAGACACGTGATCCGGAGTGTCCATAGAGAGGGCCACAGGGGGGGGCTAGGGGGTGATCACCTGTCCGGGGAGAGCTCTCGAGATGGAGCTAGAACACTTGAGAAGGAGGGCGGGGCCTGGGCGGAGCCAACCCCGACCTGGGAGGATATAAGGTGGGTCCCTGAGAGGGACCGGGGTCGCTTCGTTCTACAAGCTGAAGCTCCACGTCCTACAAGTTGGAAGCTCTATGTCCTGCAAGGCATCAACACGTGGCCACGATCTGAGTGAGGGTCCGACCCTTCGTAGCTGTAACTCCTCTGTATAGTGTAGTTAGCTGGGTGGTCACCACCCTAGGCTGTATCTGGTGATGGGGCAATTACCCCTTTGCGTATTATGTGTTGATATAATAAATGTGTTGCCTCTAAAGAATAACATCTGCGACTCAGTTGGACTCGCTACATATGGATCAGAAACATGGACATTCTAAATGGAACAAAAACTGAAAAATACACATAAAACAAATATCTAAATTGCGGATATTATACTGAGGCACAGTAACAGGAAGAGAATAAGTGTAAATTACAGACGTTTCTAATGAGTGGGCTTGTGTAGCGCACATTGCGAGAAGGGATGATGGCCAATGGATGGGAATGGTAACAGAATATCAGCGAAAGGAGGGAACATGCCCGTAAGGACAACCACCACAGAGATGGAGTGATGAGATAATCTCGTGCAGGAGTGAGATGGATTGTGACATTGCAAGACCATGCAGGATGATGATGTGGGATTACCTTCATCCAGCAGGGTATAAAATATGGTTGATTAATAGCAGTATTGCAATTTGTGTAACTATCTGGTATGCAGAGTTGATGGTCCTCTGACTTTTTTGCCACAGCCGTATTACATAATCACATTTTCGCATGAGTAATTTGTCTTTTTTATTTCGTATTGCATCACAAGTGATTTTTTTTTGCCAAAACTTCACTATTAATCTTGACTTGATTAATATCACGTTTTATACATTTTGTTGAGCACTTCAGAGAGCATTGTGAAACTGTTTTTTTCTCTGCACAGGGCTTTAACATCAAGAGCGTGCAGTCGCAAGGATTCAAGTTAAATGTGTGGGACATCGGCGGACAAAGGAAAATTAGACCTTATTGGCGAAACTACTTTGAGAACACTGATGTGCTGGTTAGTTCCAACATAGAGCACAAATATATTATCATTATTGAAATGTTTGTATATGGACATTATTTATGTAATGTGAACGTTCTTTTTTCCCATTTACAGATTTATGTGATTGACAGCGCAGATAGGAAAAGATTTGAGGAAACAGGGCAGGTAAATATATCCGAAGTTATATTTTTAAGGCTCAATGAACCATATAAACACAAAAATGGTGTGTCAGATATTTCTCAGTCATTGCATTGCTCAATAACCTTTTGTAAGTCCTGTAATTTTACTCCGAGTAGTAATATGGGTATAATGTTATAAGGGTTGGGTGTTCCTCTGTTTCACAACAATTGAGTGTAACCACGGTTCCACAAAGAAAGTCCATGTGAGCACATCGCACATGGGGCGTACGCGTGTGCGCGTCTAGAACACTGTGACCAAGGTTCTGGGAAGCGGGTCAATGTGCCCACGGATCACATGGGACGTCCGCGTGTGCATGCGCCCCCCTGTTTGGTGTGTTGGGCAGGAATTGGCCGAACTCCTGGAAGAAGAGAAGCTGAGTGGCGTGCCTGTGCTCGTCTTTGCCAACAAGCAAGATTTGCTGACGGCCGCACCAGCTTCTGAGATCGCTGAGGGGCTCAATTTGCACACCATCCGCGACCGCGTCTGGCAGATCCAGGCCTGCTCAGCCCTGACAGGGGAGGGTGTGCAGGTACAAGTCTTGTTTTTTTCTCAGCTACACTGGTGCCATATACATGGATGACTATAATACATTTCTGTTAACAATAGGTGTTGAATTTGCTTGTTTGAAATGTTTATGTATACATTTTTACTTTTAAATAATTAACAATATTTAAGTCAAATAATTTATGACCAGGTAACAGTTCATTGGAACAAGGCTCTTGCAATTCAGACTTGGGCGATAGATGCATTTTAATTTGAAATTCTGATGTCAAGTTGGATTTAATATACCCTCGTTTATTGCCTAAGTGTAATTACGTTTAATGTGCTGGTGTCTCATCCACCTACATGATTACTTAATTTGCAATCATTTGTTACAATAATCCTTTGTGTAAGAACTGCATGTTCTCAATCTCTAAAGCATATATTTTTGCATCCAATCAAGCACTGAAAATATCTTACATGGCCTTGTGACCTTTTCTTCTTTAGGATGGGATGAACTGGGTATGTAAAAATGTTAATGCGAAAAAGAAGTGACTCAACCATACGCAAAGCACTGTTGCCCACATGTACAAGGTAACCTCACTCATCCAGTTTGAAAAAGTTTGTTTTCGTTTTGTTGTAAATTGTAGAATTATGAGACTGAGAGATGTAATTTCTATTGCTCATGGAAAGGTAATCTTTAAAAACTGTTTGCTATAAATGATGCAACACAATTTATCATTCCCATATGTGATGAAAAGAGTAGAAAGGGTAGAGAGTTTGACATGTACAATTAACATATTTTTTTCTGCATTTCTGTACAATGAAGTTATTTTGACAATTATGGACATGTTTTAGATAAGGCTTTGTACACCAGGACATTGTACGCAGTTTTGTCTGCTATCCTCCGTTTTATGTTCAGCGTTTGTGGTTGGTGGGGATAGGGGCTATTCTGCTGGCAATTAAAAGTCAACTATTTAAAATGGCAACTTCGGTTCTACTTGCAATATGAAAATTTATCCAAAAAATGTATTTATCTATTCACTAGCATTCTAGTTATTGTGGAGTGCAATCCATTTTGGTGGTTTGTTCATCTTGACATTACAACAGTGCGTAATTGAGAGAAACACTAAATCGTAGGAATACTAGTAACATGTTTTATTTGTTTATTGGAATTACAATATAAGAAGTTATGATCACCCCACACAGTAAATATCTGCTTTACATATTTCATTATGAACTGTTTATGCTGGTTGTCATCTATTTATGTTCTGGATCAATGGAAGTAAAGTACAGTAGTATGATTTGTGTACCCATTTGGGTGCATTTCTGCAACTTAATAAAAAGTGCACAATTTTTAGATGTTTGAGATTGTATTTTTTACCGATACAAGTCATTTGTAGTGGAAATCTCTTTCATAATCAACATTTTTGGTTTAGATCGCATTATTTATAAATGTGTCGTAACCCTCCACCACCCGACACGGCCAATCAGTAAAAATGTGTCACGTTGACAAAAGACAAATAGTTCACTGCTTTAGCCCACCGGTGTGTTGAAGCCACAACATTTACAATTTGAGTACGACGTTTCGCTGGTAATTGCATCCAGCTTCAACACACCGGTGGGCTAAAGCAGTGAACTATTTGTCTTTTGTCAACGTGACACATTTTTACTGATTGGCCGTGTCGGGTGGTGGAGGGTTACGACACATTTATAAATAACGCGATCTAAACCCAAAAACGTTGATTATGAATAACATTGGTCGCGAAAGCCTACGTGGAAATCTCTTTATTTGGCATCTCATGGGATATGAGAAAAAATTTTGCTGGCTGGATTCATGCGGAAGTGACGTCACCATGGATATTTCTGATGACTACAATTGCATCTTCTATTCATATACAATTGCATCCTACAGCGTTGAGACGGGCTCTTGTGTGATGGCGTCACACCCCCTCCACCTATACTCCACCCTGCCGTGTATTCTGTGCAAATGTGATGGAGATAAAAGGGCGAGAGAGAGGAGGGAGGAAACGATGGAGAGGAACGGAGAGGGACAGGTCAAAGAGTGAAAGGGTGTGAAAAGGAGAGGAAAACGGAAAGAGGAGAGCGAGGGAAAGCAAGTGGGAGGATTACGGGGACGCAAGAGAGATTGAGACGGGAAAGGGAGAGGTGGCAATAAGGAGAGTGAGAGATAGTGGGAGAGGAGAAGAGTATATATGGAAGGTGAGGTAGAAGACATAGCGTGTATGTATGTTGAACTTCATTCGCACCGCACGTAGCCGTATGTAGCCAACCGTGCTAATAGAAACATATAAAAAGACAAAAGTTAATGAGATAAATTGAGATATACAGTACAGAAGGCAAGAGAACAGTAGAGAGATGGCTTAAAAACTTTTTCTGGCTGAGAGGGACTTAGGGTCATTTCTAAAGGATGTGCGGGCTGCTCATCTCATGAAAACTTTTAAGTACATTTGTAATATAGCTCTAAGAGATACCGTCTTGTTCAGTTATATGTATATTTATTATGAATAAAGTCCGCAGACTCACTGATAACTTAACGAGTAACCGCGAGTGACTATATACACTTGTTAACTTAGCTCTATTCTGAGACAACATGACTCTAGCCTTCCAAGACTACAAGGTGCCCACTCCAGGATGATGAAGACGACCCGCTCCAAGGTGACAACTGCAATTCCCCCACAACAGCAGCCCAGAGCCCCTGTTCACGCCGGCTCTTATTCCCCTCACCACCCGGCCACGCCCCTATTCCCAGAACCCTCTCTCACCGCACCTGGCCCTGTCTGTCTCTGCCCTTATTACAATTTACGACTGTTAGGTCCCGTGCTTCCCCTCACGCGACCCTGTCAACGCTTGTCACATCAATCATTATTAGCAACCACTTAGGTCCCACATTACCCTAATGTGACTGTTTTTGTTACGTTAATTAGTAACCATGGCCACGGGGAGCTGTACTGTCCTTATACATATATAAAAACACTAGCTTTACTACCCGGCTTCGCCCGGGACTTGGATTCTCGACGCCCGGCCGTCTTTGTCTCCCCAGTGGCGATGTTGACACCACGGTTACTCGTTTGAGGCTGAGTCGACCTAGGGGAGGCCCAGGACCGGTTCAAATGATCGTCACAGGTGGTGGTAGTAAGTGTGAATCGAACTCGGGTCGCCGAGCTCATAGCGCAGCGCACTAACCACTACACTACCGCTCGCCCCACACACGCGCCCCCCGTCCATAGGTACACATGCACGCGCTTGCTACAGACACACATCTTGAACGGTGCGTACGGCAGTAAACGACAGGAATAATAAAGCAATGCTGCGCGAAGAACGTCTTAGACCTGCAAAACATTAGTATGGCACTTGACTCACGGAGGGTTGGGGGGGGGGCATGCGTGATGAGCAGGCACACTGCGTTACGCTTCCGCACGCGCGGGTCACATGACAGATGTGACGTCACAGCTCACTTGCCGTGCAAAATATATGCATTATTGCGCCCCCCCCCCCAAAAGAATACAAAAGTAATGTTTTTATAAGTTTTGCATGGTGTACATTCTGGAAAGTACCCACATGGCAAATTTCTCGTTTTTTGCATGTCGGGAAGTACGCTAAACATTTTCAACAGACACATTCACAAATTTCCCTTTTTTATATAAATAGCAGTAAAACCCGGCGTTGCACAGGTCTTCACGTGTTGTCTGAGTTGGAGGCTTTGTATTTTGTGGTTTGCATGTAGACGCGTTCGTAAAAACAAAGTTTTTCACTATAAATTCTTTATATGCGTGGCAGCGAACTTAATATAAAGGATTTAAAACTATATTGGCCTGTGAAGGACGCGGGGATCGATCCCGCGACCTTTGGCATGGGAAGCGAGGGCGCTACCAACTGCGCTACTCCGCCACGGCCTCGATGAACGGGCCAATCGCAGCGCTAGGAAAACCAAACGGATCAATCGTGCCTCGCAAATCCCTCACATTTCGTCCAATGAAACTGCGTATGGTCCGGCGACACACAGACACGCACACAGACAGACAGACAGATTTGCGATTTTATATATATATAGATGTTTCACAATAAGTATGCTTTTTATAGTCTTCATATAAAATCAACTGCTATATTTTATTTTCGGGATGATTTTACTTCAGCTGATTACAACTTAAATTTATCACTCACTCTTGGGGGATGGGGGCGGCCTGGGTGAGGTAGTTTAGAGATTCTGCACTACCTGCTGATGACTTACACGAGTTAGATTCTCGGCCATGACCAACATCAATGTCCATCAGTGCCAAACCATCTCTTGAGCTGCTTCAGGACATACTCCCTTCAACATGCACTGAAGAGTATGGTCTAACAACTCCCATGACACGGCATCGGCAGGCTGTCATCCAGCAGTAGTGCTGTAAATATTTAATCTCAAAATAAGCGATCACAATATCAGATAAATATACAGAACAAAATAAGAACTATTGTATAGATTTTGCTTAAACTTTATAAAATATATTTCTTAAAAAAAAAGATATATTTTTCTATTTGAACCCACTCAATTTCACAAATTCGTGAAAAAGCATTCAGAAGTCCAAGCACCTGCAGTCTGAACAGTTAATCTGTTGGCAGCTTAAGAGCATATGAGCACTTTTTGGGAAAATTGACACATTACCGCATCTAATACCTTTTACATGCAATTACAAATGCATACGTCATAACATTTCAGCAAATATAAGGCTCTCAAGCTGGCAATGGGCTTTGCTCTTCGCTGTGCTCTGAAGACCTCGTTTTTTACGACACCGACTTGGTATGTTATTTTCAGTTTACCATAACCAGACTATATAAAAAATGTCACCACTGTTTACTTGGAATTATGTTGATATTTACTAATTATAGCACTAAACTTTTTGCGGGATTGGTTTTAAAGGTAAATGTTTGAGTGCCTGCCTGCCACATTGCATATATTGCAAAGATTTTTTGTATAATTCTCCATTTGCATGCATGTTCAAGGGATTCCTGACTGAGTGGTGCAAAATGAATTCGAAAATTAATTTGCAGACCTTTATAGTATGTGTACCAGTATTTGAACACACATTTGAAATCCTTCAATCCGTTAATCCCAACTGGAGACAGCTGTTCGCTCGTCCCTTGGGAGCCGTTGGTGGTGTTGAGCCTCAGTGATCCCAACGCCTCTGCAGCGTTCTTTGTAAGTCATTGGTGTCTTATTGTGTTTAGGTCTGGTACTAAGTTGTCTCCTGTGCATTACCATCGTGACCCTATAATTTCCCATCACGTGTTCCCCTTTTCGCATTGCTTGCTTTCCTCTGCTTCTGCAGCTATTTGAGATGCAATTGCATCTCGGCACTTAATGTAATTTATTGCACCACTGTGACACGATAAATACGCATTTGAAAGCTGGTTTGCAGTTACTTTATTTGTTCTAGGTGACAGCATGCAAAGCAAGCACTTTGCTATGTTGCTGCTCCTGGGAGTGTGCCTCCAGTTGTGCCTGGTGATGGTTGTGAAGACAGATCAGAGCGCCCAAAAGCATGGACATCATTTAAAAAAAACGCCTGGGCAGACCAGGAGTGGCCAAGCCCTACCTTTAAAGGCCAATCTGCCCAGCATGCTGAAGCCGAGCCACAGGGGCAGACTGCGGGCCCTCGATGGAGCCCAGTGCTTCTGGAAAGTGCTCAGTGATGCTCCTGAACCCACCCTGACACTGCAGCTCCGGTGCCGCAGTGCCCCCTCGTGCACCTATCGGGGTTCCCCAGTCTCCTGTCCTGCATACGAGCGCAAGCACAGGTATTTCTGGACGCAGGTCGTGAAGGCGCTTAAGCAGAGGGACTCGGCATGCGATGTCACGGCTGGGCAGCTTATCGCACCGCTCTGCAAGAAGTCGCCTGCGTCCTGGCTCGGCCTCGTGGAAGAATTGGAGGCTAAGGTGACGACTGAGGCCACAACTACTACCACCACCACTGCCACGAGTGATGGGCAAATGGGAGCCAGAGCAGCCGATGAATTGGGGGAGGCAGGGGAACAAGTGGCAGAGGAGGAGGGAGAGGAGGAGTGCAGCGATCTCTGGCGCTCCTTGTGCAACTTCTTGGAGGGCGCGGTGCGGGGGAAGTGACATTGTTGGGTTACCACGCTGTGCATTGCACAAGATGCTAAGCAGAAGGAGTTTCACAAGATTACTTTTTTTTGACAAGTGTAGAATGGCATGTCCGATGGAAACACTTTAGTTGAAACGCATATTTTTACAGTGTTACATACTGCAGTGTTTAATGTTTTTTTCAACAGCTTTTTGACCGCAATAATTTCACTGAATTGATTGTGATAAATATAACCGGTATGTTATATGTATGTAGAACTTCTTTCGCACCGTACGTAGCCAACCATGCTTATCGTTTTATTGGTACATTTTAATAGATCTGGAACAATCTTTCATTAACACATTATGCTTGGCACGTGGGTCGTGTGCTTTACCAAAAACATGTATTCCATACCGTCTCATTGCTTGTTATTGCTTATAGTTCCACTTTCTAAACACACAGTATGTTTATTCTTGACGCTGTCTCCTTCAGAAATCGTGTTATTGCCCCATCTCCTTTGCAAAATAAAACGTATTTCAACAATTCCTGCTTACCATGTGTGCATCCATGTGCTTCATGACATCATAGGAATTTGTCCCTCGTGATTTCGAGTCATCTCATTTGCTTGTCTTTTGCAATTGTAAATATAGCGGCCTCTAGTGGCTTGGAACTGGCTTTACATATCCCACCCCCTTCACACCGTCTTACCTATGTGAAGACTTACGTAATTTTTTACTTTGTAATTTCGTGAATAATTGGAGTTAAGCGGAAAATTGTTCCAATTATTCGAGAAATGTTCCCGTGTATTTGGAGTAAATTCGTTGAAAAATCTCTTGGTCGGACAGTCCCCGACTTACCAACAACGTACCCCGTTCTTGAAGCCTATTTGTAAATTGTCCGATTCGAAAGTCGGAACACAATAATGTACTTATTAAAATGCAGATATGCCAGTGTTATCAAATGTGTTAGGATTCAACAACAAAAAAGGGGAAGCACTGTTAAAACGGATAAATAAGAAGAAATATTATACATTTGTACATTTGCGGAACCAAATCGTTACGCGGTTCGGTGCGCAAATGCGAGTTCACGTTCTCAAGTCGCACGGTAAAAAATAAATATGGGGCCGTCCATAAATGACGTCACGCGATCTTGGACGATTTTTGACCCCCCCCCCCCTCGTTACACGGCGTCACAAAAAGTCAGACCCCCCTCAAATATGACGTCACAAAGCTATGCCCCCCCCCCCAAAAAAAACATGCTTCAAATCGCTTTAAACTATTGTCATTGTAGTGCGTATTTAATGTGGCGCTGCACTCTGATGTTCTAGGAGAAACATTTATAAAAAAAAGTCTATTTAATTAAGTAGAACGTGTCTATATTTTTTTTAAGTTGCGCATTTTGATGTGACGTCACATTTCTCAACCCCCCTCCTCGTCACACATCGTCATAAATGTCTGACCCCCCCCCCTAGGTGCGTGACGTCATTTATGGACGGCCCCTATCTTATAGTAGCTCGTTCGTAAGTGCGGATGCTCGTAAGTCGGGTGTTCGTAAGTCGGTGACTGCGTGCGATACGAATCGTGACGTCGGCGAGCCTCTGACAACACTTCACGCGCCCTCAAAGTGCACCTGGCCTGGCACAGGCGCCGTGGAAACGTCACCGTCACTTGATATTGGTGTGACGTCATGCGTTCAAAGTTGTACACCGAATCTGAAGTTAACGACGTTTATAATCCCATGCGGCGCAACATTAACTATAGTATGACGTCATACAGCTTTAACGTTGTACCGAGTCCGAATGTAATGACGTCATGTCCACTGCGACTTACGTCATTCCTCCTCTTCTCACCCCTGGCGCGCATGCGCGGTGGCGCTCATAACGGACTCGCTCCTCCAGAGGCGTGCGCGGTCGACGTCGAGCGAAGGCGCTTCCCGAGATAACAACAACAACAGCAGCAGCCGCGGCAATTAATAAATTAGAGTGGAATTCGCCAATCGTACAATCGACCAACGCCGCATCCGACGGGCGGAATAGTCGGGGGCGCGAGTAGCTATCGAGCGATGGCCGCGAACGCGTTACAAGTTGCGGCGTGTTTACGTTGAACCTTAAATTAAACTTCTTGACCGTCTCCCGTCAAGTGGCGAGTTGTGGAGAGGGGCAGGAGAGGGCCACAAAGGCCTGGCCCGAGGCCTCCCTCTGCCTAACATAGCCGCATACTTATACCGGCGTTCTAAGCGGTCATCGGAGCATTGCCACCGTTGTGTGTGTGTATAGAGCGTCGTTTCTTATGCGTGGGGCGAACATTGATTGCAATCGGTGGGCTGACGGCAACATTACGTTCTGCCCTTCCTCATGAAGTTATTTCCCTACTCGTTGTTTCAGTAGCGTTGTAATCGTTAGTGGGCGCAGCAATGTCGTACTTTCGCAAGATCTTCAAGCTGGGCTCTGAGAGGAGGAAGCCGAAGCAGTACGACCATGTCCGGCGGGACGTGGACCCGGCCGAGCTGTGGAGTGTGATCGGCGAACTTGGTGATGGGGCCTTTGGAAAGGTCTACAAGGTGGGTTCCACCACCACCAGGACCACCATCATCAGACTCGACATCATCAACATCAGATTCAACATCATCAGACTCAAAATCATCAAACTCAACATCATCAGACTCAAAATCATCAGATTCAAAATCATCAGACTCAAAATCAATCATCAGATTCAACATCATCAGACTCAACATCATCAGACTCAAAATCATCAGATTCAAAATCAATCATCAGACTCAAAATCATCAGACTCAAAATCATCAGACTCAAAATCATCAGACTCAAAATCATCAGACTCAAAATCATCAGACTCAAAATCATCAGACTCAAAATCATCAGACTCAAAATCATCAGACTCAAAATCATCAGACTCAAAATCATCAGACTCAAAATCATCAGACTCAAAATCATCAGACTCAAAATCATCAGACTCAAAATCATCAGACCCATCACCATCAGATGGAGCTGTTGGGAATGCCTCTACAAAATGGTTATCATCATCATAATTTTTTTTATTTAAAGCTTTCGTGACTGCAGGGATTCATATTATTGGTTCTTTCAGTAAAGGCACGTAGAAGGGAAATAATAAAATAGAAAAAAAAATTCTCACGACGTTTCGACTGCAACACAAGCAATCATCACCAGGTGTGAAATCCACAGCAAGAAAATTAGAAAAAGTGGCGGTTTTTCAAATTTTGTATTGTTTTATATTTTATTATTTCCCTTCTACGTGACTTTACCGAAAGAACCAAGAATATCATCATAATTGTTCACTTTTACCACAGAATCATCAGAATTATGAAAAGTATTTGATTAACTTCTCTATTACCATAGCGCGCATCGTCAAACATCAGAATTATATTATGTTTGACTGTCATCGTCTTCATCAAAATCGCCTTAACCATCGCAAATATAATTTCCCCTGCTGGATGGAGGCCTCCCCAACGCTATCGCCATCTCTCAGTCTGGCGATACCAGAATCCTGCGATTGATGTTGGGGAACGCCGTTCTCTCTTTGGTTTCTATTCTCGTCTAGCTGTCATACATTCTTCTTTTGCGGTGTGTCCTGCCTAAACTCACTTTTTTTTTAAACAGACCTTTCTGTCTGACTTCCATTTCTCCCTAGCTTGCGTTTGTTCTGTTTCTCGGTATATTTCATCCGTCCGCTTTCCGGACGTTTGCAATTGTCTCGCAGCCTTCGTGCCCCTGTTTGTGATCCGTGTCGTAGCCGGTTAGTGTGTGTGGGGAGGGGGCACTGATTGAACATTGTCTTCTTTTCGCCGCAAGGTCGGATCACTCATCCCAAACTTTGCCCTCACACACCCGGTGCAATGCAAGTTGCACGGACATTTTCTGTTCAGCTTAAAATGATGACATTTAAGTTGCGTGAGAAAAGCGTTAGCCACGTTATGCGCCGGTATAATTACAATTATTTAGATGTCCCTTACCGGTATGGTAATCCACTTACAATCGCCAGGTTTCTAATTACAGTGGCTTTTTTTTTTATAAAAAAAATGTGTTGGAATTTGTAAATCACTCCGATAAATGATCGGATATGTATTTATTCATAGTTGAATTAATAGTTGAGATTTTAAACGTGTTTTTTGCCCAATGGAAAAAATAACCATGTTCGATTGTTGTCAAGTGTCACGATATTTCGTGATTTAGCTATTTCAAATTTAGTGGGGAAACGGACGCTTGCAAACAGTGGCCACAAAAATCATTCATTCGAATCGGTGGGATTGTCAGAGACATAAATAGATTTATCTCAGTCACTGCTACTTCACAGCTTTAGTATTGGCACATGGTAAACATAAAAACAATCCAAGTGCTTCACACATTTAGCATTTATTAGTTTGCTTTGAAGATATATCTGCTAGAATAACAATGGGTTTCAATAGACTTCATTGTGTTGGCACGTTTTGTTTGTGCAAGGGGTTAAGTTTCAATTGGAAAATGTCAATAGGGATTTTGTAACCTGACTTGATGCATGCGTTGGATTGTGATCTTCACATTAAATTTACAAACTTTAGGCAGCTTGTACCAACTCAGGGATATTTAGAAGCTCCATATTTTGCTCATTTTTTGAGAGTATAGATTTCGAGACAACCGACGCATGTTACTCTCACAGTTGTATGCATTTGAAGAATCATGATTGTTGATTGAGTCATTAAAAAAATTATTTACATTTCGAGTTAGAACTTTTTTTTCGATCACAATAAAATGCCTTAACAGGAGACTGTAAAAAATGGGGCAATCGTTTTTCTACTTTAATCAACTTCATTATTCACATGCAACGTGTGGGACACGATGCATTATCGATAGTTCTTCATGCACACTCATTAACTGCACAAAAAGGTGTGCTTGCAAGTGGCCCACGCTACGTTGACCCAGTGAATCCCAGTTTGGCGCACACTGACACGGCAAACGTGTTTTCTCATGAATGATTCATTCAATGCTTGAATATACTGTATCGCCTTTCGGTAATGCTGAGGTTGAGCATTTTGCAGAACTGCTCATGTTGTACAGAAGCTGCATATTGCTAACAAAATGCATTGTCTTGGTGCCTTCCCTGACAAAATATTTAAGTTATTTTGGAAAATATTTAACCAAGCAAGAAGAGTGCCTTTGGAATGTGTATGTTTTCCAAACTTTGTTAAAGTGAATATTGAAAACATTTACATACTTAAACAATGTCATGCTTGGGTTATTTTTTAAACTGTATGTTATATTTTTTGTTCTCTGTTATTTAGGCTTTAACTATTTTATAGTTAGATTTTGTTTTCTTTGGGTTTTTTGGTAAAGTCACGTAGATAGCTTCAAAGAAAACAAAAAAAATAACAAACAAATAACTACATTTTGTTTCTGTCATTGTATTTAGTAAATCGGCCACAATATTGCCAAACACGGCCCTGATAAATCCTGTACTTGTCTCACTGAGCACATTTTTTTTTTCTTGTCGTTGACTTGCTTTATGAATTCCAACAACAGGCAATGGTAGTGGATGGAGTTAAGTTAAAAGCCAGGCTGATTGACACACATGGCTTACAATAGCCCAAGGATTAAAATCTTGTAAGGAGAGATGCAGACAAGCCCAAGAGGGAGTTGGAATGTTTCTCACCACTTGTCTAAGTGTATTTTGCTGTGTTTAACTATGACTGGACGTACGATTAAAGTAGCAGAATATCGAACACATCTACGTGAAAGTGAACATTCTAACCTCCGATTTATTTAGAAAGTTTCCACACTGTATACTCTTTAAGTACTTAAATTTGATACACCTATGATGCCGAACTATACTGCACAAGGTTACTGGCAAGCTATTGGAAGTCATGTTGTTTATTTTTAGGTGAGGATTCTTCGTGAATTTTGGATACACGTTACTGTAGTAGTAACCACTTAAGATCTGTGGGTTGGCTTTCCTGCTTTATTCTGTACACATTGTAAAGCATAGGCCGATTTTTGTGCATTCATATTCCTGGGAGAGAATGGATGGCTCTTTAATGAGAAGCAGAAGGGATTTGCAGGGAAGTGCATCCAGGAAGGAAGGAAGGAGCTAATGGGGAACACATGTCTCTGTGTACCAAGTTTTCACATGGGCCCTGTACACGCTGTCATCAGCCTATGGAACCTGAAACGTTCTGGCACAAGTCAGGAGAGATTTTTTTTTAAGTTACAGTGTTAAAGTATAACATGTAGGGGTTTTTTCTTCCAAAAACGGTTTAATCCCACTTTGATTAACAACATAGTGGCTTATGATGGGATATTGGTAATACAATAAGTACATTAGTAATATTTTACATCAAACAGGAATCTATATTTTATATTTGCAGGAATGTGAGCACAAAAATCGGTACTCGTTATTGAGTTATTATTGACTTGGTTTGACCTCATTGGGTTTTTTTCCCCCCAAAATTTTCCAAGCATTATGCTGTGTCAGTTTATTATGTATGCGTGTGAGATTGACTTACATTTTATTATTACTGTAACGTACCAGACAAGGGTTAAGCTGGCAGTTACTTTTGAAAGTAAATTATTTTACTCAGCATTTTTATACGCATGAAAGTGTCAGATGGTTTTTATCAGAATGTATGTGCGATCAAGTAATGTACTACATACATTAAACTAAACCACTGACTCGGCATTGCCACAAGCTGAGTACAGCAGATTTGGGTTACTCTTGCGTTATGTGAAGTTGTCCTGATTTAGAGCCAGCTGGAAAGCATGTAGCATGAGCTTTTTAGTGATGCTGTTATCGTTGTTTTGCTTTTGTTTCCAAAAGTGGCCACGAGCCATTTAGTTAAAAAGTAAATCTTTTAATTCCTTAACATTTGTTTTGTAGGTAGGTATGTGGACCAGTTTTAGTTTTCCATTTGTGCAGTTTTCAGTGTGACACTGTATGTTGTAGCATTTTGTTTGGAATGGAGACTTAATTAATTTTAGTGGATTATATTTCTCTTATTAACTGTGCTTGCATCACACATACAAGTGCACGTGGTGTATGATTGTGTTGGCTTAAAAACATTGTACATGCATAAAAATATCACTGTAGTATGGTGATATCAGAAATATTTTATAAAATAAAGGCTATTATATCGGCAAATAAGATGAGATAACGTTTGGGGTGGTATTTTTTATGGCAAATACTGTTGACTTGGAAGTTGTATTTTATCTGTTGGCAGTTAAGTTTTATGGCCAGGAAGTCTGGGTTTGCACACTTTCCTGGTTACTGTTTTACAGAGTGCTCCTGGCCATCTATAGAAACACATCAGGTTTCCCTGACCATAACATTCTGTATTCTTCTGTATTCTTTGGGCCCTCATCTCAGAGAGAATAAGATTGCTCCGATTTGAACTTAATTTTAGACAATACTCTCTTGCAATCACACTTAACATTGACAGAAAAAATGTCTACATCTGATTGGGAACATGTAGATAACAGGATAGCCTCTTCAGCCGCCTCAATGTCAGCTAAATGCAAAGATAACCTGATTGCCAAGTTCAACCTCCTGTCCAAGAAGAAGCCAGATCCACACGTTAAAAAGTTAGACGTGACAAGATTGTTATCAATCAGAGTAACAGCCCAATTTCCAACAGCCTAAAATCGGTTCTAGCTAAAGGGTTGTATTTCGCAGTCACCCCTAAACACATCCCAGTTGATGATATCATTGCCCAGGTTGACGTAGCCCTTAAGAGTTTGGGACACATTCCTGCAGACATGGCACGATCGGAAATCGCTGCAATCCTTTAACGCTAAGACACCTATTAGCAACGTCAGTAAGGATGAGCGCTTTGAGCTTTCTCAACTAAAAAAGAGAGATGACAGTCATACTCTCAGCTGGGCAATGCCACTGTCACCATGGACAAAACCACATACAATAACAAAATTCAGGACCTACTTAATGATGGTAGCTATAATAAAATCAATAGAGATCCCACCAACCACATGGTTACGAAAACCAACAATATCACTGATTCGACATCTTTAATCGAACCAACCAAGCGGCTTTTCTTAAAACCCTCTGCTGCGAGACCACACAGATTTTATGACTTGCCAAAAATCCATAAAGAAGATACACCACTTCGACCTATCGTCTCCACCATTGACTTACAACCATTCACTGGTAAGACCACCTCAGCTGTACTTAACTCGGCTCACTTGGTATCGTTAATTAAGAACATCTCACTATCTCCAGCTGATTTGCTTGTCAGTTTCGATGTAGTATCTTTGTTTACCAAAGTTCCTGTGCCTGACACCATTGCAATCATTGAAGATTTGGTCCAACAAGGACTGAATGCTGACATACCGGCCCTGGTTAGACACTGCCTCACCAACACTTACTTCACCTGGAATGGAGCATTCTACAAACAAGTTGAAGGTACCCCAATTGGTTCTCCCTTATCTCCAGTTGTAGCCAATGTTTTCATGGAAAAGTTTGAGACAGATGCCATCCAGGCATCCACCCTACATCCTTCCTTGTGGAAGAGGTATGTAGATGACATGTTTGTCATCTGGCCACATGGCCTACCAGCTCTGGGCCAATTTTTCAACCACATCAATTCCATACACCCAGCCATCAAATTCACCATGGAGGTGGAAAAGGATGGCAAGTTACCATTCTTGGATGTTTTAATCGAAAATAGACCAGATGGCTTAATGGGACACTGTCTACAGGAAAGCCACCCATATGGATGCCTACCTAAAACCTGACTCCCACCACCATCCATCCCAGAAGAATTCCCTCATCAAAAGTCTACACCATAGAGCTCGATGTATTTCTGACCATCACCACCTAGCCAGTGAACTGGAACACGTACACCAAGCCCTCAAGATGAATGGATATTCAGACTACATAATCCGTAAAGCTATCACCCCAACTGTTAGGAAAGAACTATCTGAGGACCCAATCAAAACCATCACCTTGCCATACATAGCAGGGGTCACTAAAAATATTACCAAAATCATGAGCAAACACAAGATCCAGGTTCGATTCAACACAGTACATAACATTCGTGATCTGATCCCATCTATGAGGGATGTGATCCCTCACATGCAATATCCCGGCATCTACAAACTAAGCTGTGTCTGCGGCAGTAGTTACATTGGGGAAACTAAGCGACATGTCTCGGACCGTGTTCGTGAACATAAGGCAGATCTGAAACACGGTAGTACCAATACCTCAGCCGTGGCTGATCATTGTTTTAATGCTGTGGGCACACACTATATAGATTTTTCCAAGACGAAGGTACTCTGCAAGCCCACTGGCTATCGTTCATGAAGCCATCCAGATATATAAACACGGACACAATTTCAACCGAGAAGATGGGTACAAACTGAGCAATCATTGGAAGGACATTATTAACCAGTTTAAGTCATAATTGGCTGTGATGTTTCCATCCTACCTGCCGATGTTAGTAGTTATTTTCGACTCTGTAGTGTTACATTAACAGGTTAAATGTCTTTACATTAACAGGTTAAATATCTCATTAACACAGCCACTGTTGCTCGTTTTCCTCGATGTGGCGGTGGCTCTACGATCTTACATTGGCATGCTAATCTCTCACAATACAATGGCCACCTCCGCAGCTTCGTAGTCGTGGAGGTGGCTCTCTGATTTACCCGATCTTACATTTACATGCAAATTCCATCACTAGCGCCCGCCCACTTCGCTTATGACCCTTGGGCCACACCCATCTAAAACTTTTATAACATTCTGCCTCAGCAGCTCCCCCTCTATTTTTTCACCTGATGACGATTGCTTGTGTTGTGATTGAAACGTCGTGATATTTTTTATTATTTTTTCTATCTAAGTGGCTTCATCGAAAGACCCAAATAATATGAATTCCTGCAGTCACAAAAGCTTTAAGTCAAAACATAACATTCTGATTACTGTCTGTATTTCTTCGTTCATGGTACGCATTTAATTGTAAATTAGAATTAAATATAATTCATTGTACTCTATATATACATATATAATCATACTCGGAGTAACGGATAACGTTTTGTAAAATATTATGTGTAGTTTGATTCAGATTTTTTTATAATACTGGACTGTTGTTTCAGGCCCAAAACAAGGAATCAGGTGTGCTGGCAGCTGCAAAGGTGATTGAGACGAAGAGTGAAGAAGAGCTGGAGGACTACATGGTTGAAATTGAGATATTGGCCCTTTGTGACCACCCTAATATTGTGGGACTCCTCAATGCCTTCTACTATGAAAACAAGCTATGGGTAAGGCTATTTTAGTAGCAGTTGGGTGAACACCTGATTCTTATACAATTCCCCAACCTTATTCCTTTATTTTCATATTACCAAAACATAACTCTGTATTTCATTTGGGGTATATGTGGAACGAACGCAAGAAGACATCACACTGCTTGATAACATACCTGCAAATTTTGTCTGATAGAATCATACATTTCAAAGTAAAACATTAATAACGTCTTATTGTTTTATTCGTTTGAACACATATCAATGATCAAATTAATAATGATGTTTTAGTGCCCTTTGTTAATCCCCTGTTGGATGAAGACCTGAAGTGGTGAAGTATGGTCAAACCCTAACCCCCCTCATTACTAACGTGACACATCATGTCAGTCATGGGTTTTTTTTATCATACTATAACTTCTGTTAATTATTTTTTTATCAAACCATAACGTCTACAAAAATATGAAGATAATTTTCACAGCGTTAACGGATTTGTACCAAGTTGATCCAAAGCATCAACTCCTCTAAATATGATTTACGCTATAGAAGAGTTGTTTAGGTTTGGTTTGTGGAGCACTGAGACGACACATGTCGATGACTGTTCAGTGTGGAATTGGTGAAGAGGGGAGCTGCTTCAGCTATCCTCTCTCCACTAATGATAGCCGTGACTGGGAATTTAACTCAGTTCGCAAATCTCATAGTGCAGTGCACTAACCACTGCTCCCCGCTTTTCCCAAAAATGTGTCATTATAATACAGTGCAGTAATACCGCTATGGCAGAACTATATTGTTTTTCAGCCTTTGGCCAGTCTTATCAATGCAGAAAGATCAACTCTATATCAGCTGCAGGGAGGGTAGTGCCTGAGAGTCTGGTTAACTTTAATGAGAAGATATTATGTGAATACAGTAAATTAGAAAAACTATACTGCGTATGTAATTTGTTGTAATACATTTGTATTCTGTTATGTAAGCTTTTAAACGTGTGGGCCTAAGGTTGATGTATTTGCATAAACAACACGCATAAACAACTGAATTCAAATATTTATGACTCGTGTTTTACCTGTCTAAGCTGTAAGTCATCAATATACATCAACAGTTCAACATGTTACTGCTGGTGTGGTTTACATTTGCACTACTCCAGAGGTTTATCACTGGGTCAGCGATTTGTCACAGTGTTTTAAACATGTTTAGGCTGTGTGTATCATGTCAGGAAGGCAAAATGCTCTCCTGGGTTTATACAGAATCCGCGTTGCTAAAAGCTTTTGACCAAACCCGTTTTTTTGTAATGGCCACATTCTTTCTGTGGTGTTCCCCCGCTATCCTGTTGCTAGGGCTGGTGTGGGGTGTAACACAAGGACTTTATTATATCTGTTTTAAATGTGCAACCCAGTGTGATGGATGTGGGTTTTTTTACAAGCCTCGTTTCATGGCCTTTATAGAAGCTCTGGTTTTGACTGTAAACAGAATGTCATCCCTCCCTCGCTCATGTATAAAGTGCCTTCATTAATTGTGTGCCAAAAACATGATGAATAGTACCTTCCTTATTGTTTTTTTAATAGTCACAACTTTCTAACATTGTTGAAATGCTTTCCAGTTAATGTATTGGTTAACAGCTCTTAACATGAGAATTTGTGGATTTTCCTTTTTATTTTCAAATGGCATTTTAGTCAGCCATGCAAAAATAAAATCACTGGAGTCATCAGCCACACCCAAATATTAGGAAATTATTAATGTGTGCAACCATGACTACAGATTAGAATTTGTTTCTGGGTAAATAACCCTCTGATGTTTACGCGATATGGAATTTTAATTTTGACGGGTATATGCAACATTACGTTAAAGTCATGAATATTTTCAATAATGCACACTTATGCGATATTACGCATGAACTAATAGAGCCTTACATTTTAACGAATATTTTCCTTTGATTAGTTATAAAACATTACTTTGCCTTATGTAAAATTAAACAATTGATAATCGCTACAAAGATGAAAAAAACACCTGAGTGGGTGTTTTACAATCATAATAATTGAAAAACAGTTTATTTCGAAGGAATATACTGGAAGGAAATAAACTGTAACGTAGTTTAGTGGTACACATTTCCAAACACAACCTCATGGACCCGAATGATCATGTGACCGCTCCTTCACTGCACAATCTGCAGTCTTGCTGTCATGTGAACACAAGCTGTGCAGTACAATTGCTTTGTGTATTATTACGCATTTAATTAAATTGGAATGCATAATTCACATTTGATAATTGCGTGAAACACTAAGCAACAGCAACACACAGCTTATCTTGAACGCTCTGTAGCAATGGAAATATATTTTTTTATTACGGAATATTTGTGGTTTTGCTAATATAATTTATTTGTTTGCTTAACAGATTTTCATTGAATTCTGCCCTGGAGGAGCTGTAGATGCTATTATGCTTGGTGAGTCGTACAGATCCATTCCATGTTTTACGATGAGATATCACAAAATTATCTTTCTCGCTTTTGGAACTAATTTTTGTAAAATCTGTATTCTTTGTGCATCAGAGCTGGAGCGTGGGTTGGCGGAGCCTCAGATTCGTGTGGTGTGCAAACAGATGCTGGAAGCATTGAACTACTTGCACACTCACCGCATTATCCACAGAGATCTGAAGGCTGGAAACATCCTGCTTACCTTCGAAGGAGATGTAAAACTAGGTGGGCTTGCACCAGTCTTAATGAAGCAGCAGCAACAATCAATTATATGCTTTAATCGTTGACAGATTTTGTCAAGGTTATTTGTTAAGACAATGCATACGAATGAAAACAGTCTTCAGATATTTCATTAAATTGTTACTCATAATTAATTTGGATTACATTCTTATTGCAGCTGACTTTGGGGTATCTGCAAAAAACACAAGGACGTTACAACGCAGAGATTCGTTTATAGGGACCCCATATTGGTGAGTTTTCCCACCATCCGGATTACATTGTTACGATGTATTAGTGTGCATGTTTATCTGTAATCACTGGTAAGTTGTGTTCGCATGTCTATTTAATCTATGATTTTGAAATTGGAAACATTGGGTCAGGGTTATTCAACTATTTATCTTGGTGGGCCATAAAATAAAATTGCCACGTACTGTTGTGATGTGTTATTTTAGATAATTATTTGTGTCTGTGCCGATATTTGTTTTAGGATGGCTCCAGAAGTGGTGATGTGTGAAACTATGAAAGACGCACCGTATGATTACAAAGCTGACATCTGGTCCTTGGGCATTACTCTCATTGAGCTGGCTCAAATGGAACCACCCAACCATGAACTCAATCCAATGCGAGTCATGCTGAAGATTGCCAAAAACGATCCACCCTCGCTTTCCTTCCCATCTAAATGGTGAGACTCATGTGTTTAACATTGACTTCAATTTACTGGAATTTTTGTATCAACATTTCCTATTGTTTTGTTAAAATTTAACTTCTCTACTCTGAAAAATTTCTGACTGTGTGTGTGTTTGTGTGAGTCATAGGAGTTATCTGTTTCCACTGTATAAATAGTGTGTAACTAAGGAGATGCAAACAACACAAGATTATGAAAAATAATGTACAGAGCTTTGATTGTAATCTATAGCAAACTATGCAGGTCATTAAATGTCGAGCAGTGAGTTTAGTTATGAATACTATTTATCTTTAATATGGGATATATAAGCTTGTTTTAGTTTGATTAGCACTAATATATTTCACACTTCAAAAATATATATATTTTTAAAATGTATTACATTTTAATGTGCACATGAATGGTTTTATTTGTCTTCATCGTCTATTTTTAGGTCCGCAGAATTCACTGACTTTCTGAAGAAATGTCTTGATAAGAATCCCGAGACAAGATGGAATGCAATCCAGTTATTACAGGTAGATGCTTTGTGGTCACATCATGACATTTTAAAATGAGCATCTCAGGAGCTTACCAAAAAGCATGTCTGTTTTGACTGGAAACTATTTTTAGAAAAATATAATCACAACATATGTAGTTTGAAGCAAGAACTAGTAGCTCAGTGGGTTTTAGCTGGTAATAGAAAAATAGTTTAGTTGCAATTTATTTATTTATTTTTCTACCTTTCCTATACTTTGCACGCCTATTGTTTTTTTATTGTTGTACATTTGTAAGGACAGTACGGGGCATGTAGGGACAGTACGGCTCCCTGTGGCCATGATTACTAATGAACGTAACAGGAACAGACAGTCACGTTAGGGTAATGTGGGACCTAAGTGGTCACTTATAATGATTGATGCCACAAGCTTTGACAGTAAGCATGGGACCTAACGGTCGTAAATTGTAATAATGGCAGAGACATGCAGGGCCAGGTGCGGTGACAGAGGGTTCGGGGAATAGGGGCGTGGCCGGGTCGTGAGGGGGATGAAAGCCAGCGTTAACCGGGGCTCTGGGCTGCTGTTGTGGGGGAATTGCCGTCGCCGTCGTCACCTTGGAGCGGGTCGTCTTCATCATCCTGGAGTGGGCACCTTGTAGTCTTAGAAGGCTAGAGTTATGTTGTCTCAGAATAGAGCTAAGTTATCCAAGTGTATATTGTCACTCGCGGTTACTCGTTAAGTTATCAGTGAGTCGGCGGACTTTATTCATAATAAATATACATATAACTGAACAAGACGGTGTCTCTGAGAGCTATATTACACATTTTTGGCCCGCCCCCACTGGACATCCATGAAAAGAGCCCTGTAGCTCATTGGATTTTTCCAGGATAAATGAAAGATTCTGATCATACTTTTGCCAAGCGTATGGTACTGAATTTTGAAGTGCCCCCTATCAGTGTAAACAAATATGCTGTGGGATTGTCTTTGTTTCAGCACTCTTTTATTAGCGGTGTGGACAGCAACAAGCCTCTGCGGGAGCTGATCGCAGAAGCAAAGGCTGAGGTCATGGAGGAGATTGAGGAAGACAATGAAGAGGAGGACATGGAGACACCTTCTGTACTTGTTTTTTTTTATTTTTACGGAAATAACATTCTTACCATTCAGTGTTTTTTATACATGCATTGTGATTTAATAGCGCATTCTTCTTTTGCAAGTAGCATTGTATGCGTAGTGTGCATCAAGCTTGTGTACAGCTATATTGACAATGATGCAAAATCATTAGCTGATAATACTCTTCCATCTTTATTATAAATACCACGTCATAACAACATTTTTAGAAATAAAAAAGAAAACTTTGACCATCTCACACACATAGTAAACTTAGCAAAGTTAGCATATAGTTTAGTTTCTGATTCTAAGGCACCATTTGTTCATTAAGACACAACAATTAGCTTACTATTTTTTTATGCAATTAGTCATTTAGTACACTGATTGTTCTCATCAGTAAGCTGGACATTAGGTTGGTGTGAATTTTATTACAATATTGCTCTCAAAGCCCTTAATTTTGATGTGGGTTTTCTCTGGATACTTCAATATTTACCCACATGTCAAACGTTAATGGAATTGGCCAAACATCCCAACTATGGAACCTCCTGAAAAAGTCATGAGACTTGGTGAGGCATTCTTGGGTATATATAAAGGTCATTATTACATATTCAGATTATTATTGTATCTATATTATATTGCACAAGATCACGAAATTCTGCCATGTGGATGTGTTGTAGCTCGTGCCTTGACAATGAAGCACACTGGAGTGAATGATCCATTACATGTGGAGCCTAATAGCTGTGTTAGCACAGCAGTACTTACTTGATCATTATAACTATTGTATCACCTAAGAATAGTTAATTATAGTTTTACCTTAGTTTAAAAGTCATATACTGTATACAAAATGGGATATAATTTATTTCCATACTATTAAAATGCCCAGTTTCCACGTGAATTTGACCATTGTGATAAATTCAGTTGTTTGTTAATGTTTACATTTTCTTTTCCAGCCAGGAACAGGGCATAAGCGAGCTCCTTCGGATATCAGTGTGGCAAGCTCTGAGGATGAAAAACTGTCGCAACAGTCACCGGTGAGTATATGTAGCTATTAAAATTTATTGTGTTATGTTACAAGGAAGTAGTCATAGTTTGTATTTGTGGAATACAGTCGACCACAGTTTTTGAAATTAATAAAAGGAAACGATTTAATATGTGGTAAACATAATGCATTTTTGTGTTTGGCTTTGTTGGCTTTTTTTTTTTTACAAAATCTTGTTTTTTAACTGCAGGTACGGGGATTAGCATCTGTTACTGAAAATAATGAAGAGGAGCAGGAGGCAGCTGAGCAGCCGGAGACTGATGGGGATGGTCAGTTACCAATGGATGAATCTACCACAGTAGAAAATGGAATTTCTGAAAAGTCTACAAGTGGCAAGGATCAGCAAGAAAATGGTAAGATTTTAATATATTTTAAAAATATTTTTGTAAAAAGTGGAAATCGTTGTGTTCGGTAATATGAAGCAATGTACATATATGCATTCTTTTGTTCTCAAGTAGGGTCTCAATATGACTAACATTGCCATTAACAGAGAATGAAGAGGTGGGTGATGAGACGAGCGAGCGATCGTTGTCAGATGAGGGGATTGGGAGCAGTGAGGGAGAACGTGCGGAGAGTGACCGGTCTGCAGAGCCTCACGTGTCTGACGAAGATGCAACTCCCATAATGGAACAATCCACAGCAGACCTGGCCTTGGCGGACAAGGTACGGAAAGAGTGTTCTGAGGTAATCAACATTCAAGTGAGACAATTGTAAAATTATATTTTTCCGTCAAATTTCTTGCATCTTAATTACGTTCAGTCGTTTCAATATATGCCTCAGTAATTAGTCTGTGATTGGCTTTCTAGGCTGAGAATTCCCTGCCTGAAGCAACTGAGCCTACGGAAGAGCCCAGGATGGATAAAAGCATGCCGAATGACCAACCTGAGTCCTCCATTATAACAGCTTCTGTAACGGAGAACTCTGACAAGCCTCTCAACTTCCAGGAAAGAGAAGCTGATGTACAAGAGACGGGCGAAGCCAAAAATATAAAAGTACGATATTGCATTATAGATATTTATATATGTATGACTACATACATTTTTTCAAGAATATTCTTTAAAATCGTGCAATTGTTTCCATTGTACATTTCAGATTAGATGCGACCTCTAACTAACAGGCCAACTCGGCACACTTATACATTTCAGGAATAAAAAATGTGTGTGGGCAAATGTATGCAATAGATGGTGCACTTCTAGTGAAATATTAGCATTGATAATTCAGGACACTACACCAATGTCTGACATGTAATATTATTATGTACCATTAAATCTAATCCTCATTATAATGCACGTTCAGTGTTCCTTGATTTAGAGTGCAAAGCTGATCTAAGGCTCTTGTTTAATTAATGCTTGTCAGAATGTGGGTGTGTAACTTACGTTTTTATCTTGTGTTTACACAGGGAACAGAACTTCCAGAGTCTCCGTCTCTTTTATCAACTGGCAGTGAGCGGAGGGATAAAGAGCGAGACTCGGACTCTGGAAGTCTGTCCATGTCAGACAGCACCAGTGGAGATCTCAACCTCTCCATTTCGGCCACCATCACCCGCAATCGAGAAACTGGCTCAATTTCGATCCAGGCAAGGCCCCTAATATTGTGGTTATTAAGTGAACGTAATGAAAAAAATGTCACGTATAAAATTAATTGCGTGCTCATTCACGGATGACCGATATGTAATAAAGATAGGAAAGTTATTTCGTATATCTCAGGAATAGACTTGGTGTCTGATTCTCATTGTAAAATATACTTTATTTGTCCCACTGCCTATGGGCCCTCTGAGCTGATGGTTTCCAGCAGAATTTAATGAAGCTGGTAGACATTTTTTCGTGGATAAATGGCATTATCTATCGGTTATATACTAAAAAAACACTTGAATTCTCATCTATTTAATAATGCCATTTGTTGCTTGATGTTTTGGGCCTCTGAGCCTGTGTTCAGCAACTGTTTAAAAAAATAATTTCAAACATGTATGGGTCTAATGCAAGCGAATTTGTTTTTAACGTGCAATTATAGTTAAACTATTAGTTGAACCTTTTTTCAGGAGTCGCACAAACAGAAGAAGACGCTCAAGAGGACGAGAAAGTTTATTGTTGATGGAGTAGAGGTCAGTGTGACAACAAACAAAATAATTAATGAAGATGAGAAGAAGGATGAAGATTTAAGATTCCTAAGGTAAGCTATGATCATGGTCCAAAAACAATTACTAGAGAAGTGTACTTCTTGTGTATTTATTACCGTGATACAATGCACACCCGCAATACTAATTCATGCTTGGCTGTGTTGTTAAAAAATAATGTATTGATAGTCCTGAGGCACCAATTGGATGGGGTTCTGCTTGACTGCACTTTTAATCTAGTATTGGATTTTTTTTTAAATTGTTAGCGTCAGCAAAGCTTGGATGAAATCTAATGTAACTTGGGTTAACGCCGTTCGCTCGTGCCTGTGTGCATTCACAATGAAGGCGACAGGAGCTGAGAGAATTGCGGTTGCTTCAAAAGGAGGAGCAGCGCTCCCAGGCCTTGCTCAACGGAAAACTCATGCAGCAGCGTGACCTCACCATTCGTCGCTTCGAGACGGAGATGTCTGTGAGTGCAGCGTGCGGTTTCAGTCGAAGAAAAGCTTTTCGTCATCCACACAATCCATGAGGCGGGCTGACTTAAAAATGTTATTTAAATTCAAGGCTTCTGTTTTGGTGGCAGGCGAAACGTCGCTACTTTGATGGGGAAATTGAGAAACTGGAACGGGAGCAGAAGCAGCGCATCGAGAAGATGGAGCAGGAGCACACGGCTCACCTACGTGAGGAGGCCAAACGCATCAAGGCAGAGCAGGACCGGGATCTTGCCAAGTTTCATGAGACACAGAAGCATCGCAAGAAGGAGGTAAGCGGACCCCAAACTGGACTGCCTGTCTAATGTGTTGAGTGCAAATGCAGCTGGGCCAAACAGAATTAGATTATTTGCGATCAGTAAGTGTTGGTTTTCGTATCTCTTTAAAGGTTTGTAAAAACACGTTAGTGTTTACATTGACAGGTTTTAATTATCAAGATTTCATGTAACTTTAAGCTTTTTGTAGACTTTGTAAAGTTTTTTGTAGTCGCACCATCACAGTGTTATTAACAATTGTTAAGTGCATCACGTTATTTAATCTGCACGTAACTCATGTGGTTTAGGCTCCTGTTTCACACTTATCGTTATTGCAATAATAGCAGGGTGCCACGGTGGTGAGATGTTAACTCCCTCGCCTGGTATGCTAAGGAGTTACGTATGGTGCGAAAGACGTTCTACATACATACAGGTCGTGGGTTTGGTCCCGACCTTGATGCCTGTATATTTAGATTTTGTATGTTCTCCCTGTGGTTGTGTGGATTTTTTGCTGGGTCCTCCAGTTTTTCCCTCCACCTTCAGAAACATGCGTTTTAGAGTATTTGGCTGCTATACATTTCCACATGATGAGCTGCCACTTCGTTGAGCTATCATTTGTGGCCAGACTGCTTCTGAAAAACAGCCATATAGCTCAATGGGCCTTAACTGGTGAGATAATAATAGGTGTATAAAGCAGTATAAATTATGTGCATGTTTCTTTGTGGTGTGTCCTTATTATGCATGTCGTGTTTTCTCCTAGTTTCAACCATTATTTTCTTTCCTTTGAAAAAAAAAAATCCATTAAAAATACTTTGAACAAATATATTTTCCCCGTTGTGCTTCAAGTGAAACCACTTCAAACCACTTGGCATGCTGGTTTGGTTTAATTTTGGTGTGAAGTGTGTACCCTACTCCTGTCAACTTGTCCGTCCCCCTTTTCCGTAATGCATGATTTAGGTTAAGAGCGAGGTGGAAAAACTGCCCAAATCAGTGCGAAAGGATGCACTGAAAAGAAAGAAGGAAGAGCTTGTGCAGACACAGCAGAATGAGGTAAAGAATATGCTGATATTAAAATTATGCCAGTTAGACAAGCCACAAGAAAACGATTCAAATTTAAATGGTATCTGCTGTGTATGTTGATGCTTTCATAGCATGCATCACAAGCAGTGCCTTCTACTTCCCACCTCGTTCATCCTATTTCCTATTACTGCGGTTTGGTTTTGCTGTGTGACAATGTGGTATGAACCATAAATGAAATGAGCCCAGGGTTTAGTGCACACAAATAGAACATTGACATTTACAGGATGTCGCGCAAGCTGTGGTGAAGTCGTACCACATTTCCTCCAGCATTCTCATCGGTCTTCAGTCGAGAGATGTAAGAACCAGGCGTGTGTAGACTTGATTGGAATTTTGTCTGATAGAATTTGCAGTGTTTGCAGTGCAGGAACCCAAAACTTTTTTGATTGCAGTGAAACTTGATTCCATATAATGAGCAACTGGGTTGGATTACTGTTCAATGGTAAAATGAGATTGCAAAATCATATAATTTAATTTGAAACCTGATCAATGTTGAACACGTATATAATATTTGTGTGTGTGTGTAAATGTTGCATGCTGATGGTTTGCAATACATTTTTTTAAGTTATCGTGATTGAGTGTTTAAATCTTTACATTAAATATATAATTGTGATCAAACCTCGATGCTGTGGCCCTTTAAGGAACAAGAGTTCATCAGCAAACAGCAGCATGATCTCGACGGATCCCTTAAGAAACTGATTCAGCAGCACAAGCAGGAGGTTGCTGATGTCGAAAGGGAATTCCTCAACAGCAAACAACAGCTGTTGAGAGGTAGAATGGCCTCCGATGTACACCCGTTGCACATTCACAAACTGCATGACATTCCTGTGTATCCAATACCGTATGTTGTACAACTCTTACTGCGTATAATATAACATTTGTCTGTGTGTGTGAATGACAGAAAAAGAAGCTTCAATCTGGGAGTTGGAGGAAAGACACCTGCATGAGAAACACCAATTATTTAAACAGCAACTGAAAGACCAATATTTCCTTCAGAGGCACCAGTTGCTAAAGAGGCATGAAAAGGTATGGCAGACTCTCCAGAAACTATAAACGTAATGAATCAACTATGCGACTGTCAAAGACTACATGGACATTTATATTTGGTTTTCTTTCCAATGTAACGTGACTGACATTGTTTATGAATTGATAAACATTGACTTAATATTGTAAAATATTTTGTAGAACAGTTTAAAGTCAGTGATTTCCTTCTGTAGCTCAGCCACATGCTTGTTTATCTCCAATTCATAACCCCTAAGTTAATGGTGGAAATTCCTCATTCTTATGCAGGGACAAATAATTATATAGATAACTACTGGTGACCTGTAAAAGTGATAGTTTACTAACCCAGTGGGTTTAAGAACAGATTCAACTTCTCACAATGATTTGAGTTTGCTACCTGAATTTTGTGAACTGTACAACTAACCCTTGTTACCACCTGTATGGATCATGTTTTGATCCAAGATATTTATTTTCAAAGTATGCCATTTGAAGTGTTCCTTTGGCCTTGACGTCGTATTTTGCAGCTGGTAGAAATTCTCATCTACTCGTCTCTGTCCTTGGATGGCTTTCTTTATTACGTATGTGCGTGCCTTTTGTGTACAAAGGAGCTAGAGCAAATGCAGCGCTATTCTCAGCGCATGCTGGAGGACCTGAAGGCCCGGCAGGCCCAGGAGCGAGCACGCCTTCCGAAGATCCAGCGCGGGGAGGCAAAGACGCGCATGACCATGTACAAAAAGAGTCTTCGCATCAACCCCATCGGTTCTCCAGAGCAAGATCGTGAAAGAATCAAACAGGTTTTTAAAAAATGTCAACAATTAACTGGTCGTCTGTTGCCTTGTAAATTATACGGTTGGCAGCATCTTGTTGGTTGATTTTATGATTGTGTAATTTTTTTCTGTGTTGTTTTTTGTTGTAGTTTGCCCAGCAAGAGGAGAAGAGGCAGAAAGCCGAGAAGCAACAGCAGGCGCAGAAGCACGAAAACCAGATGAGAGATCTGCAGATGCAGTGTGATGCTAATATACGTGAACTTCAGCAGTTACAGGTATCCTATATTTTATTTACTCGTGATAAGCTTAATATTTAACAATGAAATCACATATTTTTTCCTATACTACCCTTCAAAAAAATGTTTTGGTGATGTGCCCTCTAAATTTCACATGGATTTTTTATAGTGCCTTACATTGTTATATAAATTGGTTACAATTTGGGAAATGGCCCTTCTACCATGTGCTACGAGGAATTTCCATTTAAAACTTCACCAAAGATATATATTTATTTTAAGGCAGTTTTATTGACCAAATGGGATTTTGTCATTGATTGTGGACTGCTGATAATGCTGCAGCATCACCAAATAATTATTTATTTTAAACATTACGCAAAAGTCATGTTTTATAAGTGCGGCAAATAATGTAGCATGTCTGAGATGGGCACCCCTAACTGTAACCGACATGTCCCTCTAGCCATCCGAGTACACTTTCTCCCAGCTTGTCTTGAGATGGGCACTACCATTCTGGTCTTCTTCGTCATCGCCTCATTTCTGACCCGATCTAAATTTAAAACTCTTTTCTTTAGAACTCCTTTTTGTTTGTTGTTCTTTCCCCCGCACCTCCGATTAACACGGTTGGCTATGTACGGTCCGAAATAAGTTCAACATACACACATGGGTACGTATGATCCAGTTTAATTTTGCTTGTGGTTTAGAATGAGAAGTGTCACCTACTGGTGGAGCATGAGACCATGAAGTTGAAGGAGCTGGATGAGCAGCACACCCAGGAGCTGAAGACGTGGCGCGACAAGCTTCGCCCACGCAAGCAGGTGGAGCTTGCGCACACTCGCGTGCAGATGTTTGTCCCGTGTTACGGTATTCAATCATAAAGACGTTTAATGCTTCCGTCGACCTGACCACGTTACCTAACCTGCCAATGCCATGCCCCTCCGTAGGCACTGGAGGAGGAGTTCGCACGAAAGCGGCAAGAGCAGGAGATGTTTTTTGCCACGAGTGGCGAATCGGAGTGCTTGAACCCCAGTGCCCCCAGCCGTATCGCCAAGTTCTACCCAGTCACGACCTCCCAGTCAACTGGCTTCTGAAAAAAATTCTGCTGGCTGTTGACACTGGAATGCAGATGCTTACTAATTTAAAATCATATTTTTTTGTACTTGCAGAACATTTATCACACAAAAGCCTTGTGTAAACTGTGATTGTTGACTTGGATAACATTGTAGCAAACTGTTAATCGTACCATTATTTTTTTAAACTTCAACTACATTACTGTCTCCATTTTAAAATGTATTGTCATAATCTTGGTTTCCAAGCGAACACTTTGAAAATGTTATAGTTTGACATTGGTCAATTGATAAACAATATCGGACAGTGTAGCATCTCCAATTCATAACCACATTGGAAATATCAAAACACATTACACATGTTAATGCTTTATGTAATGTTGAGAAATTTAAAGGGTGTGATATTAAAATAATTGAACATTATTTGACGGGCTTATTTTACAAAACCACAGTAATGCATTCCTAACTTTTCAACCAGATGTGGAATTGTTTACTCTTGATTGCAGTTAAGCTTTTAACAGTTGTTTGTTTCTAGATGCGAATTATAGAACTATACCCTCCCACCTGAACCTTGCTTTGAAATCCCCTTCCAAAGTGGTCATAGCTATAGCCTGACAATTAAAATGAGCCAAGGGAAAATGCATAATCTATGCTAAGAATAATGGACAGGATGGAACTTTACTATAAGGTTTGGGTGGGACAGGCTTAAGCAGCAAATTTTTGACGTAATTTGTAAAGCGAAATAATAAAATGACATCAATGGACAGTATTAAAAGCACATGGAAGCATAGTGTAAAAGGGACCACGGTGTATGCTGTGCAGACTATAGTCATGGATGGTGGCTAATTGGTTTTATTTGACGCGGGTAAGGAATATTCAGCCCGATTGCCGATGTCCGTAACGAGTTTTCACAGAGTGGTTTTTAACACCAAATTTCACCAGATCACTTAAGCACTTTCCCCTCCCCATCAACCTTTAGCCAGATAGTATTGTAGTGCCGTAGATGGGCCACAGTATTATGCAGCAGCGACTTTTCGGGTGAATGCAAATATTATTCATATGAATGCTATATATGGATGGATAGATGCGCAACTTGAAAAAAAGCAATAGAAATCTACGTTGCATAGATTTAACAAACAAGCTTATATTTTTTTGTAACAAAAACGTGTACAAAATATACCGTCCTCTATATAGCGTTTGATGTAGCTCAGTGCATATGCTATAAATTGATAAAAAATTACATTACAACATGTTGCCGTGGAGTTTTGATAAACCTGTGGACTTATAACATGGCTTGCTAAATGTGTATGAAACATTAGAATTTGCATGTTTGAACTGTTTATCTTTTTGATTTTGATGCTGCTTTTGGAGGACAAAGATCGTGTCCGGATAATATTTTTGAAAGTTTTATTTAAAAGGGTGCCGTAAAACGTTATCGAGTGACAAAGTTGACATTCGGTGTTGTGTTAAACAGTATATTTTTTCACGTACAGTTCAGATTGTTATTTTACCGTGCCCTTTTAAAGACTCATTCAGAGTGAAGGCAGCCTGATAAAATGTGCTCTGAAGCCGCTGGTATGTGTAGGAGTATAGCATGCGGCAGTAGGAAAGCTGTTAATACCCCCCCCACCCTCCCATCTCATGTTGTGACATTGTGATTTAAAAGTTGGGAAATAGGCGCCCTGTATTCAAAGGAAAACAAACTGTTATACTACTGTAAATGGTTGTGGACAGCTGACACCTTTTATTCTCTAATAACTGCCCAATTTGCTACTGTTATTTTCTCGAGTACTTGAATAGGATGTGTACCTAGTCCCGTTTTTCTTTATGCACGTGCACGGAATATCTTGTCGATAACATAGTGTCATGCTGAACGCAGTTAAGCTTAGGATGGGCTGTGTTTGGACGGATGCTTCGTCCATAATGCTTCGTCCATAATGCTTCTTCTGGCTATCAAGCATGAAGTTGAAAGGAAAGGTAGAAGTTTATCAACTCAAGGCATTCAAATAGACACTTCATGTTCCCTACTTACTTGCGAAACAATCTTAGAGATTGGTTTTCAATATTCATTGCTTGGAAGTGCCTCTTTAATAGGACAGCTATTTCTGTGTTGACCTCATGACCTCAATGCAATTTAATTTAATGTTAAGGCCTTCAAGATGAGGTTGAAAGGATAACATGTCTTATTAAAGCCCCACGAGGTATCTGAGCATGACCGGTGAATAATTTGAGTGCCTAACTGTTGTCAGAGAAATGGAAAGCTGTTGTCAAAATCCTACAACCACACTTTGAAGCCACAATACCGAAGAGAACACTTTACAGTAGTCTAACCTGTATGTTTGACTTCTCATTTGCAGTCAATAAAATGCAATGTTTGTAGTGATGTATTCTACCTCTTTTGTGTGTTTACTATAACAAAAAGCTAGCCTAGTTTCTCTGAATTAAAATAGGTAATAATTAGCAGTACAATTACAAGCGTTTCAATCCAACTCCATGTTTCATCAGTGATGTTGCCCTCAAACTCCCAACCTCATTGTCCTGACTCCTTGCTGGATGCTGATCTCATTGGAAGCAGTTATAATGAATAAAATACAGCCCCTCTACATCCACCAATGGATGATGGCCTCCTCCAAGCCGTGTTGGTCAATGGGTGTTTTTTTTGTTTAACCACACTTCAAGCTGGTCAGGGTGGGTTTGTAAAGGCAAGGGCAGGACTTTTGGTGTCACGTGTTAGGTGTGGCTAGGAATCTAACATCCCCGGGTTCATAGAGGGCAGCGCGCTAACTATTGTACCACAATACACGGTTATCGCCACAAGCGGATACAACTGGAGGGTTTAGTAATATTCCACCGAATTATTAAATTATTTTGTCGTGATTGCTTTTAAAGTCTTACTTTAATGTACCTAGTATAAGTTTATCACACTGTCAATGGCAAGGTTATGTTCGTAGTAAACCAGAGGTGGGAAACGGAAGGCCACAATTTTTTTACTTATAGTGTTGGGAAGAGGGAATTGGAATAAAATATGCACATGTTAAGAGTGGCTGGGGCTCATTTGTATGTTTTTTAAGGCTGGAGTAATATGACAATTACATTGGATTGGTTTCAACAAAATGCTATTCTAATTGGTTAAAACATTTTATATATGTAATTGCAATGTAAGCATTAATACATAACAATACACCCTCCTTATTTGACTTGGGGCATACACATGTTTACAGGCATGCATGTACAAAAGGAAGAAAAAAGTCCCTTAACTACGATGTATGTACACGTCTTGAATTATGTTAGTAAATTGTGTTATAGCGCGATGCTTCTCTTCCGTCTGTATGGAGAGTCACCTGTACAGAAAAAAAGTAAGCAAATGGTAAACAACAAATGTTTAACACAAACTTTCACGACCAACATCCATAAAGTTTTTTTGGGTTAGATCGCGTAAATATGAAATGTATCGTTAAACCTGCCACCACCCGACGGCCAGACAGTAAGGTTTGTTACGTAAACAATTCTGGCTATCGCCTGATGAAGCTGGTTGTACTGACCAGCGAAAAGTTGTACTCAAATTGTAAATGTGGGTTTACTTTCCAACACACCGGTGTGCTGATCTCGTAACGATTAGGCATGTTATGTTTACGTGACACACTTTACTGATTGGCTGTGTCAGGTGGTGGCGTGTTTAACGACATTTACGCGATAAAACCCACAAAACCTCCATTGTGGATAACACAGATTAATTCGGGTGAAAAGGAGGGTTTGCAAGATCCCAAAGTTCAACTCGCACTGCTGTTGATGAATATTTTCTTTCAAGGATGTGCAAGTCATCTCAATAAATAATCACCTCTGTCTCCTTTGGGTCCTGCAGGTCCCTCTTGACCAGTTGCCCCTAGACAAGAAATTGAAGGCTTTGAAAAAAAACCTTACGTCCCAAATACATTTTTTCAACCAAAAAAGATTTGTTTTGCCTCAAAACGGGGCAAAATTGGTCCAAATTTCACTTGTATTAACATGCTGCGATGAACGTCGATCTCGATATCCCAATAGGGAAAGAGACAAAAACTTTACTTTACGTGGTATGCACAACACATTAATTTCATTTCATGAGAACTTCGGCGAGCCCATTGTCGGTTAAAACATCCAACGGTAAGGCCAGAGATTCACTTATTGACCAGTGAGAGTGCTCTAAGTGCACATAAGCGTTGCTGGTTCACGTACCGGGAACTCCTGCTGCACCTGGAATGCCCGGCTCCCCTGCATGGACAAGAGGCCATCTTAGTCACACACTCTCAGAAAACCTTAAAGGGCACTGTAAACATTTAAAACTTCACATTCCACTCTGGAAGTGGCGGCGGCGCATGGATGGACACGAGAAGCCGGGCCGCCGTACCTTTCTGTCCCTTCATGCCAAAACCGCCGTCTTCTGAGCCCTCGCCAGGTTGTCCAGGTGGCCCAGGAGGCCCAGGTGGCCCCACAAACCTCGCAAAGGCTGGATTTTTGTTGGGGGGCGGGCGGGGGGTGGGGGATCGTTAGAATGTTTTAATATACAACTTTGGCTGTGCACATATTTTAATGAAGTATTATGAAGTGTCAACCTAAGCATATACAGATAAATACTTTCGATGAGATTGATGCTTTGCAAATGTTGATACCCCACCCCCCTCCCCCGTTTTCTATTTCACCCACCTCCGATAGGGAGGGTGGAACCAGGTACACCTGGAGACCCTGCAAGGCCAGGGAGCCCTGGAGCACCCAGTGGTCCTGGAGGCCCTCCTGAAGAAATATAACCAAATTCATATTCTTTGGGTCTTTCGGTAAAGTCACGTAGATAGGTTCAAAGAAAATAACAAAAAACTAGGACGTTTCGATCGCAACACGAGCGTTCGTCATCAGGACTTTACCGAAAAACCCAAAGAATATGAAACCAAGTGTTGTTACAACACTTGGTCATCATGATCATCAGCCATGGTCAATCCACTGCTGGATAAAGGCTTCACCCTTGGCCGTCACAGTCTCTCGTGAGTCCTGCGTCGTTTCAATCCACGCAGCACCCACACACGAGCGGATTTCATCGCTCCGTATCTGCAGCGGGGCAACTTCTCCGGAGTGTTTCCTATCTTTGGCTGTCGCACTGTCGTTCGTGCCGATCGTAGGCCATCACCCCTTCTCGCTATGACGTGTCCTGCCCAAACCCACTTTGCTTACCAATCAAAAATATATCTGGCTAATCAATGTTCCTAATTGTATTGCGCAACATAATTCCAAGCATACATCTCTTCACGCATCTTTGTGCACTTTTCAGTTTGTTCCAGTTTATTTGTGAATAGACGTTGATTATCCATGGCATAGCAGGTAGTGTGACAGGTAATGAAGGTAAAGGGGTAGCCCTGCAATTGCTTGGTCTTCCACGTCGACAAAACGTGTTGGAAGAGGTGGCCATACCCACACTTTACCCCACCACACGTGACCTGCCCATCGATTAACTGTGGTGAACCAATTTACATTGCAGGCTGGACAGAGGCGGAGTGGGGAAGAGGTGAGGGGTTGATTTAAAAAAAAAAACTTTCATTGCTTCAACTGCCACGCCAAAGTATGGAATTGAACCGGCGTGCCAACCATTACACCACGGCGGCTCCACGTGACAGGTAACATGCAATGAAATCGAATTTATAATCTGCTTTGTTCTTGCGCGGGTTGATAGTCTTAACGACTCGAGATCAGGCGTACGCATACTGAGTGGAGAGTGCGTGTGTTGACACACACACACATACCTGCTGGTCCCGGTGCGCCAGGAGGTCCTGGTGGCCCAGGAATTCCCACAACACCACCACCACGCCCTGGTCCATTCTCTGCGCGAGACAAAACGTTTCGCGACATCGGCACACTGCAAAGAAATACATGCCCGAATATCGGATGTAACTCTCCCTCCGAAAATCACCGCTTCGTTTACACCGCATCCCTCACTCAACCCACTCATCGACTCTAGATAAGGGGCCACGACCAACCAACCGACTGATGCATCTCTGCAGTCTCGTTCCATCCGTCTATAACTCCATTCCCCCCATACTTGCATACGAAGCATTCGGTCTTCATCCACAATCAAAGAGCGTCTATAACCGCACACCGGTTTCCGTGGAGATCAACCAGTTGAGCCCGAGCTGGGCCACCGCACCTCCAGGTCGTACTCGAATTTAATCGCCCGTTTACAGAATCATGTGTGTTATGAAGAGTCTGTTATTGTCCAAAATTGACGGTGATCGTATTATTAGGGATGAACTCCATCTCGTTTCTCTAAAACTGCTTTTTGTGTATAGTTTGTTGTCCTTCCCTCACACTTCGGATTAGCACGGTCGGCTATGTACAATGTGATAGAAGTTCAACATACATAAGATGTAGAGGTTGTGCACTCAAAAGTGGGATTGGTGGCAGAAAGTAGGAGGACTTAAAAGAGAAAAAGATAGGCCGACAAGGAGCGATCGCCATGACGAGAGTGAGGAACGAGTGGAAGAAGTTTGCCCGTCTCATCGTCAGCCGCAACTGCCAAAAGGGAAGTGTAAGAGGGAGAGGAATCTTTGATCTGAGCTTTTAATTCTACTCTGCAGGCTTTCGTTGTTGTATAGCTCTTACATTGGGAATTCCATTCAATTCCCGAAGAAGCTCCCACAGCACGTGGAACAAAACGTTGGGCCATCACGCCGAACATGATGCGGTCAAACCTCGAAAACAAATCCCAGAGCTATGCCAAATTTTTAATCGTTACAATTTTCCACCGCGTGCATTTGACACACAGGCAAAACAGCAGTCGCTGACTCACGAGCACCAGGCCGCCCTGGGATTCCTGGAGCTCCGGGCACGCCGGGATCTCCGCCTTCGCCTGGAAGATGAAATCGACAAAAAAATGTGTGAGCTCGCCTTCGAAGGTCATAAAGACACACTTTCAAAAAGGATAATTAAAAAAAAAACTCCCATAGGTGCCGGCGATCTGCAGAATCTTGTGGAATTATGGCGGGATGGTAGATCTTTGAGTGGCGGGAGCCTTGCCTTTCTCGCCCGGTGTTCCAGGGCTCCCAGGTGGGCCCATAGGGCCGGGTTCGCCAGGTTGGCCAGTAGCGCCGTATTCCCCGGGTGGGCCGGGATCTCCTGGGTAGCCTGGCTGACCAGGAGACCCAGGTGGGCCTGGCTCTGTGGGGTTGAATAAAAGAGAAAACCAGAAAAGAGAATGAAAATTACTGCGTGCACTGTATTCTCCAGATTATAAGAAGCACTCTTTCCCCCTGTAATTTAAAGCAAATGTTGGGGGCGTGTCTTATAACCTGGAGAATACATTGCCTTCCAGAAGACGTGCTTTCATCTAGTTTATCAGAATATTTTTTGTAACAATATGGTTCTCAATATAAATACATCACCGCACAGAGGAAAGAAGACCATCACCAGAAGACGGCTCTCCATCGTACAGTGTTCTCTCAATTATAAAGCACAAAATTACCGCAAAGTGTATGGTGCATTTTACTTTCTGGAGCACCTTATAATGTCAAGAACGTGGTGAGTATTAAAATATTGAGTGTTCAGGAAGCAAAAGGTGATGTTCTCACCTCGGCTTGGTTCTCCTGGCTGGCCTGGATATCCAGTGTCGCCTGAAATCATAAAAAACCCAGCAACAGTTGTGAGCAACGGCAATTCTTCATCAATTGCGGTGATGTAGAGCATCTCAGAATGCTCCGATGGCTCGTCAGCCGAGGTGCTGTGACTGCTGGACGTATATGGGATAAGTGCAATGCAAATACAAAACGATTCGCTCACCAATATCTCCTTTTTGCCCAGGTGGACCCAATGGCCCATCCAGTCCTGAAGAATTAAGAGACAATTTAGGCTTGTGGTTTAATTTCCTACACTCCCCCCCACTCCCCCCCCACTCCCACATAATTTTTGCAAACTGTGGACTTATTGTGTCGTGAATTAGTTTCAGCCGGACAACGGAGAGATTAACATATTCTGTTTATACAAGCATATCAGCGTTGTGTGGACCGTCACGAAGAAGAGGCATGTAACGATCTATCCCCTTCACGGTTTGCTGAATCATTATGACCTGAGGATAGGATTCAATTCCACGTGGGACTCATCTACACACGTACTCACTAGTCCCTGCGTTGCATAGCGTCTGAAATAAGAGAGAATTGGGCTACAAGGTTGCCAAACTGTTCCAAGCCGGCTAGCAGAGTCTCTATGTCTACCCAGTTTGTTTTTTGTTCCACGTGACCGAAGATGATACTGACAACGGCATCGCGACTTTCGCGTGTGACTGTGGCTGCAAAGAGTAAATTGCACGAGCGGCAGTCTTTCTGCTGCAGCCGCCACAGTTGGTGCAAGACGGTGCCGACTCGTGTCCTCATCAGGTCAGGCCACGTGGCGAATCGCGGCGGTGATGTCTCCGTGCCAACCTGCCCACCTGGTGGTCCAGCAAAGCCTGGGTTTCCGGGTGGACCGGGCTCTCCTGGTTGCCCTTGACCCACGTTACCTGTGCACACAATCGCACGACTCGCACTTTACACGACCCCCAGCGACAGCGAGCACGCCAAGGGAATGCGCGACAAAATCCTTTTTTTATTCTGTCAAAGTTGCCTAGCACAGGGCTAGAGGTTCAAAAATTCCAAGCAGCCAGCAACAGACGGCACGACTAAAAGAGACAATGGCTGAGAGTGTAAATGCGTCAAGCAGCAGGAGGGTAGAAGCGGAAAGAGAAGTGTTGGGACCTGCAGTGCTCTGGCAGAGCACAGTGGCGAGGAGATGAATCAGTCAGTCTGATGCACGGGGTCCCCACGTCAGCCATACAAAGAAGAAGAAGAAGACCGAGTCCTCAACATAGGTGGAGGAATCAACGATTGAAGTTCACGGGAACAGTAGCCACTGTAGTCGTAGTAGTCGTGTTAGAAGAATAAAAGGAAGATGATCGATTGCAAGTGAGCGAGTTACTGCAGTGAATTAGTGAGCGGTTGGTTCATCAATAAAAAAAATCTGTAGGCTGCTTGAGCAGAATGGCTGTTACGACCATGCCGTCATTGTTGTTATAGTTTTTGTAGCCATTTATGGCGGGGGGGGGGAATTCTTTAGGTTAGCTTCGCTTACATCGCGGCAAGAGCTCCTGTATTGTAAAAAAAAAATCATCTTTCAAATGAACTTTGAATGTCTCAAATGCTCGTCAATGATTTCAGCTGAAGGCATTCCAAAGGCTTGTAAATGTCATACCTAGGTAACTCGATGCCAAAGTGACTATTGATGCTGGGAATCTCAAACAGCATCTGGTCCTGAGACCGAAGAGGACTGGGCAGGCCGAACCCTGTAGTAAATATTTCACAAAGGTAGGCAGGGGTGACCCCGTGGCAAACCAGGAATGCTAACACCAACAACTTTAATTGAACTCGGTGTCGCTCGCCCAAAAACGTAACGCCACCTTCTAACACCGACGCAGCTACGAATTGCGACAAAGCCCTCATGATGGACCGGACTGTGTGTTACACCTTCACCGTGGTGCTTTGCTTCATACGTCGACAAACATGCAAAATGCGGGCACAATTTTGAAAGTGCATGCCCAGTTTGTATGTGTGTATGTGTGTATGTTGAACTTCTTTCGCACCGTACGTAGCCAACTGTGCTCATCGGAGGTTAGAGGTCCACGGCATGACAGCAGTTTAGTCACAGTGCCTTTAGGAATCGTTGTGAGTGTGAGCAAGAAGGTATTTTATGATTTTCATATTTTGTTGATATTCTAGTGTTGCCACGAACAAACTCGTAGGAACGATAGTGACGCCCGGCGCTGCTGTGGGAGATGCGGGACTGACCAGGATTGCCGACTGAACCTGGGAGACCGGGCAGCCCCTGCTCCCCAGGTTTCCCGTCATTTCCTGGAGGCCCCATAGGTCCTGGTGGTCCAGTGACATAGTCGCCTAACGGGCAGGAGAACACTCTTGTTGTAATTAACTCGCGATTATTATCATCATCATCATCAGCCACGAGCAGTCCACTGTTGAAGGCCTTCCCATATCACAATCAACACGAGCTCTATTCATAGCTCCATCTCTGCTCTGGATTGTCCTATCGAGCAGTCTCGCGTGCGCGATTGGACTCCGTGCGTCTTTAGCTAAGGGAATTAATCGGTAAACAAATGCATGCTGACGAGGCTGATCTCGCGTAACCCAAATTGCGTGAGTTTTTTCTTTAAATGTTAAAATTCGCTGATGAGTCAGCATGAGAGTGGTTCAAGCTTACCCTTCGGTCCAGGTGGTCCTGTCAATCCGGGAGGGCCAATTGAGCCCGCACCTGAAGATGATAGAAGGTACATGTCGGGTTTTTATGAACGCGGTCAACCCTTCATTCACCAGGGTAACCGGGACCAAAAGACAAGGTTGGTCCCCATGCAGTTTGCATTTTACCCAGGATAGCCCGGGATAGTCCAGATTTAACAAAACACAGATAATGCAAAAAAAACAAGCATTGTTCACCTACGTGCAACGGGGGTGAAGATGTAGGATGCGTCGTCTGTGTTTATCGCTTCTTAAAAGTGATCGGTTTACTCGCCCGAGTGTACGCCGTCCCCCGTGGGAATGTTCGCAAACAATGACCCCTCGACAAAGCGACGAGCAGCTGATAATAGAAGCGACCGCGCGTAAATGTTTCTTATGATATAAGCGCGGGTTCATCCTCACCCCCAGACAATCTGCCCGCAGGATAATGGAGAGTTAACTGCACAAAGTGTTGTGCTGTTTGGTATCTTAGGCCTACGCGAGAATGATTTCAAGAGTGATTTTATTTTATTGCGAAGCAGCGCAACAAAATCAAGTGTCACCTGGAGGACCTGGGGGGCCCGGAGGCCCTGGTGATCCGCGTGGCCCCTGAACATCTGATCCTGCAACACAGCGAAGCGTCACACAACGTTCCTCCGAAGTGGCTGAAAGAATTATGGAAGTAACGACTCATTCCCTATGCAGAACAATTAACTGGTTGGTGGTTACAGATCATACACTCGTGTGGTATGAATCTGTACGGTGTACAGGGTGGTCCAGATGTCTTGTTACCCCCATTTAATTGTCTAAAACTTCATATTTTTAAGTAAGGTTTATGTAAAACAGAAATTAATATACAATAGAAAAAAAAGTTAATGGTCAATTAATTGGGGATCACAAGACATCCGGACCACGCTCTACGATGGTAAAACCATACACACGAATCGAAACTAAATTATTCTCACGCGCACGATTCGAAGCGTCAATCATGAGCGCAATCATAATTTTTCTCTCCGCGTGTCCCCAACCCCTCCGCCCCCCACCAATGTTACACCGACAGTGTCGTCGGCATGACGGCACTAGACGAATACTCCCACGATGAACTTGAGCAGCGCATCGCCCCCCCCCCCATGTGTGTGTGTGTCAGAGACCGGTTTGCACAGCGAGAATGTCACACGGCGGAGGACTTTCCCACCGTCACATCCCTCCTGCAAACAGCGGCTGCAACTGCATCATCCGTGCAATGCGTGCACCACGCCAAGGGTGGAGCAACGCCTCGCGGCGACCAAACAAGATGACTCGCAGTGCACGGGAGGAGAGCGGTCAAATGTTTTGAATGCAGTGCACGACAGGTGTCACCTGAGCCCGATAACCCATCTCTGCCTTTAGGCCCAGGAGGCCCGGGGGGTCCGGGAAGTCCCGGGGGTCCCGGGATGCCTTGCACCTCTGTGGGATCGAGGAACATCTTCATTGGCTGCACATAAGCGGGTGAAAATGTTTCTGTGCGTGGCTGTAACGTTATATATGCCTTTAAGTTTGAACGAGTGAAAGAAGTGAAACTCCTCTGATCACCGATAAAAAAAAAACTCCTCTCCACCGTGAAGGAGAGGACGTTTAAGAGGCACCACTCCTCCAATCTATGAAAACGTGGCAGATTTTCGGAGTTATATATTTAGATGTGTATATATTTGTATAAATACAGTCGATGTATATGCTGTATATTATACTGCATACACATGTGTATATACTCATCTTTGCCCCCACCCCAAACGAACAATATCGCTAAAGTTTGCTATTTTATCACGAACGGGAGGAGTTTTTAGCCGACCAACTCCTCTCGTCCGTGTAAAACCACAAATTTTAGGAATTATGCCCCCCGCAGAATAGAGGAATTCTCGCGAACCGTGGGGGCGCCACAAATTTTAGGCATTCGCAGATAAGAGGAGTGCGGATTTGTGGAGTTTCACTGTCATTTTCACGACAAATTTCTGGATTAAATCATAATCATGATGGACAGTAAGAAACGTTTTAGAACTCATGTCCAAAAGCAAGAGGGCGCAACGTTTCCGCGAGCAGAGCACGTGATGAACCAACACACCCAACGGGTTCAGTGATCGAGTCGGACCACGTGCTCCGATAGTAATGACCCTATGCACCCTCTTGCAAGGTGATCAGAAGGTTTCGAGAAAGGGCTAGGCCACCACATCAACTCTTAGCCACATTGCCGCCTATGTAGCTGCCTTGAGTTTCTGATCCCACAAAGCCGGTTACGGACGTCGGACAGTATGCCGACTGCGCAGTGCAAGTCGTAGGCATGCGAGGGCGACTTCAATCTTCACCATCGGTCGCTCTGGCTCGTCCAGGCGGGCCCCTGTCCCCTGGCTCTCCCTGGTCTCCCTTGGGTCCTCGGTCTCCTCTCTCTCCCTTCTCTCCTGCAGGGATGCAGTTCAAGTCAGGTCAAAGCAGAGAGCGAAGCTATTTGGGGTCGACTGCATAGGAGCGTACGAGTGTGTGTACTTTGCAAATCCAGCGAGGTTGATTGCGGAAGTTCCTTCCTACCTGGGATGCCTGCACTTCCTGAAGGTCCCAAAATGCCTGTGGGGGAAAGGAAAAGAGAAACACTGAAATACGAAACTCATTCACCTCTCATCGGATCGACAGCACTTGTTCCAACAAACACGTTCATTGGAAAGACAGGCACCCAGACGTAAAACTGAACGCCATATTCAGGTGCGTGTAAGTGACAAGATTTTAACAATATATACGCAATATCAACAGCGGATATAGAAACATATGAAGGCATAACGACGACGGCACCTGGTACTCCCTGAACTCCGGGTTGGCCAGGGGGGCCAGGGGCACCAGGGGGGCCGGGGACAGCAAAGCTCTGCGAGCCGTCTGCACAAAAAAGGGTTATGTCAGCCATCACCACGGATGAATGAATAAATGAATTATTTAATGAATTGTTGAAGGAATTAGTGAATGAAGTGATGAATGCATGAACGAATTGACGAACTAATTAATTAATCGACGAATGAATGGATGAATGGATTGATGAATGAATGCAGAATCACGGTGGCTTTGTTTTACTCTCATGGTTTTCAAAACCCATTAAATCTCGAGCTCTGCCGGTTTTAAAAACCACCCAGGATTGTGCCCGGCCGTGCCAGAGCTTGGGAGCTTGGTAGGTTGGAGCCTGGACAGTTGTTTGGATGTGTGACCACCATTGACACAACAGTTTGTTGCTGCAGGCTGCTGCGGAATAACATTGCTGGCAGCAGAGGGCAGTGCAATAAAATTTACTGTTAAACTGTACTTCTATGCTCTAGTGTGTATGCTCCCCACCTTCAACATGCACTGATAAGCACAGTGAAGAAAGGTTAAGTAACCACCCACAATCCGCATGGCATAAGGAGGCCCCTCATCCAGCAGTGGAATGACAAAAGGGCTGCACGTGCTAATGCAGCCGTAACTTGAAACACTGTGCAATAACATTAGCCGACTACAGAGATAACAACACATTTCATGGTATAACAAAAAAACTGTCAGTTATAAATTGTGAAAACTACGTACCGAAATTCAAAATCTTTCCAGGATTGCCAGTTTCTCCTGTGACACAGAGCACAAATGAGATGGAAGTTAAAAATATATATAATTCTCCTCCTGCCGGGCATCGGCATTGACGTTTTGTTTATTAGCTGCTGGTTTGTGTTGTGTTCACCTTTAGAGCCTGCTTCTCCAGGGATTCCTGGTTTCCCTGGCTCTCCAGGAGTACCTGCAAAGGTATTGAGTGGAAAGGAATGGAGGTAATGAGCCACCATGAAAGTGTGTATGATAATAATAATAATGTAACAAATTAAAAGGATTTATTTTCAATGTCAAAACAGTACCTGCTTGCCCGGGTGGTCCTTGTGGGCCTGAAGAGAAACATAGGGTAACGATTTAGAACTGCCAGTTGTGGAAATTGATGAAATCATGGCTGTTTCAGACACGTTTGTTTCAAAGATTCCCTCTTTGGCCTCCAATATATCGAATGAAATTAATGCTTTACGAAGGCACGTTACATGTTACAAGTCACGAGCGAGAGTAAAACTACAGTATGTAGCGTTGTCGTACAAGATCCAATATCTCAAACAGGGCAACGAGCACGGGTTGTCGGAACTCCTTACCTTGAGCGCCTTGATCTCCCTGGTTTCCTTGAGGTCCCCTCGGCCCAGGAAGTCCAACAAGCCCTGGCTCGCCTACATAATAGGCACACATGTCATGATTGCCTTTGAGATAGAGTTTCGACTGCAAGTTGAAATTATATACACACACTCATGACCGCAGTATCGTGCATTTGGGCAAGCTCTAACTTGGCGAATTAGGGACGAATGTGACATCTAAAATATTTTGCTCTGAGAGACAGGCCATCATCCTGATTTCCACAGATGGCGAGGCACCAACGGCGTCATACCTCTGGATCCTGGCCGCCCCTCAGCACCACCGTCACCTACACAAACGCAGTCAATACAAGCACATTCATAATGTTAGCAATTTTTTAAAAGAAAAGCTAAAAAGTGTAATCATTATAGAGTCTATTCTTATGGAAACGTTTTAAAAAACAAACTTAAAATATTTCCACGGTGAACCCAGTGATGCGAATTTCTATTCAGCGTCATGAATAATATTCGTGACAAGTCATTTCAGAACCAGGTTTAAATGCACCCCCGTTCGCTAACCCGCAATTACCACCTTGGTGAAGTGGGGTTAAGCAACCCCCGTGACGAAACCATTGCTGGGAAGCATTTAGCCAGCATTGGATTCAGAAATGGCTGCGTGTTATTACACCAGCACATGGGCAAAATAGGAAGGCAAAGATGACATTGCTTACATAAAAAGCCTACGTATTAAAATTACATTGCTTGTTTACAACAACGAATTACATGATCTAACCTGGTCCTTATTACAATGCTGCCTTGTTTGCTTAAGGACCTCTGGTATGTGCCCGAGGATAATTGGTCGTGTCTGTGTCCGTGTTGGTCATTGTTTACATGTTTTTGCACGATATGGGGTAACCTTTGTTTAAGACCCAAGGTGTTGGCCCTGCCATGTAAGGCTGCCTTGCTGCACAGCTCGTACCATGATCACTCTGTCTGTTACGGTTTCTCTATTGTTCTCTACGCGTAGCTTTGGTAGTCCCTTTATGCTGGGAATGTTGATGTGCTCTGTGTTGGACTGTGCGTGTGAGTGTTTGGGGAGCGGTGGCGCAGCGGTTAGTGCGCTCCGCTGCGGACCTAGCAACCTGAGTCGTGATGACTATCCGAACCGGTCCTGGGCCTCCTCTAGGTCGACTCAGCCTTAAATGAGTACTTGGTGTGGTGTAAATCACCACTGGGGAGACAAAGGCGGCGGGCGTGGTGTTGGTCACCTTGCCCGCTGTGTGCCGTGCCGGCATTCATAGGTGCTCGCTAACAGGATTTGCCCTAACAGTCTGTTTAAGGCTATATGGGGGATCTTTGTCTTGTGTGTAGATATCACGTCCTGAATTTAATCTATTCTGTAAAATTGCCAGGTGTGTAACAATGCTTTGTTCATCGACTACAATTGACTCGATTGCTTGTGATATGTGCTTGTGATACAAGTATTGATTATCTTCAACGTATGTGGATATACTGTACAGTAAAAGACACCCAAATGTTAGACACAATGGAGCGACCGAAACCCTACAAATGTACCTACGAAATGATACAAACGAAACGGTGAAATCGATATGAAAATGTATCGATTCCTCAATGGAGACGCGACCTCCCAAGTGTGACATCTCTGTTCAATCGCTGCAGAGGTGTGGATCATTGCACGCCTGAGTTGGTGCCAGCGCGTCTCCTCGATCAGTTTGCATCGTTTTTTCAACGGTTTTACCTAAACTTGACTCCCGTGTGTCGTGGTCAAATCTTGGAATTAAAATTTAGTCTACTTCCCGTTGTCCAATCAATTCCACATGTTTCACACGTACTCAGATCCGGTGACAATGCATGCCTGTATCAAAATCGGCATCAATTAATCAATGAATTGGCTCCTTTAAAGCAATTCACATTTTGTATGGACGCCTCATTATTAATATACATTTGTGTGGGTCAAAAACTCAGCGGTGCCTAAACTCTCGGTTCGCCTCGCCCAAGAAGCAGGCGCCACGCGTCGTCTCAGGCGCGTCCGCTCCGTGTCAACGAGTTACGGGCAACCTCACTCAACACAAACAAAAGTTGTACATTGAAGATTCATTCATAAAAATGTACCAATTTATTCAAGTAAAAGCGTTGATGTGGGAGCAGGCGCCGCATCATTGACGTACTTCTCGGCCGTGAGTTAAACGAATATTGTGAATAAAACCGTTGTTTTTAAAAATATAAACTTTTTTTTAAGGAGTGTATTTGTTCTTTTGCGTCACGCACCTGCCACCCCCTTGACTCCGGGCTCCCCAGGGGTCCCGGCAGGACCTCGAGCACCCACTTCGCCTGCAGCACGGCAGCGCATGCCGATGATTACGATGACGACGGCGTCGTCGTTGTTTTGTGTGTGTGTGTTTTGTTTTTACAGCGGAACGCAACAATTGAGGCTCGCTTGGCAACCATTCATAAAAAAAACAAGTATTTGTTCGCGACTAAAATTTCATCACAAAGTTACTGGGAGAAGGGGCGGGGTGGTGTGCTGAGTGCTGTCGTAAACGGACAACAGACTGGGCCATTATGTTCCACAAACTACATTCTGAATCGCCCGTAAATTACTATAATAATATTAATGTTTGCATGGCTACTTAGATCTTCATCTCTAAAGAGCCCCCACCTGGTTTCAAGTTCAAAGGAGGTTGTAAAGTTTAAATATTTGGGAATATTAATGATTTATATGTGTGTGTACATTTTTTTTTCCCCAGTCACCATCAGGTCATGAGATATAGTCCATCCAGAACTGTCACAGAGCATCATCACCCTCCGTGTTAGAGAACGGCCCGCAGAAGGTGATACCACAGAACTACTGCTAATATACCTTCAAGTGACCTCTTAACCTCACGAGAGGTGGATGCGTTACTTCCATGATGTCGCATGGCAGCCGATCGACGTGTTTAAGCCTCAAAGCTGGAAATCAGGCCAATTAAATTAAAACCAAAAATTTTATAGGCACTTATTTTAGTTTATTAGGCTGATACCATCAACTAATTCCGCAGTTTAATTACGAATGGCTTATCAAATTTGAACCATGAGCAGTGCTGGCTTTGAGCCACCCAACAACCTTTACGACCAGAACTATTTTCAAATGTCAAAGAGATCGGAGTGCTTCGTGGTATTATTAGCGTAAACCATTGTTCCACAGATGACTCCAAATGATGCACATCTAAATTATAAAACTAAAATATTGATCCCTTCTATGGCAAGTTGGATCCATATCTCAAAATGCCCCCACTTGTTTTTGAGTTTGGGAGTTAAATTTGTGTTGTTAATATTTTGAATTTTTTAAAATGATTTCTGATGAATTCGTAATCACTGCAACTCACCGGCAGCACCTCTCTGTCCTCGTTCACCAGCCTCGCCTAGAAAAAATGATTTTTGTTAAAAATGTAAAAAATTTATTAATTACACATTCTCTAATTTTATACATCGGCTTTCACGATCGATATTATGATTAATATCTGCTGATACTTACATTGTCTTTGTACCGTTCGCCTTTTGGCATTCTCTAGTCTAACACTGGTGGTTAATGCAGACTTGATACCTTGTAAAAGCTATCTATTTGGTATTTGAACATCTGAACACCTGCTGTTTTGTATTGCCAAAGGGTAAAACATTTCATTACGATTTATAGTAAATTGCGTTTGGGTTAACTGTAACCCCTCCACCAAATTAAATAGTCACGAGGGCGAATGCGGCAATTAATTTGGTTTTTCTGCAAAAGATCTGAATGTTGAAAAGTAAGACTTTTTTGGGACAAATTCATACGACGCATCACTGGAGATGACATCTAGCATCATCATCATCATCATCGAGTGTTGACAAAAGCTGAGATCTCACGTGAAATAGATTCCTTATCCGGGTTCTTAAGTAGGCGACATGAAATCATCAGATCAGCCACGCAGGTGAATCGGTTTAATAATTAGAGTTAATTGGTTGTGATTGGCAGATTAACGTGATAGGGTGAATCAATTTAGCAATTGGTGAAAATAGCCTTTCCTTTGTTATGTTGGGGTGTATTGTGTTAGTAATCAAACAGGATTTAAAAAATATACTATTGTGATTCTAGTTAAGCGTTATTTGGTTAATAGGGATATTTTAATCAGCATTATGGCGATTAGCACGATGAGGAATTAGTGATAGAGGTTGATGTAAGATATTGTTGGTGTTACATTATGACAATAAATAATCGATTGATTTAACCTAAATGGCTAGAATTTTTAATGTAATTATGTATTTAGTTGAGTGCTAATTTAACACTTATGCTGGATGTGATCTCCAGTGGAACTTATAACATCATCAATAAATGTATTTGCCTTTCAGCATTCCTCCGGTTTTGCTGATAAAGCAAATCAATTGGCATATATGCCAACGCGACAACTTGATATGATTAAGCTGTCGGGTGGTGGAGCGTTGATGATGTAGTGACATCGCGGATGTCACTGTGTAATGCCGGCCCAAGAGAGGCACGGCGTGCGATGTATTGACATCGCGGACACCCCGTGCATGTGGGTGTAGTACCGGCCCTGGAGGGGCTAATGGATAGCGCTGAATGGCACCACGCCTGGCGTCCAGTGCCGACCCCTACAGGATGGGGTGTGAGAGTGTCAGCCATGTAATCGGGTTACTATAGGCCGTGGCACTCTGGTTGACCCCGGAGTACACGTGACTGGTAAAGTCTACACAGGGGCCCCCAAGTGGGGGGCTAGGGGTGGTCACGTGTCGGGGGGAGATTCTGTTAGAGTGTTCGAGAAGGTGGTCGTGGCCAAGTGGCGGAGCGAGCCACGACCAGTGAGGATATAAACCGGGTCCCCAGAGGGACCGGGGTTCAGCGTTGCTGTTGTCATCTTCAAGATCTACGTTCGACGTTCGACAAGAGTCACCAACACGTGGCCCTGGACCCAAGCTGGGGTCCTGTCCGTTGTAGCTACTCCCAGTGTATTTAGTGTCGTTAGCCTGGTGGTTACGTAGCTAGTTATGTTGTAACTATTGTAGTTAGCCTGGTGGTCCACCACCATAGGATGTTATCTGGTGAAGGGGCAGTTACCCCTTTGTGTTGGTATCAATAAATGTGTGGCCTCCAAAGAGTACGTCTGCGACTCAGTTGAACTCACTACAATAGTAACCCTCGATATACTAATGATTAATTATGCATTATCGCTGCAATGCTTGGGACAGGACACATTGCTATGTGGGATACTGGTCAGTGGTCGGCACTGATTACAGTGGCAGCTGAAGGATTCAACAAATATTTGAGGATGACCACCACGGAGGTGAACGATGAGATTGGTTCGTGTGGACGAGCGAGATATATTTATTTCATCGTGGGGCTGTGAAGGGCGGCGACAAACGTCTGGAGGCCTTTGCTCCAGCCGTGAATAGAGCATGGCCGACGATGATTATGTCACGCTACAAAGATCCCCCGTTTAGCCTTAAGCAGACTGTTGGGGCAAGTGCTGTTAGCGAGCACCTATGAAGGCCGGCACGGCACATGAGGGGGTGGGGTCGCCAACACCACGCCCAGCCGCCTTTGTCTCCCCAGTGGCGATGTTTACACACCGCAGCAGGTACTAATTTGAGGCTGAGTCGACCCAGGGGAGGGCCAGGACCGGTTCAGATAATCGTCACCGGTGTTGGCCGTGAGCGCGAATCGAACTCGGGTTGCCGGGTTAGTCGTGCATCTCGCTCACCGCGACGCTACCGCTCCCCACCAATACATACAGGACATGCATTCCACATTTTACCCCAATATATTTTACCGTTACGTATTGTATAAATATCCAACAATTATCTACGTATCTATATAGACACACACACACACTGATACTGTGTTGAATGTGGTGTGTTCCTCCATGGCAAAAATCTCGATTGAAATCCCGTAAGCCTGCAATAGTTCAGTACGAGCACAAACGTTTCCTCCTTACCTTTAGCTCCAGGAGCTCCGTCAATGCCCTTATCACCTGTGTGCATACACAGACAGAAGCAGTGGGCATTCAATTCTCAATTATACGGGCTAATGGGGAGTGAGAGGCATGGCCCAGATGAAACAAACACGCGCGGATAATGCAAAATATATGCAAAGTAGGCTATAAGAAAGTGTGTATTGTTGACAAATGTAGAATGGAGGAGAATGTGGCGAATTCAAAATCTGTTTTCATTGCTTCTCAAGAGAGATTTGGTGCCCCAGTACATAGTGTTGGTCGAGAGCCTCCATCACTTCCCATGTAAATAAAAAAAGATAATCTCGTGTTTGGCGCCCCTCCCTGGTTCAGGTGGACCCCTTTCCCCTCCTATCTTGTCAGGCTTGCCGCCATGTTTGTGGTCATGAGGGCACTGACTCGTAACGAGTGAGGGCCAGCAAATAATTAATTCGGCGCCTTTCCGTAAATATATACATGAAATCACAAGCACTCTGGATAACCTGCCCATGGACATTCGAGGGGTAACTCTCGTTCCACACCAAGCGTTTGGCGATGATGTTTCGTCGTTCTGCTTTGTGCGTTGGGTAGCGGCAAAGTGGGACGATACCTTTCGCACCAGGGGTTCCTGCATCACCCTTGGAACCAGCCGTGCCGGGACTGCCTGGAATTCAAAGGCAGTGAATTAAGAGGTGGCCCTGGGTGGCTCACGGGCCCGCTGCCATCGTCACCACACCGAGCCAGAATCACGGACAACATCGGGTCCCAATACGGGCATCGAGTAACGGCGGGTTGATTGATCACAGCACATTCACCAATGACTGCTCAAACAAAAAGTTGACTCTTCACTTAGTTTGGCTTATAACAGTTATGAGTATCAAAACACGATATTTTGATTTGGCGTACGATATTCTTTGTAGGGCACACATCACCAGGTGTATCAGAGGCCAATTGAAGCGACTTTGGAAAACGTTGTGGCGTCGACTTTGTGGGGCCTTTCTTGGACACTGGGTGGTACGCTGCTAGCTGCAAAGGTTATGAATGTCTTCATCTCATAACTTGATGCGGATAATGCAGTGCGTAAAGAATAAAAATAATAATAGAGCAAAAGCTAATAAGGACAATAAAACATTGAACTTCGTCCTACGTGTTTGTAAGCAGTTAAATAAAAAAAAAATCTTAAATAGTTTTCCAATAATACCTCTTGTTTATACGAAGTGCACGAAATTCTACATTTTTATGGAAGGTGCGATGTATTCCTTATGACAACCACTGTTGACTTCCCACAGAGTGGGATTGATTTTTTTATCAAATTCATGGGATAAAAGGGCTCCATCGACCCTTGACTAAGAGTCCAATTCTCAAGCTTCTCATTGCAAGTCACACACTAACCACTGAACCATGTTATGTCAGATAGAGTGGACAATGAGGTGTGTTTTCTCCATTGATTAATTACCTTGGAATCCAGGTGGTCCCTGTATGCCTTGCAAACCTTAAAAAAAAGAATTATTAAGCTGACAAAAAAACACAAAGGAAATACCAATTGTAAAATGTGAAAGTGTTAATGGAGTTTGTATGCAATGCTAATATTATTACAAACCTTTAGGACCAATAGAACCAGGCAGTCCAGGGGACCCAGGGAGACCTGATTCTCCAAGGCCACCTGCATGAAACACCAGACAGTGGACAGAATCATAAGTTAGATTGGGCTGATTGAGATGGAGAATTCGTCGACACTACACAAGTAACCACAGTAACAGGCTTTGCCCACTTTTTAATAGTTTGAACATCACACTCCTCAGTCGTAAAATTACTTGGTTCACTGATGGAGTCCATATTTGGAGGTATTTGGCACAAGACTTAATTTAGATCTGAAGACTGACCCTGCCCTGTGAGTAAAACCATCAACCACTGGAAATTAGGCTGTAATTTGTGTGGACCAAATGAAAACATATAATTGGGTTTTAGCTTTCTAGACAATTCTAGGACGTTATTAAAACGATCATCGGTCAGTCAGCCACAATTGGCCCCTGACATCTGAAATAAACTAATTTGGCGCTTGCTTGGGGACGTCCTCTTGTAGCCCTTGCCAAGCAAGCCTGTACGCTTGCGGGCTCAGAAAGCATCCAACTCGTTGGCACACGACTGTGGCGAGCGGCGTTGTTTGATCGGTGGGGAAGCTGCTGGATGCTTTTAGATGCTACCCACGCGCCTCAGTCTTTGTTCAGCCTGCATGCGCATCTCACGGTGTTATCGCGGACTGTGCTTTATCCTATGTTATACATTATTTATCATAACGCGATTTTTCGATAACACGGCGTTCTTTAGGAATGCAATTGCTACCACATTATAGGAGAACAGACTGTACTTGTACATGTGACAATCCAGAATTCATACCTCGCTCTCCCTTCTCTCCGGCCCCGGGAGGCCCTGTTTCTCCGCGTGGGCCGGGCAGGCCCTCCCTGCCCCTCGGCCCAGCAGGCCCCTCGGTGCCTGGCTCCCCTACACACGGAGCGTCACCCCGCGCCATTCACAGCACACAAGACGAGCAATACAACATTTTTAGTTTTTTATAAACACACACACACACGTTTTTTTAAATACAATACAAGCAGGCACATCAGTAGCGTGGCATGGTTGGCATGGGCCCCTGTGCGACAAATTAAATGGGACTCCCTTGTCCAATTGCCCCCCGCCCCCCCCCCCTTCTTTGTAGCCCAGAGCCTGGGCCTCTTCGGCAACGTGGGCCTCCGGGTGCGGTTGCACGGCCTGCACACTCAGTGGCTACGCCACTCGGGCAGGGCTGCCTGGGAAACACTGCCGGTGACGCAGTGCGTCCAGATGCCTCTGGCTGCAATGAGTGCTGCTGTGAATGAAAAGTGAATGGACGCACGGGCGTATCAACGAAACGCTATTGTAAGTGGGAAAGTTGAGAAGGTTTGCCATTGCTTGAAAAGTTATAATGTGACTTTTGGTTGGTATGTAATTTAGGACTGGATTTACGGTCCATACAGCAAAGCAGAGTATGTCTCCGCATGTTTAAAAGTATTTGTTGTAAGGTTTCTCTTGACATTTCAGGTATACTATTTCATGAAACAAACAATTGTGTTTTTGCCCCTTGGCGAAACTTTCATCATGTGAATGGCAACTGAGGATCCTCCGTTTCATGTTTCGAATCTAGAAGACAGGTAATGCTTTTTTTTATTTCAGGCTTTCAGAGATATGTTAACAAAGTGCGGAGATATAATGTGGCTTTGTTGCCAAATAACACTTTCAAGACATTTTCTTCCATTATTCTAACCAAAGGTGATGTATTTACTTACAGTAGCTGTCTGTGAGGCATGACACGTTTCGAAGGGAAAACCTCTAGTTACTAATAAGCAGGTCAAGTCACGAGAACAACTGATGAAATGTGGACAAAGTTAGCGACGGAGTGGATACCGAGAGAAGGCAAATCACGCAGAGGAAGAAAGCAGAAGAGATGGTGAACTTAAATGTCATAATTTGGAGAAAGGAATGGAAATTATAGGCTGACAACAACAGGCTTTTCTAATAATGCTCAAAACACAAAGCAATAATCAAACCTTGGCTTCCTTTAATTCCCTTCGGTCCCTCTGGCCCGGGTGGTCCAGCCATTCCTTGGAAACCAGGCTGACCTGGGAACATACAACACAGCTGTTGCACGCTATGGAAGAGTGTGTCACTTGAATGCTGCTGGTTTGGGCTGAACGTGCCTTGCACAATGAGAGTGTTTGTGGTAGAAGTATTCACCCTTGGGGCCTGGCAGACCGACTTCTCCCTGCACTCCGGGATCCCCTGTGCGAAAACAAAGTCTTAGTAAGAAAGCGGTCATGCAAATCTGTAATGGTATTAATTACATTTTCTTTTTTTAAATCCTGAGCCGACAATTTCACAAAGTGACTTAAGTGCACCAAGCACCTCTGATGCCAGGGAAGCCGACCGTGCCCTCTGCACCTCGATCGCCTGAGTCTCCCTTTGAACCTGTAAGGAATATATTCACAGTGTAAACTAAAATAAACGTTCTTATTTCACCAAGTAAGGCCCACTGAGCTATATAGCTCTTTTTCAGAAGCGACCTGGGCCGCAAATAATCGCTCAACGAAGTGGCTTATCACGTGGAAATGTATAGCAGCATGTTGATTCTAAATGTAGAGAGAAAAATCCTGGAAATCGAACCCACGACCTCCTGTATGCCAGGTGAGGTAGTTAACATCTCGCCACCGTCGCGCCCCCGTGTCAAGCTCAGGGTCAAGAGGTCGTCGCGGCCAGTGCCCATCAATGCCCCCACCACACTCTTCTCCATCGCAGCATTACTCCTGTCGACTAGGCCTCGTCATTGACAAAACTGAGAGAACTACAGCAACATGAGAATAACGAAGCAATGCGTCCCGGGGTTGTCCGACAAGACTTTGAAAGTTTTGTTGTTTCAGGGAAAAAAAGGCTCAAGTTATGGTCTAAGCGTGCGTGCCACAGACGGGCACACATGTAAAATAGGCAACGTCTCGGGCAATGCCTCTACTCCTTCATCCTCTGAGACGTGGAAAGATCACCTTTCTGTCCAATGTCTCCTTTGTCTCCCTGTTGACCTCTGAACCGGGCTGGGAAGACATACAAAAGACACACACGTGCACACACATATGAATGCTAACTTCGTTTAACCTAAAACAAGTAGATATAATTGCTTCTTTTATTTTGTAAACAAAAATTCGGGAAAAACAAAATGCATTGTGCTAATGTTGCACATTAAATACTGAAAACCACTTTTGACCTCAGTGTAAGTCGTGGAGTGGTGGAACAGTGGTTGGCAACAACGCGCCATTAATCTAGGGCACTCCATTGTATTCGCAAATGGTCAGTATGGGACCTTGCGAGCTTCGTCTCTCAGGCTCTCTCCCCCCCCCCCCCCGTTCCCTTAGGGATGGACTCGACCGAACGGGAGCATCTCTCTCTCCATTCTCTCACCCACGACGTTGTCGGACCGCATCTCAGAGGCGAGGATGCTGGTGATGAGGCTCTCCAGGCCGGCCTCGTTGAGGTCGGCGAGCCCCCCCCCGGAGCGGCCACGGCCGCCGGCAGCCCCCAACGAGGAGCCGCTTCTCCCGCCGCTGGCCCCCATGTCGGAGTCGGTGAGCGCCCCCTCCAGAAACACTTGGTTGCCCACCTGACGCAGCCGCACGCCGTCCGAAGTCTTCTGCCCCTCCAGATCGATGACGCGGCTCTTCAGCGACGACACCTCGTTCGCTGAAATCGCGGCAGAAGGGTGGTAGTGGTGAGGTGTTGGCGGTGGTGGTGGCGGTGGGGTGGTGGCGGTGGTGGTGGCGGTGGGGTGGTGGCAGTGGGGTGGTGGCGGTGGTGGTGACGGTGGTGGCGGTGGCAGTGGTGGCGGTGGTGGTGGCGGCGGTGGCGGCGGTGGCGGTGGTGGTGGCGGTGGTGGCAGTGGTGGCGGTGGGGTGGTGGCAGTGGTGGTGGTGGCGGTGGTGGCGGTGGAAGCGGTGGCAGTGGTGGTGGTGGGGTGGTGGTGGTGGGGTGGTGGCAGGGGGTGGTGTGGGAATGGAAAAACGAATGAACAAAAAATGAGCAGCGATCGCCTGAGTGGCTGTTGTTGTGCACCGGGGCGTGCGACGACGCTGCAATTCATCGGTTAGCAGCATGGAAAGGATGATGATGATGCGATCTCCAGATCAGGTTTACACCCTCATAACAAAGACAAACGTGTGTGTTTTTTGGGAAAAGGTTGTTTTTACGGTATTTGTCGTGTATTCCTCATCCTCGTTTTCTCCAATACACGTTTGGTTTTCGAGTTATAAACTGGATGGTGTAACCAACAAATGCCTCTCAGTAAATCTCCAGCAGAATGATCACAGGAGCAAGAGGAAGGCCTGCATGCTACAGGCTGGTCAGCAACACCACTAATGTTGTCAAGAGGCCTCAACGTGAAATGTGCAACCAAAAATGGCCCAAGTCAGAGCCAAATACAAACAACTGTATGGCTGGGTTCTCTACATCTGTAGGGCTTGAGAAACACGCGTCACGCGCTGGGTCGGTATGCGTGCACGTGGCGGACAGTGAGGGCAAACGAGGACACAGGGCGCTGATCGACTAACTGTTGTTATTGTACATATTAAGGTGGTGTTGTGATAGTTAAGGGGGCTGCAGGTGGCCGGGGGAAATTGAGGACGCAGGCCGGTGATTGGACGAGAGGTATTGGTGTCTGGAATTGGCGCCGGCGTGTCTGGAATAACAACGCCACGTGGCACCGGGGGTTGCGGGCGAGTGGCGTCGCGGGGGATGACCCAATTAATTAAGGGTAATTGGTTCAGGGATAAAGGTGGAGAGCGTGGAGTGAAACGGGGAGTTGGTGCCTGGGACGAGAGACGAACGGATGGAGAGACGGAGCAGCGGATAGAGTGAGTATAGCATAGGGTAGCAGTGGATAGAGAGAGTACAGTATAAGGTAGCAGTGGATAGAGAGAGTACAGTATAAGGTAGCAGTGGATAGAGAGAATACAGTATATAGTAGCAGTGGATGGAGCGAGTACAGCGTAGGGTAGCAGCGGAGTAACGGACCTTAGTGGAGAGAGAGACGATGGAGAGTTACGACGGAGTGGGACGACAGAGTTAACAAAGAGCAGCCGAGCTGTAGAGAGAGAGCGGAGAGGAGAGTCGCTGGAGGAGCAAAGGAGAGCGAGCGAAGCCAGCGGAGCGCAGCGAGCGAGCGGAGGGATATTGAGTGATGTTGACGGGGAGTTGTGGGTTGGAGTGTACGGAGGAACGTTGAGTGATGTCGACGGAAGAGATGTGGAACTATATGATTGAATAAAGAACCAAGGAAAGACAAAGAAGCTGTCGCGTCGGTACGAGTCCTACACATTCACCAACTGAATGCAGTTGGCAGTTGTCTGTTTGTCACTCGCAAACTGTCAATACCTTTAAGCCACTCAAGGACAATAACACGGATGTCCTCCGAGAAACTTGGGCCCAAAAAAAAAAACCCAAGAGGAAAAAAAAGTACAAAAACAATCATCCCTCGCGGTGACGCGCACGGCGTGTTGAGGAGCGCACCGAGGGAGAGGAGGCCCAGGAGCAGCCCAAGCAGGAAGAGCCAGGCGAGCAGCAGCGCCAGGATGAACATCCACCAGGAGCAGCAGGCGCACACCTTCCCTCCGTTCTCCTTCGTGCGCACCTCCATCACCGCCGCCTTCTCGGCGCCGACTGCCTTGCTCATCACTGTCACGCGCGGACAGAACGTGAGCGCAGAAACGCACGCGGACGTCAACCTTCGGTCGCAGCGCTCTGATTCTTTTCCTGCGTTATTTTAACGCCCGCCTCCATCCTTATTATTCCACCGGAGACCATGGGACGAGGTGGAGGTAATGTATTCTGGCCATCGAGTGGACATCTGTACAACAAAAAAAGAGCTTCATAGCACATTGGACTCCAGTCTAAATAAAGATTCTGATTATTCCTACAAACCTCTCGGACGGATGGAGATTCATACCGTAGCACAGGATGGCCGCAGAAGACGGCTTCCGCTAAACTACTTATGGACCCATTTCAACGGGGCCTCTCTCGCGTGAAGGCTTGCGTCTTCGCACTCCACGAAGACTGCTTTGGCACATGTTGCTCATGCAATTACATTTATTTATAAATTAGACGGACAGGAACATGACCGTGCTTCCACGAGCACTGTCTAAAAGCGCGATGGGCGCTCGAGGGAAAACGTCTTACCGACTGTCTCGGCCCGTGAGTCGATGGTGTCCCCTTTCCTGGCCGCAGACGCTGCCATTAACTGCCTCTTCTCTTCCTCCAGTTGTCCAGCTGAACGCAAATTATGGTGGAGATGTAACAGGCAACGGACTTTGCTGGCAAATGAGAGTCGCCGGGAGAGGGCCGATCACAGACACTGACCTCTCAGTTAAACACGTCGGCTTTCGCGACCAATATTATTCATAATAAAGGTTTTTGGGTTAGATCACGTTATTATAAATTTGTCACATCCCTCCACCACTCGACACGGCCAATCAGTAAATAATGTGTCATGTCAACAAGTAATACACAATACATATTGCAATTCCTTATATAGGAGTCACATGCTAAGTGGCTGATAACAGATCTATTATATAATTGCAATACCCCCCATCTCCACCTCTGATCTCGAAACCTGATGGGGTTCAACAATGATGACGTCATGCTGCACTATTTAAGACCGGGAGCAGGTGGGATGGCTTCACTATTCTGGCAAATCGCCCGAAGATGCTGGATGTTATTACCAGCGAAACGTCGCACTCAAATTCTAAATGTTGTGAATTCACTCTTCAAACACACCGGTGGGCTGAAGAAGTAATTAATTGGCGTTTTGTTAACGTGACACTTTTTTACTGATTGGCCGTGTCGGGTGGTGGAGGGTTGCGACACATACCGACTATAATCACCCAGGAATGTCTGTCTGTCCTTAAAGCTCGTGACGTCCTCCACACGGAACCCCCCCCCCCCCCTCATTAATAATCATGAGCAGGTGACATCACTCCACATCGAACAGCCCCCCTCATTAATAAATAATCATTATAAGGTGACATCCTCCTCCATTCATAATAATTAGCGGCTGACGTCACTCCACATGGGGGGGGGGGCGAGGCGCCTCCTCCCCCCTCCTCGGCGTCAACTCACAACCCTCACTACAAAGGCAGAACCATCACGTCACGCGATCTCCGTAACGCTGTTGAGACATCGAAGTAAAAAGGACGTCATGATGAACAAGGGATTATAACCTTTAAATGAAATAAGTCTGTGTCACCACGCCCTTACAAATTGCACACGAATTGATGCAATGAATATCACGTCGTGGTCTGCTTTTCGCTTGCAAGTTTCAGATTTACTGCAATACACCCGTCCTTGGACGGGCAAAAGGCGAGTTTATAATAACGCGATCTAAGGGGCCGTCCATAAATGACGTCACGCGATTTTGGACAATTTTTTATTTCCCCCCCCCCCCCTTAGTCACACGGCGTCACAAAAAGTCAGACCCCCCCCCCCTCAAATATGACGTCACAAAGCTCTGCACCCCCCCCCCCCCCAAATAAAACATGCTTAAAATCGCTTTAAACTATTGTCATTGTAGTGCGTATTTATTGTGGCGCTGCACTCTGATGTTGTAAGAGAAAACAGTTATTAAAAAGTATATTTAATTAAGTAGAACGTGTTGTTTATATAAAGTTGCGCATTTTTATGTGACGTCACATTTCTCAAACATCCCCTACCCCCCTCGTCACACATCGTCACAAATGTCTGACCCCCCCCCCCCATAGGTGCGTGACATCATTTATGGACGGCCTCCAACCCAAAAACCTTTATCATGAACTGACCTCTGAGGTTGTTGACAAAATACTGCTTCTCCGACTCCATTTTAGGGAAGAACTCCGGCTGAAACATGGGTCCCCCTGCGAGGAAACACGTTAGCCATGGAGCACCCAACCATGCCCACGCATACGATCACAATCTGGTCTTAAACGCATTAGTGCTTTGAGAACGTTTATAATGAAATCACTAAAAAGTATCGCCATTTGTTGACACCTTGTTGGATTTGGCCCTCTCTATGGTATGTCAATCATGAGGAGGGGGCGGGGGGGTGTTGACCGTACATCACCGCTAGGGAGACAAAGGCGGCCGGGAGTGGTGTTGGCCACCCACCCCCTCGTGTGCCGTGCCGGCCTTCATATAGGTGCTCGCTAACAGCACTTGCCCCTACAGTCTGTTAAGGCTATACGGGGGATCTTTATCTTTGTTTGTGTTAGCGTGGGAGAGGAAATATGACTTGGTTCTTCACACATTTTAACCGGGTGAGCCGTTATTGTGCTGCGAGCGACATGTTAACGAGCATGCTACGGAACTCAGAAGGAAGCTTTGCTTATACTCTTTGTTTTTTTCGGTAAAGTCACGTAGGTAAAAAATAAAATAAATGAAAACGACTAAATTAAATCACGATGTTTCGGGCGCAACACAAGCGTCGTTCTTCAGGTAGGGACAACGTAGCGAAAGCACAACCGCTTAAGTGTGTCTCAGAGATGGCTGTGACCAGGAATTATATAGTCACGGGGGATGAGGGGAGGGGCCATGGTGAGTGTGTGGGCGGGCTGTGGACCGAAGAGGCAACGTAGTGAGGCACGGGGGGCGCTCGGAGGGAACGCATGGAGTTCAAACTGAAGCTTTGTGATGCAGGGGGCCGAAGTAGATACGAAAGCTAAGATTAAGCAGCCTTTTGTTATGCTGCCGGGGGGGTGAATTAGAAATGTGCAAGCTGAAAACAACGTGTGGTAATGGTGATGGTAGTTGCTTACCTTTGAGGTCGTTGACGAGAAACTGCTGCTCAGCCTGCTTCTGCATCATGGCATCTGAGTACATGGGACCTGATCATTGGGGATGGGCACATGGGCTCGGGGTGTCAATGTACTCAATAAACTAGGCAGTGCGCTTTCAGGCAGAATCATGCACAAAGCGGTTGCATCTTTTTCGTTTTGTATTAAGATAAAAAAAATCTCCCAAGCGCGTGCGCAACAAACTTTCTCCCATCCGCTCGCCGGCACTCACCCATGCCGTGGTGCTGCCCGGACCCCATGGGCATTCCCATCATGCCGTAGCCACCTTGCATGGCCTGGCTGCCCCCACGAATGCCAATTCCTCCGCCTCCTCCTCCAACTCCTCCTCCCCCCGCCGATGCCGACTGCGCCATCATCGGGGCTCCCCCGGGCAGGCTGGCGTGCATGGCATATGCCGACAGCTTGGGGTCCATGCCACCGCCTGCCTTCGATGACTCCATCCCGTACTGCCCGTACACTGCGCACGCAGGCCAGAGGTGCGGGGAGGTCACCGGTCAGTGTGGAATGGCACCACCACGCTGTGTTTCCTGTCATTTCCATTTTGTAATTGTCACGTGCTGTACAGGTTTCGCTTGCTTTATGTTGGTTCGGTTTGTGTGATTTCACACTGTCCATGCGGCTAACCTCTTTCTACCCAAAATTCGCTATGGAATTCGGTTTGAAATCACTCATATGCGGCTACGGGATCAGACACGGGATAATATTCTGTGTAACGGTCTTGTGCGGTCTTGCTTTGTGCGCCCTTTTTTTGGAAAGCATCTACCACATAAAGCGAGAGAAACCAAATATTCCAGGTATCTCTTCAATAACATATGCCTGGTCTAAAGGGATTCCTTATTTATATTGTTGGAGCCTCTTTGCCAATCCACCAATGGATGAAAACCTCCCACCCACGCTGTGTTGGTTGGTGATTGGGGTTTTTTGACCATACTTCACGCTGGCTGGTAGGGGTTAAAGGTTGGGGGGTAGAGCCCAGGACCGGTTTGGATATCTCTCACCGGGAACGTTAGCCGGGGCCAGGAAATGAATTCAGGCCGTCAGGTTCATGCCACAAGCCCACTCAATCCAATAACTAAATTAGTAACGGGTTACTAAATAACAACGGCCTATTACTCCCACGACTACTGTGCTGGCACTGCATTTTGGAGTAAACGTACATTAATAGAAGATGACTGATTGGAAAAGGATGATGTAAACGAAACTCATCTTTTGATTTAAAGCTTTCTTGACTGCAGGGATTCATATTCTTGGTTCTTTCAGTAAAGTCACGTAGAAGGGAAATAATAAAATATTATAAATATAAAGCAATAATATATTTTATATTTATATAAGTTTATTATTTAATATATTTAATATTTATATTATTTTATTATTTCCCTTCTACGTAACTTTACCGAAAGAACCAAGAATATAAACTCATCTTCTTGGTTCTTTCGGTAAAGTCACGTAGAAGGGAAATAATAAATAATAAAACTTAAACATAATAAAATACAATTCTCACGACGTTTCGGCCACAACGCAAACGTCGTGAGAATTGTATTTTATTGTTTTATTTTTATATTTTTATTATTTCCCTTCTATGTGACTTTACCGAAAGAACCAAGAAGATGCATCTCTGTGGTCACGAAAGCTTTAAATCGAAATGTAAACTAAACTATTTGTATTTTTCCAGGCAACGTCCACTGTGCGATATGGCTCTTTTTCAGAAGCGACCTGGCCACAAATAAACGCTCAACGAAGTGGCTTATCGTGTATAAATGTATAGCCGCCAAATACTCGAAACGCATATTGATTCTAATTGTGGAGGGAAACCCCAGAGGACCCGGAGAAAAACCCACGCGACCACGGGGATCGAACCCACGACCTCCTGTATACCAAGCGAGGTAGTTAACATCTCGCCATCCATGGAGGTGCAAGATATCAGAGTGAGTAATACATCTCAACCAAATAATATGGCACTTCAATTGTCAGGAATGTAAATAAAAAAACACCATCAAAAAAGAGAATGTAAATTCAAGCCAGAATTCTGTCTCTCCCGCTAAAGTCACTCCAAGCTATCGGTGACTCCCCTCACCTGAAATGCTCTCGTCCACTTTGATGAGGGCCTCCTCATCGGAGCGCTCCTCTCTCTTGCTGGGCAGGGGGGGCTTCTTGGGAATGGGCAGCGTGCGCGGGGGGCTCGAGCTGGAGGAGCGCGTGCCGCGCAGGAGGCGCTTCACGTCGTTCAGGTCGGCCCCTGGAGGGGGGGGGGGGGGCGGGGAGGACGAGAACGAGGTGCCGAGTCGTCGTCACGATCGCTCGCGCAGTCGCGCCGCTCACGTCCCCCCCGGTGCGGACCACGCCAGGTGCTCGTGGCTCCGATGCATGAAAATTTGTTGCGTTGCGCTCCGCTCCTCCGCGTCAAACCGTCGGCGGCGGATGCGTTTCGTGCCGAGCGCCCAGGTTTGCGCGCCGAACTTTTACGATTAAATGCAAAGGACTTGCGTGTGTGAAACAGAATGGACTTGGTCAATGACAAAGCGTGGTTGGTAATAGCCACGCTGCACGGAATGAAACTGGGTTAGGTGGCGGGGGGCAGCCGGGTACAATTATCCCCCTCTTCATATCCCAGGACCCAAGATCATCTGGCCCGTGGGTCCTGGTGCAGTTGCCCTGCCTGGACACTCGATAGCTACGCTAATGGACTGGAAAAGGCACAGGAGGCTCATGCTATGTGGGTTCTGGGCATCTTTATACCGAATTGAGATCAAAAATCTGATACATTGGTCTCATAGTAGGGGCTGTGTTGGGGTGTCCACCCAGTAAATGCACAAGTTTTCATGATGACACGTGAAATTTTGTCTAAAATTTTGACTGCCGCTGTGAACTTTAATGCTCATTTGATGAAAAATAAAGTAAATAATCGATTATCCGGCGGCTTTGGGGGAAGCGGATGTCGGATTTAAAAAAAACGCCGGATAATCACATCATTTTTTAAAACAACTTATTTTTGCAAATGCTTGCATAACATTCTGTTTTTAGGTTTTATGTGTGTGTTTTCGGCCCCGGACCGCCGGATAATGATGGAAGCCAGATAATTGCACGCCGGATAATTGATGATCAACTGTATATATATTGATTTTACCATTAAACCACTCAACAAATTGCATTCCAGTGCAGTACCGTGCGATCCGCAAGTACGCACAAATTCAATCAGTACACACGTGTGCTGTTGTGGATCATTGAGGGTATTATCACATATTTTTAGGCCAACCAGGCTCAGGGATTATCTCTGCCAGTTTAATCCAGTCGCAAACATTTAATCAGGAGCGTATTTATGTTCATAGCAAATGTTTACTTTTGTAGGGACACTTTATACACGTTATCACAGCACACCATCAACGCAATCTGGACAATTCACCCCTTGGGCATTTATCCAAACTCTACAACAGTGGTTCTTTTTATCCTGGGGGGTGCGAGATGCCTTTTCTGGGGGTGCGAGACATGCTCGATTTTTTGAGAAGGTAAATCATTGAAACACTAATTAAGCATGGGCACTTAAGTGAATCTACTTTGTTTCATCAAACCCTATGTATGTATGTATTAACATTATAATTTTTTTAACGATTGAAATCCAAAGACTGCAGTAAAGGTTATGCACCACTGCTCTACAATATACACTAGTTGTTGCTTTTAAATAGGACTCTTCAAACAGAGCAGCCCAGAGTGCTTTACAATGAACCCCCCCACCCAAAAAAAACCTCCAAACTCTATGAAGAAAGTGTCAGTCCCCATGACGCCTTTGAAATGGAAAATTTGACGACCAAGGTGAAATCAAGAAATCCAGGGATGGGTGATCACAATGAATATGGCAAGGATAATGAAATTGTTTGTTTTCTTATTCTATCGCTAAGGGGCGCTGTACCCTTGCACATTGACAGCTCTACCGCTTGTGCAACACTCCACTAATCTCGCAAATGTGCCTCCTGCTTCGGTGCGACGGGGAGGTTGATCAGCAATGTGTCTACTACGTTCGTGTCGCGGTTGGTGGGCGAGCCAGTGGACAACTTCACGGAGTGGCCTGGTGACATATCTGAAATGCTGCCGGCGAATGATCGAAGAAGGCAGTGGAGTGCTACTGTGGAGGTGCACGTGTGGAGGGGGTGGTGAGGTGCTGCTGTGGAGGTGCACGTGTGGAGGGGGTGGTGAGGTGCTACTGTGGAGGTGCACGTGTGGAGGGGGTGGTGAGGTGCTGCTGTGGAGGTGCACGTGTGGAGGGGGTGGTGAGGTGCTACTGTGGAGGTGCACGTGTGGAGGGGGTGGTGAGGTGCTGCTGTGGAGGTGGACGAGTGGAGAGGGTGGTGAGGTGCTACTGTGGAGGTGCACGTGTGAAGGGGGCGGTGATGAAGTGAGGGGGCTCGGCGATGACTTGGAGGTGATGGAGTGCACTGGGTCGAGAGAATGACTCACATCGCCCGTCGGGAGAAGCGCTCTGCAGGCGAGCTCGGATCTGGCTCTCTGTCGGACAAGACGCCATCATCATCATCATCAGCCGTGGGCAGTCCTGTCCAAGCCAACCTCTGAGTTTTCTTGACAGTTTGAATTATCTCATTAACATGCATATGGCCATGCTATTATTGGGGCATAATCTTCCAAAGGCCATGCTCTAGCATGGAGGGGCACATTGCACTGCTTTCGAAATATACATTTGGTTATCCCATGGCATGCCTGATAGAACAATTAGATTATAATTGAGAAAATGACAATAAGATGCTTTTGGTAAAGTGATACATCTGCATGCGACGTCGCGACAGAGCGACACGTTAAGAGTGTGCAGTAAGTCCTCCACTTACCTCGAGATTGGCTTCTACCTCGTGCAACATCTAAGTAAGGGGAGAAAGTGCGGTTGTCAAAGTTAATATAATCCTCAAACTCATTCCAGTATTGTCTATACAGACTCAAGTGTACATGGGTGCAGGCGACGGGTGAGGGAAGGGGGGGGGGGGGCAGTTTACGTCTGGGATGCGTTCCTGAAAAATTGCAACAAATATGGAAACGATGTAAATCAAAGCAATTTACAGGGTAGTAAGGTGGAGGCGACGGATACGAGAGAGGACGGATACCGTCAGCGCCGTGTGGGTTGAGGCGATGCAAACAGGGAGTTGGCAGGTAGTGTTATTATTGATAATGTGACGACGTATTTGCGAAACGGCGTAAAAGGGGGAAGACGTAAATCGGGGCATTACTGTATGAAATTTACACTGAGCAGGTAAAAAACGTTCCGGGTTTATCCCCCTTTTTATTTTTTCACGAGTGGAGACCCATTGCCCTATCCGGCCCCACCCAGCCCCACCAGCCCCACTGCCCCAACCGACCCCATTGCCCCCAACCGGCCCCATTGCACCACCAGCGCACCCCCACAGAGCTGTCCACCGCTAACAGTCTCACGCTGACATTCCGTGTCGTCTGTGCGTGTTCCTACAGTGGCCGGCCGTCGAACAAAGGCGGTGGTCACCGCATCGCGCACTTTCAGATGCGCCTTTGCGACCGTCTGGAACGCTCTTCCTCCCGGAATTAGGCAGCCACTGGAGCTATGCACTTTTAAATCATCATCTAGATTTAAAACTAATTTTTTCAGAACTGATTTTGGTGTTTAGTTTTGTGTCTTTCCCCCGCACCTCCGATTAGCATGGTTGGCTATGTACGGCGCAAAAGAAGTTGAACGTACATATGCACGGTGTGCATTCATTGTTGCTCGACATCGTTGACTTACTGATTTCCTTGCGGGTGACTTCGGGGGAGGAGTTGTCACTCGAGCTTCCTGCAACAACAACAATATCACACGAGGGAAGAGAAGGCATCACTCGCGCCAGGTGGCAATGTGAGGTGTGACGAGGAGTTGCACAAACAGAGACCTGCATGTTGAGCTTTCATTGCCAGAATGGGGCTAAGCGAAATGTCCGACTGAACATCTGTGGAAACAGATCTTCATAGCTCGTCGGGTTCCTCCGGTCTAAATAAAGATTACTTGATTCTGAAATATTCCAATGGCCTCAGAACTCTCTATAATTCGGTAACTGGTAGCGGGCATTGCCTGCTATTGGCTTCAGTGTGACACTCCATGAGAGGCAAATTACTTGGTCCGCTGATCATGGTGATTATTGAACTTTAAGTATTCAGCCCAAGACTTGGGAAACATGAAAACTTCAGGCTGGCTCATTCCCAGTGATCAATACCAATCCACCACCAGGCTTGAATTGTTGTCGGCTAAAAAATAAGTAATTAATAATTTATAGTTATTAGTGTAAACGTCACTGTATACCAACTTTCAAACTCAAGCCTTTGGAGAACAGCAAGACATTTCACGCCAGTCGTTCAGTCACGATCGAGTATGTAGATCAGATGATGTTTCCAGCACTGTACTCGGTGCCGTCTGTACCCGCAGTCTTCCCTTCCACATCCACCTCTGAAGCCAGGGCACGAGTGGGAGGTGGGGTGTGAGGGTGACAAAGATTATCCGTGTGGCCTCGGTGGAATTGTAGCACGGCTCGTATTCAATGTTGCCGTGGGGCTCTCCCGTCCCCTCCTGCCCCCCCCCCCGCTCGCCCTCCCACGAAGGCCAACATATGAACTGTGATCAACATCAACGCGGCTCAGAGCAGTGCGGCCACAGAAAGGCGCGCCAGAGCTCCTGGCGTCCTCGTAAGATTGCAAAGAAGGTCTCCGCTTTGATCGCCAACGACGGCGCCTGCAGCGACACACGGCGGGACGTCTCGTGTTCAAAGTTGGGGTCCTTCCGTGCTCGGTCGACACACGGAGCCGGCCGGTTGTGTAAATTGCACATTTTCATGGCGGGGCCCAGTCCATCCGTCGATAAGATGACGACTGTTAATTTCACGCAAATGCTGGCAACTCATTTGATCACACCCTCTCCCCCCCCATAGGCAGAGTATCTTATTGGGTGAAAACCACATAGCAGCATCACCCCCCTCCGAATTGTGAAAAGTTCGTGATAGATAGCCTTGTGCTGCAAGAATGGCACAAATACCAAGTCTACCAATGAGTTGATTTCATGGTTTTAATGACAAGCTAAGCACCTCCAGCGGTCTAATTGCCAGTTTACTTCTTGCAGCATTGTGCTGTCCATGTGCTGTGTGTGCTGGACTTGGCGATATGGTGTAACACGTAGGCAATGTTATTGGGTTAGATCGCGTGAAGTATAAATGTTGTGTCGTAGCCCTCCACCAACCCGACACAGCCAGTAAGGGAATTTGTCACGTAAACAACGCGCCAATTCGTTTACTACTTCAGCACGCCGGTGTGTTGGAGAGCAAATCCACAACATTTACAATTTGAGTAGTACGACGTTTCGCTGGCAATTACATCAACCAGCATCATCGGCTGATTTGCCAGAATAGTGAAGCAATCCACCTGCTTACGGTCTTAAATAGAGCAAATGTCGTCATCACTGAACCCATCAGGTGCAGAGATCAGAGACGGAGAAGAGGGTATTATATATATAATTATAAAATAGATTAGTAATCAGTTAATTAGCATGTGTTTCCTCTGTGAGGAATGCGGTGTAAGATGTATTACTTAATACGCGTCCAGGCCGCACTAATGTGTCTTCTCGTTTGAGAGATGTCTTCTAGATTGTTTTTTGACAATCGATGTACTGAGTACTGAAGACATTTCATACGTGGGGGCAATCGTAACTCTCATGATGCTCTTAGCCCTTCTTGTGCATAATTAGAATTTAGATGAGTCAGTCATGATCATCTATATGCAAATGATATTCAGAGGGAGAGAGAGAGCTGCAATCTGTCATATATTCATACGTAAAACCAAAATTCTACAATTTTAGGCCCCCCTAAATGTATGTCGCACGGGTTCACTCATAGTGCAAGGGCAGCTGAATGTTTTTTGCGGGCTTACAAACTCGTGCTAAACCACGACAAACTCTGTGAACCAAGACATTTGCTTTCCGTGGGCGTGACGCTGAAGTTAACAAGAAAGCAAACACACACAAGCAGACTCCGTTCTCTATCTGCACATCCTCTTAAGTATTTGTGTTAGTCCATGCTCGCGTACGGCACAAGCAGCTGGCGGTGAAGTGAGGGCGCCCCCTGACCCCCCCCTCCCCCTCACCACCCCCCTCACCTTTCCTAGCCCCAACTCCCCTCACCTCCCCCCACCCCCACATCCCCCTCACCTCCCCCACACCTCCCCCACCTCCCCCCTCACCTCCCCCAACTCCCCCTCACCTCCCCCCACCCCCCAACCTCCCACTCACCTCCCCCACCCCCAGCCTCCCCCTCACCTCCCCCACCTCCCCGTCACCACCCCCACATCCCCCACACCTCCCCTACCCCTCCCCCACCTCCCCCTCACCTCCCCCACCTCCCACCTCCCCCACCCCCACCTCTCCCACCCCCCCACCTCCCACCCCCACCACCCCCACCTCTCCCACCCCCCACCTATCCCACCTCCCACCTCTCCCCACCCCCCACCTCCCCCACCCCCCACCTCTCCCACCTCCCACCTCTCCCACCTCCCACTTCTCCCACCCCCCACCTCCCCCACCCCCCCACCTCTCCCACCCCCCACCTCCCCCACCCCCCACCTTTCCCACCCCCCACCTCCCCCACCCCCCACCTCTCCCACCCCCCACCTCCCCCACCCCCCACCTCCCCCACCCCCCACCTCTTCCACCCCCACCTCCCCCCCACCTCCCCCCCACCTCCCCCACCCCTCCTCACCTCCCCCACCTCCCCCTCACCTCTCCCACCCCCCACCTCCCCCTCACCTCCCCCTCACCTCCCCCACCTCCCCCACTCCCCCACCTCCCCCTGACCGCCCCCACCTCCCCTTCACCTCCCCCACCCCCCACATCCCCCACCCCCCACCTCTCCCACCCCCACCTCCCCCTCACCTCCCCCCCATCTCCCCCACCCCCCACCTCCCCCACCCCTCACCTCTCCCACCCCCACCTCCCCCTCACCTCCCCCCCCACCTCCCCCTCACCTCCCCCCCACCTCCCCCACCCCCCACCTCTCCCACCCCCACCTCCACCTCACCTCCCCCCCCACCTCCCCCCCACCTCCCCCACCCCCCACCTCTCCCACCCCCCACCTCTCCCACCCCCCACCTCCCCCACACCTCCCCCCCACCTCCCCCACCCCCACCTATGTCGTAGCTCAAGTTGACCGTGGGCTTCGCGCTGCGTCGCTCCAGGCTGGAGAGGGGGGAGCGGCCCCGGGTCCCGAACTGCGTGGAGCTCATCGTGGCCGAGCGAGCGGCGCCACCTTTTGGTGGGAGTCGGGGGGGGGTGCATGGGAGGGCGAGAAGAAGCGGAGGGTCGAGAGGGGGTGGGGCAGCGGGGGGGGGGACGTCAGGTGAAAGGAACACAAAGGAGAGGAGAGGAGGGCGTGCTGGTTGCACATCTATTTTGTGGGTTTTGGGTGGTCTGGGCCACCCGCCCCCGCCACAGCTCCAAGCAAGAAACAGTAGCGGGAGCTCTGGAATGTTCTCGCTTCACAAAGTTGGAAAGAGAACAACAACAACACCACACACAAAGAATCGGTGCAAACCCCTCCCCCGCCCCCCAAAACAAACCTCAGCTGCGTGTTCGTAAGAATTGCCCTGAGGTCTCAGAGTTGGGGTTGGGGTGAGACACGGCCAAGGGTCACTACCCATCAATTATATCCGATGGTGAGGGAGGTGACACTTGAGGAGGAGGGGGTGGGGAGGAGTGGGGGCCCTCACCCGGGCTGGGCGGCGTGGCAGGGGTCACGCCCGGGGACTTGCGGGAGGAGTGAGCGGCTGTGGTCACGGTCGTGCCGGACTCTGTGGATGAGTCGAACGCGAACCACGAAATCACTCACGGGCGTGCACACCAGAGGTCGCAACCGGGTACCCGATACCCGTACCCTACCCGATACCCGGCTACCCGTACCCGGCCGGGTACGGGTAGCCGTTTGCGACCCTGATGCGGCCGGGTACGGGTAGACCGTGAGTCATCCCAGAGGTCGCAATCAGGTACCCGATACCTGTACCCTGCCCGTACCCGGCCGGGTACGGGTAGGGTACCGGTACGGCCGGGTACGGGTACTAGTACCCGTTTGCGACCCTGGTGCGGCCGGGTACGAATACGGGTAAGGAATCAAAACCCGTTTGCGACCTCTGGTGCACACACAGTACCGAGACGGCAGAAAATAAAGGCGCAGGTCGTCATCGATTAGCACAATCGCCACTTGTGATCAATGCACGTCTGGGCCAATACCCCCCCCCCCAATCTGCCCGCCAAAAAAAGCAAGCAATGAATTAATTTGGTTACATTCCCCCACATCAATATACAGCACTGCTTTAGTGTGAAAATAACGGTTATATATTTTGAAGTCTCCAAGTGAAAAGGCCTTCCACACCAATTTGTTTAATCGAGTAAATGGTGTTTTGGTTTCAATTTACCGAATGTCAGGTGCGGTCCCGTTAACAATTACCGCTCGGTTCGCTGGCGTTATCGGCAAACGTAATGCACAGGCATTGTGGGCATATGAGTAACCGCCATTGCACATACACAGACACACCCGTTTAAAAACAAATACAACATTGGCAGTGTATGTTGTTTTTACATAAAGGCCGTAATTATAATATATATGCTCAAAATGTCCCCTCAATATTTTGGTATAAAAAAAGTAATTGCTATGCTATGTAAAGGAACAATTTGCTAAACCTTGGCCACAATATCTGGACTTGTCTTCATATAGATCAATGCATAGATTTATGTTTATATGACTGTGGTTATGGTTGTACTTTATTAATCCCTAATCTCTGCTATTACATACAATGAAACAAGAAATGGTAAACAAAAGTTAAAACAGAGCAATGTAATGCAATACACTGTTCAACATTATTGTAAATAATAAAAGTCCATCCCATGTGTCAGTGAATTTTTAAATATTTTAGGCAGGAAATTATTTTTCCATTTTTTTTCTGGGTTGGGACACCCAGACCCCCTGGAAGATTTGGTCCCCACCCCAATGTTGACTCCATGGCTACGGCTTTGTTTTATAATTTACAAAACGCACACAGCGAGAGTTCGCGAAGAGCGTCAGTTTAAATGCGCACTGCGTCCCCAGCGGTTTCATTAATGCCCGCGCCAATAGCCGGAGAGCAAAATGCGTCCTGATGTCTCGACAAGCCCCTCCGAAGCTGCGTTCCCGCCGACTTTGAGCCAAGTTCAGCATCGATTTTTGCGATCCAATAAATCGCGGGGGAAGTACGTCTCACTGTGTTAAATCCTGCCGCACAGGTGATGGGATATGATGAGTTTGCGGCGGGGAGGAGGGGAGGGCAGGGGGGTGCAAGTGAGGTGGCAAGAGGATGTGGATCGGGGAGCGACACCTTGAAAATTATTGACGTCTAATTACACGTGCCCCCCCCTCTCCAACCCCAATGCTGTTTACTACTTTTTTCCCATGCCCCCCCAATCCCTCCCACTTCACACTACCCCCGCCCCTCCACCGCTCCCCTCACTCGCTCGCGCACTCAATACACACACAAGGTGCTTGCCACAAATGAGCCACAATACCTCGCTGATCTCGTCAAGGAGCATAAACCCTCAAGTGAACTCCGGTCATCCTCACATCGGCTTTTGGCTACCCATCGAGCAAAGACGGTCACTGCATCGCGCACTTTCAGGTGCGCTTCTGTGGCCGTCTGGAACGCTCTTCCTCCAAATATTAGGAAGCTAGTGGAGATATTCACTTTTAAATCTAGTTTGAAAACTTTTTTTTAACTGCTTACTGTGTTTACTTTGGTGTTCTTCCATCGCACCTCCGATTACCACATTTGGCTACGTACAGTGCGAAAGAAATTCAACATACATACACACACTCATTGGTTTAGCTTTGTACGACCGTAGCGATTCTCGCAGGGAAAACTATTTACAGCGCAGGGAAGCAGATACATTCATCGCACTTACTGGGCGGCAAGGCGGGCATCCCACTGGGTGACACTGTGAAAGTGAAACATTGCACGAATTATCATCGCAGCAGTCAGCAGCTCCCGAGTAAGAAATGGGTGCGCGTGTGTGTATACGTGTGTGTGGGTGACGTACGCGCTTAAAACGATGGTAACGGTGGGATGAGTTCTACGCTGTGCCCTGCATGTAAATATTATACCGCTGGTTTGCACGAGCAGATTTTATTTGAGCGAAAGCATATTTGATAACTATTTATGACACGTTACGTGGCGATGGAGCGTGCTTGCCAGTCAAATCTGATAACCCATCAGCATTTCTCCAACAAGCCTGCACACTGTTGATGAGGCCAAGAATGTCTAAATATGGTCCACAGCTGTGCCTTCTTAAATAAAATCAAAATACTGTTGGATGATGTTGGTCCGGAGAGCCCACAATCTCCTCACTAAACATTACGTACATAAATGGTAAAAATGGCAAGAACGCCTTAATATGCTTTATCAATACATAATTGCAATTTTTTTTATGTAAAATTACATTGCGAATGCAGATAAATGCTGTGCACACGTTGATTTTGCAATGTCACGAACGCGCATGCAATACCCAGTTATTTTAATATCAAGGGTGTCAGGGTGAGCTGTGACGTGCGATGTGGCTGATGGTGAGAAGTGGTGAGGAACGATTTAAGGTTCTGCTGTAGAGAGCCCCACCACCCCCGTGTACCTGTCTTCTCCACGGCGCGGCTGGTGACCTGCGTCCCCGACTGACCACGACTCGGACCGGACACCAGAGATGACTGATGAGTCACCTCGCCACCTCCTCCTCGGCTGCCGGTGCTGAAGGTCGCGCCCACAACGGGGCCGTGCTCGATTCGTTTGGTCGTGGTCTGGATGACACTTTGGCCCACGGCCCCTCCACCACCACCACCACCGCCGCCTCCACCACCGCTTCCACCACCTCCGCCGCTCGTCGTGGTAGAATGAACGACCTTGGTGCCTCCACCTCCAATGAGCTGCGCGTCGGACGTTGAGTGAGCGTAGGAGAAAGAGCCGGACTCACCGCCTCTCACCTCGCCGACGAACGTGCGACCCGAAGACCCCGAAGACAGATCCAGCCGGTCCCTCGCCAGCACCTCGCCACCTGCCGCTGCTCCCAACGAGACGAAACCTCCTCCACGCCCCGAGGACCAGGCGGTCTCCACCTGTCGGCCCGCCGTGGTGAAGCTCTGGGCTTCCCCGTCAGCGCCGCCGTAGCGGACTTCTTCGTAGATCGCGCGTTCGGCGAGGCCACCCCCAGCCCCCGCACCAACCGAGTCAAAGCTCAGCAGCAACCCGCCGCCGCCGCCGCCGCCGGAGCTCCACGCAGAAGACGACTGAGAGAGACCGGCGGAGCCGGACGCAGCCAGGTCGCCCTCCTCCAGGATGAGAAGGTCGGTGTGCTGCGAGCCCCCCGCCCCCCCAGCCGTCACCTGAGCCCCTGGAGGAGGAGGAGGACACGGCGACGATGATGGAGGAATGAATTTGACTCCGAGCGACACGCCGCAAAAACCGCGGACGTCAAACGTGCCGCTCTCCACCTTCGCAAATTCCTCTATTAACGGTGTGCTTTTTTTGACAGGTGATTTGATTTTTTTTCTTGCGTGTCCTCAGAGTTATCTGCGCAGGACACTCGACCCGCCCGTGGCAGCAGGTGTATCTTACGGGGGGAAAAAAACCCAGCGTGTTTATCTGTTGCTGCTACTACTGCATATCTGTGGTTTTTGTGGGCTAGCCGAAGAATTCGCCAACAAATATTGATCGGGGTATTTCTGGATCGTATTTTACGTTTCGCATTTAAACAAATTTTAACAGATTCACTTTAAGAAAGAAAATATAAAAAAATCATACGTGCTATCACGTTAAAGTTTATTTACATTTGCAGGTAAAATCTTGGCTTAAAGCTTTCGTGACTGCAGGGATTCATATACTTTGGGTCTTTCGGTAAAGTCACGTTCAAGAATAATAACAAAAACTACGACGTTTCGATCGCAACACAAGCGGTCGAAACGTCGTCGTTTTTTGTTATTTTATTTGAACCTATCTACGTGACTTTACCGAAAGACCCAAAGAATATACATTTTCAGGGTTCGCAAATACCTGATCCAGACACGCTCAGGCCTTCGAATGAAATCTTCTTGTTGGATTTTTGGCTGATCATGAGTGCCGATGGATCCGCTAGAGAAGACAAAATACAATAATCTGAAGTTAAAATATATTAATGAAAATCCGAACTTAAACTAAATTTCAATTCGAAAGATCCTCATTGTACATTCATATCAGCGAGAGTGTTCCAAATCCCCATCCAATAACCAGCACATTTCTGGACTGAAAATCAGTACAGCAAATAGGATCAAAGAACACCCACGTGTGTCGTTCTGATGAAGCCTGCACTCGTTTTAGTTTCCTTGTTCTTTACGCTTAACGGGAGAAAATTAACGGTCATTATTTTACATTTTTACCCAGTGTATTAATGTCCAGGACTTATCTAAAGCACAACGCAGCTGAGACTTTAGATGTAGAGGGATGATTAATATTAACGGCAAACATCGCAGCACTAATTGACATTCCCGCTCCCAGCTTAACATAAAGGATTTCGCCACCAATATTATCCATACGAGGTTTTTTTGGGTTAGATCGCATAAATATAAATGTATCGTTAAACCCGCCACCACCAGACACTGCCAATTAGTAAGCTTTGTCAGGTAAACAAAACAGGCTCATTCGTTACTAGTTCAGCACACTGGTGTGTTTGAGAGACAACCCACAATTGTAAATGTTGTGGGTTCACTCTCCAACATTTTCACTCCTGGCTGTGGATTCCTCCAATCGCACCCCTTTGATGCATTTATTATTCAAGGAAACATCTGGCTGTTGTGCTCAAGTGCACAGCATGATACAAACTTGTAGATATATGCGTGATTGATGGACTGCATTAATCTAGTACATCGAGAAAATAACATTTTCTTGGTTATTTCGGTAAAGTCACATAGAAGGGAAGTAATAAAATAATAAAATTGAACATAATAAAATTATTCTCACGACGTTTCGGCCACAACGCAAGCAGCCGTCCTCAGGTGAAGACCAGGTCTGTCGGGGAGACAGCGTCTTCAGACGTCTTCAGACCTGGTCTTCACCTGAGGACGGCTGCTTGCGTTGTGGCTGAAACGTCGTGAGAATAATTTTATTATGTTTTATTTGTTTTATTTTATTTCTTCCCTTCTACGTGACTTTACCGAAAGAACCAAGAAGATGAATCCCTGCAGTCACGAATGCTTTAAATCGAAAAATAACATTTGTCTCGTTTTACACGATTATTAAAAAAAGTTATATCGCTGCTATTGATACTCACTTTACTCCAACATAAAAGCGAACTATATTGTCAGATGACATATCACACCGTCCAATTAATACTCAGATACTTGCATTGAGATGGAGCGATGAAATCAGCCCGCGTGCGAGTGCCAGATGGATCGCTGTTTCCAAAGGTTGGCGGCGGCAGGGGGTGGCCTTCATCCAGCAGTGGATCGTTCATGGCTAATGATGATCATGGTGACTCGCATCGACTGAATTAAATGTCTATCCGCACGCTCTATTTGCTTGTACCTTAGCTCAGTGTCAGCCCGGGAGCACAGAGGAGCCGGCTATGGGTTTTATATCAGAATCTTTATTTAGACTGGAGAAATCCCAGGAGCCATGAAGCTCTTTTCCACAGATGTCCAGTAAGGTGCCATGATATATTGTGCCAGGATGACTGAAGGCGTCGAGACTGAGTAAGAACGTGGCCCTGAGCACTCTGAGTCATGGACACGGTTCTTCTTCACATGCGTCACCGGCCAAAGATAAAAAAAAACATCCACGCGGGATGAATCGCGTCTCCCGTGGGGTTTTTCCCACATTACCTCTTGTCACACCACCTGTGGCATTCATGAAATGGTGGTGATCGAGATGGATGGGAGAATCAGAGGTCAGAGTACAGAGCCAGCACGGTTGTTGAGCCTGGAGTTGAATCCTGGGTTTCAACTTGCCCATGACTAAACCCGAGTATCAGCCTGGTCACCAATGACCACACAAAAACACCGCACACATGAAATTGGTTCTGCGCTTTCACGTGGATACATTTCAATTCCGAAATTGAAAATGTCACGTGACCGTCTCAAGACAAGAGTCGGTGGGAAGGCCACTTTTAGGGATTTTTTAGAAGTTCTGTAAAAAAATCTCTTTGGCAGCCTTTCTCCCACTGGTCGGATCGCACTTCTCTTTGAGATGCCAGTAACACAGTACCATCATGGCATGATGCCAGTAACGCAGTGCCGACATGACATGATGCCGGTAACACAGTTGGAACCAATTGAGAAAAGACATAAACAACAGAAATAAAAATCATTTTACCGTGGCAATTACAGACTCTTGAAAATGCATAACAGATCATATGGATAGACCTCTCATGTAAATAGTGTCATCATCCCTTTGTCACTCTGCTGCTGCTAGGCACCGATCTAACTTGTTGAATTACATCTTAAAAGCGTGTAGCGCAGCGCACAGCTCACCTTCTGAAGTCTGAATTATGGTTGTCCTCCCAGTTTGCCCTGGTGCTGCAGACCCTGTATGAAATCAAAGGACAATCGCAGGAGGACCGTGCAATTACACGCAGAGATGTTTTGTTATTTTTATAATTATTAAAACAGTTAAGCGACGAGGTTTGCTGACAATCGCTGGGAGACCAGCCTGATCAGGAACTCTGACAATGTTTTGTTCGCGGAACGGAAAGTCGGACATCACGTGGAACAACACGAGGGTACAACCGCAAGTCCGTCCGAGAGCCGTCCAGCGCAAACAGTGAAAACCCAGCAGAGCAGTGTTAATAGGAACTTGTGAATCACGCGTACCGGACTGAACAAAGAGTCGGAGATCCTGTAGCGCTTTATCCAGGTCGGCCATAGTTCACGGAGAGCGGCAGAGACTCGGGGAGACCATGCTGCGAATGCAGAGTACAATTTGTCCAACAAGCACAATAAGCGCAACGAGCGCGTGGCGTCGGCCTCGCTCGTCAGATTGCACGTGGCATTCTAAGAAAGCTGCGGATATTGAGAGCGCAAAAACGACGGAGCTGCGCGAGGTGGCGCAGCGAGTGCGCATTCTCACCTGTCCCCGCGCCGGTTCACTCGCACGTCTCCCGAGTCAAAAGCCGCATCCGCCACCACGATATGCACACGTGCAAACCAAAAAAAAATCTACGAATTTCAATAATTGGGTCTAAAAAAACAAACAAACAAACACAAACGATGGGGTTTAACGCTCGCGACTGTCACTCATCCGGGAACGAGAGTGAAATGTGGCTCCTTGGCAAAAAAAATGGGGGGTGGGGGGAGGCGTTGCAGTGTCTCAGACAAAAAAACAACACATCGTCAGATATTGACGAATGGCCCTGAAGCTGGTATTTGCAGCACTGTTCTTGCTTGCCCGTCGGCCTCAATGTGCAATTCCTTACATATCCCACCGACAGTTATGCAGGTAGACACAGTCGTCGCATTTATCCGAACCAAACGTGAAACTGGTCCTGGCCTGCACGAGATGTGCACAAGCAGAGTTTTACGATCTACTTTTGTGCCATTCTGTCACGTAACCGTTAACTGAATTTAATGCCCCTACTAACACCGGCCCTATAATTATGAGGAGCATCCTGGGAGGAGTTGCTAAACAGATCACATTCAGCAGAGTGAAGAGTCCTCCATAAAACATTGTCTTCTGGTCTATTTCAATAAATTGTGTTACGAATGAATATCTAATATCGTTGCCGTAAGCCAGGGGGAGGGGAAACCATGACTGAGAGAGAAAGAGAGAGAACGGCCACCGCGGAGATGGAGCGATGAGATGAAATCGTTGTTGTCGTGCCGGAGCCGAATCCATCGGTGCATTGCGAGACGGTGCAGGAATGCAACGACTTGGAGAGGCCTCTATCTAGCCGTGGAAAGATCACGGCGGATGACAATGATAATCAGCATAAGCCAGTAAAAAAAATACCCCGATGATTGTACCCAGACAACGGTAACTTAATATGAACTTGGAAATTGCGCTGCAGTCTCTCGCTCAATCTGGTGTCAGTTGGCCCTCCTGTTACTGATATTGGTGATGTTCCTTGAGGGCCTTCACCTTGTCCTTCGGATCATATACCAAGAGTGTCGTCTGTGTCGTGTCGTCAAATGAAGGCACCATGAGAAACTCTTTTTCAGGGCAGTGGAATTCTCTATGTGTGGAGAACGACACGCGAACATTGACATCACGGAATATTTCCTGAGATCCCTTCAAGTGACCCCTGGTACTCAGGGCAGCACTTTCTCCCACACCCTGGTGCAAAGCAATGTCCGTGGGATGATAGTCAAGCTAATATTTTTTTAATTCTCAAAGCTGGAAATTTTAATTAGCCAGATTAATTTACTGAACCAAATTTTATGATGGCTTTTTGCGGAGTGATTTGTGATCAGGCTCAGACCATCAACTCGCTACACTTGAAAATCAAGGTTATACACAGGCAGCTGCTGCCCGGATTCGAACCCAAGATCTCAACAGTGCCAGCTCAGCACTCTGACCTATGATCTCTCAGCCACCTGGCCACCCAAATATATTTGTAATGAGAGGACAAATATTTAAGTTAGTTGGAATAACCGATTTCAATGCTTTTCAATTCAAGCATTCTACAATGTTTAAAACATACTATTAAACAAACATTTGTTAATATATAGCTGTTCATATTTTTTTTAATATACAAATATCACGTGATATAGTTACAACATTGTAAGATGACAATAATGTCATTAATTATCTAGGAAATTCTCTAATTCAGGATAGTCCTGCATTGGGATGTTTAGTCAATTCATTTTAATCTAGTGGTTTCTTCGTGAGAGTAAATCGGAGTGGCTGGAGTAAAGAAAACATTCACTCATCCACACAGATGGGTTCACGATCCCACTTTCTGTAACTGCCATCTCCTAGCCATCTCACAGCCCAGGGAAGTTGGAAGAACTGCTGACCTTCTAACCATTTAAATGTTGGCTCCTCCAACTATTGTACAATATTAACGCCCTCTCATTACTCTACGTATTGTAAGGCGCATGAAACCTTGGCCCTTTGCATCGTCTCAGTTGTAAGGCAGCAACTCATAACATCGACGGTGGAATGCTTTTATATTGGTGCGCTTTAGCCACCGTGGGCGTGGGAGATGTGAACTCACGGAGAGCCGCCGTGCTGCGCCGCGCTACCGCGCCCGTTGTGCATCGACGCCTCGTCACGCGACAACCACGCTTTCGCGACTCTGCATTCAATTATTTCATGAACAAAAAGTCAAAACACCCGCTGCCGCATTGAGGCGGAGAGATTGACCGCCTCCAATGAGCTCGAGCGGCCCGCGCATCGCGCGACACGTTCACGGAGCGGCGGTTTTATTTTGTCCGCGAGAGAAGCGCGCTTTTGTGTGTGCGGCGTGCACGCTCACCCCGGATTCGTGTTTATGCAACGCGCCAAGATTCCTCAACTCCCTCTCGTTGGCTTGTCCGTAATTTAATTCTATCCCGGGATGAATCTCACCGCGGTGGTGAAATGTTATCTTTCTTGCCTGGTATGCAGGAGGTCATGGGTTCGATCCCGACCCTTACGCCTGTATATTTGGAGTTTGTGGTGTCTCTCTCCCTGTGGTTGAGTGGAATTTTCTCCGGGTCCTCCGGTTTTTCCCCTCCACATTTAGAAACATGCGTTTATATAATTTTGCTGCTATAAATTTCCACGCCATAAGCCACTTTGTTGCGCTATAATTTTTGTCCAGCTCGCTTCTGAAGAAAGAGCAATACAGCTCAGCGGACCTTACCTGGTAAAATAAAAATAAAAAGTTTTAATTCGATTTATCGTGTGTGTGACTCACCTATCTATGAGGTGGCCCCTGCAAGTTACTGCAAGTAGGTCCACACGAGGGCTGAACGATTTGGAGAAAATATCTAATTGCGATTTTTCTGACATTGCGATTTGATCTGCGATTACATTTTTTAAAGTCAAGCTTCAGTTCAATATTCACTGTGTAATAGATTTAAAACATGTGATGGAGCATTACCACCTGATACCATCAAACTATGAACTGCTCTATACTGTATATTCTAATGCAAGGATGAGAACTTAAAATAAATTAATTGCTTTCAACATGTATTTATTAAAATGTTCTAATTGAAATAGAACAATCAAACACCTGATGACGATTGCTTGTGTTGCGATCCAAACGTCGTGATCTATTATTTTTCTACCTACGTGACTTTACCGAAAAAACCAAAGAGTATGGATTCCTGCAATCACGAAAGCTTCAAATCAAGATCAAATCAAGATAGAACAATTGTTAAGTTAAAGTTATAATAATATAAAATAAAACAATTCCAATAAGAAACTAATCGGACTTTTCAAATCGCAAAAAATCGCAGCATTTGCGATTTGCTAATCGCATTGTTTCAAATTTTGATTTCGATTTGAAATCGATTAATCGCTCAGCCCTCGTCCACACACAGACTTGCGTTGTTGACAGCAGACTACAGTCAAAAACGATTCAATAAAAGAGGGGAACGATAATAACAGTTTGACGTGGTTTTGAAAAAGTTAACTTGATAACGGAACGCAATATTTCCATATGTACTAAGGAGGATGCTTACAATCAGTGTGCATCACCTGCCGAGGATACTGACAAAGGAAATGGAACAAAAGCTGACAAATTGCGCAAAGCACGGAGAGTTACGTACTGAGAATTACACCGACCGACGGAAAAAACAACACATGGATCAGGCAATAAATACGAAGTCGAGATATAGTGACTGTTTAAAAAGGTTAAGTGGGCTTTTGGGCAGGACAGATCACGAGAAGAGATGACGGACAAGACTAGTGTCAGAATGTCAGCCAAAGGAGGTAACGTATATCAGCAATGGCACACCAGGGATGAGTCAGTTCGTGTGCATGAGTGAGCTCGATTGTGAACATTGCAGGACTTAAGAGGGATGGTGACGGTGTTGGGATGCCTTCATGCGGCAGTGAATAGACCATGGCTAACGATGATAATGATGACGCATGTGTGTACGTTGAACTTCTTTCGCACCGTATGCAGACCACCGCGCTAATCGGAGGCCGGGGATGATGATGATGGTGGTGATGATGAAGAAGACGATCAGGCGAGCGGCTCCTTGCTGACGGAGCACATTTGTGAAATGGCTTTCACGCACCGATGCCACACGGAGAACACGCGTGCGGTTTGCGTTCGTGAAATAGGGGTGGTGGTCGTGGTGGGGGGGGGGTGCCACCTTATCAGCAACACCCACAACCCCACGAGGCAGGGCAGCGTGAAGAGTCGCGTCCAAACGCTTCTGCGACCGCACGTCTCGCGCCCAGTGAGTCAACCGCGTTACAGCGCATAGCTGGGAGAGTAGACATTCCATCTATGCACACACACACACACGCGCGTATGATGTTGATATATATTACAAAATTAGCAGATGTTTAAGCAGCTCATTAAAATCAATTGTTACGCTCACAAAATGGCAATTGATATGGCAGTTTTACATTTTTACGCTCAATTTGGATCATACACCGCACTCGCCCCCTCTGATTAGCACGGTTCGGTACGTACGGTGCGAAAAAAGTTCAACATACATAAATCACAATCCAGTGGGAGACTAATGCCTGTTTGCAGGCCAGGCGCCGAGTCACCTTGTGGCCACAGGGACAGCTACTACTGGGGGTGCCCTTTCAAATGGATTGAGATTAGAAGTTACGTAACTCGTTCAGATGTGCCCCAGCATACAGGAAGGGCCGCTGTGTGAAAATAAATCATTCTCGTTATCGTTTTTGAACAACCCTGCACAAAGATACAGACTAAACAAGAAAAACGACAAACGAGACTGTAACAAGAAAACTAAAACCGATGCCTGAATCGAATCACTACCCCCAAACTGTGAGCAAACATGGTTATACAATTCGTCGATGTTTCACCAGCACACTGAGTCACTTTATTTTCGTGCTTGATTATTACTGAATTACTACGCCATTTGCTGTGTTACCCATAACGTGTTAAAACGCACACATGAATAAAACACTAAAACGTTGAGTTGCCCACATGCTCATGCTATGTTCCCACATTTGAGTCAGATGCTGGTGGTTATATTGTTACTTTGGAAGGATTGTGAGAGATAGTGATGACTTGGGGGGGGGGGGGGGGCTTCATCCAGCAGTGGATTGCACAAAGCTGCTACTGATGCTGCTGATGACTAAACACATTCCTGCGGAGGGAGCTGGTAGAAACGTTGGGTTGCTCGGTCAATGGCCAGGGTCAACGGCGGCGTGGTGTATTCCGCAAATATGGCCGACTGTGAGGGCGGGCACAAGCCGGTGTGAGTAGGTTAAACGTTGAGTTTTATAAGGGCACCACGGGGTGACCAGCCCCTCCCCACCCAGCCCCACCCCTCCCACCCCCCACCCAGCCCCTCCCCACCCCACCCTCCCCTCCTCTCCCTCCCCTCTCCACCCAGCCCCACCCCTCCCATTTTTTGATGCACGACGGACGAACACAATAATCCCCTGTGGGCTGGTGTAACCAGGAGGTTCCTACCAGTAATAAGGTAATTGTATGTGCCCATGAAAGCCTCTCCGAGTCTATAGACTATTATTTTTCCGGGATTGGGATATTTGTCCATTTATGTTTGATGTTGTCTTTTTCTGCGTGTGGGAGGAGTACATTGAGAAACTCACCCGCTTAGGAGGAGATATTGCGCCAAGGTCCACACACATGAGTTCATGCACCCATTTGGCATTCTGTCAACATACTTATAGTGTTACTTTCAAGTAAAAGCCTATCAAAGCATGACTTCAGAGGTGTTACATTTATCTGGCAAAATTCCGAAAGAGGTCATTATACATCTAACTCCTGGGCTGGAAACCAAAATAACAAGAAGAGGCATTCTTTTGACAAGTCGGTAAGTATCTGCATATTTTTAAGAGCCACGGTGCGCGTGAATAACGTCACGAAGCGGTTCTGAAAGAGTCTCACGCCCATGCCAACGATGCTACGCCACGAGCTGCAGCGTCGTCACCGGCGAGGCGACTCGGTGGATTGACCACGAATTGGCATCTCGTTTTTGCAATTTCACTGGGAAAAATTAACCTGTAAAAACAAAGTTTTTCACTATAAATCCTTTATATGCGTGTTCAATGGGCCACAACCCAGCCCACATTGGTCTTTGAAACGGGCGGCTAGAGTCTTCTCGTCCTCTGGCTTGAGATGGCTGCCACCTATGGGTCAGATGATTGCCTGCCACCATTAAGCAATTGGTAATTAAATAAATAAATAAATTCCCTAAAAAGTGTAAAATTTTGGAAAAAAATTTCACGAAAATAAATTGTCAGGCACAACGAGTCTGTGTGCAAAATGTCAGCTCGATTGGATCACGGGAAGTGGGTTAAAAACGACCGAAAGATTTGCACGGTCGTAAGCGCGCAAGCAAGCAAGTAAACTTAATATAAAGGATTAAAAAAAAACCGTACGGCAGCGTGCCCAGAGCTCACAGCGGTGCCGCACAGCGAGCAAGGCGATACGGCCAAGTCCGCCACCCGGCATCACTGTGTTTCGCTCCACTCACATCTCAGCAAAGCACTCCTGGTTGTAAAACACACGTTTGAAAATGTTCGACTTTAAGGGCACAGCTTCCGAGGTATAGCACCACGTGTCATTTAACGCAGTTAAGTTCACAGGGCGCAAACCGAGGTGGACAGCGAAGTCTGCAATAAGTCTTGCAATCCTCCAAACTCCCATTCCCTTCTTATTTGAGGCCAATTTTCATTGCTCTTTGAGCCCGGGTCGTATCTAGGGTGCGCGTTTTCCCCGATGTCCTCCTGGTATTGCTGTAAATACAACGTAGTAAAACGAAACGTACTTAAGCCGACGGTAATGAAAGTGGCACCGAAAATAAAATTGTTCACATACAACTGTTTAGAAATGTGAATCATACCCGGTATGTTGTTTCTTGGTGCTGATGGGTTGTTTTAGAAATATCGAGACGGATATGTGAAGGAGACATTGCAGATTTATTTTGTTATTTATGTTCTCTACAACGACCCAAATGATGAAATCGAGTTATTTTTAAGACATATCACAATGTCAAATATACATTTGAAATATACTCGTCTAAAATTACAAGAGTATTTAAAACAGAGATTAAATACTGACAAGTGAAATATAAATAAAGACGCTTTTTTCAAAATGTTAAACTTTGTTAAGTATTCAGAATGTAACACATTTATACACTGAAATCTGAAAACTTTAAATATTGTATTACATTTTTGTTGGGAAATTATAACTTAGGTTCACTGTCGGCAAACAATTTGCACTCTACTGTGTGATAAAACAAGACGTCATGCTTGCGCGCTGTTAGTGCTATAATACACAGGGTACTTACAGAGGATTTACTAGGATACATTTCTATTCAAAAGTAAAAAATAACCTATATTACTCGGCATTATATATGTGTAAAATATAGATTTCAGCCAAACACGGCTAAAAGGTTATCTTTTGTCTATGTACGTATGTTTAACATGTTTCTCACCATACATAGACAACCGGAAAATAAAATATTAAGGCAATTTTATATATATGGTGAAAGTTCAAAATATGCACATGGGTTTATCATAGATTTCCAGTTTAAATATTGTGCCAAATACATTTAAGATTTGCTAGAAGTATTTTTAAATAGTTAAAATAAAGTTCTGAAATGAGTAAATATGCATGTGTCGATGATGACTTATGGTAAAGTAGAGTTGAATAGGTGAAAAACTTTGTTACTGGATTAAATATATAGATATTTTGTATGTTATTAAATATATTTGGAATAGCAAATTTGATCGGAACATGGCAAAACAAATGTACGTAATTTTTGGCACTAAAACTCAAAATACAAATTCAATCATGTCATTATTTAAATATTATAGTGACATCCATTTTATAAGTTTGCTTCTCTAGGCAATTAGAGTTGGAGTAAATTCGTGTAAAATTTAGCTACCTTTCGATTTAAAGCTTTCGTGACTGCAGGGATTCATCTTCTTGGTTCTTTCGGTAAAGTCACGTAGAAGGGAAGTAATAAAATAATACAAATAAAACATAATAAAATAATTCTCACGACGTTTCGGCCACAACGCGAGCAGCCGTCCTCAGGTGAAGAATGAAACACCACCAAGCTTGGAGCGTATATGTAGGCGCTCTTCTTCCCCCCTCCAACCCAGCTTAAATATACGCTCCAAGCTTGGTGGTTTCATTCTTCACCTGAGGACGGCTGCTTGCGTTGTGGCCGAAACGTCGTGAGAATTATTTTATTACTTCCCTTCTACGTGACTTTACCGAAGGAACCACGAAGATGAATTTAGCTACCTGTTGACTTGCGTTTCTTAAGTATATGTGTATACGTTAACCGTCGTGCTTTTGCCTCTGTAAGTATCTCTGTCCTCTCTTCTGGGGCGATGTGGACGTGCATCTTGTATCATAGCGGCCTGTGATCCACTTCTTTTATTGAGTTTGCGAAGGATAGAGAGGTCTCAAACAACCTGGGGCTTTGTCTCTGACAATCAAACCAATTCACTTACTCGCATTTCAATTCGGGCTCCTCCACGTTCATTCCTTGGGTTCCTTTTTGAAAAAGAATATTATTTTGATGTCTGCAAAAACTAATTTTGTACATATTATTTATTCTAATTTCTCACTGTAATGCCAAACTTACCAATCACCCTATTGTCTCTGCTCCTGTTATCTACTCCAGCAATCATCACCCCTTACGATAGTGTGATGTGTTTCACCATTGCATTCAAGCTGGGGAATTTCTTCGTACATTTGGTCGACTTTCACATATGTATGGCTTGTTGTCCGAGCACACACAATATTTTTATTAGTTTAACACGTAGGGTAATTGAAATATACGTTTGCAGATAATATTTTAATTGTCTGTAAACGCAGCAAGTTCGTTCAAACAAATGAAGACGTTTGGTGAAGGGGAACGCAACATAAGCACACATAGCATTACGTTTAACAATGGGCTATCATTGTAGGAACAAAATGTTGAAAGCAACAGGAATTCGACAGCAGATTGGGAGTGCTGTTTGAAAACTGATCTCCACAATGAAGTCGATTAACCAACGTTCCTAACGGATAAAGAGCTCAATCAGTGTGGCATTACCTTCTATGACACACGGATCAGAGACATGACATTGACAAAGAAAACAGAGGGGCAACACTGAGAATTGTACTCAGCCGTGCCCCTCCGTGGACCAGGGAGCCAATGTGAAGCGGAATCATATTTACTGTTGAGAGAGAGTGGGCTTGGTTAGGGCACGTCGCCCCAGAGGTACGAGATGGTTGATGGACGAGACCGATGATGGATTATCAACCAACGGAGGCTAGGGTCACGCGTGAGAGGATGACCGCCTCAGAGATGAAGTGATCAGGTGTGTGTATGTCGAACCTCTTTCGCACCGTACGTAGCCCACGGTGCTAATCGGAGGTGCGGGGAAGGACGACAAGCGAAACACTAAAGGCAGTTCTAAAGAAATTAGTTTTATAAAATCTATTTCTTTAGAACTGCTTCGAAGCAGGAGTTGGATATGTTGAATCATGAGAAGCGCGATGCATGGCAACCACTTGAGAATGTCTTCATCAAGCAGTCATGGCTTTTGATGATTTTATAAAGACTAAATGAATGCCTACAAAATATGCAGAAAAAACTGGATTCACTGCGCTATTCTAAAGACGCAAAGAAAATAGCCATTATCAGTCCAATTTTGTTTAGAACATCATCTCGCCAAATACAATCAATTTCCTCTCCACGAGTCCTAAACAAAATCGCATACTAACAAACAAACCAGTCTTTAACTTTAAACAGCTAACACCGAACCGAATCGACAAAAATCGTTTAAAAAAAATGTGTAAAAACAAAACAACAAGAAAACAAGCCTCAAGCTGGGGCTTGTGAACGCGACGATGAATCCCGACTGACAGCGCAAGTTCAACGAGGCTCCCCCTCCCCAAGCCCCCCAATCCATCGTGACAGTGAGGTCCTCCCCGGGGGCAGAGCTGCCACATCTGGCCTGCACGCTTTGCGGGGGGGGTTCTAAGACATTCCTAAACAGCGTCTCTCCGCAGCGCGCAACACGCCAGACCACTCGCTCTTCTGAACAGTTACAAGACAACAATCCACGCTGACTCACTCGGAGCTGCAAATCACGCGGGTGAAGCCAGAAGCCAGGTCTTGAAGCGCGCTGGAAGGTGACGTTTGTGGCTGCTGCAGCTGCTAAAGAAAAACAATCTCAAGGTCCCTTGGTGCGGACCAATCAGTTTCAAGGACAATGCATATATTATCATAGTGTGTTTTTTGTTTGCATTTGACTGCAAGTATTGTGGTTATTGCAGACACGAATCCTCGTAAAAAGGTTTCAGTTTTGTTGCCAGAAAAAAGGGGAAAATCCCTATTATTATAATCTCAACGATGATGTTGTTGTTGTTACCCGTCACTTGAAATACAGGGGGGGGGAACACCATCACGTATTCACTCACACCGATGCCCAAGGGGGCCCTCTTTGTGACTCGGAAAAAGATGAACATGTTCTCATGAGAATAATGAAGTACACAGGTCAATCGTATGTAACATGAGCAAATATCACACGCATGAGGGCATATGTGTTGGCCATGTGAAGGGTGTAATTGAAATTAACTTTTATGTTGCTGGCTCTAGGTATACATGTGTACTACTACTACTAATCTACTAATAATTACATTTGGAAGGTGTATTTCATCCGTAGATCTTAATGCGCCATACTAGTTGGCCTTGAGGCTACAGAAGTACTGCAAGAATAATTATTTCACACACAACACAGGAGAGAGGACACCTTTAACATTTTGCAATTGCTCACCACTGCTGAAGTGTGCAACAACGAGAACAAATCTAAACGGGGTTGTTGCAGGAAGCTGGTTTGCATCGGTGGTGACCGATACGTGGACCACGATCCACGCGTGGATTGCCAAATACAGGCGTGCCTAGCTTCACGAATCTACTTTCCACGAGAATTCACCGCAATGAGCAATTTGAATTTGGACCAATTTGGTTAACAAGTGGTAGGCTTTCGCGACCAATGTCATCCATAATAGAAGTTTTTTTGGGTTAGATCGCGTAAATATTTCAATGTGTCGTTAAATCCGCCACCACCCGACACAGCCAATTAGAAAGCTAATTGTAATGGCTATTTGTAATTACTACCGAAACGTTGTACTCAGATGATAAATGGTGTGGCTTTGCTCTCCAACACACTAGTGTGCTGTACTAGTGAAGTGCCAGCGTTTTGGAGACAAGAGTTTGCAGGAGACACCTTCTTTTTGAACACCTTTACAGGTTCGCCCTTGCGCTCTCCCTGATTGTCATGCCTAGCCTAAACACAACCCTGACCATGAAACCCTAATGGCGCTGACGGAAACAGCCAACAACTATCCGGCCGCGCAGAATCTAGTGATGACGGCAACGACGAAGGCGGTGAAGACGACAGCGACGATGAGACGAGTCCACTCCCAGAACCGGCAGCCCTGAGCTCCCGCTCTCAGCTCCTTTTATGCTACCCAGCGTGGCCTGGCTCCGCCCTGGGCACGCCTCCCTTCTCAAACCTACTAGCAGGTTCCAGGGGCATCCAGATGGGGTCTTCCATGATCCTTGCCCCAGTTCCTCCGCACTGCCGACAAACCCGTGTATATGTTCACCGGTGTGTGTGCTGTTTGTCCACCACAGTTGCTGCTGCTGGACAGCAGCCGGCGCTATTACACTACGCTAGTAACGAATTGGCATGTTCTGTTTAGGTGACAAATCTTACTAATTGGCTTTGTCGGTTGGTGGCGGGTTTAACGACACATTTATATTTACGCGATCTAACCCAAAAAAACCTATTTTATCTACCAATTTGTTTGCAAAACGAGCAATAATGTTCGCATAACGAGCGGAGGACCGATTGATCGAATGTGTTCGGTGGCGGCAGGGGGCGCACCACGGCCTGCAGCTGTTTGTTTGCCGGCTGTGCTGCGCTGCGTGAGCGCGTGGAATTTGCCGTGAAGGGGAACGGGGTCTCGTGGTGGCACTGCAATGGGTAGGAAGGGGGGGCAAGCACTGCGGTTCTCCATATGTGGTGTTACATTTGATATTATATTTCTTTGTATTAAAACTATTAATTGTATTTCTCACGTTCAAAAAAGTTTTTCGAGAGTGGAACATTTTGGGGCTGAAACGTCACGCAGCTTTTAACGTGGGAGTCATTGGGGAAACGACGGTAGTTTAACGATTAATCACTTAATGATAAATGTTCGTAGAACGTATCTTGTAAGCAAGACGTGCCTGTACAGTGTTGTTGTGGATCTCAGGGCAAAAGCAGAACAAACGCAAGCACACAATTTTCGTTGCCAAATAAAAACGATTCATGTCCGACGTTTTGCTCCACTATGCTGGGAGCTTACAGTATTGAGGAACTGCGATATTCTACGCAGTTCTCAATTTCGGTTGCTGAAGAAGCTCCCAGCACGTGGAGCGAAATACATTCATAATTGGCAGGTTTATTTAACTTTAATAATAACATATTTATTCAGGAAAACCACGTTGAGTCACTCTATCCCCGTACAGATGGAAACAAATGGAGATTAGTCCACTTGCTGTACTGCCGTCTCCTGGCGGGCCAGGGAAGGACAGCACGATATGCTCGGGAAGGGAATTTCACAACATTTGTGTGTTTCACAGTATGTATGTTGAAATGTGATAATTGTTTTTTTTTACAAGGAGTCATGTTTGTATTGACCACAATACCTGCGGTCGGAATGCAAACAAAAAACACAACTCTGATAATGTATGCACTCTCCTTGAAATTGATTGGTCCACACCCGAGACAGCTTTTCTTAGAGCCTAGTCTCACATGGTGTTGGACCAGTTGTCTTTGAGTTGTGCGCCTTTTGGCGTCATCTGGTCCAACACCATGTGAGAAAAATAAACAAATAAACAACACGTTTTAATTTAGTCTTGGCCGTAATGAAACGGCTGTATGCCGTATGGACCTGAAAACTCAATTTCCCTGTACAAGAATACGGGTAAACCGTATGGGTTGACACGTATGCGATTACTTCCATAGAATCGCGATTTTTCTATTCGTGTGTTGTAATTAGGGCGGAACGATTAATCGATTTCAAATCGAAATTTGAAACAATGCGATAAGCAAATGGCAAAGGCTGCGATTTTTTGCGATTTGAAAAGTCCTATTACCTTTTTATTGGATTTTTTCAAATTTCACTTTATTTATTTAACTTAACTATTGTTCTATGTTTGATTGTTTTATTTCAATTAAAACATTTTAATAAATACATGTTGGAAGCAATTCATATCTTTTAAGTTATCATCCTTGCATTGGAATATATAGAGCAGTTCATATTTTAATGGTATCATGTGGTAATGCTCCATCACATGTTTTAAATCTATTACCAAGTGAATATTGAACTGAAGCTTTACTTAACATTTTATTTTTATCGCAAATCAAATCGCTATCACAATATCTGTCAGAAAAAAAAATCGCAATTAGATATTATCCCCAAATCGTTCAGCCCAAGTTGTAATTCTTTCCCATGACCACAGGAGTAGAGCGGCAACAGCAGCAGCAGCCACTAGAGGTCGCTACATCACCCGTCAGCTTTGAAAAAAAACGAAATCTCGCAGCTGGAAAAGCCTCGACTTTGTGTCCGGGTTTTAGCGACAGACGGAAGAGCAGTCTACAGGACTGTCGGCGTTGAAGCCAGGTCACAGTGGTCGTTGTGGCCCTGTCTCACTGTGGCTAAACACATTTCATAGACCAAGTGTCTGTGAGTTGTGTCAGATGGCGGTTTCGGTGCCGTCTCGGCTCTGGTTCCCTCTTTGGCTTTGCTGTTGCTTTGCTTCGCGCAGCTGTCAAGCCCCGGTGAAGATTACAAACCACAGGCCTATCATCGGTGAGAGGGCTACTCCCTCCTCCATCCTCTCCCCGCTCATCTCACTCTACTCCCCTCCATGCACTCTCCTTCCTCTCCCCTCTCATCTCACTCTACTCCCCTCCACGCACTCTCCTGCCTCTCCCCTCTCATCTCACTCTACTCCCCTCCACGCACTCTCCTACCTCTCCCCTCTCATCTCACTCTACTCCCCTCCACGCACTCTCCCACCTCTCCCCTCTCATTTCACTCTACTCCCCTCCACGCACTCTCCTACCTCTCCCCTCTCACCCCACTCTACTCCCCTCCACGCACTCTCCCACCTCTCCCCTCTCACCCCACTCTACTCCCCTCCACGCACTCTCCCACCTCTCCCCTCTCATCTCACTCTACTCCCCTCCACGCACTCTCCCACCTCTCCCCTCTCATTTCACTCTACTCCCCTCCACGCACTCTCCTACCTCTCCCCTCTCACCCCACTCTACTCCCCTCCACGCACTCTCCCACCTCTCCCCTCTCATCTCACTCTACTCCCCTTCACGCACTCTCCTACCTCTCCCCTCTCACCCCACTCTACTCCCCACCACGCACTCTCCTACCTCTGCACTCACATCTGCTCCAAGCCCCCCCCCCACTCAATCCTCACTCAGTCTCCGCTACTCTCTCAATAGTTTGGCGCACTCTCTACCAAAGTCATCGCTGCTACCGACTCCGTGCCCCGTTTCAAGTTGAGGTGCAAGACCTGTCCAGGACTGCTCTTAACCTACATAGCATCTGCAATGCACAACAACATCATCATCATTATTATTATAATTAATCCGCGATCAGTCCACCGCTGCCTCGAGCTACTCTTCTACGCAGTGAGATCGAAGTGGCCTTAACATTTAGGACCCCCCCCCCCCCCGAATTCCCCCGCCCCCGCCCCCCTCGGTTCCTGCAGGGGTTCTGAGCCAGGAGACCGTGGGCGACTTGCGCGAGTTGGGACGGACCTACATCGCCGCGTCATACGTCAAGTTCGTGGAAGCCGGAGGCGCCCGAGTTGTTCCCATCAGGTGACGTTCCTAGCCCAGCTCACTACCTGCGCGAGGTCTTGGTGTAAAGCGTCCAGCGTAGCGGGGGGGGGGGGGGGCAGTATCATCCCCACCGAGGAGTGGAGCGATTGACATCGGGCGTTTGGAGTCCAAGTGCCACGCGTGGATAAACACATTCCTGCGGAGGGAGCTGGTAGGAACGTTGTATTGCTTGGTCAATGGCCAGGGTCAACGGCGGCGTGGTGTATTCCACAAAAATGCCCGACTGTGAGGGCGGGCACAAGCCGGCGTGAGTAGGTTAAACGTTGAGTTTTATAAGGGCACCACGGGGGACCAGCCCTCCCCACCTAGCCCCACCCCTCCCACCTCCCACCCAGCCCCACCCTCCCCACCCAGCCCCACCCTGCACGACGGACAATAATCCCCTGTGGGCTGGTGTAACCAGGAGGTTCCTACCAGTATTATTGCATCTCTGGATCGTGAGAGGTGGCGGCCCGCTTGGGGAGGCCTTCCTCCAGCAGTAGATTGACCACGGCTGACGATTGGGCTTGTGCCGCACGGGGTCACGCGGTCAGCAGAGGTCAATACAGAAAAATCCATTGTGGCACTGAACTACGCTCCATGCCTTCACCAACCTGTCAGTGGCTAGCGTGGTAAAGTCTGGCGCATTAATCCCAATGACTCACCCGGCCATGGGGTGGGCTCTTATCCAGCAGTGGAATGATATCAAGTTTGTGCGTGTACATTATTGTTATTGATAATACATATATAGGAGTGCAGCGTTTTTGGGTAATTGTCCTTCTGAGAATCAAGAGAGCGACCATGTCTACGGGATTGCAATTGGAGATGGCGCTTTGCAGTGGTGATGTGCAGCCGCACGTGCACACGGCTGCCGACGCAGACCCCGTAATTCCCTCCATCAATTAATCATATATATGGATCAGCCATTACTCAGTTCACTAAATCACGCACCATCAGCTTGCCGTAAAGTCAATGCATCGTGCTCCGTTCCATCTTTTTTGTTTGTACGCAGGGTGAATTTGACCGAGAGTGAATACACGGACCTCTTTAACTCATTAAATGGGTGAGTCATAGTCACAGGTCGCTCACCAGCGACCTGTGTGGCACTCAGCACAGTGGTCGCTTATACTTTGCCACTCTTCCACTGTACAACCGTGTCCCACTGGGACTGTGCCGAGACAGCCCCGCGCGGCACAGGAGGTGTCAGTTTTGTTTTCCACTGCAGAAGCCGACCCGTGTCACTGACGTCACACGCGAAGAATGAGCCGGAGGCCGCATGTAGATGATGCGGTGGGTCTCTTTGCATCTTCGCGATGCACTTGACTGACGTCACACACAATAAATGGGTCATTAGCTCCACTCCTGGCCCTGTTTGGCCCTGGACCAGATGTGAGAGGTGTTGTGAGGCCAGTGTATCACGATTTGGTTCTGGCTCGAAATAGCCAGTGGAAAACCAGCCGCACCGTGAGGGCTCTCGCGCCGGTTCGGTTCGGATGTGCTCGTGGAAGAATGGACATCCCATTGACTTAAAAAAAAAATCGAGCTGAGTTGAACTTTGACCGTGTACCCGTGTTCCCCACATCGTCTGTAGAGTTGTGTTTCCCGGCGGAGATGTGGACATTGAGGAGTCGGCTTACGCCAAAGCCTCCAAGCTTCTGTTTGACCTCGCGCTGCAGGTTGTATACGGAGTCGGAGATAATGAGTAGGAAAATACTTCCGCCAGGGATATCTTCGTCTGCAATATGTAACTACAGTACTGTATGTTCTAGTTATTTGCCAATGGAGAGTACATGTTGTAAGGTATGATTAAGGTACCGTTTATGAAGAGGATTACGAAACAAAAATGTGGATAATTCGGAGCCACAAATCTGGAGTTTGGAAAGTCATGCATGTTTAGCGAAATAAATCTTGGTCTGATTTATCATCATCATCAGTAACCATGCTCTATACACTGTTGGATGAAGACCTCCCCACTCTGTCAGCCCACGATGCCACAATGTATCCCATTCATAACCTAATCTCATCGCTTTCATCAGGACGATGGTTGTCTTCTAGGGCGTGATCTTTCCTTTAGCATCCGTTCCATCACTGATCTCATCCATCAATCGTCATCCCTTTAAGCGGTGGCCTTCCCAAGCCCACTTATAAAAAAAAATACAATGCCTCTGATGTGTGTTTAGCTTTTAACTTTCCTTGGTTACCAATATAACAGCTGGCCATATTCACCGATTGAAAGCTAGTTTCATCTCCTTACCCTCTGTGATGCCAAATTAACCTATCATTCATCAATGTCGGATATGGGGGTCGTTTAATCATGCTTCACCACGCTAGTCAGCGAATATTGGTGAAGGTGCCCAGCAATAGTTGAGATATCACTTGCCACTTATGTCAGCTATGGCTGGTAACTAAAAATCCTCACAGCGGCTTTTGACTAACGGCCAGATGCGCTTCTGCAGCCGTCTGGAACGATCTTCCTTCCGATATCAGAAAGCCACTGGAGCTATGCACTTTGAAGCCTAGATTGAAAACGAATTTCTTCAGAACTGATTTTTGTGTTTAGTTTGTTGTCCTTCCCCCGCACATCCGATTAAAACTGTTGGCTACGTACGGTGCGAAATAAGTTCTACATACATATCACACATACTCAAGTCACAAGAGCCAGAGAGCAGTGTGCTAACTGCTCCACCCCATATTCGCTATAATTGTCCTCAAGTGCATGTTTTTGACTGCGGGCCACCGCTGTTTCTCTGGCAGGCGAACGAGCGCGGTGACTATTTCCCAGTGTGGGGTGTGTGCTTGGGCTTGGAGGAGCTGTCCTTCCTCACCAGCGGAGAAAACCTCCTCACACTCACGCACACCAAGGACATTGCCCTGCCCCTCAACTTCACCAGAGGTACGGCGTTCAGAGTGTATAGCTATGATAGCGAGCAGAATGCACCAGTATTCCGGAACTTTGGATTCAAAGGATGTTGGATTATGTCATTTTGTTCAACTCCCAACCCTGCGGGGTTTTGAGTTGGCCAGAATGCGGCAGTATAGCAAGTAGTTCATGACCTTTTACAATTTCGATTTGAAGCTTTCGTGACTGCAGGGATTCATCTTCTTGGTTCTTTCGGTAAAGTCACGTAGAAGGGAAGTAATAAAATAATAAAAATAAAACATAATAAAATAATTCTCACGACGTTTCGGCCACAACGCAAGCAGCCGTCCTCAGGTGAGCAAGCAGCCGCCCTCAGGTGAGGACGGCTGCTTGCGTTGTGGCCGAAACGTCGTGAAAATTATTTTATTATGTTTTATTTGTATCATTTTATTACTTCCCTTCTACGTGACTTTACTGAAAGAACCAAGAAGACCTTTTACAATGTTGTCACCCACCACTTTGCGGGTTTTTTCTCCGTGTGCTCTGGTTTCCTCCCACATGCAATCTACTCCTTTAAACGGAATTTCATCCAAGCGCCTCAATGAAGAGCCTTCTGGAAAGGACCTAAATAATAATTTAGAGTTCTGTGGAAGGTTGATGATTATGCACGCTACGTTGCACCGCATGATCGCAGGCATAATTTATCGCTGGATTAACACCGCACTTGTCATCACATCTCCCTGCAATGTACAGAATCCAGGCAGAGCAAGCTTTTCCAGAACTTCCCCAAACACATTCTAGACACCTTAGCTTCTGAGCCGATCACCAGCAACCTGCACAGCTGGAGCCTCTCCCTCAAGGTGAGTTGACTCAGCTTTGATCTACAATTGAACCCGGCTCTCGCGTAATGTCCGTGAAGCAGTCATTTTTAGTCTGTTGATGGCGGCAATCGACTCATCTCGACGAGCTGTACGCGATACACCGTGGTGCGTACGAGCGTTCAGGGTTTCAGCGCAATCGTCCTCGCTGCGTTTCGACATCGCGGAGTGGCACCGATTTCGGATTGATTGGTACCCCAAGTCGCGGAGTTAAGTACACCCCTGGGAAAAATAGTGTCCCAGAAATAAAATATTTAATTGCCTTGGCCATTTTGTATTATTTGGTACCCCGGGGTACCGCCATGAGGATCAATTTTCCCGCGAAGATGTGTACACGATCATAGCCTCCCAATGTGCTTTGAGCAGGAAGGCACACATTTATTTTGCGCCTTTTGGTTTTTATGACCACTCCAGTATGGGTACAATTGCGATATGTTTTTCACTGTCAATGTGTTAAGTCAGAAACGGACATAAAGTGTCCATTTAAAAATACACATCCACTGCAGCTTTGGTGCATTTAGAGCAGCCTCCCAATTCATGTTTATCACGTTTATTGTATTTTAATAGAACTTTTCAGCAAACGACAAGCTGAGAAAATTCTATCGCGTTTTGACCACAAACACCGACTCCAGTGGGGTGGAGTTTATCTCTACGATGGAAGGTAAAGACTCGCTCACATTGTCGCAATCCACCGCGGCCTGCCTGGGCTTCAACGCAGCACCGCGCTTGTTTGAATGACGATTGCAGACACGTAGATAGAGGGTATTTATTTATAATGGTGTGAGAGGCCATTGGAGAATTTTTTTTTCCAGGGGTGACCTGAGGTTGAATAATTAGAGCAAAAGTGGAAAACACAATTCGGTTTGTAAACAAAAACAATACAAAAGCACTTGATTTGAATCTTTACTGCACCGTTCAAAACGTATGTTATACATAAAGACAATTGAGACTGACTGATGTAAAGGATAATGATCTATATGGACTAGAAAGATGACATTTGGCACTCATAGTCTAGATTATTGATCGAGCGATACACATCTACAAACTACAATTTGGGCCCCCAAAAAATATGGCTTGAAAGCTGATTGATTTCACTTATAGGGCAGGGGCAGCCAATATGTATGATTCGCTTTGAGGCTTTTGCTGAACATGTACAAATACAGTATAACATTCCCATTATTCCTGAACCAAGTAATTAACGTCCCATGGTGTGTGACACTTTATATTTTCAACATTATTGAGCATTTAAAACGAAAAACAATGATAAATTCCAACCATTCTCAATCCACCAGTGGATGAAAGCCTGCCCGCACCATGTTGGTCAGTGGGGCGTTGGTGAAGCAGGAGATAGTTCAGGAACTGGTTCTGAAATCACCACTGGTACTATCCCGTAGCCGGGAATTACACTTGCGTCATCAGGTTCGTAACACGGTGCGATAACCACAGTACCACTACTCCATCCCCCATTAACCCTTTCCCACATACATGTACGTCATCGGAAAGGAACCGGAAGAAAAACTCAACTAAAATAACTTTATCGGTACCGACACTCCCACAGGGCCTTTGCAGGAGGGAGCGTGGCACAGTTTGGTGCTAGCTATCATTGAGTACGCTCGTGTCGCGACAGTTCTCTTGCGGTGAATACAATGTCTTTAAAATCAACGGCGCTATGCCTCTGTAAATAAAATTAATGCTGAACTGCTTGCGCATTCCGATATTCAGTGGTGAACAGGACCCACCCTGCAACTTGCAGACGTCTCGAAACGGGAATGGGTGAAGTAGTCTGCTCAGCGCTCTCACCACCACACCACCCGTCCACTTCATAATAGGCCTTGCAATGACTTCTTGTGTCTCTCCCACAAGCCTACCACTACCCTGTCTACGCTCTGCAATGGCACCCGGAGATGAACCCGTACGAGTGGGCCAACCGGCGAGCTCTGGTTCACAGTGACGGAGCCATCAGAGCGGCCTTCCACATGGCCGCTTTCCTCGTCAGCGAGGGTGAACCACCACACGGGGACAGAGGGGAAAGGCGTTTCACTTTGAGCAGATGTTTCACTCGCTGGTGCCGGGTGAATTGCCAAACGCAATTTCTTTATATGGCCAATAACGGTGAATTATGCGAGCAATAAATATAAGTAGGTTATCACAAAATTCGGTTTAATTTGGCCCAATTTAATAAATCGTTGTCACTAATGTTTTGCCACGTAAGGTGGAACCAAATTCCACTATGGCCCTTGGACAAAAAGGGGCGAAGCTAATGTCACATTGCATACACATTGGCTGTAGACAAACTAACGCATAAAGATGATCATAACCGACTGATGTAAATTATAACGATGTTCTGTGAGGGACAAGAAAGCTGAAATTTGGCACAGTATAGCCGAGTCTACACTGATAACAAAAAAAAACATCTTCAACCAACATTTCTTCGCATTTTGGCTTAAAAAATTGCAGCCCCACAAAATGTTTGGTCAACTTTTTATTTTTACACATTTGTTTTTGAACCTCGGCCGACGAAACGTTAATAACTGTTGCTTTTGAAGGTTGAATCCGTCCATGTACAATAAGGTTGAATGAATGTGGAGAACGCCCGGGACAAGTTGTGTTCTACAAATTTATTCTGTCGCTTATTCTGTTTCAGCTACGAAGAGCGCCCACCGATTCTCCAGCCAGGAGGAGGAGGAGAGGCATTTAATCTACGGCTACTCGCCCGTTTACACGGCGCAACTAGACTTGTTCCAGCAAGCGTATTTCTTTGATTGAGAAAATTCGCCGGACACACTTAGGAAAATTGCGCGCTTGAACCCGCTGAACTGTGACGCTTGGCATCTGGCGGGCGCACGTCCTCGCAATAAGTATCCAAGGAGCCTGTTTAAATAATGCACACGTATCAAAACAAATGCATGTATTTTTAAACAACGTACGTTTGTGAACGCAATTGCACGCTGCACATTTCAAAATCACAGTGATGTACTTAGCTAACGAACTTCTTCAGGAAAACATCGTGTGTAAAATCCACAGGGAACAGAGTAAAATGCCATAAAATGACAAGCCGTGTGCACGTGAAGTTTCTCTCCATACTTCTGCAAAAGTGATTCTGTCAACTGTGTGAAGCACTTTTTGTGGCATGATTTGCCACAGTGTGGATGGAAGCCCAATCTGCAAAATTCACAGTAGCCAATCGGCAGCTAGGGGGCAGTGCCTCGGAGAATCTGAGCCATGCGTGATAAGGGGACATCCATTTAGTACGTACGCATGGAGAGGGGAGGGGGGGTTAACCCAAATGCGTACGCTTGCGTATGGGGGGTCTACTGACAATGTACGTACGCATAGGAAACGGAGGGGGGGGGTGAAGCCTCGATAATAATTTGTCTACATTGGCCTTTAAATGAGTTAGATAGTCCGGCGGTGGACTATCTGTTTGCTTAAACACGTTAATATTTTTCATCCTTGATCGTTTCTGCGTGGATTAAATATCAGCCGTTTATAGGATTCGGGGGGGGATACGTCAAGCGTACGTACGCAGGTTGGGGGGGGGTGTAAAAAGTCCGCGTGCGTACAGGGAGGGGGGGAGGGGTCAAGTTTTGACAGATTTTTGCGTACCTACTGAATGGATGGCTCCTAATTTCAACACGATAGCTCCAATCATGTTTCTGTCCATCTCGCACACGAACACACACGCACGCTCATGTGTGTACGTGGGGGTTGCTCCATCGAGGTGCGGAATGTCGCGCTAAGCCAAAGACAACTGAGCACGACTTAAAACAATGCCGGGGTGGTGATGGCTATGCGCGTGGCCTGTAATGAAACAATGGAGTTCAGTGAGGGTTATTATCGGGACATGTTTGCATGTTCGCCACAAGTACGTGTGGTTAATGCAGACTTGATTCCTTGCAAAAGGGTTCTATTTTAGTGTTTGAACATCTTAAGACCGATACTCTTTGGTTCTTTCGGTAAAGACGTTTCGGGCGGAACACAAGCGTCCGTCATCCCACCTGATGACGGATGCTTGTGTTGCGCCCGAAACGTCGTGATTTATTTTATTTTATACCTACGTGACTTTACCGAAAGAACCAAAGAGTATGGATTCCTGCAGTCACGAAAGCTTAAAATCTTAAGACCTGTTTTATTGCCGGGAAGGATAAAATATATTCTTATTTTTGAATACTTTCATTCAGCGAGGATTGGCGAATTGCACGAAAACGTGAAATCTCCTTGCTGTGGCCGCCGAGGTGCCGTACCCTGGCTTACCAGGAGAAGGCAACACACCAAGTGGATTATTCCGCATCTGTTTCCAATCCATATGGGGATAGAGTGTTGCCCCCTCGCACGTGCGGGTTTTCTCCAGGCGCTCCGGTTTCCTCCTGTATAAACACTCGCCATTAATTGGAAAAAAGCGTCTTTGTCCTGTTCTGGTGAGGCAGGGCAACAAAGAAGGCTGCCTCTGGTGTAGGACAATCAGTTTCAAGGACAATGCATACATTATTAGAGGATGTTTGCATGTTTTGCCACAAGCAGGTGTGGTTAATGCAGACTTGATGCCTTGCAAAAGGTATCTATTTCGGTGTTTGAACATTTTATCACCTGTTTTATTGCCAGAAAGGGTAACACATATTCTTGTTTTTCATAATTTTTTATACTGGCAAAAAAGGTCCCATGCATTTCTATTGATGTGGCAGTTACTGATGATCCACCAACTCCCATTCTGCCAAGCAGCAGTGACCACGCCATGGCGCGCGATCCACCAAGCCCCATCCTCTTAAAGTGCACACCACAACAGGCACCCGATTTCAGGGGTTGCGACGATGGCTGAACGGTAACGCGTTTGCTGCTTGTTGCAGAGTTTCACCTGTTGGAGTTCAGCAGGTCGCCCTCGTCAATGCTGGCAGGTGTTTTACCGATACGAACTGTGCCCCGTCCGATTCGCATTGGACGTTAAAGATGCCGTGACGTCTTCATTCGGAAGAGTGGGCCATTGCGCGTCGACTTCGCGTTTCAAATTTTCCACATTCGAAAATTGACCTGCTTATCAGTGCCGGATTATCATATTAGCACAAGTAGCTGCATATGCTACGGGCAACACCAGCTACCTTCATCAGGTGTAAAAAATGTACAGCAAAATAACTGTACCTACAGTTATTCTGTACCTACAGTTATTTTGTACCTACAGTTATTTTGTTGTGCCTTTTTACACCTGATGAAGGAAGCTCGTGTTGCCTCCGAAACGTCGTGATTTAATTGATGTATTTTCATTTATTATTATTTTTTACCTACGTGACTTTACCGAAAAAACCTAAGAGTATGAATCCTTGCAGTCACGAAAGCTTCAAATCTAGAATGTGTGTATGTTAATCATCCACACCCCTGTCGGCTGCACTTGAGTGCCGGCATTCCGAAAGCCATCGTCGCCAGACACAAGACAGGACCTGCTCAGCGTGGCTCGGCGGAGTGTTTGAGGGCGAATGGCAGCTTTCAAGGCGTCGCGTTTTGTGCGCCTGTTTGCGCTTCCTCTCTTGATCTCTTGCTCTTTCACACAAAGTTCTCGCGCCTGCACGCAGCAGAAGAATCACAGGCCCATCATCGGTAAGAGGGTTTGCACGATCCCCGCTGCGCGTTTACCCGAGTCGCCTCGTTGTTGTCGTTGGTCATTCAAGTGTCGGAGCGGATGAAGGTTGTTTTTGAAAACATTTTTTTTTATCGTAACATGGTTCCTGCGTAGGGGTTTTGTGCCAGGAGACTGTGACCGGGCTGAGTGCGCTGGGTCCGAGCTACATCGCCGCATCGGTGCGTCAAGTTCTTGGAGTCCGGCGGTTCCAGGGTAGTTCCCATCAGGTGAACTCACTTAGCTTTCATCCCTGAACGCCAATATACATGGCGCAGTTCCAACGCGTCCCCGGTGGACTGCCAGCACGTTCATCAAAGAACCTTGCCAAATAACATAGTGATATCGCAAACCATCTGCTGCCGGCAAAGCCATATGTTTTACCGGCAGCAGATGGCTTAACACAGTCCCTTAATTCCCAATAGTAATTAATCAGTTGACTCTATTATGGACCATCGGCTGTCTGGAAGTACTGTAACGCGTTGTTCTCCGTTCCATAATTTCCCAGGGTGGGTTTGAGCAAGAGTGAATACACGGACGTCTTTTACTCAATAAATGGGTGAGTGAATATTACCAGTTCACGAGGAGGAAGGAGTTGGTTTGACCTGCATGGGATTTAACATTTGTGGTGAGGGTCTTAATTAACACGTAAATATATACAGCAATTTAACCTGCGGAGTTTAACTAAACGTTGACGGTGTTCTCTACATTGCACGTAGACGTTTTTTTCCCCGGCGGAGATGTGGACTTGGTGACTTCTGCTTATGCCAAAGCTGCCAAAATACTGTTCGACCTCGTCATGCAGGTATGAGCGCATATGATTTTGGAGTGACGGGGTCGGATTTTTAAGTTTGGAAATAAATGTTCCAGTTTTGAACTCTAAAACGATCCCTTCATGGCCTGCAACATATATTTTTTTACCAATAGACATTTAATAAATATTTTACTATGTTTGGTGAAATCCACAGCAAGAAAACTTTCAATCAAAATTTATGTTTGGTGACTTCTGAAATTTTTGGAAATGGTCCACAGGGAGATGTAGCAACACTGGTGTTTGGGGAGCCATACATAATTTGCAAGCGAAGACTGGTTTGATGAAATGCGTGTCGCTTGCTTTTATTACAGTTTCAATTAAATTCGGAGGTGGCCGGGTGGCTAAGAGCTCACAGCTCGCAAATCCAGGCGGCCGCCGATGGTTAAACTGAGTTCTCAAGTGTAGTGGGGTTGATTTATGATTGCACACAAAAAAGCATCGCATTAAATATGGGTTTGTACAACTTAATTTAGTGAAATAATTCTGCAACGAACCTCATTCTCATATGCAGAGCGAGTGGAAAGTACTGCGTGGATTAAAAAAACTCCAGAAAAAACACGTATATTCAATAACACTGTTGATTATCACACGACAAATTTGATTACTCTTGTATGGCAGAATGGGTGAGACATTTTTTCCCTGGGTGGGGCCAGGTCAACCTGGAGCCATCTCAGAGGTTGCTCTGTAATAGCCACTTCCACGGGCACGTTTCGAACGATGAAGGGTTTGCGCTGCTCTGCGAGAGATCCCAAGGGCTCCTGCTGTTGCTTCTGCTGCTGATACTCTTTGCTGCTGCTGCTACTCCTGCTGCTGCTCCTGCTGTTGCTGCTGATTCTGCTGCTGCGCTCACAGGCGAATGAGTGCGGCGATTACTTCCCGGTGTGGGGCGAGTGCCTTGGGATGCACGAGCTGGCCTACTTCGTTGCCGGGGAGAACCTTCTCACGCTCACGTGCACCCAGGACGTGGCGCTGCCCCTCAACTTCACCAAGGGTACGGCATAAATCTACAAAAGCCTCAATACTGGGCATTTAAACTTAACAATCCTTCTGTTTGAGGCACCCTTTTCCTGTGCGTGTCGTTTAGCGAAACCCCGCGCCAGTTGCGTGTTTTACCTCTGCGTAACCTGCCGGTGTTACTTGAGTCGTGCATGCCCCTCAATGTTATTTTCCTCCTCGAATGCGTTTGCCCCTACAGGTGTCTGCATTGTTTAGGATTGATTCGCTGCTGTGGATTCCTTCGTTTCACCAGGTCCTCCGTGGGGGGGGGGGGGGTGGTCATCCTTGTAAATCAGCTTAGGGCTGGATGTTTCTTACCCACGTAAACAAATGCAGTCAATCAATTGATATAGACCCAGGTTAATCCATTCATAGATACCCTTCCATTACAATGTTTTTTGATACAGCACTCTGTAGTCCGGGCGTTATTGGATAAACATACGATCGTCGCGGTAGCACGGGGCAGGTTGAGGAGGGTTTACGAGGAGGAGGTGGTCTATAAATGTATGCATGTTGACCTTCTTTCACACTGTACGTAGCCAATCGTGCCAATCGGGGGTGCGGGCGAAGCACACCAAACTGAACAGAAGAAGCAGTTCTAAAGAAATTAGTTTTCAAACGAGATGGAATAGTGCATAGCCGTCCAATGGCTTCCGATTATCGGAAGAGCATTCCAGACGGCCGCAGAAGCGCATCTGAAAGCGCGCGATGCGGTGACCCTCCTGTGAAAGTCTCGAGACTCGGTGAGGTTCCCTGAATGAACTAAATTGTATAGCAATTATATAGGATACATTGCATCAGATGATGACAATGGCATCACTTATACTGTTAGGAACCTCCTGGTTACACCAGCCCACGGGGGATTATTGTGTCCGTAGTGCAGGGAGGGGCTGGGTGGAGAGGGAGGGGCTGGGTGGGGAGGGGCTGGGTAGAAAGGGTGGGGCTGGGTGGGGAGGGGAGGGTGGGGAGGGGCTGGGTGGGGAGGGTGGGGAGGGGCTGGGTGGGGAGGGGCTGGTCACCCCGTGGTGCCCTTATAAAACTCAACGTTTAACCTACTCACGCCGGCTTGTGCCCGCCCTCACAGTCGGGCATATTTGCGGAATACACCACGCCGCCGTTAACCCTGGCCATTGACCGAGCAACCAAACCTTCCTACCAGCTCCCTCCGCAGGAATGTGTTAACTCTATCAATGCGGTGTGCGTGTCGCCCACGTCTCGATGCATTTTGCAGAATCCAAACAAAGCAAGCTTTTCCGGAATTTCCCCAAAGGCGTTCTGGACACCTTGGCTTCTGAGTCCATGACGGGCAACATGCACAACTGGAGCCTCTCACTCAAGGTGAGGTTACACAGCTTGTCATCTATTATAGCCTGTACGGACATGTAAGTGGTTTGTTTAAATAATGTACTATGAGTAGTCTTACGCTTGTTTACCCAGGAAAGCCTTGCCGAGTCTCAAGACTATTTTTCAGGAGGGTCCTGCCACGTTTTGCGCAGTAAGGTGGGGGCTGTGAATGTGTGTAATCCCAATTGAGTAATTTTCTGGTAAGTATTGAGCATTGGGTTCTTGGACAACACCAGCTTTAGTTTTTTTTAAATATATACAATGGGAGGGAACCCGGAGAACCCGGAGAAAACCCATGCGGAAGAGAGGGAGAACGTGAAAACTCCATCATAAAGGCGCACGGATCAGGAATCGAACCAGGGCTTTCTCGCTGTGAGGCGCATGTATTACCACTGTAACACCGTGCTGCCCAATGTTCTTTGCGCTTCCCTTGATTGTTGCTATGACCTCCTATTCTACGTACAAATGACATGTATCTTCCACATTGATAAAAACAAATTCACGAACAATATTAATGCAATCACAGCAGTGTATATATCAGGGGTGGCTAAACTCGCGGCACTATAAGTCACGTACCAAAATCTTCACGTGGCTAAGAGCCACGAGACACCACGCATTGCACGGGTGCATTCTCCAACAGTGGAGTTTAGAATTTTAGAAATCTGCGGTAGCGCACCAGGAGTCCTCACGTCTGGTCCCGCTGCAAGGGGTGTGTGTGCTTCTGCAGATCTTTCCTATTCAAGTAGAAATGTTGAACTGAAAAGTTACACATTAGCTGCATCTATCAAGCCACACTTGAACCGACTGGGAGCTGCATGTGGTTCATGATCCGTGGTCTGGGTCTGGTCATCTCTGGTGAATGTAAATGCCTACTAGGCCTTTGTTGAAAAATAAAATCACGAAATCAATTGCTCATGAGGCCATTCATACCGTTTATACTTCACCCGAGCTGCCTACAATTTATTTATTTCTTGTTGCAATGTGAAATAACTTTTCTGCAAATGAGAAGCTGCGAAATTTCTATCGCGTTTTGACTACAAACACCGACTCCAGTGGGGTGGAGTTTATCTCCACGATGGAAGGTAAGAGTCACGAATGTTGTTTTTGCAACCCAACACGGCATGTACTTCGGTGCAGAACTTCATTTGTTTGGACGATGATAAACACATGTATAGATGATGTTTACCGTGCCTATATATGTGTAGCCAGGTGAGAACCGAATGAAATCCCTTCAAATGACATCTACTCCACACACTGGAGAGCGCCAATTTCCCAACCGCTCCTCAATATGAGAAGAATTTCCATCGCGTGACAGTCAAACTGATATTATTAAATCTCGGATGTGTAAATAAGCTAAATGAAGCACATAACCACATTTTCAGGATATGTTTTTTCATGGGCCGAGACTATCAACTTACGACAATTGAGAACGCCAGTTTAATTCTAGTTTAATTATGAACGGAGGGTGTCAGTGCTGGCGTGCCATCTCAGCGCTCCGACCTCCAGGGCACCCGTCCACCTCATAATAGGCCTTGCAGCGATTACTTCATCTGTCTCTCCCACAAGCCTACCACTACCCTGTCTACGCACTGCAATGGCACCCGGAGATGAACCCGTACGAGTGGGCTAACCAGCGAGCTCTTGTTCACAGTGATGGAGCCATCAGTGCTGCCTTCCACATGGCCGCTTTTCTCGTCAGCGAGGGTGAACCACCACACGGGGACAGAAGGGAAAGGCGTTTCACTTGGAGTAGATGTTGCACTCGCTGGTGCTGGGTGAATTGCAAAAACGCAATTTCTTTATATGTCTAATAACGGTGAATTATGCGAGCAATAAATATAAGTAGGTTATCGTGAAATTCGGTTTCATTGGTCAACTAAATACATCCGTGTCACCGATGTTTTGCCCCTTGAGGTAGGACCAAATTCCACTCTGGACCTTGGACAAAGCTTTGCAGAGCGAGTGTCACATTGCATTGGCATTGCATATAGATGTACCAATTTACAAAGATGATCATAACTGACTGATGTAATTTTGTATGATGTTCTAGAAAGCGTTGTTAACTAATAAACATCCAAAAACATGATAATTATTTTTTTAGGCTCCCAAAAATGATGACCGACTTCAAATGCGTAAGAACGGTCTTTAATATAAGAGTGAAATCTACTTTTAAATCACTTCTTGTTTGAAGTGTGGCACTAAAGCCAATAGAAAGTTAACAAAGCCCACTGCAGATCACCATTGTGTACGTGTGTTTATGTGTATACTACACACACACACGGCTATTCGCATGGCTCTCTCGTACTTTTGAATCACATTATCTTTAACGCCCATGTTATAGTTGCCTAAACGACACGTTGTAATAAAACATCAACACTCGCATGCTGTGGATAAGCCTCGTTAAACTTAAAACTAAAATTGCAAAGTATTTACTCAGTTCACAAACAATAATTGGCTTGGTCCTTAGGCACGTCCATTGGAATCCTTGTGAAACGTAGCGCCAGCATTGGCTGCGGTCACAAATGGCCCCTCCACCAGCCCCAACAAGCCCCTGCCATTGCCTTCACTCCCCCGGGGCCCAGAAGGCGACCTGTCGTCGTGACCCCATGGAAATGGCCCACGGGGGAGTTGTACGCCACCAAACTGATTCTGAAGCTTGTTGTGTTTCAGCTGCGAAGAGCGCCCACCGATTCTACAGCCAGGAGGAGGAGGAGAGGCATTTAATCTACGGTCACTCGCCCGTTTACCCGGCGCAACTAGACTTGTTCCAGCAAGCGTATTTCTTTGATCGAGAAATCACCGGACGCAGTCGTGAGGATTGCGCGCTTGAACCCACAGAATTGTGAAGCTTGTTTTTGCGTGCACGTTCTCCCAATAAGTATCGTTTAAAATTATGTACGCGTATCGAAATAAATACGTGCAATCCTCAACACCATATGTTTGCCGGCGGATTACGTGCTGCACATTTCTGTTTATGGCAGGACACATCCCAAAATGCAGACCACTCTAATCTTTTTCAATAGACAAAAGATTGCATGTACAATACCTCTGAGCCTTATCCAGAGCTTTTGAACATGCAGTGCATATCTCAGTGTGTGGTTAAATCTATTTGTTTTCCGGCCTGCACTGTTTCTGTTATAATGGGTTTTCCCCATTGTTCCCATGTTTGATAGAGGTCTCGAATCTTTTAGATAGCTAACCTATGCTGTGTCCATGATGCCTGGCTCATGTGTGAAATTGATTTAATAAGATAACTTTTCACATTTCCCCAATGTTACCCCAACTGTGCTATTAGCATTGTTTTAAATGAAAATATATCTAACCGGATCTCTTGCACAGTAGTGCAAGCCTTCGTGTTCGAGAATGCTCCAAAGAAGTGGATATCAAATAGCTACCTCTGAGATCCCTTCAAAGTGACCTGGCCCACCCAGGGCAGCAATGTCTGCCCTGGGTAGGCCAGATAAACTGTTTTGAGTCTCTGTCGGAATGAGACTAACTCAAATGTATATATCTTCTTCTTGGTTCTTTCGGTAAAGTCACGTAGAAGGAAAGTAATAAAATAAGAAAAATAAAACATAATAAAATAATTCTCACGACGTTTCGGCCAGTTTTTCAGACGCTGTCTCGACAGACCTGAGGGCGGCTGCTTGCGTTGTGGCCGAAACGTCGTGAGAATTATTTTATTATGTTTTCTTTTTATTATTTTATAACTTTCCTTCTACGTGACTTTACCGAAAGAACCAAGAAGATGAATCCCTGCAGTCACGAAAGCTTTAAATCGAAATGTATATATCTTGTTACATTCTGTGCACTATTTAATGTTTACAGCAAACCCTTGCCTCTCGCGGGTTCAGCTTTTGCGGTTTACGCCAAATTTACTGAGGTACAGTTCACCGATCGCACCATTCGCGGTTGACCGCGAGATTCCTGCACGCATCACAACTGTACTGCTCGCAATGATGCTGCTGCTGCAGAAGAACAAAAACGCCATCTTCTATCCATCTTGTCTCCCAAGCGGCCCATTGCGGGTTGATGTAGGGTGAAACTAAAGGGGTGTCGTTTTACCATCCGTGTGTAATGACAGGGTGCCATCCGTTGACCGAGGGGTAGTCACGAGTATGGGTGCGTTATAAAAACACATTCCTGCGGAGGGAGCTGGTAGGAACGTTGGGTTGCTCGGTCAATGGCCAGGGTCGGCGGCATGGTGTATTCCGCAAATATGCCCGACTGAGGGCGGGCACAAGCCGGCGTGAGTAGGTTAAACGTTGAGTTTTATAAGGGCACCACGGGGTGACCAGCCCCTCCCCACCCCCCAGCCCCTCCCTCCCCACCCAGCCCCTCCATGCACGACGGACGGACACAATAATCCCCTGTGGGCTGGTGTAACCAGGAGGTTCCTACCAGTAATGACCAACTCGAAGAGGGGCTTAACTGGGTTAAAGGTAAAAGGCAGGGTCTGCCTTTGAGTTTGCGGATCATAGATTTGCCCACTGCGGTTATTTAAAAAAAAACGTAATCCCCCGCGATGGGCAAGGGTTTGCTGTATTGTATTTTAAATGTGGCATAGCATTTTGCAATAAATAATGCACTTTTAATTCTGTGCAATCATGTTAATGTATGTAATGTATTTTAAATGCTGTACATTTAAATGCATTATGCAACACATTGATCGGCGCATATACGCAAGTTAGAGATATCGGATTCATCCCCTGAAAATATATTTTACTCATTGTGAAAATTGGAGAGAAACTTGTTCAGACCCAGAACCGTAAAACTGGAGTGGCCTCATGCTGCAGATAAAACAAGTATAACCCGTTAAAACAAAGTTTTTCACTATAAATCCTTTATATGTGTGGCGGCTAGAGTCCTCTCGTCCTCTGGCTTGAGATGGCTGCCACCTATGGGTCAGATGATTGCATTGCACCATTAAGCAATTGGTAATTAAATATATTTTTGTCCAAAAAAGTGTAAAACATTTTTCACGAACATTAATTGTCACGCACAACGAGTCTGTGTGGAAAATGTCAGCTCGATTGGATCACGGGAAGTGGGTTAAAAAACGACCGAAAGATTTGCACGGTCGTAAGCAAGCAAGCGAACTTAATATAAAGGATTTAAAAAATATATTCGCCTGTGGAGGACGTGGGGATCGATCCCGCGACCTTTGGCATGGGAAGCAAGGGCGCTACCAACTGCGCTACTCCGCCACGGCCTGTGGAGGGGTTACGGTCTGGGCTCTTACACTGTGACGTTCAGCCAAAGCCATGAATGAGTTATATTTGAATATATGTAGAATAGTTTTTTTTTGCCTAAAAGGTGTATAATTTTGGGAATTTTTTTCACGAACATTGTCTCGCACAACGAGTCTGTGGAAAATGTCAGCTCGATTGGATCACGGGAAGTGGGTTAAAAAACGACCGAAAGATTTGCACGGTCGCACGCAAGCACGCAAACTTAATATAAAGGATTTAAAAATGAGACTTACTTGATTTACCGTCTGCTGGAGGCACCATTCCGCTCCTGAGTGTCTCACGCATCATCACAGTGCCATCAACCAACCCCACCACTAACACTTTATCCGGGTCGCAGCAACAATCGCACAATAAGGATTTGACGACTGTTTGCATTATTTAAAATCCAGTTTATTGTAACTTTTTTTCCCATTATTAAAATGTTTCCCAGCAGCACAATACGGCAGTTTTTTTCCGAAAAAAAAAATGTGCATTTCATTTTGGGTCTACAAATGAACACCCATTGTTTCAGAAAGTTGACAAGCGAAACACACACACACAAACCACATTTTAGCGTCGCCAAATATGAGTGAAAAGTCTATGTGGAAATGCCACGCGATTTTTATTACTTGTGTAAGTCCAGACCATGCTCACTTTCTGTCACCGTTTAACACGAAAGTTTGACAGTGGCTAAACCACCTGAAGTTAAAATATCACCGCCTGACGACACTGGCGGGTGTGTGCTAAAAATTGGCGAACCCAGCAATGCGAACGCACAACCAGAAACCCTTTCGTCATGTTTGGCAGAGCCCTTTTCTGGCCCTGGCTATGAGGTCCATTGGCCCTTTCGACAACTTCTGTTATCACCACCACCGATGAGACAGAGCCTCCTCTCTTGGTAAAGCATGCCGATTTGAGATGTAGTGTTGGCCCACTCCGTGCTATTCCCCCCCTGATAAATCCTTGGCTCGAGAAGCCAGCCATTACAATTATAACCGGTATCTTGAATGTAAAGCAATGTAAAACAAGCAGCCTTGCGATTTGGCTTTCTCACGCTACTGTTGGCAGAAGGATGTCAAGAAAGCACCCTCCCTGGAGGGTATTTGAAGCCTATTCTTCCACCCCAGCCCCCGCACCTCCGATTCGCGTGGTTGGCTACGTACGGTGCGAAAGAAGTTAAACATACATAAGCACATATCCAGCCATCTTCGAAGAGGTGGGAGGACCCACACTTAACACGACCGCATGAAATATGTTAATCGACCAACTGTTGGGTTCCAAAATGTATGCTTCTGTGTGGACAGAGGAGTGAGCATGGAATGCAGATGCCAGTATTTTTTGATGTATTCACTGTCATTATAAAAATAACAATAGCAGAAAGTCCGTGGACGTTCGACTTCCATACAATCCCGGTGCACGCTTACATTTCACTTTATTTTGCAGTAGAATAATTCAGTGACTTTTAATAAAAGGGGGAGGGAAGAAATTAAATTGATTGTGTCAGAAATAAGTGACATTTTTTTGCAACTTGTATCCATAGCTGGCGTTTTTCCTGAACGTTTTTCAATGGTCAGTCTTTTGCATTTCCATGAAAGTGTTGTATATGTATGAAAAGCTTGCAAACTAGGCATGATACATGGTGACATGAATAGTGAAACAATAAACTACGGAAACAAGACTTGAAACGAGATTGTGTGAAGAAAATTATATACATGTAACGGTAATTAAGCCAGAGGGTATACAATTTACATACATAAAGCAAAATGTTCTACCGATTCAAAAGCCAATCCAAAAGGAAAATTGTGAAGACAATGCGCTGCCTTCCATCACCTGTCGGCAGATCTTGTGCATAAATCCATGTTTCACACGTGTACAAATATACAATGCCACCTGAAAAAGATGTGCGATTTAGAACATTGTAAGCTGCTGCAAAGTATTCGAATACAATATGCGATAAAATAATTGTGTAAAGATCGGTTGCTTTGCACTGCAGCTTCAACATTTAACAAGGCACCCATGTGCAAGATAATTATTGCTCCAGAGTCGTGATTACAGACTTCACGCATAGTGTAAGTGATAAAAGCACTCAAACTTAGAGGCACTGATTAAAATCACCGTTTAGTGATCAACACAAGTGGCCAGCGGTTCCCACAACATGACGAGTGGTTAAGTTCACAGTCTTAACAGGCAAATTACCAAAGTCTCTTTTGCCTGGATGTGAGTAAATGCACTTTTCATTATCGTAATCCAGTGGGTAAAAACTGTTTTGAGAGTCCCTGAGTATTGCTTATGTACACACTAAATAACCTGCAGTGCCGTTTAACACATCACCCATCTGTTAAACATGTAGAAACTTTCCTTATACCGCACGTACACCAACTCCGCATAAAAAAATAAATGCATTTTCTTTGTACAATCAATGGTGCAATGTTCTTCCCAGAGGTCATTACAATGGAATTTGTTCCCTACTTGTTGGTGCATACCTAGGATGCGTGTCCAGGCTTTCCAACAAGCCAAAAGCTTCGGTAGTGACACAATAAAACACATCTAATGTTACGGTCACAGCAGGGCCACACTGTTTCTGACAATGGCCATCGCGTATGAATCTATATAATGTTCTGTTTATAAAAGTGTTTGATCAATATGCCGAGTTGTTTTTCACGTGTGGCTTGTACGCCACTGCCAATGTGGTCCTCTTGAAATTTTAATGTGTAATTTAGATATGATTGTCATTCACGAAGCATTAAGCTTGTGTCGTACATGGCAGCGAAACTGTCTTGAAAATACAGGAGTGACACCACTGTGCCATCACTTGTATAGGTTCCGACTTAAATTTTCACTGCTCTAAATGAGTCATTCAGGGAGTATCAAACTCGAGTGAAACGTCACAGGATACACAGTATAGGTGGTAGATATCTACAAGAGTTGTTGCGTCTTGTAGCGAGAAAACACTGCTGTCAGGAGAATACATTTTAAACATGGTTTGTTATTTGTTCAATTGACATGCTCGCATTACTGTGCTGTTGTGTTCTCATCAAAAGACGCCAAATGCATGATTTGTCAGTCAACTAAAATAAGTGATAAAAGAATCATTTACGAATACGGACGGTCACAACTAAGGCGTATTCTTCTTGATCACGTGATAATGCTTAGGCTATTTAACCATAAAAGCTGCACTCAATCTCAAGGCTCTTTCAAGCAGGGTCCTGCATAGGGATGTTTGGCCAATTCTCTTACTGCAATGAGCGATTGGAACGTATGCGATGGAACACTCAAAGCTCCGATAAAATAATAACCTGGGATGAGACTTGATTTTCAACAGCAAGCCGACCAAACGGTTGTTTATCTTTCAGTACACAAACGTGTTATTTCAAAACGCAGTACTGTATTTCATAGGTCAATGTTCATGCACGTGGTAATTAATGTAATTGGCATTTTATAAATGTGTTGACAACACTTTACGGCTACCAATTTAATATGCAGCAGAAGCAGCAGAAAAAAACCCCATTAATAGCACTAAATGAATGACCACATTTAAAACTAGTTACCTTCAAGTTGCTTCAACAGACGTTAACGGGCCTTGCAGCCACAATTAAATTTCGGTTCAGTAACGCTTAAATGGATGACTTTGACAATAGTATGTACACAATAAGTCAGACAATGAATGGCTCATCAGAAACAGTGGATGATATGCGTCCAGGTTAGTCTATTTTTTTTTTAAACCAGCATTGCCACTGCTTGCGAAGCCACGCATGTAATACGTGAACTAAAAATATATATTTGACAGCATCTGAGCATCACACCGTAGTGATAATATGTCGATGAATGAATTCTGTGTTTGAGAGTTGTTATGGCCCAATGCGGAATAAAATCTACTTATTCACACAATCTCCTTGGTATTACGTACACTCTAATCAATAACTAATGTTGCTGGCACAATGGCGTTTGCATAGGCGTGTCTCATCTCAGACTATAATTCTGTTGTAACTCAGCCCAAATGTGCGCAAAAGATTTTGGATGGATCCCCTGTTGACCAACTTAACATTGAACGCGCGAACACAAATTACAATATTATAGTGTAAAAAAATATACACGGGAAGACATAGGAATTGACATACAGAAATCGATTGTCTCGGCTCCTTTGGTTCGCAATTACACAATTTGGCACACTGCATAGGATGCCTTGCATAGTGCTCCGACAAAATCAAACCTTCACACTTTTTAACGATCTAATAATAAAAACATTAAACAATCCCAAGAGAATAACACAGGGTCAAAACAACAGTCGCTTTTTTGCAATCACTGTGTAAAGGCATGCCATGTTCGTTTCTCCATTTCCTGAGTGCACGATATATATACACACACACAATTCTTCCATAGTGTGTACGTGCCACTTTTAATAAAACCTTATGCAAATCAATTTTTTTTTTCAAGCTACGTGTTTGGTATCGATGGAAGGACCGTCGCCTGTGGATATGAGAGCAAAACAAATATATTCACCTATGTGGAAAACAAACATCAAAATCCCGGAAGCCTATAGTGCTGATGTGTATCACAAATCAAATGTTTCCCTGGTGGCCGCAAAGATCAAGCTAGCCAAACGGCTGGCCCAAGAAGTCATCGGAGGGCATCGGGGATCAGGTTTGGGAGATGCTGGATGGCCAGTGGGTCTGCGTGAGAAGCTGTGGGCAGTGCAGCAGAGCGTGAATGAGTGCAATGATTGAATTTAAAATGTAAGTGAGAGAAATAAATGACTGAATGAGGGGAAAAGAGACGCATTTAACGGTGTAGTGTAGAGTTTGTGTAGTGTATTCATGCAGTGGTGTGGTGTGGGGATGTAGTGGAGTCGTTAACAGTCTTGATCTTTCGTAGGTGTAGTGAGAGTTTTACACGTAGGCTTTCGCGACCAATATTATTCATAATAAAGTTTTTGGGTCAGATCGCTGGTAATTGCATTCAGCATTATCGGGCAATTACCAGAGAAACGTTGTACTCAAAAAATGTAAATGTTGTGGTTTCACTCTTCAACACATCGGTGGGCGAAAGTAGTGAACTATTTGGCTTTTATCAACGTGAAACTTTTTTTTTGCTGATTGGCCGTGTCGGGTGGTGGAGGGTTACGACAGATTTCGAAATAACGCGATCTAACCCAAAAACTTTATTATGAGTGCGTCTGGCGAGTTTGGGAGATGCTTGGTGGCTGGTGTCAGGTGAGTGGTGGGTCATGTCTGCTGAGTTTCAGGCGCGTTAGTGTCTGGGGAGTGCCTACTGAGTGGTGACGCGTCAGGTGAAGCTGGTGTCAGGTGGATGACTGGTGAGTTTTGGTGTTTTTGTTGAAGTCGGTGAGGTTTCTGGCGAGTGATGTCTGATGAGGGTCAGATGTCAGGTGAGTATCTGATGGGTGACTGGCAGTGGTGTCACACGAGTGGTATCTAATGACAGTGCAAGGTGGTGAGTTGTGTCAGGTGTCTGGTGAGTTGCTGAGTGTGGCCAACTGAGGAGGGGCAGAGGCGATGCAGAGACATTTTTTGTTAAACGAATTTCTTTTAGAACTTATTTTTGTGTTTAGTTTATTGTCGTTCCCCCGCACCTCCGATTAGCGTGGTTGGCTACGTACGGTGCAAATGAAGTTCAACATGTGTACAGACAAACAAGGGGAGAAGAGTTGTGAGAAAAGGACAGAGGCAATGGGAAAGATCATCCCCACCTGCAGGACGAGCTGCCCCTTTAGTAAAACAATATAATTGTGCCAGAATAAAGCCAGAGTTTTAAATGATCGAGTAACATGGTAGGAAATTATGATTATTGTTTCTTAAACAAAGAGAAAGGGGTCGTAAGAAGTTGAGAAACACACCTGCATTGCAATTGCAAAAGACGAGCACATTTGGCACCGTTACATGAAAACGCTACAGATATATTTTTCTGCAGCCTCACACCGATGCTGGGGCCTTACCTGGTAAAAAATAAACTTTAGTTTATAATTGTGCAACGCAAATTAACATCAACCTGTGCTCTGGTGCACTCTAGTGGCAGAGTCTGCGCACAAGATATATTTTGTTTGTACAATTTAAATTGTTATGAAACACAATGTTTTTTTTCTTCTTCCAAAAATGTACAATATAGCAGTAAAGAAATCAACATGTATATTTATCCCTACACACATACATTAAAGTTGCAAGTCAAAATTGCTTGTTTTGCAAAGTCACTCAAGTTTCGTGGAACTTCAAGTCTGTTGTACAACTGTAAATATATCCTTAAAAATAAATTGCCTGATTTTGGCAATCATTTGCATTTCAACGTTCCGGCTAAAAAATAGTTGGCGTTGCCATCACAGAGCCAGTGGCCCCCCTCAGTGGCCCGCTGTTTTCTTAATTCTCTGAACCTCAGCAGTTGACTCGGAGCCCTGGAGGTATTTTTTCACATGGCTTGTATTATGCAGGTTGCTTAAAAGGAGTTAATTGATACAGTTATACACTCTAGATGGCTGCCTCGTGAACCGCAAGTAAAAAAAATACATGAATTACTTTTGTCCTATATAAAATAGTAGGTATTTTTCAAAAAATCTGTCTCAAGCACCATCATTCAACGCCACTCATTGAGGATCCGGTCTTGTTCATGCATGCAATTAATTCAACTGGTGAGCTCTCGAAACGTTTAGTTCGTGTTTAAGATGTTATGTCTTTTTGCACGCTCTCAAAACCAAATGCATCTTCTTTGCAGAAGCATGGGGCATATCGTCATGCCTCCGTTTCCTTTCTGCGTCACCCAGCCTGGAGGGCCTCAAAAGAGCGGCAGCAAATTGAGAAGACTTTGAAGGAATCCTTGCGGCCTCCTTCCCCTGCAAGGCACGCCTCGACTTCAGACTGTGGCTCACTGTCCTTGAGTCAACATACTCGCCATCCACTCTGGCGACGGCTTTGGGCGCACGAAGGCTTGCTGGGTCACCATCAGTTGAGCATTCTTTTGTTTTTGTATGTGCACCTTTCGAAGGAGGTTCAGAGTCCTTCAGTGGGCTTCCACTATTGGTTCTGGAAGATTTTGATTTGTTTTGCAGCCTCAGATCCTTCATGCCTATGCTCAGCATCGGTCTGGGGCTGTCGACACTCTGCATCCTCGATTTTCTTACGCCGAAGCGCTGGTTTCCAGCTGCAGGAAGATTCTTGTGGACGTCATCCTCCAAGAGCGCTTTGAGTTCACGAGGAAGGCGTGCGACTTTACCGCAATGGGCGCCGGTCCATGTAGCCTTTCCGCGCATGTTCATGTACTTCTTTGAAATGCGTTCGCCCTGCAGCCATTTCTGCTGGCATACCCGAGTACCGTTTTCGTCGGAAGATTTACTTCCTTGGGAAACTTTTGCTGTTAATTTATTTTCAGTAGCATTTCTGGATGGCTTAGGTTTCGAATTTTGTAGACTGTGTGCTTTTTCTTTTCTTACAGGGGCATTGGTAATGCGCTCTTTGGCACTCGTGGGAGTGACTGTCCGTTTGGGATTTTTATTCTTGTTAACACATTCAGCACAGTCTTCTCCTTTTCCTTGACTCTCAGGAATGAGCTTTGTTTTATAGACAACTTTCTTGGTATTTTGTTTTGATGGGATTTTCTGAGCTTTACTCGCAGTCAGCGCAAACTTCTTCAGGTGTTTTTCCATCCGATCACATTTTGCAGTTAGTGCGAAGGACTGTCCGTCCGACATTTGCGTCTTTTTTTCCCGTGACGCTTGCAAGACGCTGAAAGGATCTCGGGCGTTTGCCTTCGACAGGATGGGTAGAGGCCTCGTTTCTGTCGACTCCAGGAACCATTCTTGAAGTTTCGGTAGACTGCAACTGCTGCTGAAAAGTTGTTGGATGAGAGGAATTCTCCTGCTTGTGACCTTCTTTGTTCTCTTCTTCCCCATCAGCCAGACATCTTTTTTTCGTTCCGATTTAGATTTTCCTTTCGCCAGTAGATTGCAATTTTTCACGGGGATCCAGCCATGATTGATGTTTTCATATTGCTCATTGATGGAATCCACCAGTTCTTGTTGAACAAAATATTCTCCTGCAAAGTGGAGTGTGGGACCAATGCTTACCGCACCATAACACTCTGACCTCGTATCCGGAGTAAATGTATGGAATATACTTGATTGTGCTGAAGGCTGTGTGGCATAATTATACATTTCAATTTCCTGAGTGAATACATTTTTCAAGACAGTGCAATTATCAGACAGTGAATGTGTTTCATTACTGTTTTTCTCTGAAACCATGTGATGCAAAAATTGCTCTTGTAATCTGTCTTCTGGCAATTCCAGTGCCCGAATCTGAGATCTGGTTTGCATTTTCCCATCGCCTCTATTAACATTTTGCTGAACATCTTCACCCAATATGCTCACTTCAGGATTGGCAAGGTTATTACTCAATTCGCTGATGTGCAATTCATGCATTTGCTCCTCTGATGTACTTTGTGTCTGGCTGGAATAAACACTGGTAGAGCTTCGATGACTTTTACATATGGGTGGTTTAGTTGAAATATTTAGCAAGGAACTCTCATAAAACAGCCTGGGTCCGAGTTTCGATATCAACGAATTGTTATTTTCAGGTGTCTGCTCACCAGCATCTTCTACATTTTTGGAACATGTAATTTTTGATGCCAAAATATTGTGTCTTTTTTTCCATAACAACTTCATATATTCAGATCTTGACCATTTAGCACCGTCAGAGGATGGTGTGGATGTGCCTGTGTTATTCGGTGGGGACTCCATGGTGCAGGAAGATTTCAGCTCGAAAAAACTTGAGCTTCTGTCGTTCGAATCGGGTTCAAGAGAAATTTGCACATCACCCCGAGCCTCCGATTCACTGTGACAAGGCTGTAAACATTCACGTGAACAGTCGGCATTGAGGCAGACACTACACGGAGGTATATCCCCTTGAGGCATCACATTTCCCTGAAACTGAACATCTTCATCAACGACGACGATCCCACGCAATTTCTTGTCACACGTTGAGTTGATTTTCGCTTTGGGGTGGTTTTGATCCCCATTTGAGTCATGTGAACACATGCAAATGAACAGCATTTGCATGTCTTCTTCTTTCAAACCACATTCCTCTCTATTATGGCGTTCTTGAGCTTCATCGGGGCACTTAACGTTCAGTGAAGTCTTCACCTTGAGTGAAGTCTCATCGGTCGGCGTGAGAGAATCTGTGCGTGCATCATGCGGTTGTCGTTCCTGCACAGTAGACGAACTCTCGATGGCCATTCTCCCTGCGTGGTCCAATGCACCTGGTCTCCTTTCCAAATCCAGCTCGCAATCTTCCACTTTCTCTTTGCCCGACAGATCTGTTTGCGAGGGTGATTTCGTCCGCAGCTCTGTGCCACGCTCGTCAACAGCGGCAGACTGCGTGTGGCGTCGGCGACTGCTCCTCAAGGTTCGCTGGTCACTCGTCACCGGTGACCTTGGAGTTGCGGAAACGTTATTGCTCGCTTTTGCAAAGCTCTTCCAAGCAGTGCTTGAAGCCCCGTCTCTCAAAGGCACTGCCGGTGAGCTTTGGGAGGTGGTTGCATTTTCTGTAAACTCGACTTCACCTGTGCCACCTTTAATAGTTGGCGCGTCACCCGTTTGTGTGCAGACATTTCCTGCAACGTTTTTCCTTCCTTGTACGCATTGATCGTGGCACAGTTTGCCTTTAAATTCGGAACGAATACTCTCTCTTGAGCTACACAAGGTACTGCAGGTAGAAAGCCCAACTGCATCATCGGTCAATGTATTTTGTTGACAAGGCAGCTGGTAATGTCCTGAACCGGTTGCCTCTGCATGCTCAGTGCTGGTGTTTACAGCAGCACTGTTTTCACTGCTCTGGTGTTCTGCAGAGCCTTCCGAACGTTTTGTAAAGCTTGCAAATTTTTCGTCCGCCTGAGTGTTTTCATCCATTAATTTTTCATGGCCATTTACATTATGCCGCGAGTTCAATGGTATACGTTCATTTGTCTTAGCATCTGCTCTCTCCTTCAAAATTAGTCTGCTGCTTTTCCTGGGTCCTGGCACTCGTTTTGATGAATCATTTTCTGCCTTCAATGACGTTTGTGTTTCCGAAATGCAAGATACTCTACCGTGCTTGCATAAAGGTTGTTCCCCATTTTCAAAATTACAGTTTTCCTGTTTACATGGAGGAATATCTACCATGCCGTTTATTGGTGCCTCCATGTGCTCCTTTGAATATATGCCATTTTCCTGAGGCTGGTGTGGTTCAACATCGTTTTCACTTGTGTCTGCAGTGCTTTTTAACCAAATAGTCTGCATCTCATAGCATTCTTGACCGCTTACATTTCCTCTTGTGCTTTTCCTTGCGGTACTCCTCCGCATGCTTTTGAAATTGATTTCTGAATAACTGAGCTCGTCAGGAATATTATCAACGTAGATGACATCAGAATCTTCACTTGGTGCAGGGTAAAATTCACGGCTGTTTATTTTTATTGAAGGCCACCGAATTGCGGGTTTCCAATCTGTGCTCTCAGGAGGTAATGAATCAAACTTGCTCTCTTTGTCTGCGCAATCAATATCAGTTCCATCATCTCCCTCCCAAGTCGCATCAGTTGAAGGTTCCTCAGTCGCGTGAAACGGAGTCAAAGAAAACGTACTATTTAAATCGGAAAGTGTATTTTTTACTTGCATTGCTGGCCGGCGATGACTCGCTGCGTTCGTAGGAGAACACAATGTTTGCGGAAGTGTTCCAAGATTTTGCCGTCTTCTTCGCAACCGGGTCTGCACCACGTGAATTTCATGCTTTCTCAGCAGGTCCACCAAACTGTAGTCTCTCTTCTTGTCGTTGGTACACTGCATGAGTGATGTGATATCATCCAACAACCTCTTCCCATTATTCTCATTGCTGCTTTCCGACAACTTGGAGACCAGATTGCTGCCATCAATTTGCACTGTAGTCTCGATGGTTTGCAGTCGAAGGTTTATCCTGTCCATGAGCTCATCAACTAAGACTGTGCTCTCCAGACTATCTTTTTCAGAATATCTTTCAGACGATCCTCTATCAGACTCTCCATTATGGACAGCCTTCAAACCTCTCGTGTGTACTGCTGTGAAATTGTGTGAACACCCCAAGGTCTCGCTCCCAGATGAATGAGGGCTCTCTCCCCGATCGTCTTGGGGCACAAGTCGGGGTGGCCGTGACTTCCTCAATGCGATTTTTGATGTCTGGTTAAAATCACAGTCTTCCAGCTCGTCCAGCGAGTCTACAGGCGAAAGCGTGGGTGGAGATGGACTCTTCCCTCTTCGCAACTGTCTTGCTCTCGGCGCTGTACAGCATGACCTGCGGCAGTTGACCTGCACGGGACCATGCGGTAAAAGTTCTGACTGGTGTTTCAGAGACTCTGCATTTGACTTTGCGAGACGCCTGAAAGAACGTCTCCGAGGCTCGGTTCTTGTACGAGTGCAGTATCTTTTGTCAGAGTCCTTCGAATTATAGTTCGACGTGTTTGACAAAACTGAAGCATTAAAAGAAGCCCTAGACGCCTTTGCCAACTGTTGACCAGTGGGACATCCACTTCTAGATTCATTGCAGCTCTCGTTAAATGGAAATTTGGTTTGATGCCAACATAAAACTTTACAATCTGAAAATGCTGACATACAAGGTTTTTTACCCATTGTGCTGTTCGACGACTTGCATTTTGATCTGTAATCTTCAGCAAGGCATTTCAGTACCACTACCAGCAAGTGCTGGTGCAGTGGACACAGTTTCAATAGGATCAAGTAAAGGGTACTGTTTTGGAAAACACCATTGTAGGATGATGAATCTTCCTTTATCATCAGTACCTTGCCAGCAACTCTGCAAAAAAAGAAAGAAAATCGTTGCACTTAAAAATGTGCTTGATCACAAAACAACTTGGACAATACCATGCCTGTACTTTTATCTTTTGATAACTATAAACTAACTGACAAAAAAAACACATGGTGCTAAAAAAGAAACCTCAATGCTTAAAAACAAACTTTCCATTCACAAAAATGTAAACAAATGAGCAATGAAAAAATATAACGTGAAGCATTATCAGAAACTACAGCTGTTATAATGAAACCCGTCCTCAAATAACAACATTCAGTTGGTTATTTTCAAACAAGAATAAAACAAAAATGCATTAAAAAAAATCACGTATATTCGGACAATGATCCACTTATCAACATACACTATATTATTGAAAAACTATTATTTTCATAATGGGGTTGACCCAATAAGCAGTTCCCTGCATCTGCAACGCAAAACTGGTGTGAGTGGCTCTGTTACTATGACAGCAAGGGTTTATTCTAAGCAAACCTGCATTAGCATCATGATGACGGGATGCCAATGCAATAGTAAGTGATGCCATGCAGCCATGTTTAACAGACTCTTGTAAGGAAGCCGTTGTGTACAATTAAATAGCGGCATGTGTTACATTTCAGATGCGCTGCTGCTAAGTGGAGCATGCATATGGAGCCATCTACAATGCAGCTAAAGATGTAGAGAGAGGCTGCAAACCATAATTTGGCCCATATGGAAATGAGACGAATATTTTACGCAATGGAATGCGAATGCGGCAACTTGGTTGATCGCTAAATTACGATATCTTTTGATGCTTATGGGATACATGTGCAGGCATACAGAGCAAGTTAAATTATATTCGGCAACCGCAAAATAATATTTCTAAAATGAGAAGCAGACGTTAAATGCTCTTCAGTACACGAAATTTATTCCATGTACAAGGCAAACACAATTTAGGACATAAACTTGACACAATGGTACATGTGACAAATTAATTACAACAACTCAACTTTAAGATTCCAGTTCATTGAATCCCCATGACATTACACAGCTGATGACAAATACAGGAACACATCTAATGGGATTTACTTCAAAACTCTAATGTAATTCTACAATCAATAGCGCAGAAATGTATTTTGATTACAAAATATTTGAAAATTTCCCCATAATAAATACAATTTTATAATATAGTGCAATTAATTAGGTCCAGATGAATAAATTAAACTAAGGATCTAAAAAGTAAGGAATTTATATACTTTAACAATTTATTCAAAACTTAAAATCGAGGCTTTATTGATACAGCTTAAAAAACAGAATACTGTAGCCCCTACTTTTAAGTACAAATAGTACCTTAAACCTCTTTAAGCCCATTGGAAAATCAGAGTAATAACTTTACATCATTACACTTATAAAGGGTCAAGCAAGTCAATGTACACGTCTGTTGGGGTAACCTTGAGCACAGGTACTATTGTTAGTTTTAGCAGTTTAATGCCACAGTTTTGGGATATTATTAAGATCATACTTTAATAAAGGTGCAAATTTAATTTTAAAACCTTGCAGACTCCATCCAGTTCTGTGATTGTAATGAATTTCACAAAATGTTATTTTTTTTAATATCTTCTTTCCTGAACCACAATCAAGTTAGAAATAAATGAAACATATGTACTGAATGGCGAAAGTACACAAGAAAAACATTGCCATACGAAACAATTCTATGCTTTAAAATTCTCATTTGTAAAAACACCCGGGCGTAAACAATTAAAAAGTTTGCACATCCTGGATGGGGTCTCGACTCTGTGGAGGGCAATTTTTTCACCCTTGAAGTGCCAACAAAAAAAACTCCGGTACTTAAAGAGGTTTTTTTCTTTTTCTTTTTAAACACACGATGCATTATACTGCAACTAAACTTAAAACGCAAAAGCAAACCAGTCACACAAGTTTTTTTTTGATAATTTACTACAAAGATTATTTTTTTTCACTCGTTTAAAACGCGTACAAAAGTTCAGTAGTTTTACACAAAGGAGTTTTTTTTTGAAAACTGGAGGTTTGAGAGAGATCGTTTGAGGCACCTTGTTGCTTTACAAGCGGACGGACACGAGACAGTAGTAGTAGTAGCAGAGAGGAAAAGAGCCCCCGATGGCCGCTTTTACTGTGATTGCCGAGATGGTGTGCAAGACTTCAGCCGGACCATTTTGAATTCAGTTTCAAATGCCGCTTCCAATCTGCACATTTAGTAGTGATGGCAAATAAAGAAACTAAAGTGCCTAAAAACTGTTTAAAGTATTTGCCCATATAATATGTGTGCAATAAGCCTAAATTAAGTGCTAATAATTATAAATTGGTGCATTTAATCATTATACAGTACATTTTCATCATGTGCAGCTTAAGCAATCAGAATGCAATTATACGAAATTAAATATTTTCACTATTTTCTTTTTAAATTACCAATTAAGTCTTATTAAAACATTCCCCGCCCACCCCAACTGTATTTGCATACATTCTTTAAATTATGTACCAAAACCTGGGATGTGTTATTTTGATTTTTTGCACGGTTGTCGCAATACCCAAGAACTGCATTAGGAATGTTCACAATAACCAATGCAATTTTTAATGTATTTCCCAACAATGCAACCCAACACACAATGGACGGCCAGTCACCTCCAATCATATTGATTTTTTTTGGTTGTAGCTGCCTCCATGGAATGAAGGGCAAATACAGTAAGACTTGTTTAGTGAATTAATATCCCCTCAAGTTAGCTTAGTCAGTAGTCAACTCTTAACACTTTACCTTAGATAAAGCACATTAATTCCAGATCAAACCACATCCCACTCCATTAACGACCAATGTACACACTAAGCATAAGTGCTTGCATTAGGTAAATCATGAGACCTAAGACTTTTTCATCTTCTTAGTAGACAGAATAAAAAGATATTTGCTCCACAATACCTCAACAGATTTAGTGCTACAATAAACAATAAATAGAAAAATTACAAGTGCTACGGTACAGTATATCAGAAGAGCATAAATTATAAAAATGCACAAATACCTCCCCCGCCCCAAAATTGCAATGTATAGAAATTGGCTTACATTTAACCAAGAAAATACAATTATAGCTGTGGAATAGAGGAATATCATTACAAAGTTACTGTATCTGAAAAATCAATGTGGCCGTTCTGTGCAACACCGGTATCTACATTCACAATGATACGAAATGTCAGCTCCCAACCACAAGCACGTCTCAGCAAAAAAAAAATAACAATGCAACTGATTTTGAGATACACGCCAATAAATACTGTACCCTTACTTGCCATGCTGGCAAAAGGAAAATAATATGGGAAAATGTATCAAACATTACAAAACACGTTTCACTGTAAAGCAAGTGTAAATTAACACGAAATGAATTAGTATGTGTTTAAAAAAAACGAAACAATGAAATGTATACAAACATGAAGGGGAAAATAGGAACCTATCCAATATATTGCAAAAATAATTTACTTTTCCAAAACATGGCTACATAACCTGCTGGAATATACAATACATAAACAAATACCCCACCCTTCACACACAACCTGCGCTTGTGAATAGGCCTGATTGAGTTCCATAAAATGAAATATTTAGCAATTTTTTTTTTGTACAAGCCTTATCTTTCTAGGCACACGAGTCCAATGTGTATGCAAAGATGAGCTCACGTGCGCAATGCAAGAAATGCGGCACCGCATCAAAAAGGAAATGATTCATGCGAGTTGGCTTGTAAGCAGGATGAGCAATTAAGCATGCGATTTAATTCCTAACGGCTCTATACTAATATACCATCATGCGAGTGACAATCAGTAATTATTGCAAGTTAACACAGAAAGACAAGCCTGCTACATGGACTCAGCTGCTCGAATCGAGGATGCTGCCTATACTAAAAAAAACAGTGTTTGGAGCAGGAGATAAAAAACGGTGGATGGGTTTCCAGCACCTGGGGTGTTCCACTCTACATTTTTAGGAACAGAACATAAATAAATAAAAATCACTATACAAATAGACATGAGTTGTAATCCAGTGTACTGAGGAGTGCCAGAGTAAGGCCTGAGGAAAAGAAGTCTGCGAGATTAAATGTATCTTAGTCCCCTGTGCACACCCCCCATGCACTACATGTAAAGATCACCAATATTAAGAACTGCCTCGAATCAATCGTGAAGCCTCTTTCCAGAACGGTACCAGCAAGCTTGCTGAGAAACAATGCTTTGCAAATACTGAATTTTTGTAAGATTTTTACAATTGTCCCTGAAAGCAAAGCGACAAATATTACTTCAATCCGGAGACAAAAGACTGCTTTACATAATGCACTATTACGACAACGTTATGAGCTTTTACAAATTTATATTATATGTATGTACGTCCGTGCCTTAACATTCTTCAATAAGGCATAGAGCAATTAACCCCTATGGCTATAGCTGGAGTGGTCATGCCAATAATAAATCAGAAAAATACACGTGGTGCACTTTCGGCAGAGTGATCCTTTACACGCGGTGCATGGAGAGTGCAGAGGAAGAAAATCTATAAGCACTGGCCAGTCTCACAGACTTGTAGGACAAGGAGAATAGTACTGCATATCCCTGAAGACTATTAAGGAGTTAACGGTAAAGGCTGATGCTACAGTGACCCGTTAAAAGGTGCGGACCAGTCGACTGCTGTAAAAACAGTGTTTAATTCTCAGCAGGGAGGTTAATTACGACAGTTTTTTTTACTCTACATTCACTGTAAACTATTTAAAGGTGTCCACAATCTGCATTAGCTACAACGGTACCTCCATCTTGGTCAAGCTTAACGTATTCAAGTGGTAAATGTTTGGACCCACAACGTGACCATCCTTACCATTTATTTCAGAAGCATTTCAAATAAATAAAAAACTGAAATGTCATAAATCTTCATCTTGGGCAAATTCAAGCCTTTGTTGTATAAAATGCTGCACACAGCACTCTAATCCCTGATGGACAACCATCTGCATAAACATAACATGTTCTTCTATTATTTTTAAAGAGCAGGCCATATCTAAATATTGTTAGTTATTATAAATGTAATTATCCTGAATAACAATACAACTCATGCTCCTAAAAAATCACTATTAACATTTGGATACTTCATAACACCTTTGCCATTCTTTGTTATATTAAGAAACTATTTTATATCTTCTTGCATTACCTTCGTGTACCATGTAGCCCTCCCAAAAACATCCGCCAATCACATATTTTAACCATGACTGATCAGCAACTACCATGGCAAGCAAACATCAAAACCTATTGAAACCATACTCTACATGTCGTTTCCTTTCCGCACACAATTACCATGCAAACTCACAATTCCGAACCATGTCGAGAGATAGGCTAGGGACCTTGATTCGGCAATAAAATGCCTCCTCTTAGGGACAGGATATGTTTTCTCAAGTAGTACATTTTGCAAGCATACTTAGTGGCAGTGATCCAACCGAAAAATGATGGCTTACCATTGTAAATATTACAGTCTCGTTGATTTTCACAATTTTGATAGCCTACAATGCTCGTAAAATACCGCTAGAAATTTTCTTAAATTTATTCGCATTTTTGAATCTTTAAAATTAACAAAAATGTTAGAGGGATCAGTTACGAATGGATTAATTTTTTACGACGTTATACATTAGTGTTTTCAACACAAAACACGACATTGTAATTAATTTTAGCAGCAGACCTCTCTCCCGACATGGCTGCAGCCTTGCTGTGTTCATAAACCTTGACTTTCTCTTGCCAGCAATCATACAACAGGCAGATTTTGCCTATTGACTTACTATACAGGTGGTACCTTTTAGAAAGGTATTAAGTGCATCATTGCACATTTCTCTTTACTTTTTTCATTTAAGAGCAATGCAGTTATTCTCCACCATTAAGTGCTGTATCGTTCTCATCAGCGGTCGAGTTTGGGGCAATGTCATTGTGGGTTGAGTAGCCAGAGTTAAAGGCAGCACAGTCCGACACAGAAGCCGTAAAACCGAACGCCAGTCTGCTCCCTGTGTCGCTCTCTCCATCAACTCGACGGCGCTTTGGCGGCACCTTAAGTGTGCCCGCACGCTCCTTCACCTTGTACTCCAGCGTGCTGTGAGGAATGCCGTACAGGGCCTGTGCCTTGGACACGCTCATCCGCCCACTCATTACCATGCTGATTGCCTCCTCTAGGATTCCGCTGTCATACTGCCGGTAGCGACCACGTTTTCGCCGCGGCTGCTTGTTTGGGTCTCCGTTATCAGTTCCCTGAACTTGTCTTAGACCGGTCAGGAGCGGTCCCACCTCTGGCGACCTTGGCCGTGTTACATCCTGATCTGCCAGATATTTCCCATTGAGCAGAGCCAAGTCATTGTTATTGTTGTTGCTTGCGCTGCCTTGGAGGATCTTGAGGGCATGCAGTTCTGCTGGCAGGTAACTGACACTCTGCTGCTTAGGCAGGATAGCTTTCAGTTTGCGTCCAATGCTGGAGCCGTCCTTCACAGTCGACAAAGCAGACGATGCACAAGGAGAGGCCCTGTCGATGCTCGAGGTTGCATTGACATCTGCCGGTAGCGGATTGGACAAGGCGCTTGAAGAGTTGACGCGAAACTGGGGGATCTTAAGACGCACAGACCCGGAAACTGAACCAGACCCAGAAATGTCACGATCTTGCAGTCTAACTGCCTGAGCTGCCATACGTTTAAGTGCCAACTGTTGCAGAAAGCTGGATGAGCTCATTGAATGCCGCCCATCTTGCCTCACTGCAGTGCTTTCCGTTTGTTTTACTAGGCTGCCCAATCCTTCACTCAGCAGAGCTCCCAGCCATGGCGCGAGGTTTCGGCCCTCTGAGGTGTTGACGCGAAGTTCGTCTGCGTTGCTTGTGCCAAGGCACGTGAGCTCTGCTAGCCCCTCCTCAATGGCACGTTTGGCCATGCCCTGAAGCGTGGCCGCCCCCCGCGTGTCTGCATCGGCTTCCGCCCCAGCCCCGCCTGTGGGCCGTAATGCTCCCAGGCCGAGGCTGTCCGAGGACCCCCTCCTCCTCCTCTCCTCCCCATACAAGTCCCCCGCGGCCAGGCGGCTGGTCCTAGAGGCACAGGACGGAATGATACCCGCGCTCAGCTCAGCTCAAGATGGATAGGGAGGGTCATAGGGGGCTGGACTGACCTAGCCGTGACCAGGGTTTGGTGGGGACTGGAGGAGGGGGGGTCCACTGTTTTCTTTTCAACTATCAACTTCAGCAATAAAACACTTCTCCATTTGAACATCATAAAAGTCATTTTTTTTCCAATTGAAGTTTTGAATGCAAAACTTCACCATCCTTTTTTTCTTAGGTTTCCAACTTTCTAGCGATTTCACTGTGCAGCCATTTAAAGCTGAAACTTTGCAGTTTCAAGAAGTTGCTTCCATTTTGATCATAATAAAAAATAAATGCAGCTGAAGCTTAATTGTGTCTTCTGGGATCCCTGAAACTGACCACAAAAATATCGCTCAAGAGAAAAGCGCTCCACCAAAACCCCGGCCACCACCAGAGCAATAACAATGAAGTTTGAACATGCACATTTTTAACAGCTTTTTCGCCCACGTTTTTTTTTCTATACACCTTCAAAATGATTGCCAACGCACATGAAACAACCACTACGATTTACTGTATACTTAATATGCTGGGTAATTACAGTGTTGACGTGCATACCAGTGCACAAAATGTATGTCTTACCCTGCAGCTGATGCCTTTGCAGACGGGGATTTAGAAGCATCCATTGATTTTTTGGTGGAGAGGTCCAGCACGCCAGCTACAAATAAATAAATAAGACAACATAATTCGGCTGCAGATAATTGCAGATGAAGAACACATGATAGCTTTTAATTTGGATGTATTTTTCATTTTAAATGACAAGCTTATTGGAGTATGTCACAATTATAGCAATATTGCCCAAGTGCTCAAAAACACAGCAAAGTTGGTGAATGCTAAACAACAATGAAACATGCAGCCCCACCCCAGCAATATAATGGGCAACCATCAATACATGGTGAAAATGACTACCTTGGTCGTATTTGCAGTCCTGAGTATTCTTGCCCAGGGACAGGTCGAGAGGGCCATCCTCGTCATCCTTCTCATCTTCTTCTTCCTCCTCCTCCTCATCTGCTGTATGTTCATCTTGTGTTGACAGCAGCTTGCTTAGGATGGAGTCATCTGCCAGAGGAGTGGGGGCTGTGCCTTTCACTGGGATCGCTGCAGGCTCCTGCGGAGGACTCTCGGCCTTGTGTTCCAGATCTGAAGGGACGGCCAACGTGGTGCTGCACACGGAAACCACAACCCAAAGCATTTTTAAGTGAAACATGTTTCCCTCCTGCATTAAGGAAACATTTCCTCCCCCGCCCCCTGCTTTAACATGAAAAATCAACTGGTGCTACATGTTTTCACGGTTGTTCTGTATAGGTCTGATGCGTTTGTCGTGCGGGATGATCCGATGATTCGCTCTATGGCGAACGCACGGTAAAAACTGAACACACTTCCGAGGAGTGTACAGAAATTCATTGATAAGTGTATATTTTCGAAATAAATATTTGTCTTTAGATTAATTCACAATGCAAATGAGCGAAAGCGGCAGCACGAAAGAGTTCGCACAGAAGACAACGGCACACGACGCCACACCCGCTGGACGTGGGGCAGGAGGGCTTTGCTGACGGCACCGAGGTGGCTGCGTCAGCGGCTGGGGGTGGTGCCATGGGACTTGTTTCGCAGCCATCCTTCTCGGCGGCTGCCGCGTCCCGACGCTGCGCGTACTCGGCTGCGAACTGTCGTATCATTCTGTACATGATCTCGCGGGCCACCAGTGGAATGGCTGGGTTACATGCTCTTGGTGGATCTACAGGGGAAGAGAGGGTAAAAAACATTTTTAAAAAATCTGAAATGTTCATTCACTGTCTAAATACGTGTATTATTGAAAAGCATTCAATCCAATTTTATCACGAAAAATTATTCATTTGGAGAGACTAAGCAGTAGTAACAGCGAAAAAGTACGGCGTTAATTGCAGGACACTCGCTAAAACTGTCGTCATATTACGTTATTAAGCAAAAAAAATGTCCTGCTAATAACTGTTACTTTAGTGAAACGGTGGAATAATAGGCTTTACCTTTCCGCTGAAAGAGAGCGTGGAGAAAAGTTTCCGTTTCGCGTTCCAGCTGCTCAGCAGTGTCTGTAGAATCCGACGCACCGTCCACATCCGATGGAGATGACAAATGCTCCTGACAAAGGCAAGCAGAGACTTGCGATGAAAAACCAATGACACTCCTGACCAACCCTTTAAGCAAATATTTGATGATTGCTTAAAACAGTCAGAAGGATGGCGTCTGTTAAATAAATAACATGTAAATGCATGGCTCAGACATCTATACCTGGAGAGACCAGGTGGCTCACCTTTACTTTGTCCCGCCGTAGACAGCAGAAGGGGCAGTTTTCATCTACTATCCAATCAGAGACTTCCTCGGGTTCACAGTCTGAAATAACCAGTTTGCACATCCACAGTCAGTAACTTGGTCATGTTCATTCATAAACAAAGGGTATTTGTAGAGTAATTCCAATCCAGTTTCCCACAGCGGCGCTCAACCCATGCCGTATATGAAGGAATAATGGCGTTTAGCATTAATAATTCCATAGAGTACTATTGTCACAGCTAAGAGAGAAAATGCAAAAAAGAGACCGTGTACAATGATAATTGGCTTTTGCGTATCATTAGAAAACATTTCTAATGATTTTCACAAGTCTTTTAACACCATGTAAAATGCCCTGCTTATAATGACTGCTTAGATGCTCTCTTTAAGCAATTACAAATCACAAAGGAGACATTTTTTTTTACAAAGCTTGCTTGTAAAAAAAAGTCTATCTGCAACATTTGCATATATAAATTATCAATCATCTGACCTGTCTTTTATACAGTCACGACAGCAAGGATTACACACTAAATATGACAAACACACCAAAGTCAGAACTGGAATTACAATAGCCCTGCCCCTTGTGTGGCCCCAATTATGGTGCAATAATTTAATGGTTGCACTGACCTACAATTTCTTTCTCACAGAAACACACACGCAAACAGTTTTACTTTAGAGATGGAAATGCAGCCTCTGCCTGCACATGCTACAATTCCAACTGGCTAGATTATAGGCTGCAATTGTAGGATTTAGGGGTTCTTAGGTGTGTCTAAGCTGGCCAATATTAATGAAGTCCATAAGGAGATACCTTATGGACTTCACCTGGTAATTTAGCATTTCTTAACTGCCGTTTCACCATAAACACACACATACACATGCTGAAAACCAACCAACGTCAGCTAGCATGAATTATCTGGTCAAAAAATTTTACAATTATTTTCAGAATCCACCCAGAATACTCAGATGAAAAAACCCAGCAACATTGTTAATTGGTGCAAAACCCTTGGGCCGTTAAATACAAAGTAAACAAGCACTGAAGGATAACATGCAGTACTGTCAGCTTTAACAAAACATTTATAGTGGTTGTACATGGAAGGCAGTAAAATGACATACCATCGAACAGGCTCAAATCTCTGAGCAAGCCTGGTCCGTAAAGCCCCTCCAAGATGCTCTCAAAGCCTGCAGAGAAGGAAAAAAAACAGCGCACAGCAGATTTTTTAGCTACATTTAAAAAAATCCTTTTTAAGAAATGTCTTCAGCTACTGAACATTTTTTGTTTGTTACTGCTGGGGTTTATCTATGAAAAATGTTGGCACTGATCACAGCAGATGTCGCAGAACACCCACAGAAGCGAACACAGCTCTCCGTCTCCTCTTGTACCATGCTTCATTTGCTCTACCTTCCCACTAACCTCCCACTATCTTCCCAACGCGCTCGACTACAAGCGCACACACTGCGTGTTTACTGTAAATACAGGCGTGTCTTGCTTAACGAGCGTTCTTTCTACGATAATTTTCTAAAACGAGCAATTTGATATCAGACCCATTCGTTTGCAAAAGGAGCAAAATGTTCGTTTATCGAGCGGACAAAGATCGATAAATGAGTCCCGTGGCACAAGGGGGTGCAAGGTGGCCCGCAGCCGTTTGCTTACCAGTTGTGTTGTGCCGAGTGCACGCGTATTTGGTCTTGTGGGTAAGGGGCCATCCATTTAGTAGGTACGCAAAACATCTGTCAAAACTTGACCCCCCCCTCCCTGAACGCACGTGGACTTTTTACACCCCCCCCTCCCCACCTGTGTACGTTCGCTTGACCCCCCCCCCCAATCCTATAGAACGGCCGATATTTAATCCACGCAAAAACGATCAAGGATGAATAATATTAACGTGTTTAAGCAAACAGATACTCATTTGAAGGCCAATGTTGACAAATTATTATCGAGGCTTCACCCTCCCCCGCCCCCCCCCCCCCGTTTCCTATGTGTATGCACATTGTTAGTAGACCCCCAATACGCAAGCGTACCATATGGGTTAACCCCCCCTCCCCCCTCCATGCGTACGTACTAAATGGATGGCCCCTAAAGGGGCCTCGCTCGTGGTGGTAATGTTATGGGTAGGTGGGCGAGAGCGGTATTGGAACAGGTAGCGTGCGGCGCTACGAACCCGGCGAGTTCGATTCTCACTCACGGCCAACACCAGGGACGATTATCTGAACCGGTCCTGGATCTTGCACTGTGGTTCTTCATGCGTTGTAAGTGTTATATTTGATGTTTTCTTACTTTATTTAAAATATGTATTATTTGTATTTTTCACGTAAAAAAAAGTTGTTCAAGAGTGGAAAATTTTGGGGCTCAAACATAACTCAGATTATTTACATGGGAGTCAATGGGAAAACAATAATCGTTTCACAACGTTTTCGCAGAAGGTATCTCGCGCGTTAAACAAGGCGTGCCTGTTAACCAATTGGACTACAGCTGCTTAAGAGTGTAGCGTCTAAAAAGGAAGAGGCACGGGAGTACAAGTTGTGAAACCACCATTGGACTTGAATTTTGGACTGCAGCTGTGTTTACTCGGTATGAATACCACACAGCATATCCTACTGAATCTACATACCTTTAAAGGGCATGGTTGGTGTGGGTGGCTGGAAATTAAAAATAAATAGCAGAAATTGAAACATTTTCACCAAAGCTCTGTAACTTGGGACAGACATCCTAATGTTAAACAAACAAGTTTCATTATAATCGTGTTCACAAAAACACACGTTTTAGAAGGAGATGCATTAACATCATGCATGTCCTGATACAAAACAGTCAAGATAAAACGAAGCAGTAATAACCTTTGACCTGTTTTACAAAGAGTCCATGGTGATGTACACAATAAAAAAATATGCAACAATGCAAAAAATCAATACAACATGCCCCTCCATTCTCCTGTCAGCCTGATAAGAGCTAAATAAATTGCATAGATGTTAACTAGCTCGCTTGCTGGCATAGTTACACCACTGACATGCTCACAGTAGCATACATCCACACTACTGACATGCATGCAAACAGGGGAGACACAAACTACCCATCACCCATTTTAAAATATTCAACGTCAGAGCGTATTGTATTTTTTCTCATTCAGCGTGATTTTAATGTCATTGTGTTTTTCTTTTCATAACCATTAAGAACCGCCAACACTGAAACCATAAATATCACTGGCATGCCCACTCACCAGGACACGAGCAACCCATAAACCTATACACATGGGCTGCCCATTCATTTCCCTTGCAGACTTATAGGTTTATACACTCGAATGTTACCCACTCTGGTATCTCTGTAGCTACCAATGAAGTAATATTTTGTCCAGGCTCCAGCACAAATAAAGCTATCACATTAATATTTATGCAAGCCACGATGGTTGGATAGCATTTAACAGTCACACGCACAGCTGATAAAAAATATGCACGTGTCAAATATATTGCCACAAGTATTCCAGTATTTTTTTTTACAGATATTTGATAGATATGACAACAATGTGGGCTGTGAAAGTTTACAATTGATCAACATTTCATTATGTTCAAAAGCGTACTTACAATGCTAGCTTGTTCACGTAATCCTAGAGCAATTGTGAATAATGTTTTTGTTATAATTATCAACATGCTACAACATATACAGAATATTTGAGCAAAATTTTACCAAGACCAACTTGTTGAAATAAATATTAAAACTAAAATTTGAGCAAATTAATGTAAAACATTGTCATATTCCTCCATAATACACACAGTGGAACCTGGTTGAAATGCAGTACAGTACTTAGTTCTGAAGTAATTTGTGCAATCTCCATGAGTTATTTGAAATAGAATTTGAATTCCTAATTTACATAATTGGCTTCATTGAAATACAATGGAAGGTCTATATAATGGCTTCCCTTTCAGGCTTGTACTGATGGGATTCTAGCATGTGTACCTTTATTAGGCTCTTCCTAAATAAATGGCTTTCATACCGAAATATTCTTTAAATTACTGCGTTAATAACGAAAATGCCTCAAAAGATACATTACTTTAGTTCAAATAAAACATTAATTATAGGTGTATCCTCATACTATATTTCCACAAATTAAAGTTTAAATTCCAGTATTGTTTGTGGCAATTTTGCTATCAAAATATAACAGGAAATATAGACGTGGTAATTTACAAGTTGAACGTGACATGTAGGTTAGGCTATGAATGTAACCTAACCGATCATATTTACATAAGGGGAATCATTATCTTTTTCCTTTCCATTAAGCAGAACATTTTAAAATGTGGGATTAGTTTTAGGAGGGTGCTGCAATGCCAGTGCAACATCGACTTCTCCGTCTGTTCCTAAACAGTTTATTCAGTAGACAACAAGCATTGGTAATTCTCAACAGTAATGGCCAGCAGGAGGAATCGAACCAATGATCCAATTGGAAATGACCCTGTTGTAACTTGACACATTTTCAAGTGTAAATGTTTTATCTTCCCAACTTACTTTGAGTGATAATTTAAATGTCAGTTTTCACTTTTTTTACACTGGGTTGCATAAATGAAATGACCCAAGTATGAAAATAGATTTTAAAAATATATAATACAATATTGATTGCCACTGTATTACAGTGGAACAATTACGGTTCCTCCTGGAGGCAAATGGGAGTAGGTGATATGCCTGTGCCTTCCTGCTTTCACTCACAACCACGAGAGTAGACGAAAGGTATTCAAGGACAGCATATGAAATATCTCAAGTAACATCCTGGGTGAAAAGGTCAAATATTAGAGTATTTGGACTACTAATTGTATACAATGTATACATCTAATTCTGCATCTGTGCATCTATCTACAATATCCTTTCCCCATTTTAATGTCCTGCATTTGTATGTACATGGACAATGACAACACCCCATTAACTACAATTATCTTTACTATCAAATTATGTAAATGCTATGAGATATGAGTAACCAATAAAAAGTATAGCTTCCCAATGATTGATACTTGAATCTGGATTTCTCAGTGTCACATTGAACAATGAAATTAAACCTCGTCTGTGCATTATTGTGCACAACACCTGGGCCTATTTTATCAACGCCGGAAATGAGACATTTGTGAAATATATCAGGATTGACACTTGATGTACTCTGAAAGTAAATATTAAGTTTTGTATGAATATGTATATTCCGTTACAAAAAGTCTGCCTAATATAAAAGGAAATGATACCTTAAATGTTGCAGTCGATGGTGAGTACCCTCAAACATCTAGGCAACAATATTCCAGATTGCTTCGCTCCTTATTTATGCTTCGTCTATTGCCGGTCGACAAAGAAAAGCAAGCATCATGCTGTCATCATTTTTTTCCCAGAAAGGAACACTGGACTGAAGGCAATTTATGCACGCATGTTCAAAGTGAATGGAGAGGGGGGGGGGCAATAGACTATAATTTGCAACAGGCAGAAAATGGGCTGCAGAATATTGTTGTGACAGACTCTTGAAGATGACCCCACCGCCCCCCCTGTGATTGCCGATACTGTTGCATAGTTAGCTTATGCAAGTGTGAGATCAGCTGAATTATAGTTTGGGAATGAATAAGTTGTGTGCCCACATGACATGACGAGGGAGCATCTGATAACTTATCATAACAATCCTGACCTGATAAAGGTACAATATGAAGAGCTAATGTCCTAGTGGTGATGGGGCCTTCATTTACCATTTAGACCCAGAGTCCAAATGGCAGTCGATGCAGTCAAACTATCCACTTTCTCCAACACCCAAGAAATTCAGGCAGGATGCTAGAGGTGTGGTGCACATTGACTTCATGCCACACAAGGAGATGTTCATAGCTCATCAACTGCAGAAGTTGAAGAAAAACAGCACGGAAATATTTGAGCCACACCCTTCCTCTGATGTGACTATGCCTCAGCGCACACTGCAAGAGTTGCTAAGGCTGACGCTGTCAAGGAATGCCACTTTGAGAAACATCCACATCCTACATATTATTCACACCGAGCACCTAGTGCCTTCCAGCTGTTTCTCAAATGGAAGACATGTCTGATATGAGGATGATGAGCTGAAAGGAGGTTGTGCAGAGGAACATGAATGGGCTTGAATAAAAGTTATTTTGTGAGGAATAAAAATCATATGGAATTATATGAAAAATGCATTGTTAAAGAGGGCTACTATGTTGAAACCATGTGATTGTTGTGTATTTACCTTGTATATATGTTAGGCTCAGAATTTTTTGTAAACACAGTTTAAAACACCACAGAAGTAAACTGATAAAATGTTTAAACCTACACAATTTTGTAAGATTAAAACTTGAGTTGCTATATGGCATAGAACGAATTTACATGCCCGATATAACACATTTCTGCAAATATCACATGAAATATTATGCAAAGCCTGGGGAATTTTAGCCCCATGAAATATACAAAGTATTTGACCAGATGTCATCAAATGACTCCCTTGTTTTTGTCAGCTCAGGAAAAGAAAACATATATCCTTCAGTTTTAAAATAAGAATAATAATCTGGTACTTATTTAAATTTCCTGGAGTTACAAAGATGGGATATTCTGTGCCAATACAATGTATTGGCACAGAATATTACGTGAAAGAATTGTGTGGGAGTTGTTTTTGGTTCACGGCATGGTGCCGATGACCTTGACAAAATTGGTGGTATCAAGTACAAAAAGGAATTTCACAGCATTCCAGACACACTGTGTCTTTTGCCACGTGACTTATTCGTCATGGGTTTATCTTTTAGTGGATAACAAGCCCAACGAGAAAATAAACTTTGTAGTTTCACGCTTTGTCAAGTACAAGGAATATGCTGTTGAAGGTAAATCAATAGAGGTTTCCACGCATTGTCTTAGACAAGACAAAATGGGGCTCTCAGTTAGGCTTTGGCCTTCATATTATTTATACTAAGCAAACCACAGGACACAGTAATTTTACAGTGAAACACAATTTGTGTGCCTTTTACAAGTTATGAAAAGTAATGGCATGAAGGTTTGCATAAAAAAGGCCAAACATGAACGTTTTTAAATATATCATGTACATAAGGAATTCCATAATTAATGGCAATTATAATTATGTTATAAGTGACCACAACGAAAACATAATATAAATGTGTGAATGTATTAATAACTTTAAAAGCTTTGGCCTATATAATATATAACATGATGCAGTTCGTGTGCATTGCTGAATGTGTAAATATTACATCTTTGGAATATTTCACAAGTGTAACACCACGTTGAAAATGAGCGAAGTGAAACTTACTTAGGTCTTAAAATTCTAGAATGAGACATCCCTGATAATAAACAATAAATACACAAGTTAAAAAACTCCTTAACAGTACTCCACACCAAACTTGACGAGGTGGCTTGTAGTGAAGCCCACGTTCATATAAAATGATGGCAACGTCACCAATATTCGACGATGAAACTTCTCAAGGGAATAGCCTTAATGCATCTATAAACGTGATCATGTGTGATGGTGGTTTCTCAACGACTCATCTCATTTTACATCTTCAGAACAGCATGACAATTTAGTTTTCATATCAGGGACAATTGAGACGATATACGTGGCAATGCTCAATATATAGACAAAGCCTGGTAATATGAGCAAGAATATCATTCACAGAAGTACATTGAAAGGCACCAAACAAGGTGATGATGGCCAGTTTTGTCATGGCATTTCTTTTCTTCAGTGAAAGATAAGCGATCACGGACCAGCATGCAATGTAATTACCGGACTGGCTCGAGGGTTCTCAGGAGTCCCGGAAGATTTTTGGCTTGCTCCAGCCCCGGCCTGTAGGTATAAACTTGTCACTTAAGCTCTGTCAACATCAGGTGGAGTTGGAAACACCCAAATTTTGGTCACGACACTGGTACTTAATTGTGTATTACCTTCCCAAATGTCAATCGGTGATCTAGCAAGCAGACTAAACTACAGTGCTTAAAAGTTTATCATTTTTGGAATCTCTATTTAAATTTCCTAGAAAACAAATTATGGATCAGAAAGCCAAACTAAACATACCAGTAATCTTGTTCCAGTCAGTTTCAGATACACACTGGAATATACGTGAGGTTTCTTTTTAGAAGTCATTAAAAAGCCTATATGGATTTAAAATGTAATTTATTTTGTATGAAATAATCAATAGCGTATTAGATGGTAATTGCAGCAGCTGTAAGTCAATGTATTTTTGGCAGTTAGAAATGTAAATGATATAGATAATTACGTAATAGAAATTTTTTATAACGAAAAAAATTGGGAAAAGAACCTGAGTTGTGCAATCATACCAAAATAAACAAATTAAGTGTGGTAAAATATGCACAATTGCTAGAACTGAAATTTGGTTATTAATTTCAGGTAAACCACACAATCGAATGACAAGAGAAGAGGCAAGTGTTTACATTTTATAAAATGTTTAGGTAATCTTCCTTAGAGGATGGTATAAATACATGCAAAGAATTTACAATGAATGCATTTGTCAAAATTATATTGGAATAAAATAGCACACAAGCACATTAGATAGAATTCCAATAACCTTGCATCTAGGTGCTAAATAATTATACTGGAAGCTGGGTAAACTCACAATGATGCGAGACAGAATGGTTTATTTTATATTGCACTTAGGATGATTTTGAATATTTACATGGTCAAATTTTTACTTGAAAAAGTGGCTTTAAAAAAAAATCCATCAAAGCAATGCTCCCAAGCTATATTAAATGCCCAGCACTGAATAATGTACAGTACTGTACAATCTCTATGATTAACAGCAACACAAATGTTTCCTGTAATTGCACAAAATTGTAAATAGCTTAAGTTCACCAATTACATGTGCTCACTCTCTCTCTCTGATAACAAAAATGTATAAAAAACGATCTGTCCCGACATTGTTACCGATCAGAAAAAAATTACATTTCATTGGTGTGGGCTGCATGTTTTTCACAGTAATTTTTTTGTATAAATACTATATGGTGCTTTAAAAACAAATTGAAGGTAGTTTACAGACAATTCCTACCAAAAACCCAAAATACACCAAACCCAGTCTTCATTAATTGTTAAAATCATATTTTAAAAAAGCATGAAACTGTAAGAGCAATGAGTATATTCGAAATGAACATAAAAAGGCTCACAGAATCATGCATATCACTCTCGTCTGTTTCCAAAATATCTGATCTATTTCATGAACGGTCCTACTAAAGCACTTGAGGCAGCCAGTTGACCATCTCAATGTTGATTAATCAAAACCGTAATCTCGTGTCATTACTCCCTATATTACTGCAACAGGATGACATTTTATTTCTAAAATGGATATTCAACTTGTCCACACCATAACTCCATTTTAAGTAAACACGTGTGCACTTTGTAGGTTTTATTTGAATAATTTTCCAAGCAAAATCACTTTTACTGAATAATTATATTAAATTCCAGTGCTTGCACTATGAACCCATTATAATTTATTGTACAGTCCTTCCATTGTATTAAATGCACGTAAGCAAAATATGACTTTGTCCATATACTCAAATAGCAAAGACAGTGGTTAATTCACAAGTGTTATGTTAAATGTCATCTCTACAGCTGAGTGTTATTTATCATTCACCAGCTAGTCTAAAAAAATCATCAAAAAGTCTGGGTTGCTTCCACATCTAAATTTTAAGATATATTCCATTACATTTGGCTAACATTTTAAAACGTAACCTTTACAAACGCTCTGTTTGTGATATCAGTAACACTTACGGTTGCGTGGAGCACGTGCTTTGGAAAGTAAAACTAACATCTTTTGTATTTCATTCAATCAGTTGTTGGCTCTTTCCAAAGATAACATTGAGTTATATTTGTGGTAGCATAGATCTAGGGAATCGACCATGTAAATAAAAAATGAAAATAAATGCAGGTAAATAAATGAGCTATGCACTAAGCTTACTAAAGTGCGTGTTTTATGGTTAAGCCATTGCATTTAAGACATGCAGCACTTTGAAGAATTTAATTTCGGTTACCATATACTGTACAGTATTGTGAAACGAAGCATGCAAGTTGCCCTTACACAAAGAGAAAATAATTCCAACCGCCATAGTAAGTTCTGTCGAGAAATTATAGCTTTTAAAACAAATGTACAAACGAATGTGAAATTAAATACGCCTAAGAAAACAAGAGCAACAACAATTTATAAAATGTATCTTCAAGGTATTGTTAGGTTGCATGACAAAAATTAAATTAAATTACTTGTATGATAACAATCATATCTTGTTACAAATTTTACTGACGTCTAAAACGTAACAACAAATAGAATGCAACTGGCGCAGAAAAACGGGCACTCTTTTGGATGCAAATGATAAAAATGCAGACAACGCTGTGCAGCTACATTGCATACCGAAGAAACTTGTATTGGGAGATTTAGCATGACCGCCTTCAGGTTCAAGGTTCGCAAATTTGGACCGCCAGTCTGCAGGTGGGATGTTTGGTTGCGTGCGAAGATTAAAATATCCCATGACACGCTTTGCTTTAGTACGAGCAGGTGGCACAGCCAAATTTACGTAGACAATAGTAGTGCATGAATAAAAATTGGCCACATTGTAAACAAGTAGTGTAATGGAGCCACGGAACACACATTATAGAAACACACTAAATACTGTATAAATAATATAGGCATTTCTATTTTACCATCAATTTCCTGGACTTCAAGTATGAATTATTGTTACACGAATCTTATATAATTTCAAACCATATTTTTAAAAACAAATCTAAGAAACGTTTTTTATACTTCTTTGAAGCACACAATATTGTGTTGCAGCATGACCGTTGTCACTAACAGCAGCAATTTCTCATTGGCAAAACCTTAAATACGAGTCAAAATAAGATCATCATAATTGTGGCAATTCACACCATGAAACTAATAAAACTAAACATAAAATTTTTTTTCAAAGGAACAAATTCATTCACCTTCCCTGATCCCAACGTGGTCTTGTCAAAAACTGCCTGTTTTGCTACATTTCAGAAGCATTTACTGGGGTTAAAGTTTCAACCACACCCTTTAATGACAAATTGTTGAAAACGGCTCTCATCCAAATTAAAACGGCATATTTAGATTGCATCAAACACTCCCCAAAACAACAATTGCCTGTGAAAATACAAGTTGAAAACCACATCCCATTAGTGCTCCATGAGAACGATGAGAATATTCCACGACAAATTCCTGCCATGTATGAAGGCTTGGAATGTTTTCTTTCACAGCCACTTGTCTCAAACATTTTGCTCGTTGTAAGATTTAGCGACTTACATGCTTCATTTTTACGCTGTTTGCTACAGCAACACGTATTCCATGTTTGCCAAGACAAAGTGAAAATGGCACATTCTCACAATGCCGACACTTATCTGCAATCAGCTCTAATGAATATGTATGATTCTGAGCAAATCCAACGCAAATATGCATATTGTAACCCTACTAAGTATTCCCAGTCTTTAAGCTAGGTGACATTAATATAAATCTGGCGCACATTCTCATTTAATAAAATAACTAGGCATCCGTCGTCAACAGATTACACAAGCATTTTAGATTGCTGGGATTATGGACCACAAGTGTCGGTGGGGTGTGTGGTACTGAACTCGCTGCCACACACATTAACCAGCAATTACACACTGCTTTCACATGCTCTCTTTAAGTTTCTAAATGCTGCTTGGGCAATCTTAAAAGAGATTCCGTCGCACACGGGACAATTATTAGGAATTTAACCCGTTCACCCACTGGGCACAGAAAGCACAAATGATGGAAAGAGACTGCAATCTCTTGACTTTTGGTGACAAAAAAAACCGGGGCTTTAAAAACACTCATTCAGGTTGGGCAAAGCGTCACAACAACACGATGGCGAGAGCCCTACACGTGAACTACTGTATTTACAAACGAAAGTGTGACTGTCCAGTTAAGCTCGTGACACATGACTGATCCTTTGAGGTTTGTTTGGCTCGCACTAGGGGTTTAACACCAACACTTGCTGGAATTCCTCACGAAGGAGCTCTGCCAAGAAGAGGTTTGCATGCCACAAGCCTGTGTGGCAAACCATGCCGGTCACGGCCCTCCCAAGAGAAAAGTCGCCTCTGTATCTAGTTACTGTGGTTACCCCCATTCCATGAGCTTTTATCTTAAAATGCCCGTTGTCTCGTATTCAATAAATTACAGCACAATAATCATTGAAAATGGGGAGCATGTAGTTGGTGGGCTGCACTATTAACCAGTGTTTATCGGCTGAATCACCGGTGTTGTCCGCTCCCCTCCACGAACCTCACTATCACCAAGCCTTATTAACCAGCTTGGTGAAGTATGATCAAACAACCCGTATCATCCATACGATACGGAGAGGACATCATCCAGCAGTGGATTTACATTATTAATAGCTGACAAATCACAACGCTCGCAACAACCCTTTTCTCCAAGCACCGAAAATGATACCATGATACAAACTATATATTATTTTAAATGCTGTACAGCCAGGACTCCCCTGGGTTTTGTGTCATCACATAACACGAGTCTTCTGCCCTCAAAGCAACAGCATGCCAACACCACAAAATTATACACGCACCCAAGCCTTCAACCGTCTGAGTGCCACGCTCTCATCCGCACACCGGGATGCGTTTAAGGGTTTAAAAGACAAAGTTACCCCCCCTGTCCCACAGCACACGCACACACAGGCACAGACGCACACAAAACTGTCATATGCGCACACAGCCCTTTAATTAAGCTTACCGATACGTTTGTTTACTTTTATCTTGGTTGCTGGCGAGGCACCTATGTTCAAGAAGTGGGAGGCGACGGATGATGGACGGACGGACGACTGACAGATACGACCGGTAAAAAAAAAACCCCACTAGAATAATAAACAAAAAATAGTGAATTTGGGGGAAAATTTGGAGCAAGCAATAAAACGTACGGCATGTGTGTGTAATATTATAGTAGTAGTGAGCGCACTACGGGAGACGGGTGAGAAATTGTAAAAATTACGACAAAAAACACACAGGGCAAAGAATTCACACTACAGAGAGAAAACTCCAGCACCGCGCTCCTAAACTCCGATCGACGCAGGTCTTGAGAAGAGCAGAAAAAACTAAAAGAAAACTTTGTTCTTTTTTTTTACACTACTTCTTACTTCTTTTCGAGCAACACAAAAAAGAGATAGAGAAACAGAACGAGCGAGCGAGCGAGTTGGGAGGTTGGCCCAAAGACGACCCTGAGTGAAAGCGATACAGCCCAGCGCAAGCTCCCAATAGTGAACGCCCGCCCGCCCGCCTGCCCGAGGGATTTCCGGACTCCAGGTGGGCGGAGAGGAGTTGACCAGAGGCGGACCGTGTGGGTCGTGGAAGGGCCCCCCACCACCACCACCACCCCACACGCCGCCTTGCGAGAGGTGGAAGTCGTAGAGACTCTGGCAGCTGAGGTGGGATCTTGGCCCGACGAACGTGTGGGTTGAGGAGGGGGCAGTGGTTGTGAGGATTTTGGGGGACTGGTGGGCGTGTGGGTGAGGGCGAGAGATTGACGGAGTGGAGGGGGGGGTAACCAGGGACACACTGCGGGTGGGTGAGGTGGTACTGACTGACTTGGAAGGGTGAGCAGGTGAGGGTTGAAGGAGGAGTTGGATGAGGTGGAGGATTAGACGAGGTGGTGAGAGGTGGTGGTGGTGGGGGGGTGCCAATGAACCGACCTCGCTTGCCTCTTTCGCCACCTCCCCCCCCCCCTCCAAAACCGGCAGCAGCAGAAACACAAATAATAGAAAGATGATGATGGCGTGGGGCGGATAGACACAGAGATAATGTAGATAAAACACAGCAAACGTAAGAACCAAGACCACCAAAGCCAGCAGCAAGAACCACGAGCATCAGCAGTAGTAAGCTCAGCGGCGAACACACTCGCCCACAACACGAGTAGCGTCGGGGGCGATGGGCGGATGGAGAAAATGATAACAGTCATAATAACAACATCAACACACACAAAAATAATAAATAAAAATGCAAAAAAATATGGAGTCGCCCGCCTCGCCGACAAGGGGGGGGGTGTTGGTGGGAGGAGGTTGAGCCCCGTCCCACCGCTGCCCGGCGTTCTAACACTCACACGTCGCTCTGGCTGCTGCTGCTGCTGCCCGTGGTAGCAGCAGCAGCAGCAGCTTGTGGTGTCAGTGCAGCTGCTAGTGGTGTCAGTGCACGACACAACGAGGATCTCCCTCGCGTCCCTTGCGCACTCTCCCACCCGCGTCTCGTGTCTCTGTCCGCTGCGCTGTTAAAGCCCCGGCCGCTTCCGCCGTCGCCTCTCCCCTCTCAGCAATCTCCACCACCACCAACACCCCCCCCAACACCTCTCTTCCTCGGCCACGCATCCCGGTCACCGACTGTCTCGCTCGTTCCTTGCTCACCCCCCGTCACTCACCGATGCAGTGGATGAGTTTGTGTCGCCACGAGTCGAGTTCCCGCCTGAAGCCGCGCCTCTCGGCCGAGCAGCGCGGGCTCCGGCACCAACTCGCCATCATCGTCGTCGTCGTCATCATCCGTCCGTTCCGCTTTCCTCAGCGAGCGGGCCTCCGCCCCCTTTTTTTCCGTCTTCCCTCAGCCTCCCCTCGCTTGCTCCCTCTCTCTCTCGCTAACCTCCTCCTCCCCTCCTCCCTTGCCGCTCGTCTCCCCTCCCCGCGCGTCTCACGGACGCAGCCGCCGCCGCCTCCTCCACCACCACCAACAACTCCCCTGTGTGACGACGTCCACCCGGTGACGTCATCACGCACGGCCGAGGGTTGCATCACCGCGGACGCGACGTCACCGCGCACCGTTGTGGAGATGCGGCGGTTCCGCGTGACGTCACCGCGTCAAGGTTGCGTGGTGACGTCGACTCGGGGACGTGACCGCGGGGTTGTACAAGGAGCAAGCACGTGTAGTTAGTTGTCGGTTGTGCTGGGATGTAAATACTGCTTTCATGATTTGGTGTGAAAGAAACGCTGCGCAGATTCAATTGATATTAAGCGCGGTTGAATATACCGTGGAACATGTGCTTTTCTAAAGTTTGTGGAACTGTAGCTTTAGGTGGTGTTAAAGATGCAACGTTTGAAATGTCAATATTTTAAATAAAAGAATCAACCCACTTATTAATTAGATACTACCATTCGTCACTAATACCAAATTAATTATTAGGAAGCGGTCAATAATGTCAAGCCATTGAACCAGTGGAATTCGCAACTTTATTATACCAGAAGTACTTCCAACACTTCTGCGTAAACTTCTAGACTAAACTTTTAGACTTAGATTTTTTTCAGTTTGCATCGAGTGTGTCCATAAAGTTTTAGTTTGCACCTCTTTTTTCAATTGTTTTGTTTAGGGACCTTTATCATAATTTCTTTACTCCTAACCTGTATGGGCTAAAGTTTTACATAACGAACACATCACTTTGGAGAATTGTCCCATGAATACATTTTTGAGACAAAATTTCAAGTAAATTATAATTGTTAACATCAATAATTACTCAATCACTACATCCCAGTGTATTGCTGGAGATATTTCCAAACATGATTAATGCTGCTGGAAAGAATTGACTTCTGAAAATACTGGACTCTTCGCCCTTTCGACATGTTTGTTCCTTGCCATTCATAGATGATATACAGGTACATTATATCAAAACCATTGAGCGATTTTACTCGACCATTTTCAATTGGATACTATCGTTTATCACTGAAATCGTTGTTTTTACCTTCAATTGTTAATTTGTTCATTGTATTTTATGAGAATAGGTTTCCCTTTTTTTCTGGCAATAAGCAGGTGTTAAGATGTTAGAACACCAAACTGAAACCTTTTACAATGAATCATGTCTGCATTAACCACAATACTTGTGGTCACAATGCAAACAAAAAACATATTTGATAATAAATGCATTGTCTTTGAAACTGATTGGTCCACACCAGAGAAAGCTTTCTTTTGAGCCGAATCTCAAAACGGTGTTAGACCAGAGGTACTGGAAAAGGAGGTCCCATGATGTAGCTGCTCACCCCGAGCTCTCATTACTCTGATAGTGCATTGTCTTTGTGCTGTACGCCTTTTGGCGTATATTATTAGAGTATGTTTTTTTGCTTGCATTCTGACCACAAGTATTGTGGTTAATGCAGACATGATTCCTTGTAAAAGGTTTCAGTTTGGTATTATAACATTTTAACACCTGTTTGTTGAATCTTGACTTAAAGCTTTTGTGACTGCATGAATGAATATTCTTTGGGTCTTTCGGTGAAGTCACGTAGATAGAAAAATACCTGTTTGTTTCCAGAAAAAAGGGGAAAACCTATTCTCATATTTTGGTACTGGCAAAGGAGGTCCCATGATGTTTTGTTTTACTTAATTGTGAAATGTATTTTAAACAGCGAATATGTTACACTCTTAGATATAGGGGCTGTGTAGACTGAGAGTGGTTAGGACATAGTTCAATTGCTGGTGATTTCTCCAGGGAATTGTCAAGGCTGTATATGAAAAAATTCAAGATCACATGGTTGTACATTTCTCCAGCATGCACAAATGGATATATACAACTTAAACTTACAATGCATTCATAATCCACTGCGGGATGAAGGCCTACCCACGCCATATTTCAGTTCAAGTTTATTTTGTTGAACAAGTATAGAATTTAAGAGACCAGGATAGTCTAATGTGCAAGAGTGACCTCAGTCACCAAAATAACAATAGCAAAACAAATCAAATAAAGCACAGAAATTAAGCAAATAGAAATCAGGCAAAACATTTTTATTTAATGAGATATTGCATATATTTTACAACCATTAATACATACTCTTTGGTTCTTTCGGTAAAGTCACGTAATTAGAAGTAAAATAAAATCAAGATTAAACATGAATACATGTTAATTCATTCATTCCTGGCAGCATAAGTTGGTCACCGGGGGTCGGAAGGGGTGGTGGAGGCTGGGAGTTAAGGAGGACTCATTCAGATACCGCTTACCATTCGTCCGGAATTTAAATCATACCACCAGGTTGAAAGTTGAGTGCGCGAACCACTGCGCCACCGCTCTACCACTCCGCCCATCTGGATATATATTCTGCAGAATATCCGCTTCATTGTTCATTTGGTTATTGTGTTTTTTTTACTTAATTGATTAGTCACCAGACATGTGTTTTGGACGCACCCCCCCCACCGCCCTCCCAAAAAAACCCGAACAGATCCTATAGTTGTGTAATACTTAGTGCATGCACCTACAGTCCTACCTAGGCTGTGTTCCCAGTTGTTTGACCTGCGTTTTGAGCCTCCTTAAAATACTTTTAATGGACTTTCAGACACCAATACCCGCCACTCGCCACTAAATGATAGTGATGTCACCGCGGCGCCTGTGCCAGGCCAGGTGCACTTGGGGGCCATGTGAATTGACGAAGGCTCGCTACTTTCAGACACCAGTAAAGCACTATAACGATATGCCTGAAAATTACTTTAAAGTATTTTTACCCCCTCACAAATGAAGCTTCAAACTTGAGATGGACAGCTCAGAACCATAGACTGTGTGCATATTTCCAAGGTTAGAGCTACACCACAATATTATATTTTTGTTTGCATCATTAAACAATTTGTCAAATAATTGTTCAAGATGAACTGAAATAGATTTTAAAGCCACTTCGTTACAAGCAACATACAATAATCAATTGGGTATGGAATTAAGGGTGGGATTATTTCTCATATCAAATGCAATAAGTGCCCTATTATTTATTATTTAAATTATACAGGAAACAAAACTTTCTTCAAATGCTACTTTTAGAACTCACCCTCTAATTATTGTTATGTATGGTTGCCCAGGAAGGCCTCAGTGAGTCTCAAGACTCCTTTTCAAGGAGGGTCAAGTTTTCACAGAAGGGGATAATGTTGCTGTGTGCAATCCCAATTGAGTAATTTTCAGATCATGTTTCAGCTTTGTGATGTATTGGCCAATACCAATTAACATTGTATGCCTTTTTTTTGCTAAGGGACGAAACCGGAGAACCGAGAGAAACCCCACTGCTAGACCAGGTGGAGAACATACCAACTTCACAAAATAAAGATGTCCGAGTCGGGACTTGAACCCAGGCCCTTCTTGCTGTGACGCATAGGTGTTTCCACTGCGCCACCATAATGGAGAATATACCATCTTACACGAACTGATACAATACTCTAAAGAAAAGTAGGCGTGGACAGTCCATGTCACTTGAAAGGATGATTGCAGCCAAGGGAGCCAAGGGAGCGCTGAAAAATCAGCTCATGTGCAGCAGCTCGATCAGACGTTTTCAAACTGTGGTGCGCTTCCCTTTCTGCGGGCACGAACGCCTTGCATGGGGGGGGGGGCACATGCTATGCCATGGATACCTTGCAGGAGAAATTTCAAACACGCTCTTTCACAACATGAAACGAATGCCTTACTAATACCGCCGCGTTGACTAGATGTGTGGATATCCGATCTCTCTTGTATTACGGCCTTAGTAACCTGGTGACCTGGGGGCAGCAGTGGGGGGGGGGGGGGGAGCTGAGATGGGGTGGGGATCAGCGGTCTTGGAAACCACTGAGGTGACTGTTCCATCACGAGATTGTGAGCGATGGCGGTGGTGTGGAAGAGGCCATCATCCAGCAGTGGATATACTATGTCTGATGACGAGTACAGTCACATTGCTGCTATTGTAGTATGCGAGTCTGTACAGGCATCGGGGCCCCCTGAGACTGGCCGAGATCCGAGGCAAATGTTGATGGTGACCGTGCCAAATTACAACGCGCTTGGGTTAGACACCCGACACCAATGGGGTTGGTTCTTTCACAGACACCATGGTTATGGCTGCAAGCTATTTATTCCCAGCGTTGTCAGATGAATGTGACAAAACCTCTAGAATCTGGTCTGAGAGGAATAGATACGATTTGTTGATTTGGCACAGGTATATTCTGAGCATTAAAACAGACATTTAAGACGGTGAACTTAACAAAAGCCACCTTTAATCAGGTGTCAGAACTATTGCACCTGCATGAATATCTATTATTTATGGGATTGCTAAAGTTTTCCTTACGTATACCGTATACTGTATGTATATTAAAAAAAGCTCTACCTTTTAAAATGTCTGTCAGCGAAACAAATTTGTGAACGTGATTATATCTTCACGATTCTTTGGGTTATTTACACCTTTTGTTCCATTTTCAATATTTCTCATCCAAATGGTATACATAGCGGGCTATATGCACCGACTGAAAATGGAATAATGAAATCGTCTCGTGATATCGGTAAATTGTTCCACCACAGTGATGAGGGGCCATCCGTTTAGTCGGTACGCAAAACATGTCAAAACTTGACCCCTGCTCCCCCCATCACTGTACGCACGCGGACTTTTTACACCCCCCACCCCCACATGCGTACGTGCGATTGACGCACGCCCCCCCCCCCCCCCCGAATCCTATAGAACAGCCGATATTTAATCCATGCAGAAAAAATCAAGGAATAATAATATTAACGTGTCTAAGCAAACAGATAGTCCACCGCCGGACGGACTAACTAATTTGAAGGCCAATGTAGACAAATTATTATCGAGGCTTCACCCCCCCCCCACCCCGTTTCCTATGCGTACGAACATTGTCAGTAGACCCCTCCCCCATACGCAAGCGTACGCATTTGGGTTCACCCCCCTCCATGCGTACGTACTAATTTGATGGGTTATGTCTAAAGGTTTAACACCTCCTACCTGGCACCTGGCTAAAGAAGCAATGTGTCATACCTAGAGGTAAAACCTCTCATCTGTTACTTGTCGATTTGCTGAGAGCAATGCGCACCTCATGCCTCGTGGTAAACCCCTATACCTGGCACATGATTAACCATGTGCGTCGGCCAATGTGCGTCTCGTAGCTGGCGGCCAAACCTTATACCTGGCTAGCCACGTGCTTTGAGCATTATACAGAACGTTCTATATGCAGAGGTACAACCTCCACACTCGCTTGGCACGTGTTAACTCCGTGCTCAGCACAATTGTGCCGCTACACGCTTCACACCTGGCACCTGGCTTACCACGTGCTCAGGCAAGTGCGCGTGCGTCACTGTTAGGGGAGCGGTGGCGGAGCGGTTAGCGCGCTCACGGCCAACACCGGTATCTGAACCGGTTCTGGGCCTCCCCTAGGTCGACTCAGCCTCAAATTTGTAACAAAGGCCGCCGGGCGTGTTTGCTACGTCAGGCACCTCCTCGTGTGCCGTGCTGGCCTTCACAGCACGTGCCCCAACAGTCTGTTCAGGCGATAAGGTGTGGAGAGGGGGGTGTGGAGAGGGGGGTGTGGAGAGGGGGGTGTGGAGAGGGGGGGAGGAGAGGGGGGGGAGAGGGGGGGGGCGTGGAGAGGGGGTGTGTGGAGAGGGGGTGTGTGGAGAGGGGGGGGTGTGGAGAGGGGGGGGGAAGGGGGGGTGTGGAGAGGGGGGGGGGGAAGAGGGGGTGTGGAGAGGGGGGGGGGGAAGAGGGGGTGTGGAGGGGGGTGTGTGGAGAGGGGGGGTGTGGAGAGGGGGGGGGGTGTGGAGAGGGGGGGTGTGGAGGGGGTGTGGAGAGGGGGGGGTGTGGAGGGGGGTGTGGAGAGGGGGGGGTGGAGAGGGGGGGGTGTGCGGAGGGGGGGGGGTGCGGAGAGGGGGGGGGCGCGGAGAGGGGGGGTGCGGAGAGGGGGGGTGTGGAGAGGGGGGGGTGTGGAGAGGGGGGGGGTGTGGAGAGGGGGGGGGCGTGGAGAGGGGGGGTGTGGAGAGGGGGGGTGGAGAGGGGGGTTGTGGAGAGGGGGTGTGCGGAGGGGGGGGGATGCGGAGAGGAGGGGGGGTGCGGAGAGGGGGGGTGTGGAGAGGGGGGGGCGTGGAGAGGGGTGGGGGTGTGGAGAGGCGGGGTGTGGAGAGGGGGGGGTGTGGAGAGGGGGGGGCGTGGAGAGGGGGGTGTGTGGAGAGGGGGGGTGGAGAGGGGGGGGTGGAAAGGGGGGGGGGTGGAGAGGGGGGTGTGTGGAGAGGGGGGGGGGTGGAGAGGGGGGTGTGTGGAGAGGGGTGTGTGTGGAGAGGGGGGGGGTGGAGAGGGGGGTTGTGGAGAGGGGGGTGTGGGGAGAGGGGGGGCGTGGAGAGGGGGGGGTGGAGAGGGGGGGGGTGCGGAGAGGTGGGTGCGGAGAGGGGTGTGTGGAGAGGGGGGGAGACCTCTTTTAATTTGAGGTTCAAAAATCCTCGAATCTGGCACCTTGCTAAGCCGTGTTGTGCTCGGGGCAGGGACTGGGCGAGGTGGGTGGAGGGAGGTGGGTGGAGGGAGGAGGGGGCTGTGGGGGGGGAGGCCGTAGGGGGGGGGGAGGTTGCGCGGTGACGTCACCCGGAAGCGGCGAGAGCCACCGGGCGCTGTTGACAGCTGCACGAGAACGTAGGGGACTGGGCCCCTTCAATAAAAGGTGAGGAGCGCAAACCTCACCAATCTTCACTCCCCCCTCCTCCTACCCGCCCGTTTAAAATAATTAATTTCACTTATACAGCAATAAGTACAACATAAGCACGCGCCGCCGCGCAAACTAACGCAAGTCTTGGTTGTATTCCAGTCATTGTAATGGTCGTGGTTTTTTGCTGGTTGGTTGAGAATGATGTTTACCTGTTCCAAGTGCCGAGGCGTCGCTTGCCACGATCACGTCTCGGAGTCCACTGCTGGATGAAGGGCCTCGCGCCAAGCCGCCTTCGTCGCTCGTCATTTCGAAGCATGCGGATAGATTGTTGAGGTTAATATTGCTGCTGTGGATTTCCACATGATAAGCCACTTCGTTGAGCTATCATTTGTGGCCAGGTCGCTTCTGAAAAATAAGCTAATGGCTCAGCAGACCTTGCTTGGTGAGAAAAAATTGTTTTGTTTTATTTGTATATATATATTTTTAATGATTATTGTACCATTCCTATGCCTTCCATCTCTTGGGCTGCCACTCCGTCATTAGTCAGTGGCAGTGAGATGTCAATTTCCTTGCTTGGTATGCAGGAGGTCGTGGGTTCGACACCTACCTGGACGCCTGCTGTGTATTTGGAGTTTTCGTGTTCTCCCCGTGGTCACGTGACTTTTTATTCGGGTCCTCCGATTTTTGGCTGCCGTAATTTATAATGACATTTTTTGGGGTTAGATCGCGTAAGTATAAATGTGTCGTTGACCCGCCACCACTTGACAGGCAATTAGCAAGGTTTATGATGTAAGCAAAACGTGCCGATTAATTACTACTAATGTCCACCAGTGTGTTGGAATGTAAGTCCTCAACATTTAAAATTTGAGTACGACATTTCGCTGGTGATTACATCCAGCATCATCGGGCAATTTTGCCAGAATTGGCTGCGATAAACTTTCACACGATAGGTCACTTCGTTGAGCTATCATTTTTGGCCATGTAGCTTCTGGAAAAGAGCGGTATAGCTCAGTGGGCCTTGCCTGGTAAAATATATATTTTTGATAGTTTTAAATTAGACAATAGGCCACTGTCCCTTCTAGCCATGACGTGTTCTGCCCAAGTCCCATTTCCTAACAAATTGAATGGTACAATAAACCTTCACATTTTGTTGAGAACACGTGTTGTTCTCAGTTTGTCTCTCGGTGTAATTACAAGCATCCATCGTTCCACGCTTTGTGAACTTTACAGTTTCCGTTTCCTTTTTTGTTTTGTTCATGAACTTTTACTTATTAGCCAGATACGGGTTATCAAATTGAAGTGCAAAAGTAAAAATGTCGCTGTTTGCATCTACACTGTTTTACCAGATAGTAGCCCATCAAGAATAATCACGTAGTGGAAGTCAAGGAATGGGTGAGTCAGCTCCTGTGCAGGTGCTAGGTGAATTGTTGACATCGCAGATCCCTGAGAGATGGCGGCTTGGAGAGGCCTTCATCAGGAAGTGGATTCATTAGCCTTGGATGGTGTTTATCAGGCTCTTGCCAGAGAATTATGCTTAGTCAAAACTAATTTTGCTAATTTTCAATGTTCCATCTCCACAGCGGCTGTAATCTCGCGCACGTTCCCTACTTTGTTCCTGCCGTTTCATCACTGTATCCCTTAATTTCCTTAACAGTCAATGTAATGTCTCTAATTTGTGTTTGTACCACACTGTTGTTGATGGTGGGGCGGTTCATCACTGTCACACCTACAAACATCATTTGCTTTTGGTGGGCCCTCTGATAGCCATCTACCTGCCACCAAGTGTAAACTTCACCTACGACCCTTGCCCCTTGCGTGGCTGACCACTGCTTGTGTGTTCTTGCACTGACTTCCTGAGCTACACAGAGAACTTGCAAATGTATGAGAACGATGGTTTATTGGCTTGCTACTGGCTGGCAGAAGGTGTAACAGGGTGAGCTACAAACCATGTGCTTTTTTTTTGCTGATGGTGTGCCTTTGGCTTTTATGTCTGTGTGTGTGCTCATTCGTACACTTGGACTACAGCACTTTTGCACACAGCGTCCACGAAAGACGTGATCATGACGCTAATGAAGGGCTCCTTTACATATGCCACTGGGGAGGAATACCAAGGAGAATGGAAGGAAGGTAAGGCAGCATCTACCGTTAGGTCCATGGAGAGAGCACTTTTAACCAATACCCTTTAATCAGAAGGAAATACTGTACTTTTTTTTGCTAAAAACCAAAAAAAAATTCCACTGTACAAGGCTCGATTTTCATCAAAGTGGAAAGCTGATGGAGGACACGGGGTTGGAGGTCAAAAGGGCACCTCCGGCTTATAATGCATGCTTACAAATGCTGCACTCGATTACAATTTATATGATGCACTGGTCGGTGACGGGGCCTCACAACGGCCGAGGAAAGCCTGCAGCAGTGCTGTGTGTTGTTAATGTCTCTGCATACAGGGCGAAGGCACGGGCTCGGACAGCTGAGATTCACGGATGGCACACACTATCTGGGCCAGTTTGAGAATGGGCTGTTTAGTGGCTGTGGCGTTCTCGCCTTTCCCGACGGCTCCAGGTAATGCCATCACGAAGTGACCTGATCACCTGTCAAGGGTTTGTTTCCCCCTTTCATGATCCCATCTGGGCCAATTAAACCCAAATAAACCTAATAGCGTAAAAACGAAGTTTGCAGTACAGTAGTTTTCCTTTATACATCTAAATATATTGTGGCCACTTAAGGCAGTAGTGACACGTCGGCATGACCAATTTGGCCCCAATTTGTCATATACGTCAGAGTTGATTCTCATCACACAGATGGAGCTTATAAAGTATTGTACATTTTTTTAAATGAGTGATTGAGATGATATTAAAATTAATATATACTTTGGCATCCTACCCATCACAAGTGAGTATACTGGTAATTTTGTGATTTTTTTCTCCACATACGCTTTTCACGGTTGTGATAGCCATATGTATTACAGGCATAGCTTTTCTAATCTATGCTGTTAAATTCAAAATAATTGTGAAAAGTAATTTTTTTTTAAGAATTCTGCAATGCACTTCTCATCTGTAAATGAAATTGGCATGATATTACATGCTAGATTATACATTAATACCATTAATAAAGTGTAACACTGATTTGTCACTCAAAAGTAGGCAACACATTCTTAATTTTGTATGTGATGCAGAGGCTTGTTCTTGGAATGATGGAAGTGAAAAGCCAAAATGTATCTGAAAGAGAATCGGCACTAACAAGCCTGAAAAAATGATGAAAACTATATTTGAGAACTTGTCAAATTATTGAGGATAATAAAGCAAATGTAGCCAAGAAGTTTTATATTTCATGTGCTGCATTTCTGTTTTGATTATTTTGTCAATGACATAACTTTTACGGAAAAGGAACAAAATGCATTGGTCACAGTCTAAAGGTTAGAGTAACAGAATACTCATCACACATCATATTAAATATCATTGCTAAAAGTAGCTTAGGTCATCTAGCACAAGCCAGAAAAAACTGCCAGCCTGATGTATCACCCCATTATTTTATTCGTCATCGGATTTTTCAAAGGGACATGGCATGGATTGGTGTGGATGGTTGATGAGCAAACACTATTTGGGTTGCATTTAATGTGTGTGAAAAGAAGGTCCTTAGCAGGCTGCAAATCTTTTCTGTTGTAACCTCCGTGCCTTCATTTCCAACTGTTGCCACACCATGGGAGCCAACAGATTTGCAGATATTGCAACACAAAGCCTAATTTGTTTTGCTTAATTGCAACGAAAAGAAAAATGAATGCTTCTGTTGTGTCCTCATATGATTTTTTGTAACAATGTGGCACTTGATGGTATTAATTAACCTAAAAGTACACAATAACAGAATGTACAAACGTTATCATTGTTTTCAAATATGTATCTTTTGGGTTCATCGATGCATTTTGTGGAGCATTCTGTGATTTTAGTTTTAGAACAATCCACATATTAAGTAGAATTACGTTTTTCTTAACCGCACATGTTGGAAGCTTTTCATGGCAGAAAAACTTTAGTTAAAATTAAAACTGAGCAATGTTGTCAGCATTGATTATAATTAAGGCCGTCACTGTAGTTTGTTTTGAAATACATCGGTTTTGAGAACTCTTCCGATATGAATAACAATGTAGACGTTTGACCTTAAATTCATGAGCAAAGAATAACTTTTGAATCCCGAATATGTGCAAATGTTGCTGCTGGCAATTAAGATGGCAAAGGACATCAAATTGCAGCTAAATTAGAATTTAAATAAAATGTTATCCTTGCTGCAATTGTTTGACCAAAAGGCAAGGAGGTGTAATGTTTCTATTTTGCATGTAATCACGTTTGACAGGTTCTCGCGCTTGAAGGTTGTAACGAGTTCTGACGTTTGAAACATGCGAGCGGACAGCAGTTAATATCACCGCGCTGCCAGTGGGAGTGGGCGGAATTTAGCTGTGATGGCCGCTCCACGCCGATTGTTTTGCTGGCCTCGCCTAATAAATGTCAGAATTAGCATCGCCAGGCCCTCCGCTAGCCCCTGTCAGTGCCGATGAGTGTGGATTTGCGAGTGACGGACTCGATTTGAAACGGATGAACATCATGATGCTGTGGAAAATTTGGATTGCGCATTCATTTGCAAACCTGAAAAACAAGCCCTCTGAATATATATATTTTTTAAAGAAAATGGAGCCGAACAAACTTGGTGAAAAAATAATACGTTCACCGAATACAATTTTGGACGTCATTGAGACAGCAATATAAATACAATATAATATCACCGGATCTGCCCCATTCAAAATTTGTTTACAGCAAGGCTGTACATTTCCAGTGTTTCAACTTTCACTGTACACAAAATTGAAAAATAAGCCGTGAGATATTAGATTTCAAAAATGACATCTTTTGACCTTCAAATACAAATTGTATCCTATGCAGCCATGTATTCTTTCCACTGCCAGATTATTCACTAATGGAAGACCATTGTATGGTACCCACTGCAAGAGTTAAACACATTATTATCCAAAGCAAATGACAGCAGTAAAATTAAAAAAAAAATCCTACTGTAGGCTAAAACATCTCTCAGCTAACCCCCAAATGCCAGTGAAGTAAGGAATATTGTTACGAGTGCATAGGTGCTGTAATGTGAAGTGAATATTTCAAAGCAAAATGTGGGTTGTCTAATGTAAAAATATAGTAGGTCTGGGTCATACCATGCAGCTCGCGAACCTGCTATTGATTTAGGAGCAATAAGAGCAGTCGTCACTATGGTAACGCCTAGGCCTGTAACAATATAGGATAATACACGCGGAGGGTAATTGCATTAGTCTCCATGGTAACAGCGGGATTATGTGACCCTTGAGGACAGTGATTGTGTGCGATAGGTTTGGATGGCGAATAAGACGCAGGGCTAATTACACTGTGTGTGCACAAGGGCTGCACATTTGTGTGTGAAACTGCAAATGTACATATCGGTCCGTCCCTCCTTTTATTCAGATGTGTATACAGCACACGTTTTACTGTTGCGGCGAGCAGGCGCACACATGCGCGAAACCCGTCGTTGATAAGCAGCGTTGTGCATAATTCGTTTTTGTTTTTGTGAGCTCGTGTTATCAGTTTGCTTTAACAAATGTCTACTGTATGCGACTAATATTACTCGTGTGGATCCTCTGCCGAGTGCGTCTATGATGTCCATCTCTGTGTTTTGCATGAAGTCTGTACCTGCGCCAGTCCACAAGCATCTTATTGCGTGGTGCATTTTTTTTACGTTATGCAAAGTGCGCTTTGTTCAAAAATGAAGCCAAAATGAATAGGCCTACTGTTAAAATGTAGCATCTTCCAAGGCCAATGGAAACATGCGTTGGTTTTATATGTGGACCAATAGAACACAATAAAAGCACATTCTTTTGCTTTATTACTGGCCATAAGCTATCCTATTTCAGGAACCCCAAGACTTACGAATGCCATTTTACAGATATACCAAATTATTGCCCCTTAAAACCGAACCTAAATACAGAATTTAACGTGTTGTTTCGATGCTCTGTGTCATAGTGGCTGTGTGGCTCAGAGGTAGTTTCTCTCCCCCTGAGTTTCCATGATTTTAAGATTTTATCCCCATCTCGACATTTGCTATTGTCCAGGGCACGTCACATCCAAGAAAGTATGACATCCTTCCCAGGGGATGCTAAGCTTGATATCCTGTCCGCTTTTGGATTTGTAACATCCCATAACAATTTTAGTAAAAAAAAAAGCCATTTTATAGCAGCGTCATCTGCAAATTGACTACGGACACCAAGGAATAGTTTATATCCCTCTTGTGTATAATACTGTTAAGAAATTACATGAATTTGTTATCTACAGTTGGGCCCAGTAAACACTGGGCAACGCACAGAATACAGAAGGTGGTCCTGTGGCCGCAGGTGCACTTCTCATAGTTCTTGTTTGAAAAACTTGTCTCCAAACTTGCTTCCAAGTTTTTCAAACAAAATTTACTCAGTGACATTAATGGATACACAAATACACCCGTCCATATTGATTGTTGTACTTCAACAATCACGCATTGCTTTTTTGTTGACCCATCCAATTTGTCTTGGTAATCTCATCTGTTTACAGATTTGAAGGCGAGTTTTCTCAAGGAAAGTTTCATGGCGTTGGTGTGTTCTCAAGATCCGATGGGATGATGTTTGAAGGAGAGTTTAAGAACGGCCACGTGGAGGGATATGGTAAGGGGTGGCCCTTCGTGGATTTCCACCACTCGTAGAAGCTTACTGCTGAGTTTTACTTCATCTCCTCTTGGATTTCCAAGAATGTTGTGTCTGGTGTGTGCAAAGCTCATGGAAAAAACCCCAACAATTACATGCGCTCGTGCACTTGCAAGCACATATTACAACTTAACAAAGTTCAAGTTACACACACATCAAAATGGGTTTTTTTTCCAATAAGTTTTTACAAGGAGTGAAATTTTATAAAGTCAATATGTTGCTCACTTGAGTTCACACACTAGGCCCTCTGGTGGAACATGAGATTTGAGATGTTTCAGTCTGATGTGACCGAACGCGGAGCGTCTGATCCCTGTCAGTGCCCATCATGCTGTAACATTTCCCAGGGCGCTAAACAAAAAAAAAAATCTCCTCGCCAAGACGAACCACGCCAAATGACCCTGTGACGTATTGCAGGTGACAGGCAGATATGCCACCCGAAAAAGGACTCTGAAATTGGGTGCGACAGAGCAAGCAAGCAGTCTGGCTCTCCACACTGCGCGCACACCCCTACATCTCTCGACTATGCTAATAAGGGCCTCAGGACTCACTTTAAAGTCTTGAAAAAGAGCATTTGATTGGGAAAAAACAACAGGCAAAATAAATCAACTGTTCATGTGTGTCATCTTTAGCATAAATGTTCCGGATGTATAGCTAGCAATGCAGTGCGTAAAAAAATGAAAGCATCATAAGCATTCTGTAACACAAACATGGCCCATTAAACATTTAAGTCTATAGAAATGGGGTTCTCTGCAGGGAATCTTGAGTGATGTCCAGCTTTTTCCCCTCTTTTCTGCTTAAGTATTGCATTTTCGATGGAGTCTAAACAAATTGCTGTGTTGTTGTGAATGGTGGAAATTGCAATACTTATTTTAAAAAGCAGTTTGACCACTTAATAATGTCTCTTTTTCGAACAGGTTTGCTGACCTTCCCAGACGGTTCCAATGGCTTGCCGCGGAACGAAGGTATTTTTGAGAACAATAAGTTGTCCAAGCGTGAGAAGTGTGGGGCCATTGTCCAGAGAGCTCAGGCTGCAGCAAAGACAGCCCGTGGCCTTTCTGTGTGAATACGCTAAATTCCCATGTGATCAGGTTTTTCGCCCAAAACTAGGACATTTGGCGTTCTTTAGAAGTGGACGCAGATGTGAGAAGAATGTTAGATTACGTCTATAATCTCAGAGCGATTGATTTTCTTTGCAATGTGGAGAAAAATATATTATCATTTCATAAAATGTACCATGTTGTGGCTCATAGTTTTATTTTAATTATTTTTATTTAAATCTATTCACTGTTCAATGAAATGCTCTGGATCACACACCTGTCAATGGCATTTTGAAAAACATAGCCTGACCTATTTTTATTCAAATTGCGGTATGATTAAAATAAATTCCACATAAAAATCTGAATTTAATATGCCGCAGATGTATTATATACACTTTCGAAGAAGAAAAAAATCCCCAATACATTTCAATAACTGAAGTATAATTATAAAGCTCTGAAACATGAAGATAAAACCAAGCACAGTACATCTGTGTTGTTACAATAAAAAGTATTGGCTAAACTGTAAAAAAATATATCATTTTTTGTTTTAATTTCCTCTCTAGATCAAGTATGGCTTAGAAAATTAGTTACAGATGGAAGTGTGATATTTTTATATTGTCCTTTGTTGGATAGTGGATAAGGGGTGGGCATTTGTCATGATGATAACCGCTCAAGTGATTTATATAAAAATATCAGTCTATGCATGGGTATTGTGTATATAAATCTGCAAGGGCACAGATGTATTTAAACATTTTACCGTGATCCAACGTAAGATGTGTAAAATGTCCTATTCTTGAAGGCATAACATTTCCTGTTCTTCACAAAGGCTAAAAATCAAATGGACTGTGCTTTTTTGAATGTGCCTTTGCAGATTTTCAGTTGACCCTTACCAGCACGTTACTTTTCTGTCCGGTTGGTATGCATGCTGAAAGGACTCCTTATGTTTACCTTTGTGCTGCATTCGCCCATTTTTTTCTTCTGGCAATAAGACGCCCTCTTGTGTATTTATTACAGATTTGCATTTTTTATACTTAGAAAAAGGTACCGGTTTTGGCTGTGAAAATGATTGCACTCGCTTTGTAGAACATTGGTTTTTCTGATAAACATTTGCCATGCTTCTGCTGGAAAATTGTTGTCGAATTAAACCAATTAGTACGAATTCCAAACAATATGCACTCGCACCTGCATGCAAAGCACCAAACGAAGCCTGTCTGCTATGGAAAACAGCTCATTAAGTAGTCATGTGTGTTGAGTAAGAGTTTTATCACTGTATATGTATCGGTCCTCGACTTTTTCATTTACCTTATTCACGTTTTATTTTCAGTGTAACTTACATTATTGTGTCATTTATAAATGTGTTTGCAATAAACGGTTTGGATTCATACATTGAAATTCATGAACAATTACATCCTTCTTGGAGTTTCTTACAGGGATATGTACATGTAAAGAGGCCCCCTTTTTCACTCCACCGCTGGATGAGGGTATCTTGGGAACCCGGGGCTATTTGACCATACTTCACGTTGGTCGGTTGGGGGCTGCTAGCTCAAATGTCATGCAGGGATATACACAGACGCAATCCCAGATGAAGGCTTTAGCGAGACCCCCACACAGCATCTAAACCCAGTCTGATCACTTGATTAAAGATTGATTGAGCGAATTGTGTGCACACCATGTCACGGCCAATTTATAGACTAAATCATGCGTTAACGGCGTGTCTGAGAGCATTGTGGATGCGTTCTGGTGTTAAGTCAACTAATTCACTTATTTAACACACATAGGATACACCGTATCTCTTCCGTCGCTTATTTTTTTGTAATTACATTAGTCTTTTCTCCAACCTGTCATAATATACTTTTAGAAAAGGCGGATTGTTTTACTGTAGCAATCTCTGCCAGTCAGTTGTATTTCCCGTGTACGTGTGTACCGTTAGCACTCTCCTTGGACGAGTCTTTCACGCTTTTTTGTTTGAATATGTGCACAGAATAGCACGTTTTACTCTTCGGCAAAATATCACGTGCAGATATTCAGCGGCTCTTACACTTTCAAGCCGAATACAGAGGTAATGTTTTAATCGATGATTTTAATAAACTGGCACGTCTCTCCCCATCTGTTTTCCGTCGCCCTTTGTCTCTCCGTCTATTATTTCGCCCTCGACATCCGATTCCACCTGTGTCTCTTTGTTTCTCCTTCTATGTCCCCCCTCTGTTACCACCTGTCTTTCCCACTGCCTCTTGCTTCCTCTCTGTGCCCCCCCCTCCCCCATCTACTTTTCTGTCTTTCCTGTATCTCAATCTATGTTTGCGTCTGCATAATCCGTCTGTCAGCGTACCCACTGCCTCGTCTCTAACTACCGTTTGTGCTCGAGGTGGCGGTTGTTGTGGAAAGCTCCTGTCGACTTCTCATTTCCTCCCGTCCCCACCACCTTTGGCGCAGTGCTCAAAATCCAGTTATGGATTCAACTGAATACGAATACACACAAAGTGCTTCTCGCCACAAATCAGCCACGAATGAACCACAATTCCGTGCTGGTCTCGTCAAGGAGCATAAACCATCAGGCGAATTCCGGTCATCCTCGCAGCAGTGGCTTTTGGATAGCCATCGAACAAAGGCGGTGGTCACTGCATCGCGCACTTTCAGATGAACTTCTGCCGACGTTTGAAACGCTCTTCTTTCCGATACTCGGAAGCCACTGGAGCTGTGCACTTTAAAATATAGATTGAAAAATAATTTCTTAGGAACCGCTTTTTGTTCAGTTTGTCCTTCCCGCGCACCTCCGATTAGCACGGTTGGCTACATACGGTGCGAAAGAAGTTCAACAATTACATGCAGCAGTTAGGAGAAAACCCATTCAATCGGAAGGCAGAGCGAATATTCAATGCACAAATACCAAATTTGAGTCGCTTTAGGCGCGTAAGGGGATCCGTTTTAACGCGTGTATGCCTGGGGCTACGCTGACACATATAGTGGAGACTGCAAAAATAATTGGCTTACGACTGACTCAAAGGACCCTAAGCGCACAGAGAAATCCCACCTGGATGGGTATAACACGTCAGCTTAATGCATTTTTTTCTCACATTGAATTTAACTGAATCGCCCATGTTGATTTTTTTAGATAGATATATATGTGTGGCGACCGTTTTGAGAACAATTCAATTCACAGCGATTAGAGGTGTTTTTTGGATTCCACACGGCGCTCTCGTGACGAAATTAATGTACAAAATCACGGCGCATAAATGTGACCACTAGACGGAGCCCTCGCACCGCGCCACGTTGAGCACGCGGTCCCCCCCCCCCCGGTACACACACCACTTCATCGGCACGCAGTTGTCGAAGACGATTACATCTCGCACGAGGGCCACATGGGGTTGCAATTAACGGGTTAAGCCCAACAAACACAAAGCGAGTCGCCGCTGCACTTGAATCGCACGAAGGTGAATCGTTTTTTTTGGGGTACAATTTTCAACACCGAAGAGCCCGGCTTCGGTTGCAGGCAATAATGAGTGGGGTTGTTTCTCATTAAGGCCACAGTCGAACACGTGCCGATAAATGCTGGAGGTCACATCCCACTTACCCTTGTGCGTAGCAATTTTGAACTGTCGCGCAGATATATGTCACCAAAACGCACATGTATATATGTCCCATGGTATTTTGATTTAAATTACCTTGCAGCAGGTCCTTCCCATAAAATTAGATGTATGTCAAGAACACCCAAAGTCCATGCTGGCACGTGCCCGCGTTTGTGAATCCGAGGCTCTCGATGCAGGCGTTGGGTGTAGCGGGAGCGATCGAGTGTGCAGGCGGTGCAACTGCACCGTAGGGGCCCACATACGCTCGGGGCGTTACGAAGAGGGGGCTGGAAATTGTTCTGGGGAGAACCCCGTTTAATTCCCTGCACCAGGTCCATGCCAACCACGGTCTCTCATCATCTCTCCACCTCTATGTCCATAGTCCATGTGGGTCCAGGCCAGAGATTTTACTTGTAGGTGCAATATGAGGTTGGCAATAACTTTATTGGTTTACAATTTCATTAGGTGGCCGACAGCAATGAATTGAGGGATACACATCGGAAATCTGTAGGTTAGAAAATAATCCACTCGTGTTAGCCGCATAAATACACCAGTGCAACTCAAAGTTTGCGACCTTAAGTGGTATCAATTTTAGCTTTGATCCATGGACTACCCACTATCTATCTCCACTCTCTCCCCAATGCCACCATAACTTTCATCCACGGCCAACGTCAAACCCAGCCGTAACAACAGCGCGGTGAGATGGATACGGGAAGACAATGAGAGAGGGAACAGGAATAATTCCAACAATCAACCCCCGACTAACGGCGCTTATCTTTCTTTCGAGACCGATCAGGGAAAATGCCATACACGCGCGCAACGAGAAATTGTTGCTCTCTCAGGCTCGTGTGTGTGTGTGCGCGCGCGCGCGCAAGTAAGTCGCCTGCCGCGTGAAGTTGTACTCAACATTGTGGAGACGCGGCTTGCTTAATTACATAATCCGATCAAGTGAGATAATGAGACAGCATCATCTCGTCGCAGAGACAGCGTCGCCACACGCGCAGTCCCCACCCACCCCACCCCCTCTTTTAACCAGTTAAATCATGATACCAATAGTAATGCTCAGCCGTTTGTTAATCCACTGCTGGATGTTGTATGTTTGTGCGCTGAACTTCTTTTGCACCGTACGTAGCCAACGGTGCTAGTCGGAGGTGCGTGGGAAGGACAAGAAACGAAACGAAAAGCAGTGATAACGAAATTAGTTTTAAATCTCGATTTAAAATTACATAGCTCCAGTGGCTTCCTAACATCGGAAGAGCGTTCCAGACGGCCACGGAAGCGCATCTGAAAGCGTGCGATGCGGTGACCGTCTTTGTTCGATGGCTAGCCAAAAGCCGCTGCTGGGAGAATAACGTGAGTTGGCGTGATGATGTGTGCTCATTGACGAGATCAGCACGATGGTGTTGTGGTTCATTTGTGGCACGCAGATTGTGTGTAACGAGGGCGACCTTATAATGGTTGTGGTTGATTCTTCATCACGACGTAGCTCGGAGCGAGTTGATGAGTCCAGGATCAAGTCAAATGTGTTTCCAGTATCTGTAGTGGACTGCTTGTTTACCAAGAAAAGCCTCACCGAGCCTTAACTATTTTTTTCAGGAGGGTCCTGCCAAGTTTTAGCAGTAGGGGGCGATGTTGCTGTTGCGTGTAATCCCAATTGAGTGATGTTCAGCATTTGAATGTTTGGCCAATACCAGTTCCATTTATATTATCTATAGGAGGAAACGAGAGAACCCGGAGGAAATCCATGCTCACCAGGGGGAGAGAACTCCACACAGAAAGGCGGCCGAGTCGGGAATCGAAGGCAGTATATTCTCACTGTGAGGCACGAATGTTCCCACTGCACCACACTGCCGCCAAAAATCACTCGCCAGTGATGTTAGCCGTGGCCGGAAAACGAACCCAGGTGTTCAGGTTCGTACAGTACTTCAAAGTGGGCGAACCATTGGTCGCACTGATAATTTCTCCCGAAGCGTGTTGAGAGATCTTATTCCTTCATGTTTTCGTATTTTACTTATTGTTTTGTTTTCTATGCGTCCGAGAGGGCATCCGTTGGGGAGATGGAGCGATGAGGTCAAGTCATGTGTAGGATTATTAGATCATAGGATCGCTAGGGATGGTGGCATCTTGCTGATGCCTTTATCCAGCAGTGGATTGTTCATGGCTGTTGATATCCTGTGCCTGTATGTCGTTGTTATGGAGCATTGCATTGTTATTTTTTGGCTATTCTCGTTTCTAAATCTGGATTTCCATTTAAAAAACACGACCTTTAGACTCAGCGGGCTCTTTTGGTTACAAATAAGGGATTGAATGATTAAAAAAAGTCAATTGCGGTAAAGACTCTTTCTCAGGGAGACCTGTAACAAAATTCCTCATTCCATCAACACCAAAGCCTCCCCAGACAATATAGAGACCTTGGGCTCATAATGTTGAAATTCCAAGCAGTAATTGTCAATGTGTCAAAAGATGTGTTGCTCTTCAGGGACACTTGGAGTACATGTAGCACAAATCTAATGCCGAATTTTAATTCAAAAACGACTTTGCAGTTCAGTGCAGTGCAATATTTGAAGTGGTTAAGAGCCAGAGATGATTAATGTTTTCAATGAATGTCTATGCCTCTATTTCCCCAATCCAACTTTCGCAAAGAAAACATTTCCCCTCAACATAATGTATTTGGTTACTCCATTCAATCTTAGCGTAGCTTGTACCATTATTGGAAACTGCTTTTACTATTTCTAAATACATTTATTTTGGATTTTATTTACCAACACTTAGATGACTGTATATTTTTTACGGACTAATATGTATACAAATTCTAGACATGATGCCATCTCAGACAAGCTGGTGGCAGGTTGTTAGAACAAACAAAAGGAAATGTACACGACACATTGAATGAACGACTTAATAAAGAAGTCAGCAAGTTGGACTCAAGATAAATACTGGATAGTATTCCCAAAGCAAACGTCGTGTACAGCTGTTTTGTTCAGCAAGTGAAGATGTATGCATGTTGAACTTCTTTCGCGCCGTACGTAGCTGACCGTGCTAATCGGAGGTGCGGAAAAATATATACGTTGGAGGGATACAATTAAACAAAACACATTGGAGCATGCATACCTAGGGATATTGAAAGGTAATACCTAGGGTTATTGAAGGTAGACTGGGATCAACATGATGAAATAAAGTGGACAAGAGTACATTGGAAGAGTACTTTTGGAAAATGTAAATGCAACATACCAATGTGTCTACTGCAGAACGTTTTAAATCGGTGTTCTTTACCTGTTACGACATGGATCAGAAACACGGACATAGACAAAAGAAAATAGAACGCAGTATTTAAATTGAACAAAGAAGCAGGGGGAGATGCATGCTTAGAATTTCACTGAGAGAGAAAAAAACCCTGGTGGATCGGGTAACAATTTAAATAAATCGTGTTGACTGATGAAAAGTAGCGGAGTTTTTGGGAAGGGCACTTTGCTAAGAGGGATGATGGCCAGCGGTCGAGATTAACAAAGGAGTGGCAGCCAAAGAAGGTAACAACACCAGAGAGGTCACACTCATTACACACAAAGTACTTGCCACAAATGAATCACAATACCTTGCTGATCTCAAGGAACATAAACCATCACGTGATCTCCAGTCATCCTCATCAGCGGTTTTTGCATAGCCATCGAACAAAGACGGCCACTGCATCGCGCGCGTTCAGATGCGCTTCTGCGGCCGTCTGGAATGTTCTTCCTTTCGATATTAGGAAGCCGCTGGAAATATACACTTTTAAATCTCGATTGAAAACTAATTTCTTTCGAACTGCTTTTTTATGTTTCGATTCCATCATTGGAACCTCATTTGCCAGTAGCAAAATATGATAATTGGTTTTTTACCCTTTTATCTGGCAACAATACTGACACCTTTTTTTTACAAGGAGTCATTCATTTCATTCCGACTGCAAGTATTGTGGTCAATGCAAACATGACTCCTTGTAAAAAAAGGTGTCAGTTTTGTTGCCAGATAAAAGGGAAAAAAAACAATTATCATGTTTCGTTGTTGTCTTTCCCCCCGCACCTCCGATTATCACGATTGGCTACGTCGTGCGAAAGAAGTTCAACATACACACAGCGAGCATCTGCCGCAGAGACGGGAGCGGCGAAGTCAGCTCGAATTATTGCATCACGGTACAATGAGAGATGGTGACAAGCTTGGGGGGAGTTCTTCATGGAGGGGTGGATGGATCGTGGCTAGTGATTGATGATTATGTCATGCTAGCGAGGGGTTGCAGTTCCATAAGGCGAGCGGAGATAGCCATATTTACCAATGCCTTAAAAAACAATTTTATTGTGTACATTTTTATTAAAGAAGACTTGAAACAACCGCTGGGTACATTGAATACAATTTTACATCGCAAGCGACAGACACAAATTTGTGATCACTCCAGATGCGCTCAAATTAAACCAACCGACGTTCGCCTTCCAGATTGTTACAACTAATCCCCCAAGAAAACAAGCATTTGTTGCTATACAGTATTGTTAATATTACATTTTATATAGTTTGTTCTTTTTTTAATATAGCATTGTAATTATGTAGAAAAAAAGAGAAAAATAACGCATAACAACCGCTATCATACAACTCCACGTCGGTATACATTACACACTACATCATGTGTTACTTTCAGTGAGATCTAAACGGCGCAATTTCTGGTTTGTAAACCGCAGCAACTTATTGAGGCCAGGTTTTTCGAATGTGTGTGTGTTCGTATTTATTTATTATTTTCGCCCCCCCTCCTCTCCCCATCGCTCTGCTACCCACCCAGCCTATAACAGCTCTAAATGACTTCCACTGATCTGGCTTGAAAGCACAGCACGGGCAAAGTTGTTAACACAGCGGGCAGACACGTGCATCGAGCCACCGTCAGAGCCACTCAAAACCAGTGGAAGCCACGCGGGCGGGCACATTTATCAATCGGCAAAATGTACGGTCACATGTGGCCCACGTGGCGTGTAGGCGGCAGGGGTGTCCCGTGGGACCCACGTAGTCTTAGGTGGCAGGGGAATGCATTTTGCCGAGAGTCGATTTTTAGGTTAAACATTTTTTTTACTCCTCTCATGCATCGTGTTCACTGTGGTGGACCGACTGCTGCAAATTATATGACAGGTATGAAATTATATTGATTTTTTTTCTCAAACAAATTCTGTGGGTGTTTCTTCTGACTCCAAATGTCGCATTAACATCACAGATAATTGGATTTTTTTCTCTGCCACAAATTATGTATGTGAAAGTGTTAAATTCGCGACGTAGCAGCGTATCAGCCAACAGAGGCATGAATTGTACACACAATGTATTTACACTGTATGTACAGGGACATGGAATAATGTTGTTAACATATGCATTTTATTCTATGTCTGTTGATGTGTATGTTGTTTAGCGTTGCACGCTCGTATGCAATGGCTGAGGTCCACAATTGTTGGGTCCAATACGGGTCTCTACAAATTCTAAAACCACCGTTTTAGTAAGATGCCTTGCCATATTTTGAATCTTAAGTTAGTCGGCCAAATCCCTCTCTTCATGAACAGGCCAAAACGCATTGCTTTGGCAATTTGCCTCATTGGTAATTGAGGCTTAGGTACTTGTTTTAGAAAATCTGGCAAAATGTACATTTGTCAACATGGGAATCTGGATCCCAATGTAGATGTATTTGTCGTTATTGTTTATAATAAGAATGTAACCTAATCGCGCCAACTGGAGTTGCTGGAAATGTTGTTGCATATGGTGCCTCTGCACGTCACTCCCACACGTGGTACGTGCACCTTCATCAGTGGCAGCAGAACAAAGTGCACATATCCACACTCGGCCAGCTTTCTTGGGTCGTCTCAATTCCCACGATGACATTTTATACCACCGTTCTTCCTTCTACTGGAACAAAAGAAAAACGTGGCCATCGATGTATGCATGTATATACTGTATGGGACAGAGAGCACATTCCTCCCTCTGGTTTATTTGCACCCTGATAATTCGCCCAGCGTGGAAGAGTTAGGTCTAAATACCGTCTGGAGGAGCTATATGGCAGAGGTGTGGACTCGAGTCATGTGACTTGGACTCGAGTCAGACTCGAGTCATGAATTTGATGACTTGCGACTCGACTTGGACTTGCATAACAATGACTTTGTCCCACCTATGAGATGTGGACTCGAGTCATGTGACTTGGACTCGAGTCAGACTCGAGTCATGAATTTGATGACTTGCGACTCGACTTGGACTTGCATAACAATGACTTTGTCCCACCTCTGCTATATGGAGTTACGGCTAGTTGAGGACCTTCCCGCCTCATCAGCAGCGGCATGAGCAAGCAACTGTAAGGGTGCACCTTTACCTTTTGAATTCCCCTACCCGGACAATATGCCAAAGGCATTGGAACATTTCCTATAGCAGTCGTTACTCTGGACGGCTACAACACTGGGTGCTTCTTGTGTCTCTCCTCTCAAAGCACAAGGTGCTGGGAAGCTTAATTGGGGGTTTTCTCCTAACTTCATCGCTGAAGGTCCTATGACATTAATTCATTCATTAAATAACGTATATCTATTTTGACCATGGTTCGTTAAGCTGCACTTCCAGAGTACCCTTATAATTTTCGTGAATATTCCCATGGGTTGACGTGGGTAAAGTGGACTTGGCCACAGTAAAATCAAGTGCTGAATGGGGTTGTTATTTGCGATCCTTTACCCTGATAAATCACAAACCCTGCTAATTTCAGAGGCGTTCGTTGGCCCCCAATTCTCAGAAGCGTTCTGCGCTCTTGTATAGAATCAACCACTTGCGTTCACTTAAACAGCTCGATCTTTACGTCGGGGTTGAAAGAAATGAAAATTCTGTGCTTGGTTTAATAAATGTTCGGATCTTCTTTCATTATTTCGGGTTTGTTTTGGTCCAAATTGTCCACCTCGTGATGCCTCGCGCCCGGTCACGTTAAAATTTAAAAAAGGAAAACTAAGTCTGTTGGGCTAATTAGACAAAAAAAAGACATTTAATAATACGTAAATTGTTTAAGTTGTTAGTACTATTATACCTTTATCGATAGCCTTATCCTGTTACAATTCTGCTATACAAAAATACAGAAACAAATTATAAATAATATATTAAACGTTTCAAGCCTTTTCTTTTTTTCTCTCTCTGCCAGACAGAAGCCGTTAATGGTGTTAGCTCAAGCGGTATATCCAAATGCGATACATTTGCAAACGACTGCATTAGTGCGTGTCTTCTAGAGTTTTTTGTTATCACTATTAATCAAATAAACAACAACGAATGCATTTGATTTGAGCAAAAGTACACGCTGGCGACAGGAACCAAATGAAGTTTGGCGAGAGTCGTTAAATCTGCAAGATTATTGGCAAAAGGGCGGCGGGTTGGGGTTTCTTGTTGGGTATCCGACGCACCTGTTGATTAAAAGTACGCATCTGTTTTTTTTTTCTCAAACCAAATCCAAACAAATACTGGAGAGTCAATACCGCACTGCACACACACCAAAAAAAAAAACCTATTTCAGTAAAAAAAAGTTACAGAAACATTTGATTTACACAGGTTATAACGGTATTTCACTATTTCGGGTCAAATCTACAGACAGCAGTTACGTGTCGTTCAGACGGTCTGTTTAAACGCTCCGATGTTTGCACTCACAATTTAAGTCATTACAAAATCCCCCACAAACCACCTGGTGGAAAGTCGTAAAACTCAAGACGAAACAGGCGAAAGCGAGAGGTTACCGAGGCCATTTCTTCTGAAGTCACCTCAAACTTCTTCACTCGTAATGCCTCCCTTCCCCCCCCTGCCCCTCTTCAAGCTGAACTCTAACATCCGGAGTTGACGACTCGTTGCAGGAACGAAGAGTCTTGAAGTCTTCTACGGATAGCGGTGCAGACAAACAGTAAAGGAGTGGGAAAAAAAAAAAACTCCATTGTCTAATGTATCATTATCATTATGATTCCTCTGTTATAACATCAGTTTTTTTAAGAAGTCTGTGAGGCGGCTTTTCCTCATTGGCTTTTCTCTTCGTAAATCCGTGGAGCGGTCAGATAGGCCACGGGGGTGGAGGTGGCGGTGATGTCTCGCGCATGGGACGTTGTCCTGCCCGTCGGTAGCCGCGCGCAGGCGCTGAAGTGGGTGGTGGGGTCGGGAGGGAAGAAGGGGAAGCTTCGGGCGGACGGGGATTTGATGCGGAGAGGCGAGCGGATCCTCAATTTCGGCAGAGCCTCAAACTGCTTCCGCGAAGCGACGTGGCGGCGACTTCAAGGCAAGACTGTGTGCGCCCCCCCCCATGTCGTGATTGGAAGGTTCTCTCCCCCCCCCCACCTATTGAACCACGTTGAAGCTAAAAAAAACAACCGTTCGGCTAAGAGAAATGTGATTCTGATTGAGCTGTGGAATAATAAAAAAATATCACCGAGGAATAAATGTACAGGACGCATATACGGTACGTGAACGTGCACCCCGTGTTTCATAACGACTGTAGTTCTACCGTGAACACCTTTTTAAATGTGTTCCTCCTCATCTTAAAGTCGTACGAAAGTGTGCTTGTTAGAAACTGGGCCTTCTGCACCCTCCTTTAAAGGTTCTCCCATTCACACACGAACCGACATGCGGCGTGCACTCCAACTGCGCTACAGATCCACCTGCTGCCGCTTACATCCCTGTGTTCTTTTTTGTACGGAGCCCTGCAAGTTCTACGCAGGCACTGCTGGAGAGTCACGACCGCCCCCCCGCGCTGGCATTCATCACGAAACAACTCCGCATGTTGTTCTGTGCAATAAGTTCTAGTACTCGTTTGTCCTTGCATTGTTGCTGGGCGTCGCTTTGAAGGCGCCTAGACTCACCTCTCGAAGGCGAATGGAATAAGAGAATTAACAGGTCGGTCGGTCGGTCGGTGCGGTGGTGGGGTATAAATGTGCAATCGCTCGCTTACGCACGATTGTGGGGTGGGTGGGTGGGGGGGGGTGGAGGAACTGCGCGGAGCCATCAGCCCCAACTTATTTATGGGTGGCAGCGCCCACAGCCGCACTTAACCACCTTCTCCACCTCCTCGAAGAAGGAGGAGCCGTCGGTGCACTCGAAGGCGTAGCGGCGGCGCTTCGTGCGCAGCGCCGCGCAGCACTGACCGCCGCCGCCGCCACCGCCCCCGCCTCCGCCCGTGCCCTCGCAGCTGCCCTTGCAGTCGACGCGCGACACCTCCTGCACGCTCTGGCACGCGGCGTAGCCGCGCTGCTTCTGCAGCCTGCCCAGCACGCGCTCGCCGCGGCACGACACTTCTGTGGGAAACGGTGGCGGGCGGGGGGGGGGAAGGTGGTCCAGACCACGTAAGGGGGAGGCGGGGGGGGGATGGTGCGGGGGTAGGTAAAACAAACAGGAGCGTTAAAACAAATGAGGGGCATGCGATTTTGCTTTCCGCAGTTTTTTGCCGCCGACTATAAATTGTCATTAGCCTAACGACAGCGGGCAACGGTTAAATTGTCGACCGCACATTAATTTAAAGCGGCGGGGCGAGCGCGCGCACTCACGCACGCGGTGGCAGAGCCGTGAAATGTATTTTTGAAGATTATAATGAGGGCTGGTGGGTGAAGGTCTTGGCGACCTTTCCAACTGCATCTGAATCTCGCGCGAAGCGCAGACCCTGTGCGACGAAGGTGGGAGGGCGACGGACGAAGCTTACGCGATGAGCGACACGGTGTGGAAAACCATGCCGTGACCGATGTGCCGGGTTTCCCCAGCGACTGAGGAATCACACCTGGAGGAGCGGCAGTGCCCTAACAACCCAAGGGACTGGGCTACCACGGGAATAGTGGATGTATGGATTCCTGGCTGTGTCAGGGTAGGGAGGGTTTTGTATTATTGCTGCAACCAGAGCAGCATGTTTCTGTACAAATGTCATCGCTATCGTCATCAATGGTGGATGACGGCTTCTCCAAGCAGTAGCCATCTCTGATTTCGTCACTCCATCTCTGCAGTGGACGTCATCTTCGGTCTATACCTTTCCTTTAGGAAGCCACTGGAGCTATGCACTTTAAAATCCAAATTGAAAACTCACTTCTTTAGAACTGATTTTTGTGTTTAGTTTGTTGTCTTTACCCCACACCTTCGATGAGCACGGTTGACAACGTATGGTACGAAAGAATTCCCACATACATACGTAGTCTATTTAACACTTAGGCTTTCGCGACCAATATCATCCATAAGAGTTTGTTTTTTGGGGTTAGATCACGTAAATATATACTAGTACAGTACACCGGTGTGGTGTACTAGTGACGAATTGGCACATTCTGTTGACGTAACAACCCTTACTAGTTGGCTGTCGGGTGGTGGCGGGTTTTAACGACACATTTATATATTTACGCGATCTAACCCAAACAACCTATTATGGATACATAGTCTATGTTGGGAGCATGTTGGTGACCACTGTACGAATAACCGTTCTTCTCTAGGCATATCGGTCGTATTTGTCGCTCGTTCATTGTCAGCAATCATCTGCTGAACCCAATTGTAAATATTATTCCCAAGCCTGAAAAATAGCGTCGCCCGCCTCCCCCGCCGACGCTCGCCCCGCAAAGAGGTCTCCTCGACGGCGCTCGCACGACGCTCCTCACCCCTGTCACAGTTGTCCCCGGTGTAGCCGGGGCTGCACTCGCAGAACGGCTTGCCGGCGCCCGAGATGCGACACGTGCCGTGCTTGCAGCGTACGCCGCGGCACGGGTTGAAGAGCTCGCGCTGCTCCTCGTCGCACAGCGTGCCCACGAAGCCGTCGGCGCAGCGGCAGCTGTAGGAGAACGCGTCGAGCGCGACGCACGCACCGTGCACGCACCTGGGGTGGGGGGGAGGGGGAGGCGGGGATAACCGTGAAGATGATGACAACATGATGTCCTGCACCTCTGATTAGCACGGTTGGCTACATACGGTGCGAAAGAACTTCTAAATATGTATATACAACAAGAATAATAATCGTGGTCCTGATTGCTATGATGAACGTTTACAGCCGAAATGATGTTAGTGAAGTACATGCACAGCCCTTTTGTCGATCCACTGCTGGATGAAACCCTCCCTGTGCTGTGTGGGTCGTGGTGATAATTAATCAGTGGTGAGTCGTATCTGAACGAGTCCTGGCCAGTGTGGTGAAGCAAGATCAAAGACAAATATCCGCCGTATAGCCTTAACAGACTGTTGGAGCAAGTATTGTTAGCGAGCGCCTATGAAGGCCAACAAGTCCCGCGACAGGATGGGTGGTCAGAACCACACCTGGCCGCGATTGTCTCTCCAGTACTCATTTAAGGCTGAGCCGACGTAGGCAAGGCCCAGGACTGGTTCATGCGCGGGAATCAAACTCGGGTCGCCGGCGATCCGTGGCGCGGCTCATTGCGCACTGCCGTCGCCTCTGAAGTACGGTCAAAACAACCTCCCACGATAGACGCGACGCCCACCCGGGACGCAAACGGCAAAAGTGCGGCGGTAGTGGCAGTGGCGGCGGCGCGCGTCTCCGTACTTGTTGGCCTGGCAGGGGTCGCCGGAGCGCTGGTCGCACTGGGCGCCCGTCCACCCGGCCTCGCACTCGCACGTGTGCCCCGAGGGGCCGGCGGCGCGGCAGGCACCGTGGGCGCACGCGCCCTGCTGGCGGCACGGGGCGCAGCCGGGCAGGATGCCGGCGGGCGGGCGGCCTGGCGCGCGCAGGTCCTGCAGCTCGTCGTTGATGTAGAGGTCGCGGATGCAGCCGTGGAAGCCCATGCCGTTGCGGTCGTGCATCTGCTTGAGCGCCGCGCTGTTCACGTCCGTGGGCATGCCTGCTCGGAGGGGGGGGGGGGGGAAGAGGGAGCCGCCGTGTGGTAATCACGCTGGAGGCGTGGGTCCTCGTCGTGGCAATACCGGGGAGCCAGAAGCGCCTGTCGTATTTGCGAGTGGATGTTTACCATGTTTTGTTATTAGAAGTTAATATTCCCTTCTCGAGATGCTTTAATTGTGCCGAAACAAGGATTTTGTATTAATTATATATATATACAAACTTCCGTACCAGCATGTCATCAGATGTCCGGCCGGGTGGCTCAGTACAGTGAGCTGCTCGCAATCGCAAGGTCGTGAGATCAAATCCTTCGGAGTCAATAAAATCAGTATCGCTTCGTGGGCAAGTCAATGCTGGTTGTCCTACAGATAAATGTGCTCTCACCGTAGGAATGTAGAATTCGCTCCTATTTAGAAAAAAACATTTACATTATTTTGGCCTTTCCCCCAGTATTATCCCAATTGTGCTAGCATATCATAAAACAAGGTATACATTTGGAGCTCTCGGAGAGTACTTTCCTCATGTTATAGAAGGGAATATCACAACAACTTCTGATATCCCTTCAAGTGATCATTGATCTACACACTAAGGGCAGTACTTTCCCACCCGCTCTACCATCGTGAGTAAAGTTCATCACCTGACATTCTATCCGATATTTTAAATGTCGCGGACATGGGGATTTTTCTAACATTAAGTGCAGAACCAAGCTTAATTCAGTTTAACACAAAGGCTTTCGCGAACAATATTATCCATAATAAATGTCGTTTTTTGGGGGGTTCGATCGCGTAAATATTTACGTGATCTATTTACGCGATCTAACCCGAACCCGCCCCACCATTTCTTATGCAAATTAATTCGACAAATAATGTATTTTAAATACATTTTGTATAGTGGGCTTACTCACCACCGATGTACAGGGGCGACTCCAGGGTGAGGGAGGCTGGCTTGCCCAGTTTGATCATGGTTTTGGGGGAGCCTCCATCGATGGACAGGTTCACCATCTGTTCCAGCGTGACGATCTCCACGGTGTGGAACTCCCCGTCGTTTATCGTCTCCAGGCTGGTGCACACGGCAACAGCTTGAATCAAACATCTGCTTTCCACGTGATCGTACTTATGTATGTTGAACTTCTTTTGCACAGTACGTAGACAACCATGCTTAAGCGGAGGAGCACAGCATCATCATCATCACGAGTCATGATCAATCCACTGCTGGATCAATGCCGCCCCAAGTTAGCACCATCTCTCACGGACGTGTGATGTAACATACTGTATCTACGCCCGGCACTTGCAAAGAGCTGAAATCATCGTTCCATTTCCATGGTGCCTGTAATCTCTGGTGCTTTCCCTGTTTGGCTGGTTTATATAACACACATTAAAGGTAGCTTATGCCAGGCAAGTATCGTTTCACCTGCCAGCAACTTTAATTCACCAATTACGTATTTATTTCATTCATGCTATATGTAGATGGTCAAAACGATAGAGAGATATGTCGTTCAAAAAAGCCATTTTTCTGTTTGAACGAGACAGAGAGTCAATGGCATATTTTGCTTTCCATTTTCAAGTTAAGAATAGACTTTTAAAGACGCCCGAAGAAAGTGTTTGTCAATATTGAATCAGCATTTGTAAAAATGTATACAATAACCTAGCGAGTGTGGGCTAATTGATACATTGCCAAACACTCAAAAACGGTCACCGCTTCGAGTAAAGCTGCGTTTTTTTAAACTTTTTTTGTGGATGTAAATCCTCAGGCCTTGCATTGTGTACCTGTCTAAGCCTGCACTCTGCGCTTTCACGGTGTCCTGGCCAGGTGCCGTACCGGACGGCTTTCACCAAAACAACGATGAGTGTCCTCCTTTGTGTTTTATTGTTTGGCCACTCCATGCCAAAGCAGCGGCGGCAGCAGCAGCAGCAGCAGCCGCAGCAAGAGATCGCATTACGGGCACTGATTTCATTTGCTAAAAAACAGAGTTCTGGGCTTGCAATCAATCAGTGGCCCGGAATCGCTGGAATTGAACTCTGCATGTACAGAAAATGCAAACCATCCCATTTTGGAAAACATAAATACTTTCGTTTTTTTTTGGTGATTTATGGGGGAAAAAAAATCTGAGCAATCCGAAAAGTACGATATTTTAGGGTAGCTTTTCCTTCTCCTCACTTCCTGTTTCATACATCATCGCGATATTTGAGGGCTACAAAGGCAGGCCTCGTATTCGCTCGTGCTTAAATTCAGCTTTCGTTACAAATTCCAGGTGACTTTTTTTTTCACACGACGAAATAAAGCATCATTATTCCACGCCAGCTTGTGTTTGTCCCGTCGTGAGTAGCAACAGGGTTCTCCAACAGACAAAAGCGCTCAACAGAGTGCATTTTCTCATTCAGGGAGGATTAAAGCTTAAGGCTTGAACGCGAGAGTGCAGCATATGGCTCGCGCCTAATTTATCCTGGCATTGTGTTGCAGAAGTCGTCGTCTCTGTAGTTATCAGTCAGGAGGAAAACCCGTGTGTTTGCGAGATACTCGTCACATTTTTATGCAGAGGATTCTTACATTCTAGTGATTGCATTGCCACCAGGTCCACTTTCACATTTCACGCAGCTAATCGGGAACCGGTCGATATTTCAACAAAAATAACGTGTTGATATCGGTCAATCCGCTGCTGGACGAAGGCTCTCTCTCCGATTCCCTCTCCGCCTCTTGCACCAGCGGTCTTAATCCTAACCCTGCAGTGCCTGCCAGTATCTCAACAGTGGCTGGAGAAAGGCAGGAGTGGGCTTGGTGTGTGTGATACCTGTCTGTCGTGTCGTCTCGCACGGACGTGTATGGCCCGTGTGTGGGTACGTGTGTAGGTGCGCGTGTACGAGTGTGCATGTGCGCTCACAGGTGTGATCCTGTTTGCGAATTTAAAGCCCTTGTCAACGTACTACTAGTTGGGGGCCTCGCCATGCTCCGTCAGTTATAAGGGTTGTCTGACCATACTTCACCACGCCGGTCAGTATGGTTTGGTGAAGTGGGTGGGTGAGTGGGGGTGTCCATGCTGCATGCAGCTGTCACTTGCCACAGATTTCTGTCATAGGTCGGAGTCGAATGGACCAACCACTATGTTTCCACTTCACAGCCATCCCTTCACCTCCAGCCTCCACTTCTACCCTCCACCCCCCATTCATCATCATCATCCATTGTCAATCCTTGTGGTCCAGTGCTGCTGCAATTATCCACCTCGATCCTGCCCGTGGACCGATCTCACCACCGGTCAAACTCTTTGATGTGTTCTCTCCTCCGGCTGTGATGTCACCGCCAAATATATTACAAGTATCATTTTATATAAAATTTACTTTGAATTTCATTTGAAACGGAGAGGTTTGATGAATATTGAAAGCCAATTCAAAGGCTTTGCAGATTGGCCAGGATCAGCTCACTTAAATAGACGTTGGGCAAAAATAATTGTTTTGTCATGCCGTCACATTTCTGTTGCAATATTTAAGTGCAAGAATAACCCAACCAAAGAAGAACCCAGAGGCTTTACAGTCCCACAGAAAATATGGCACAACGCTGAACCGCATCTGCACATCATGTGGCCGTTTGCGCCTAGCTCCTCCATAAATGGGGGCTGATAAAAAAAATCCTAATTGTGTGACTGTGGAAATGCACTTCAAACATCAGAACACATTCTCAATCATAACCCCAAACGATCTTATCCTGGTGATATCTCTGCTATCAACTCCATGCCACATCAAGGAATCAATGGGATCGCCAACTTGCACTTGGAAAATCCTACACAGATGTTTCTGTAAACCATACGAACACGAACGTCCACTGCAAGTGGACCCAACAATGTAAACGCTGTATATACACTGCTGTCGCTGTTGCTATGTCCTTAATTTTCCTGTCTTTTAATTGGAGTTTTGTTTTTTGCATGAGGTAACTACAGTCATCGTCACCCCGTTTAGTGGAACGCAATGCCATCCGCCTCCTTGGACCACTGTGAAATTGCTTTGACACAATGCAGGCTGCTTCTTAGTCTCTCATCTGTTTCTTTGGGGGCAGTTTAGAATGGCAAATGCTAAATGTCAAAACGCAAGCTAATTGTCAAAGGCACCATAAAAAGCACAGCTTGCAGAAGTCATTGTTTTAGGCACATCCTATTTATGTAATGTTTCTATTATGGTATGTGTATTTATATGTAACAATAAAAAAACATCTGCTAATACCAATAAAAAATGATAAATACCATTATTATATGCTTTGGAAAACATCTATTCTCATTTTGTATACAAAAAATATGTTGAAAAAGTTTGACATTTAAAGCGAAGTTTAAGTTTATTTCAAGGAAAACAGAACCCCTTCTTGGCTTTGCTACATTTCCTGCTATTAGCGTTGTCATTTTTTTAAAAAAAAACAGCAGCATCGCCTGAATACAGTAATGGCCAACGTTGAGACGCAGTGGCAAATAGCGGCGCGGATTAGCCGGCACTGGCATTAATGGCAAACGAGCGAGTGGAATTTTTTGTTTTATAATTTACATCGCTTCAGCAGAAGCTCATTACTCAAAAAACAGAAAGGAATGTAAGAGGCAGACTTCCCCTTTGTTTTAAGGACAGCATGGATGGTGCTGGGGACTGAAAACAAAAAAAAAGCCTCTCACTTTTACTCGGAAGACAATTTCCAAGTTCTCGGAGAAGCAGCGTAGGCTGGGAATCAGGGGAGTTCTTTAATGGGTAAAAAGCACAGTCTCAAAAAAATGAAAGGGACGAGGCCTGCCATAGCACTTTCTCCAGCCTCGCGCTTGCAGCAGAGTAACATTTTTCAGATCAAGTTTAAGGAAGATCTGGTGACCTCACTTTGCAGGTGATTTCACCCGCGCCACAAATCCGATAGCAGCTCCCATGCACCCGCCGCATTTTGATTATGTTCCTAAATCCACCATCGTCACTCTCTCCTAAAGCCACCTGTGAAATGTAAAAACCATTTCCTCAGACAGAATCTTGGCTTTGCCCCTCTTCAGCACTGTAGCTATCGAGCATGCAGGCAATTACACACTCGAGAGCCAAGATACTGCACGTGGGCACACAGGTCAGAGGTGCCCACATCACCAGCCCATGAAGTGGGACTCAGGTCCTGGGCTAAAGGTGAGCACTGGCGGTTGGCTGGGGGGCCCTGGCTCTAGGCGTAGACAACGTAGACATTCGCCTGGGTTTTGTGGCAGATTGTTGGGTACCCAGGAGGTGTGGCAATGCAAAATTCTGATAGGGCCCCACAGCAATTGCCCCACGTGCTTCTTTCGCACCGTACGTATTCAATCGTACTGCCACTGTCAGGGCTCATGCATTGCTGGCAAAACCAGTAGACCGGGTTGCCACCTATGTGGTTCAAAAACCCGGGACTTATCATGGCAAGAAGGGTATCTCACAATACCGGAACAGGGGAGAACCACATGCACCTGCGTTGTCTTTAGTGGTGTTTGATTACACAACTCGCAAACACGAGGCCATTTATGTCCGATTTTTCAGGACATCTAATTAAAATAGATAACGATCCTGGGAAAAACCAGGACAGGTGGCAACCCTAATTTGACCTTTCACTGCAAAGGATGTTAATTCGCATTTGGAAACAACTGCTTGATTGACTGTCAAAAAGAAGGAATTGTGTTTAATTAAAAGCAGCGGCCGCTTCTAGCACCTGTAGATGGTGGGGTTGGGGTAGCTGCCCGTGTCGTAGCTGAGGCGCACGCGGCCGCGGTAGATCTCCACGGCGATGCGCTCGCTCACGCCATTGTACAGAAGCATCCCATTATCCTCGTCCGTCGCCACCTGCATTCTCAGATCGGACGCGAGGAGCCTCGTCGTCAGGAGAGGGCACTCTTGATGTAAGGCGCTGGAGGCAACACGGACCATGCTTGTAGGTATGTATGTTGAACTTCTTTCGCGCTGTACGTAGCCAACCGTGCTAATTATAATTATCGAAGGTGCGGGTCACAATAACTCCTCAGTCTGCTTCTTCCCTTGCGCTTCTCCACCTTGGAATTCCCTCCCATTGTCCAAGTTCTTACACTAACCTTGCTAAATTCCAGACATTAGTAATTTCCATCTGTTACACCTGTTTTGCTGCTGGCCACTTGACATTTCGGGACTTTGGGTCTGTCCTCAACAACTGTGATGTACAATATAGATGAAAATGGTTTAATAACAAAATAATAAGACTATTAATATTTACTCTTACAGCTGTGATGGTCTCCTCTGATTCATCGGCATTGTTTGACTATACCTAACCACGCAGCACAGTTATAAAAAAATAAGCATAACTGAACCTTATGGACGGACCTCGGGGTCCTATAAGCCCCCGGCTCTCGCATGAACTGCGTTGCGACGTTATTTTATGTCTGTTGAAGGCGAACGATACGGCAATCTATTCCTCTGGACGAGCTCTACACGATGCGCTAATCAAAGTTTTGTTTCTTCTGCGCATTCGTCCTCGCTGCTGCGCTTGGACGACACGACAACAGATTGATCCGCGCCAGGTGGGTCACGGCGTTTATGTGCGCGGTGGGACGGAGTCGCCAAAAATAAATTAATTATTTACGATTTTGACTTCCGTTTATTCGGGACCCCGGGGTCCCGCCATAAGGTTCAATTGTTCAAACGGAAGAAAACAAATGATGGTGATTACCAATTTTGTTCTATTCATATCAAAGTTAAGCCACTGCACTGGTTTATAAGTTGAGCTTCATTTCTCACTCAGTACTTTCGGGGTCGCTGGTAGACTGGAGCAGGTACGTGACCAGTAGCCACAGCCATCGGGAGAGGTATACTGGATGTGGTGTATTTACTCTATGTATGGATGTAGGTTGAACCCCTTTCGTACCGTACGTAGCCATCCATAATAATCGGAGGTGGAGGGGAAGGACAACAAACTAAACAACAAACAAGCGGTTCTAAAGAAATTAGTTTTTGATCTGGATTTAAAAGGGCACAGCTCCACTGGCTTCCTAATATCAGAAGGAAGAGCATTCCAGGCAGCCGCGGAAGCGAATCTGAACCGTCTTTGTTCAATGACTAGCCAAAAGCCGCTGCTGTGAGGATGACCGGAGTCTGGCTTAAGGTTTACGCTCTTTGACGATATCAGCAAGGTATTGTGGTTCATTCGTGGCAAGCACTTTGTGTACAACGACTGTGACGGAAATGTTTTCTGGCTCGGTGACCCGGACAGACCCGGCCGAAATTAAGAACTGTCTGTGTGGCTAAACAATGGGGGTGGGGGTTGGAACCTCCCGTCATCTTCGTCTTGCGCGTGTGTGCGCGCGGTGACCTGCAGGGTAATGTTGGCCTTGGGCTGCCCCTTGAGGGGCGGCAGCTGGAGGTACGAGTCGCGCTGCACGAAGTTGACGCTCGTCAGCTTGTCGCAGCGCGGCCCCACAAAGCCCTGCAGGCACTGGCACTCGGGCTCGCCGCCTGCCTCCACGCACTGCCCGCCGTTCTGGCAGTCGTGGTACTGGCACGCGCTCGTCTGCAGGTACACCATGGGAGGTGGAACCTCGCACAGCGGCCCGCTGCCGGGGCGACGGGTGGAGGAGGAAGACGAGGATGGGGAGGGAGGTGGGGGGGGTGGGGTGATACACATGGTAGGGCATGGGCAGGTGTTAGTTGTGCTCAAAGCTACGAAAAGTTCTAATTTGGTCAGGGTAATCCAGGCTTCAGGAAGGTTGTCTCCATTGTCTGGAAGCATTTAGAGAAATCGTGATTTTTGTCCTGGTCCTAATATTTTCTGGTATCGTGCTCGACTCACAATATGGAAGATGGGTGGGGACTACCTGAGTAGCGGGTGGGGGTGGAGAGTGCATTAGGTGGGGCCTATGCCATTTACAAGGCCACTCTCACCGTGTGAATGGGGATAGTGATTGAGTGGGCGTGGCTATGAAAAAGAGGGCGGGCCTGATAGGGGGAGGAGCTCCAGGTTCACCGTGTATGGCGGTTGAACCTACCAGAAACGTTGAGGTATGTAACAATCGATTCATCAATTTATATCGATTCTTTCAACTCACCATACATGCGTATGAGAATGTATTATTGTATTATGTATCCAACGTAAAAAAACTAAATGTTACATCTGTGCCAGTAGGGTAAACAACACTTTCACAAGACAAAAAAACAAATTGCACAATAAGAATCGTTACTCCAATCAGATTGGTGCCCCCCGAATCTTGACAAGTCATCAAATTGTGAATTGTTACATTCCTCGTGGGTAGGGAGAATGGGTGGGGGGCAGTGCGGGTGGAGTGCCAGGAGTGATGAAGGTGAACTTGGTTAGTTTTTGTTAACAACTGGGCCATAACCACGTGGAATGAAACTCCACCGTTTTTCTTTGAAATTGAGAAAATTGGGCAATTAAAAACATTCTCAGAGTTTTTGTGAATCAAAATCTGCCAAAAAGTTTTTTTTTCCCTATCCAAAAAAAACATTCACGGTACTTTAGCAGTGGAGAGTTATGCGATGCTTTGCTGGCCACAGAAGCAGCAGCGCAGGCTGCGGATGAGGACAGTTGCGGCTTTTGTGATGCCGCTGCTTCGGCGGCATTCTCACATTCGTTTAAAGCAGTCCGTGAGCTGTGTGTCACACCCATAGCCATTACAGACGCATGTATAAACCAACACTTCACGCCCACCTCCGAGAGTTTCCACTTAATACGAACTTGTGATCGAGCCTACCTGAAATCGCATCCGATGACTCACAGTTGTTGTAGTGTGTGTGTGTGTGCGGAGGTAGCACTCAATGCGTCTGCAGCTCGTGTTGTGTTTGTGAGAGTGACTCCTACGACAAGATTTGGGCATGGGAGGAATTGGATTAAGGGGCATGCGTCATGAACGGGATTACAGAAAACTACAAAAAAAAATCGACTGAATGCGTTTCAACTGTTTCCTGATTTTGACTCAGAGTTGTTGTATTTGGGATTGAAGCATGCGACTACAGACCGCAGGTTTTTCGTTTTGTCGCTGAAACCGTTTGATGCTATACGGGGGTTCTGACCCCACTGAAAGCCACGACATACCTGCCACGTCGTTCCAGAGTAACATGCCATATTAACTCGGAAAGTCTACACTTGTGTCACCGATGCGTGTGATTATTTCTGTTAACAGGCCCCGGTAAAGAAAATATCAATTACTCAATCAATCATTCGCAGCGGCAGCAGCGGCAGCAGCGGCAGCAGCAACCACAAGGGTCTCATTATTCCCCGACAACACAAAGCCGCGAGAAAAACCCGCTTTAAAACCGGTGAGGGCCTCGCGGTCTACCTAACGACCCGCGACGACGCCGAGAGTGCCTCTCCGTGCCACCGTAAACACCTGAACCCGTCGGGGCACACGCAGACGTAGCCGTCGACCGCGTCCACGCAGCGCGCGCCGTTCTGGCACTTGTGCTCCTGGCAGTCGTCGTAGTCGACGGCGCAGTCCTCGCCCACGAAGCCGGCGGCGCACTCGCACCTGCGGCGACGGAGAGGAGACGCGCGCTCGTTGCACACACGACGCCCTGCGCGGCTGCAGCCGCCCGCCCGCCCTGCCCGTTTTGCCCGTTTTGCCCCCCCGTTGATGGAGAGTTTTGCTTTCGGTTGTTAGTTTGTCGTACGGGACTAGTTTGTTTCCACAATTTTTTTATCCGATCGATTGGGTTATATCAGCGTCGTGTAGCGAGACTCAAGCAACCGTTTCTGATCTCTCGCAAAGCACCGCAATCCTTCGTGGAAGTAGATATTACAGAACTGCTTGAGAAGTCCTCTCAAATTCATCTCAGGTCCACCACGTAGATGGCAGCACTTTTCCCGGTCGGCGTGCACAATGAGACGTGCTCGTTGCACGACGGTAAAACCCAATATTCTAATTCTCAGAGCTGGAATTTGGCCAAATTAATTGCGAAACCAGATTTAATGGGATGGTTTTTTCGTGCAGTCATTGGTGACTGGACTCAGAATATCAATTGACGACACAAAAAACCGGCACAAAACCAAAACGGCTTTGCTTTGTACATGATAAATGGATTAGGTTATGTAAAAAAACTAACAACAGAATGGAGGCCAATAGAGGGCAGGAGAAAGAGGGTGGGGGGACACAGAAAATACAATTTCTTGGACTAATATGATGGTATCTGGAGGAGCACGCTGGATAGAGGTGGAAAGACACTGTGAAGAGTGCAAGACATTTGGAGAAGGTCTCTGCCCAGCAGTGGGATGTGAACGTATGAATAAGAAGAAGAGGAAGTGGCGGGGAGGATGTGTTACGTGTGACGGGTTGCAGGCTTCACTCGATATTCGGAGTGTCGAAAGAAACAAAAAGAAAACCACCAAAATTCTAGATTTGAAGCTTTCGTGACTGCAAGGATTCATATTCTTAGGTTTTTTCGGGAAAGTCACGTAGGTAAAAAATGTAAATAAATAAAAGTAAAATAAAAATAATAAAAATCACGACGTTTCGATTGCTGTATCTCTTACTGTATTTATTACTTGATACAGCAATCGTGCTGTGACGGTTCCACCTGAAGATGGAAGCTTGTGTTGCCTCCGAAACGTCGTGATTTTTATTAAATTTTTATTAATTAAAATGTTTTACCTACGTGACTTTACCGAAAAAACCTAAAAATAAAAAAAACACCAAAAGCCATGAATTGTTGCCACGTGCTGCCCGCAATAAAAAAGAGGTTAATTAACGGTCCTCTCGATATCGGCACACAGGTGCACCGTGTTGTCACATGGGCTGGAGACTCGCGTCCGTCACGGCGCTTGCCGCGTTTGGAAATAAATTGCGCTCAACCGCGAGCAGCGGGGACAGCCTTGGGCGATGCTTTCTAAAAGGTCCCCAAAGACCTGGGCTTGACATATCATTTAGCCACACGTTTATAGGCGCTGCCGGTGCAGTGGAAGGGTGGGGGGGGTGTGGTAGGGGATTTTGAGGCTCATTTCTAACCCAGGGCGCGTTACGAGAATTCGGGAGCATCGGCGCCTCTTAACAAAACATAGCAGCACCACCACCGCTGACAAGATATGTGAACTTTGCATGTCATATTCTTGGTTCTTTCGGTAAAGTCACGTGACTTTACCGAAAGAACCAAGAATATGAATCCATGCAGTCACGAAAACTTTACATCGAAATTTGCATGTCATACTTCACTTCTGTCAGGAATGTGTGACGAGCTGTCACAGCGTTATATATACTGATAAATAATAATTAAAAATACATTGAAATTGTATTCAACTGTAGTTTCCCCAATAGAGTCATATCTCAGAAGCGAAGCATGGTTGAACCTGGATTGCGTTGGGATGGGTGGTGAAAATGTAGTGATCTCTAGTGGCTGAAGGGACTACACGAATGCACTACATACAACATATATAAAACCCCCCATAAATTATGACAGGCCTAAGATTCAATGAATACGAAACGATAAAGCGACGCGTCGTTACACACTGTAGTATTTAGTGTCCTGTGATCTTACTGTGCTCTGCCCTGCTGTAACATAACTCTTGTACTCAACATGCTGGAGTAATTAAGCAGCTTTCAATGACATAGCTTTATCAGTCAGTCCTTTTGTCCACGTACCCCTGGGGTCTGTGGAATTGCATGCAGCCACACTAATGGGCAAACTTTGCGTCAGGCCCTGCGTAAATGCCGTGGTGCATTATAATCACAATATAATTATAATAACCGCAATGACCAACCCCCCCGGCCCTTGCTGCCCCCCACAGTGCAGGGGTGGGGGGGAAAGAAAGAGACGGGGGTGGGGGGGAAGGAAATCTTTTCTGGAAATCAGCCCCAGACATCTCCGTCAGAAATGAAACGCTCCGGTTGTAATAATAAAAGTTTTGGTCACAAAACTGCCGAGTGACCACCGCCTGCTCTCACCTGGGCCCGTCGGAAGTGAGGATGCACTTGGAGTTGTGGCGGCATGGGTTCAGCTCCTCGGAGCACAGGTTTATCTTCTCCTCGCACAATTCCCCTAGAGGGTGGAGAAACACCGTGACGTGACCATCCACCGGAATGCAATGTTCACGCGCAACGACCTCACGTGAGCCAGCGTGCGCGTTACAGGAGCGCTCATCGAGATTTTTTATAATTCGCCCGACCGTCACGACATTGTTGATGCAAGTACGCCATTGCTGCCGCTCATGGGTGGCGGTGTTGCGTATTCGGGCAGTCCCTCGGGCTCATTTCCTCGCTGCGCATTGCCTGTCGACAACATCGCCGCTGCGCCTCGGCCTCGTCCAGTCACACAAACATGCGGCAAGAGGTGCAGCCCTGCAATTGCCTAGTCACATCACTGCTGCCAGAAGGGTCTCCCTCGAGTGAGTATTTGGCCTACGCTTCCATTCTGGCCAGACATCTTGGGAAGAGGTGAGAGTACCCGCACTTTACCCCCACCATCCGCACGTGCGACCTGCCGACCGACCGTGGCGTGTGCACATTCACACCGCTGGGTGGACCGGAGGCAGCGGGTTGGATTTAAGATTCTTGCGCCATCGTTTCATCCGCCGTGCCGGGAGATGGCATCGAGCCGGCGACCTCTGAGTAGCAAGCCCGGGGGCGGCGACCCGTTACACCACTGCGGCGAGCATCACCCAGCAACAACGCGCGGAGATTAACGAGGCTTTGATCGGCAACGCGTGGCAGGGCACCACCACTTCCGAGTGCGTTCGGAGAGAGGAAAGCCAGACGCTGCGCCTGACAAAACCGCTGTGTTCCTTTCTCAATCTCCTTTCCCCCGTCACCTTTACGCGTGCCTGCCGTTCATTATTAAAATTGCCTCGTCATTGAACTTTCCTTCGATCATTGCCGCTTGCGAGGCTGGTCTTACAGCCTGTGTGACGGTTTTATTTTTTCCCTAGAATATCGCACCTCGTGCATTTGTTATGCAACATGGGAGGCATGTGTATTGCTACGCCAGACAAAATGTGTTTGGGAAGGAGTCTGAATTTGCTTCTTAGCTATTTTTTTTGTCCATCTCCTGAGTGCCCCCCCCCCACCGCCCTCACCACCCTTCACTCTCTTCCACCCATGTGTATAATCTCTCCCAGTATCCCTAAATTATTTCCATGCAAGCACTTTACTTTACACTTGCATAGTCCAGTCTGCTGAACTGGTAAAAAAAGAAGAAGAAAAAAAAAACAACAATCAATCCCGCCAACAAATTAAGCCATGGAAAACATGCACCGGCAAAAAAAATTAAACATCACGAAGGCGGACGGCACGTGGGGGGAAACTCAGAGAGCAGCAAAGAGCGGCAAAAAGAGAAGCACGTCACAAACTGACCTTTTTCAACTTCATTGCCCTTTTTAGCAGCTTGCAGCGAGAAACGAACAAAACAAACATTCGGCAAACGTTAAGGAAGGCCAAGTTCTCGCATGTCCAGCACGTCACAGCTATGCCGGCACGATGCGAGGACAGCGCACTGGTGGCGCGCGAGCCAGAGAGTGAGAGAAGCGGCGGCGAGAGATGCTAACGAACAAAAAGCAGCAATCTTCGTGCAGGGCGCACAAGATGTGAAAGGAAAAGCACATAGAACGTGCTTAGAAACCCAGGAATAAACCGGCGCGGGACTACCTCCACGGTCTCACAAGGCCGGCGCGTTCCTGTCCGGAGGCCCCTTCATCACTCGGGGTCTCCAGCGTCCTTCATGAATTTTGGCCGTGGCGTGGCACAGATGTAACGCATTTAAAGAGTTTTATTTTTCTCAGCCTTTTTGAATCGATGCTGCCGCGCACAGCTTTAAGGAGTAAGCTACCAGTTTCCCCTCGCTCTGCAGCGGTGTTGGGGAAGGATTGAAAAATGGTCCTGCGTCCCTTCGGCTGGAGGCTCATGATGAATTGGAGGACAGGATTTCACTCAATGGATGGTTATTGCCACAGGGGAATGCAGGGCATTAGCCGCTGTAAATGAAAATTTACACATTAAGCTTACAGTTTAAAGGCCATGATTGAAAATACAATTGCAACACGAGGTGCACGATGTTTGCACAAATAGAAAATCTATAGACACACAACTGATTGTTTACATGGCCAGATAATTTAACTTTTAACGTTTCACAGTCTACACACAGTATCACGACGTGCAAACACTTTACGGATTTAACTTTTCATTTTAATAAGCTTTTAAAAAATGTTTTGCCTGAATGTTTTTACTGATGTTATCCCATCCTCATCAGTTTATGGGTCATTTTTTTTTTCTCTTCGGCGGTGCAGGATGTTCCTTCCTTTTTGAAGCACGGCACGGCAGACGTAGCGTGACCTGCGTTGAGGAATGGAGGGCCCACTCTGGCGGCCGTGCTGGCCTCACGCCCGGCTGCATCGCACACATCTGTTCACTATTAGCGTGATCGGCACGCGGGGATTGGGAGATTTGTAAGACACGATTCCGTCCCTCGCCTCCTGCCCTGCCCCTCTCCGCTTCCTTCCCTTTTTCTCTGGTTCATCCCAGCCCGTTCCTCCCCGCAAAAAAAGATCTGCACCGATCTTATCTCGAAGTCTGCCCGCGCACAAGGATGACCGGTAACCCAATTCGACTTTTGCGCTACGACAAAGCGGCCGGAGACGAGAACGCCGCTGGGTGCCGTCGAGCCCGTCCGCCGTCATCGTCGTGACGTTGGAGAGATAAATGCCGCTCACGTCTAAGTATGATTATGAATTGTGCCGGCGTGACATCACTGAGAGGTTCGCTTACTTTAAGTGCACATAATTGGCAAGTCAACAAGTATCTGCATGCGATTACACACAGATACCCTCCACCAGAGATTGTCTTACATCGTCGTTAGCACTTGTGGAAATATTTACGCGCGCTCTTAGAACACAGCACTGCAAAACCGAACAGTGGAAGGGGCTTCCACGGGTTGTTTACTTGCGAAGGCCATCACAGTTGCTCGCTAAAGTGGCGCAATGAAATTAATTTGAATGACTCCCCAAACAAATCGCAACCAACTGATACAGTTGAGATGTCCAATCTGCTCAGACTGGCTTTCGCCCAAGGAGGTACGCACATGGCTAAAAAATCCATCCCACCCCCAGTGTAGCCACCACCTTACAAGCAAGGCCACCGCACAGTCGTACGTTTCAAATTAGTCCCAGGTTTCCTTTTCAGCGGGTGATTTATGGTGGAGAACTTAAAAAAAAACACCCGACTGTTTCACTGGCTGCTGCCGCCAAGTTATGTCAGCAGCCTGGTGGCTAAGAAAGTAAAATAAAACGTGAAGAATGCAAACTCTTCAACTAATTTAATTATCTTTTTTCGAGTTTTATTCTTATTCTCCTCAGCATCATGTTATGAGATGAAGTGTCCATTCGGAACTCTGGACAGGGGAAATGTTACCACCTTGCGTGTAAGAGACGAGCCTAATGGAAGGCAACATCACAGAACTGCATCCGAGATCCTTTCAAGCGACCTGCTGTGTACACTAGGAGGCGCTGCACCTTCCCCACTCACTCTGCAGTCGAGATCCGTGTTTCGTGACAGGCAAGCTTGATTATTTTTTGTCATTCTTAAAGCTAGATTTTTGTTGTTTATATATACGATAAAAATCACTGTGCAGTAATTGGTGGCCATGCTGAGACCATCAACTCACTGCAGAATCTGGTTTTGATCAGATGGGCCAGATTAAAACCCAGAATGTTGAAGCTAATTTTCAAGTGATATTTTGTTTCAGAACAATCAGGTGCTCTAACAAGTTTGACGAGGGGGGGGGAGTGTGTTGAACCCATTGCTATGTTTGTTACCCACTGCACGCACACACAGCTCAACTCCTGCTGCACTTACAGCAGGGGTGGTTGAACCTCGGGGGCCCGTGGGCACATGGTTGGTTGGTCTACCATTCTGAATCGTAACAACGGACAGTATTTCAGCACATCACCGAGAAACATCTTAGCTTCATGAATCTGCTACTAGAGGGGAACATTTTGGAACCGGCAACAACGCTGTGTTTCTAATTATGGCCTGCAAAGTCATGTCTGTGACCAACAGGGCCCGTTGCAGTGACAGAAGTGGCTACCTCCACATCTTTATATTCTTGGTTCTTTTGGTAAAGGCACGTAGAAGGGAAACAATAAAATAATAAAAATATAAAACAATAAAATTATCACGACGTTTCGACTGCAACACAAGCAATCATCATCAGGTGTGAAAAACACAGCAAGAAAATTTGAAAAAAGTGGCCACTTTACCGAAAGAACCAATAATATGAATCCCTGCAGTCACGAAAGATTTAAATCAAATTTATACCTCCACATCGTTCTCCCTGTGGTCAAGTGGATTTTTCCTCCGGGTCTTTCCCTCCACATTCACGTGCAATGTGCATCGAGACTATTTGGCTGCCATACATTTTCAAACGCTGATATACGCCACTTTGCCGAGCCATCATTAGTGATAGCCAGGCCACTTCTGAAAAAGGGTGAAACACAGGCTCAGTGGGCCTTACCTGGGAAAATAAAATTGGTTTAAAGTTTTAGTTTAATGTGTGGCACCTGCTAGGCCCTGCTCCTCTTGGGAGGTAGTGGGGGGCAGTAGAGCTGTTGAGTGGGGGGGGGGGAGGGCACCACAGCAGTGATACACAGTACCGCTAAGCAGAGTGAACGTGGGTGGTGGGCCAGTGGACATCTGGTGGTATATCGCCCACCCCCAACAAACCCCTAAGCTCCCGCAAAGGTATTTAAAAGTCCTGTTTGGCCATCAGTAAGGGAACGGTTCGCCACCTCTGACCTAGAGCGCCAAGCCATTAACGTTCACCCAGAGTGGCTCTGGTTGATGGGTGGGCAGTGGTGGGTGATGGGGCGTGGAGCTCACCTGTGTACTCGTGCGGACACAGGCAGGTGTAGTTGTTGATGCCGTCCACGCAGGTGGCGTTGTTCTCACAGTCGTTGTCCTCGCAGTCGTCGATATTCACCTGGCAAACTTTTCCATCGAAGCCCTTGGGGCATTCGCACCTGGGGTCACGCGGGGGGGGGGGGGGGTAAGGGGGAGGCGGCAGCGAGTCTCGAGCAGGGTCACAAATGAACCACGATACCTTGCTGAGCTCGTCGAGGAGCATACACCATCACGTGAACTCCGGTCATCCTCGCAGCAGCGGCTTTTGGTTAGCCATCGAACAAAGACGGTCGCTTCGTCGCGCGCTTTCAGATGCGCTTCTGCGGCTGTATGGGAAGCTCTTCCTTCTGATATTCGGAAGTCAATGGAGCTATACACTTTTAAATCATCTAGACTGAAAGCTCATTTATTTAGAACTGCTTTATGCCTTTAGTTTGTTGTCCTTTCCCCGCACCTCATCATCATGACTGGCTTAAGCATGGTTGGCTACGTACGGTACGAAAGAAGTTCAACATAAATCCAGAGGATTTGCAGTCATCTCTTGATTATCTGGGTTGCTGCATACTCATCAGGGGGCCAGCAACTGGATGCCTACATGATCGCAGATGTGCCGACAATCACACACAGACGAGGGATGACATCTTAGAACCCCAATTCTATGCAGGGAAATCATAATTGCCTTAGAGTCTGATTGAAATATACGTAGCATTATGCCCACTTTTGTTTCATCTATACCATCCGCCGGCCCCCCCATTAGCCCGGATAATTGGCCGCACAAGTGCTGTCTGGTGGATATTAAGAACGACCCAATATTTGGTGCATTCGGGTGGCCTGTGTAGCCTCGTGCTTCCGTTACACAAAGACCCCCCCCCCCCCCCCCCCCGCTGCAGCTGGATGGTTACCGTGCAGGCCTGTTGCAGGCTACATATTCCTCACGTCACGCATCGAATCGGACAACATACGCAACCTTTGGACTCGCCGTGAATTTTAACGCCGCTCCGCGCCGTAAATTAGCGCGAGCACATTTTTAGTCGCCGAAAGCCCTTGATTGCGTTGCATCGCATTCTTTTTTTTAAAATGCACGTCGGATTAAACACGAAGCGTGTTTAAATTTCGATTTAAAGCTTTCGTGACTGCAGGGATTCATCTTCTTGGTTCTTTCGGTAAAGTCACGTAGAAGGGAAGTAATAAAAGAATAAAAATAAAGCACAATAAAATTATTAAAAGAATAAAAATAAAACACAATAAAATTATTTTATTGGGGGCCACTGGCCATCAGCCCCGTGTGCAAGCTGGGTTCAGGCGAGTGCCGTCAAGGGCCCCTTACTGGAATCCGGAGTCGTCACCGTCCTCGCGCACGTGGCACGTGCCCGCGTTCTGGCACGGCGAGCTCACGCAGGCGTTGATCGGCGTTCCGCAGTCCTGACCCTGGCACCGGGAGCACAGCGGCGTGGGGTTAATGCAGTGTGGGGGGGGGGGGGGGGGCGATGGGATGTGGCGGGGAGGGGGGCTGGTGGGGGTTGGGTGGGTGGGGGACATGGCATAGGGCGGGATGGGGAAAATGAATTTAAATTCCCGCGGCAAAATTAGTTCCAGGTGGCGCTCGTCAGAGTTTTAGCGTTTATAAGGGTGGAGTGCCACTGATGTCAGCCGGGCATTCAAACCGCTGTGCTTGGATCGTGACACCACTGCCCCCGCTCCTATTGTATTGTGTTTCAAGATAAACATCTCTCAGTGTTCATCAAAGTGAGGTGGACATAGACCGTAGGGAACTGGAGAAGAGCGTGATGATTACAATGCAGGTGAGAGGGGGCGGAGAGGAGTGAACACTGAGGATGAGCCTGTGAGGGAAGTAACTCCTTCGCCGCAGAGAAGACTCAACGCTGGACTTAAAGACGAGGAGGGAATCAGCATTGTGGATGACCAAGAGACAGGAATGCAGACAGTAGAGGCAGCAAAGGAGAAGGAGCAAGCCCCCACAGTTGGGATATTAATTTAGGATTTTTTCATCAGGCCCACCAATGGGTGCTGGCGGTCCCGGCGGCGGCCCTCACCTTGAACCCGTAGGAGCAGGTGCAGCGGTAGAAGTCGACGGGGTCGCCGCTGCACACGCCGTGGTTGAGGCATGGCTGCGACAGGCACGGGTTGCACTTGGCCTGGATGCTGACGTCAGGCGGACCTGGGTTTCACGCGCACCAACGGTCGTGATGGATCACAGGCTTTGAATAAGACGTGCAAAAAACGGTCGCGCCGCATATTGCAACGCTCATTTGTTATGCATTATAATCGTTAGTTTGTTGTTAAGTTGACAGAATTATGACAAAACTATTGTTTATTAATATGTATAGACGAAGACAAACACCTCCCATTTAGCCTTTAAGAAACTGTTGGGGCAAGTGCCATTAGCGAGCGCCTATTAAGCACGTTGAGATGTCTACACACCCGAACCAGGTCCCTAATTTAAGGCTGAGTCGACCTCGGGGAGGCCCAGGACTGGTTCAGGTAATCGTCACTGGCGTTGGCCGCGAGTGAAAATCGAATTCGGTCACTCGCTTCGTAGCGCAGCGCGGTAACCACTACATTACTATAAAAAAGACACGCACACACACACACAAATAACTTTGGGTTCAATCAATATGTTGAAGAATGCTTCTTCTTGTCGATATTTAGTGATCATTTGCTAATATCTCCATCAGCGATGTGCATTGCTATATGCCCTCTGTCCGCTTCCCCCCCCTCCCTCCCCGCTGCCTCTTCGTAGCCCGGCACCTGGTGCCCCTCCGGCCCATGGTAACCCCGTGTAGTTGCACCGCCTGCACACCGGTAAGATCCACCTCACGTGACGGCATAGGACAGCGCCGCGGTGCCGTGGCGCGCGGGAGCCTCACCGACACACTCGAACTTCTTGGAGGGGGTGGTGAGCAGCAGCTTCTCGGCCATGTCCCCGGGCCCCGAGCAGCGCGCGATGCCCGGCTCCTTGTAGTCCACCTTGACCCAGTCGGAGAGCCAGCGCATGGCGCAGTCGCAGTGCAGCGGGTTTGATCCCAGCGCTCTGCCGACGTCCGTCCGTCGGTTGGTCGGTCGGTCGGTCCGTTGGTTCGTCCGTACGGGCCGGGCGGGCGGGTGGGTGGGAGTTAAAACGACACGAAGCGGTTAGGCGAAATATCCGAAACGTGAGCTCCGCTGTGGACGGCGCAACTCACACCTGTAGAAGGCCGCGGGCGAGCGGCGGCCATCGCTTCATTAATCACGCGCGCCCCTTGTCGAGCGCTCCGCGTCGAAGCGTTACGTACGCGACGTTTTCGCGGTAATGTTGTATGGGAGCGTGCGTGCTCGTGTTTTAATTTTTGAGGTGTAATTTATCATTTAAAATATTTACACGTGGCTGGGGGTGTAAAATGAAACTGTTGAAAAATTAATTTGAAGTTGTGTGTGTTTTAAAAAAAATATGCTGCGCTCAGAATCACGGCGAAACTCACAGATGGGAGAGAGACGTCAGGTCGCTGAAAACGCCGTGGGGAATCATGGAGACGTCGTTTCCGTGAAGTGACCTATCAGCCATGCCAAAAAAACACAAAGAGACAGACAAAGATCCCCCATATAGCCTTAACAGACTGTTGTGGCAAGTGCTGTTAGCGAGTACCTATGAAGGCCGGCACGGTACATAAAGAGGTGGTGTGGCCAACACCACGCCCGGTCGCCGTTGTCTCCCCAGTCGCGATGTTTAACACACCGCACCAGATATTCATTTGAGGCTGAGTCGACCTAGAGGAGGCCCAGGACCGGTTCAGATAATCGTCACCGGTGTTTGCCATGAGTGGGAATCGAACTCGGGGCTCTTGGCTTGATAGTGCAGCGCGCTAACTTTTGCACTACCGCTTAACCATTATAAAAAAAACATGCGCACGCACATACACGTGCACGCACACGCATGCACGCAAATGGTCGACACGGGATTTCAGCAACATCAGGCCACCACCGCCCACTTCACGCCCGCATGGCTGCGAGATGAATAATTCCCCTCTTCCGGCTCTAACTGAATCTGGTCTACATTCCGAGGATTTTGCTCTTCAGCCGAGGAGATTAAATCACGTGATGTGACACGTTAGCGACAACAACGGATGGGAAGTCGAGTGGGAAGGGACGTGTCCTGCCACGGTGAACGCACCGCGATAAGATTATGCGGCTGTCAATAAGGAATTCGCTCCGTGCACACGGAAGGAGGGGAGCAAAGAAAAATAGAACCCAAATATTCGAGCCGTAAACAATTCGATGCCGCGCTGTGAAACCGGTGAAATTATTGCGCAGACTTTAACAAGAGAATGTTTTGGGGATGCAGCTAAACAATTGTCCGCCCCACTGTCCATCATCGCTGAAATGTAATCTTCCCGGCCGTGCTCGCAAAACCCGCGAGGACGTTCCACCCATCCAACGCGGAGCGAGGAAGCGCCCTCCCCCAAGCCCTTAGGTGTAATTGCTAAATGCTGGGCGTCTCAAGGTTAGAGAGGCTCAACAATGACATTCCAGGGAGTGACCTCAAGCAAATAGCTTGAGCGTCATGGGACGTACATGACATACCGATATCTTTTCAAGCATCTACACGTTTCTGTTGACGATAATAATTTAGAGCCCTTTGTCAAGCCACTGCCGTACGGAGGCCTCCCCCATGCTACGTCATTCATGGGGGATGTTTGAGCCATACTTCACCATGCCGGTCGACACGGGCTGGTGAGGCAGGGGGGGTGGGAGTGTGGGTCAGCGCCCAGGACCGGTTCAAACACCACTTACGCCAGCCGTGGCTGGGAATCGGGCACAGATTACCAGGTTTGAAGCATATTGCGCTAACCGCTACCCCACCGCTCATGATCCGAATACACGCTGCCCTTTCACGCAATCGAAGGGGGCCGTCGCAATCGCGGGGGATGGCTTGACAAAGCGGGGGGGGGGGGTCACATTTCTTGAAGTTCCTGCCGCACACACGCTCAGCAACAGACACGTGTCATCGCGAGCGGACACGTGTCACCGTGCCGGTTCCCACACTCACAGGAGGCGCAGGGTCTTGAGGCCAGCGAACGCCCGCAGAGGAAGACACCTTAGACGATTGTAGCTCAAAATCCTGCAAATAACAAAGAGGTGAAACCTTACACCCACGGACTTCCCGGGCGTTATGTTCCCCCCTCAACATATTTGGAGCTGTTCTACAAGTGCTGCGCTATTATAACTCACGTCGAGACCATCGTTTTTTTTTAAACAAAGCCGTGTTGTTATTGAGCGTGTTTGTTCCAACACGTCAGGATTGTACGCATTTTGAACTTCTTTCGCACAGTACGGGAAGAACAACAAACTAAACATAAAAAAATCACTTCTAAAGAAATTAGTTTTCGATTTAGATTGAAAAGTGCATAGCTCCAGTGGCTTCCTAATGAGAGAAAGGATTAACATCACGTGTCAAGGATTTTGTCTAATCACCCTGGACGTGCCCAATCTCGTCCGATCTCAGAACCTAAGCCAATTTTTGCCTGGATTGTAGTTAGATGGGCAACCACGGGGCTTGCCAGGTGTTGCAGGGCTGGGGCTGAGAGGTGGTCAGGACATCACATTGTTAAACCCCCTCCCCTGTATGCATGTATTTTCTCCAGATACTCCGGTTTCCTCTCACTGCCAAACATCTCATGAAAGCTATTGACCCAACGTCCCAATGCAGGGCCTTCTAGTGCCACGGTAGCACGATGTTAACTACCTCGCCTGGTATACAGGAGGTCGTAGGTTCGATCCCAACCTTGATGCCTGTATATTTGGAGTTTGCATGTTCTCCCCGTGGTCGCGTGGACTTTTCTGCGGGTTCTCTGGTTTTCCCCTCCACATTTTGAAGCGTGCTTTTAGAGTATTTGGCTGATATAAATGTCGACGTGATAAGTAACTTCGTTGAGCAAGAATTGTTTTGCCAAGTGGTTTCTGAAAAATGTCTATATCGCTCAGTGGGCCTTACCTGGTAAAACCAAAAATATCATCGTTTTTCTTGAAAAAGAGTCCTGGGACTCAGAGCAGCTTACATGTTGCCACGACAATATCAATTGTAATGTATTGTGTTTTGCCTGCGCCAATACATTCCATGGGACATTTAATATTGTACATGCGGCTGATTTTAACCACCGCATTTGGAACAAATAACAACTCGCGCGTGCTTCATAAACAGGACAGAAACGCAGAGCAGAACCCACCCATTATTTTCTTCAAACAATAACCTTTGATCTGTCCTTCTGATGTACACAAACAATAACCAGCTTGCAGTTAAGTGCCGAGCCTTGGGTGGCCCCTAAGCCTGGCAGATTTTCACTGCGGTGCTGCTCGCTGCCCTCCCAGATTGTTTACATTTCACTCACAGAGCCTGCGCCTCCTCCACTCTGCTGGTCACCGAACAACAAGTAAATCAGCCGGTCAACTAACCAGCCAGCCAACCAAGTAATCAAACACCCAACCACCTGACCAACTAACCAGCCAGCCAGCCAGCCATTCAATTAATCAGCTAACCATCTGACCAACTCAGCAAACACCAAACCATCCAGCCAATTAATCAATGCACTAATTAACCAAGCAGACAGCCAGCCAGTCAGTCGGCCAGTCAATCAACCAACCCAACCCAGCCAGTCAGCCACCCAACTCTGCAATTGATTCATTCATTTAGACGGAAGCCAATAAGTACAGACGGAAGCCAATAAGTACACACGGTGCTTCATTCCTCTTCCAGCCCTCCGGGTCGTCATTGATCGGAGCGTTTGTGAGTGGCGCTTAAAACGTATCGAGCACCGTTGCGCTCGTTCAAGCCTCTCACGTCCCAGGATTATCTAGCAAACGTCCTTGGGGCTAATTAAACGCTGCAATAACGACCTAGGGTAATTAAACACATCTGTAGAGGTGCACGCTACGATTCAATTCTTACTTTTGTTTATCTTAAAGTTATGCATATATATATGGGTGTGAACTGTTTCTCTATGAGGTACAAGGTATGGTAATTTCGGCAGAATCCTGTTAATTCGGGCCAAATATGAAGGTATGCATGGGAGCCACGTACAGCAAATCATCCAACACATGTTTTGGCAGCTACATGGTGACACATGTTTTCAAATACCATGCCCTACATTGCACAGAAAAATGGGGCCTTTTGTCTGTTATTGTTAGGATGACATTACATTTGGCATCACTTTTAAACATTTATATAAAACCTATCATTATGCGCCGCACAGTCGAGTAATTTATAAACTATGCGAATATTATGTTTGTCTTATGAACGCATAATTAAGCCGCGTAAATATGGAAAACACCAATTATGAGGGGTGGCGTAGGAGTGTAGCCAACGCTAGGCAGTGCGACAAAGCAGGGCAATGCGAATCAAAATTGTATTGTGTGGGAAATTAACAATAGTTAAGAGTAATTCACCATTAATTCGACAGTCGTTCATTACTCTACTATTGCTAATTCCCCACACAATACAACAGAATGCAACTTGCATTCACGCTGCCTTGCAATTGCTCGCTCACACGACTGCTTGCGGAGGAGGGCTTCACGCGAGAGGGAGCTCATGAGCGTTCCTTCCAAGGGTCATATTGCCCTCTCGTCCATGCTGGCTAGACGCATTGGAGGAGGTAGAAATACCCACACTTTACCCCACCACATGCCAATCGATCAACTGTGGTGTATCCCCATTTATACTGCCGGGCACCACTATTCTTCCAACTACCGAGATTGAACCGGTGACCCCTGGATCGAAACTCCAGGATGTTGGTAACCGCTATACCACGGCAGGATCGTAGCATCTAAATACATCTAAATACATGTGCCAAATCCATTCCTGTCTGTGTATTCCACCCGCATTTTATAGCCATCAAGGATGCCGTCACGCAAACACGTTCGTTTTTGCTCGGCCATCAACGCTGCGTGTCTGCCGAGAGATGCTCCTCACCACTTTGTGGGGCGGCTACAGCAACTTGCGGCGGTTGATCGTAATTGACCAAAGTAACATTGTCCGTTGCCAGGAGTGGTAAACACTGTTACTGTCGAACCATGAAGCAGAAGGCAAATGGCAGCCAGCTGGTAGGGAAACGTGGTGAGGAATTGTTTCTGAGACCTGGGTGGGAGGAAGTTTGTGTTCGTTCGTTGGCTTCCTGGCTCCAGTGAGGAAGAGGACACCTGCCGCTGCATCTGTTCTAGCAATTCCACCTGCCTTGATTAGGCCCAGGATCGTCCAATTTTCAAAGCGGCTGTCCTGGGAAATCTGGAAGTCTTTCCAGAACACTAAGGTTCTTGTAAGTTGCGTTAGAATATGGCACTCAAGACAAAGCACTCAAGTGCATTCCCCCCCTCCCCCCCCCCCCTCTTCTGGTATTGTGAGATATTATTCTTGCCGTGATAGGTCCCGGTTCTTGGAATCTCCGAGATGACATCTCGAGTCTGTGGTTGGAGATACACGTGGATGCTCATTACCCCGTGTGGCCCATTTCTACAGACTCCGGTCGTCAGAGGTGCATCCAACAGATTTAAAGGCAAAACAGCCAATATAATAATTACGACTTGGTTAAAGACGGTCACTGCATCGCACACTTTCAGATGTGCTACTACAGTCGTCTGAAATACTCTTCCTTCCATGATGCCCGGGAAATGAGTCCACTCCCTTCGGCTGACACCGAATTGACTTAACGAACCTCCCTCCAGCCACGGGCCCTGACCATCCGACACGGGTACTCACAGTGTGGAGAGCTGGGTGATGTTGCTGAAGGTGAAGTTTGCGATGGTGCTGATGTGGTTGTTGCTCAGGTCACTAGAAAGACAACGAGCGGAGGGATCGGTGCCAAGCGTGGGCCACGGTGTGCGACGGTGAGATCTAAATGTGCACACAACCCGACTCGCTCGATTAACATTACTTTACCCAATAAAGAGAAGCGGAGGGAGAAAATTATATTGCTTTTTCAACTTAATATTTAACATTCAATAAAAATGTAAAATAAGACAAGATTTTGCATGAAATGCGTGAGGTTGCCAGATTTATTACACATTTTTATTAGGCAAAAAATCCATTATTTTTGTGAAAGTGGATTATTAATTTGCAATTGTTTCGCAAGATTAACTATTGAGAGTTTTAACGAAGCATTTCACTTTTCTACATTTCACAATAGCCATTAACACCACGTTCCAAGCTCATTCACTTTAATGAGCAACTGCAAATGACCCCAACAGTTATAATAATGAATATGGGTCTGATTTCAATAGTGGTAATAAGAGCTCTTTTAGGATGATGATAATAATACTAATTTACAGCCCATTGCCACACCGCTGCTGGATGAAGGCTTGCCCATGCCTTGTCTGTCATTAATGTTGTTTGACCATACTTCACGACGCAGGCCAGTTAACGACAATAGGTTATAGGGTGAGGGGGAGCTAGGACCTGTTCAGATATCACGTGTCACTGATATCCCAGGTTCATAGCACAGTGTGCTACCCACTGCGCAATGCAGAATCCCCGTTCGGTTGGCATATTTATTAAGAGCAGTGCTTAGCACACTACATGATGAACCTTACAACCCGAGTTACATTACCGGGCATGGCTAACATAAGTGGCGAGTGATGAGTGAACCAGTTCTGGGTTTCCTGCACCGACCAACGTGGTAAAGTATGGACACAACAAAAACGACTGACGTGACTTTCATCCAGCAGCGGACTGAAAATGGCGGAACACTCTTTCATTATGCAACTTACATGTCACCAGTGGTACTCACATGAACGAAAGGTGCTTGTAGTTGGACAGCTCTGGGGGAACCATGGTTAACTGGTTTCCGTCCAGGTAGCTGGGAATCAGTGGAGGCGTACGTAAGGGGAAGGGGACGGGGGGAACGGGATGCAGAGAAATATACCGGTCAGGAATTATTCATGGACATTAAAAGCCTGTTGCCAGGCATGTGGGGGGCAATGCATTCAGCGTTCACGTCACAGCTCTCGGCAGTACCCTGGCCACCCCCCACCCCCCACCCCCCACTCCCCCCCCACCCACTCTCCCCGGGGAAGCTAATGATCCAACCAGCACGGACCGAATTCTGCGAGCTCCATCTCTACGAATTCCCGCCCTCAAACGCATTCGCTAAATTAATAATAACCCGGCGTGCGACGATGCGACAGTTTCTTACACTCGTAATGAACGCGCCGGCGTCGTGCGTGCGGAAGCCGATATTTCCGACGTCTGAAAATTATAGTCGAAATGATGTTGCCCCCTCTTAAATGTGGGAATATGAGAGCACGCAACTGTACAAATGAGACGGAGCAAATGAGAAACAACGTGAGCCAGTAATGACGAGGAAAAACAAAATAACTGCATTGAATTGAAGCGTGATCATTTGTTGAATTGCTGGCAGGGGACGTTATCATTACACGCGGAACGTTCATCACGACCCGATGATGACTCCCGCATTGAATGCCTCCCACTACTTGCCAACCATCAAAAAAAAAATCCCACGCGGAGAGAGGCCCCTCTGTGCAGAAATGCTCCCCACGTGACTTGAGGCTGCGTAATTAGCGCCGCTCCACGGAGAGCCCCACGGCGATGCCCGTCGCGGAGACGGAGCGACGGCGTCGTCGTCACCGCCGTCTCCTTTACAGCGCGCTGGGTGTATTATTGTGGCGCGGGACTACGAGGGATGGATGTGCGACGGCTTGGGGGAGACCTTCATACAGCAGTCGATCGACCGTGGACGGTGATGATGATTATGAAAATGCAACCGCATGTCAAGATGCCGTATAATACCAGTGGGGATGTTCACAGGGGGAGGTGGAATGGGGTGAGGTTGGATGGGGGATGGGGGAGGGGCGGTACAGAGACTAGAATTTTTGAAGGGGAAGAGACCGTCCATCATGGGCAGAGGAGAAGAGGACCACGCCAGTAAGTCATCGGGGTTAAAGGGGCGGTAAAAGCACGTGGCAAGGCCGTGCAATGTTATCTTATTTTATATTTACAGAGCACCTTAGCTCAAGGCGCTCTCCATAGGTTAAAAGCGGTAACAAAAACAAGAGTGATTAAGATGGCAAGGGCGTGCAACAGAGGGCACGTGGGGGTCGCGAAAGGGTTATAGGGGAGGGAGGGGACGAAGTGGAGGGGCGAGGGGGAGGGAAAAGCATGGGCAATGGAGAAGAGGTGAGGCTTTGAGAGTGGAGCGAAAGGAGTTTAAGGAGTGGGGGCCTGGTTAGCCGAGCAGCGTGGCGTGCGAGCTAAAACTATAAACTAAGATATTCTTTATTTCACCAGGTAATTTATAGCAGCCATGCATGCTTCTAAATGTGGAAGGAAAAACCGTGGGTCCCGGAGAAGAATGCACACGACCACGGGGAGAACATGCAAACTCCAAATATACAGGCGTCAGGGTCAAGATCGAAACGACGCCCTCCTGTACACCGGGCGAGGGAGTTAACATCTCTCCACCACAACGCGTGTGCGGCGCGTGAGCCCGTGCCATGTGTGCGATCGCGGGAGAGTAGCGGGGCTCGTGCTCACAGCTCGGTGACATCTCGGGGTAGGCCCTTGGGCAGCCCCTTGAGGCCCTTGTTGCTGCAGCGCACCACCGTGTCCAGGCACGTGCACTCGGCAGGGCAGCGTGGCGGCGGCGTGCAGGCGTTCTCATCGTTGCCTGGCGCACAACATGGCGGGGGGGCGGGGGAGGGAGACCACCGGGAGAGTCGTCCGCTAAGCGCCAAGCAGGAGCCGCGAGCGGTTTAAAGGGAAGAAACACGGAGGGGCAGCCCAGAAATGTCTTGATTGTGCTAGTGCTGGCAGAAAGGCCTCCACTCGAGGGAGGGTAGTTTTGGGCTACTCATGTAGGCCGGTCAGACATCTTGGAAGAGGTGGGAGTATCCACACTTTGCCCCGTCTCTTTATTTTTTTAAAGACGGCCACTGCCAACGCACGCTTTCAGATGCGCTTCTGCGGCCATCTGAAACGCTCTTCCTTCTGATATTAGGAAGCCATTACAGCTTTCTAGTTTGAAATCTAGAATGAAAAGAATTTCTTTAGAACAGTTTTTTTTGTCGTTTGTTGTCCTTCCCCCGCACCTTCGATTAGCATGGTTGGCTACATACGGTGCGAAAGAAGTTCAAAACACATACACGCTTACCCCACTACATGTGACGTGCCGACCAACTGTGGCGGACACATTTATATCGTTGGGTGGACAAAGGCAACAGAGAATTTAAGATACCTCCCCATCGTTTTGAACGCTGTGCCGGGAGGAATGAAAGTCCATTGTGCTAACACACTACACCGTGGTGGGGCAGCATCCCGTTTCTGCATCTAACAGAAACGAGATGCGTGTGCGAGCGAGTTCGTCGCCAACGCACCGTCGTCGCATGAGAAGTCCTGCGCGGCCACGTCCTGGACGGGGATCTCACGCAGGAACGACGGCTTCTGGCACCGCGGGTTCCCCGTCACGATCCTCCGCTTGCGCAGCCACTCGCCCAGCCACGCCAGGTGGCAGTTACAGTTGAAGGGGTTCGCCAGCAGATTCCTGCCGCGGGGGGCACACGCGATAGAGATGGGTGAGACGGTTTCGCGTGAGGGGAGGGGGGGGGATAAATATATATATAGATGAAGAAGTGAGTGCGAGTCCATCGATATCTAATCCGGAGCGAGAATACCTGCTGAAAATATAAAGCTATTTTAAAGCGTCATGGATTATTTTTTTTTCGAACGCACCATTTTTGCTGGCATGACAACACTTCAAATACGTGAATTTGGCAAAACAGTTACCGTGCGCGGATGTTTATGTTGGCAACAGAACGCCGGGCGAGCAGAGCGTAGAAACGCTGCTGCTTCAGATGTGAGCCAACTGCAGGAAACGTGCCCATTAAACCATCCGCCAAACCTTTTGTCGCGCTGATCCTAGCCCTCGGCACACAATGACCATGGGAGCTCACCGTAGTGTGGGCTTAAGTGCGACAATAGTGATACGCTACTGCCGCAGCCCTCGGTTGAATGTGAGAGTTGTCCGGAGGGCTGGGGGTTTGTGGGGCGGCTGGGCGAGGGGTTTGGGGTGGGGGAAGGTGGGGGGGGTTGGTGGCTGACAGAGGGGAACGTTAAGGTGACAATCGCGGGGAGATATTGGAGAGTGTCCCGGAGGTCTTGTCACTGCTTTGATGGGGGATTAATGACCATTAGCGGAGCTGGTTTCAAATGCGCCCCGCTGCCGTAGCAGATACATTTCAGAGGTCGATGACTCAATCACACGCGGTTTTTGTTGGCTATCGGCCTGGGGGCTGCCGGTCTCTGCGAGTCATGAGCGCTGAATCTTCTGCCGCCACACACGTGTGTGCGCGCGCGCGTTCGCTCACTGCGCGGCTCTAATGTTCGTGTGTGTGTGCCTGCGTGCGCGTACATGCGTCCGAGAGGGAAGGGAGAATCGTTACAGCTAACGCACCGGGTCGGAGGTCGGTGCTAGCTCTGCAACGAGCCATTCACATCGGGGAGACCGCGCAAGATGTCAACCGCGAGTTAACA